>NC_057414.1:34005390-34697335 GCF_019320065.1 Cervus canadensis
CTATTTGGAACCAGTCTGTTGTTCCATGTCCAGTTCTAACTATTGCTTCCTGACCTGCATATAGGTTTCTCAAGAGGCAGGTCAGGTGGTCTGGTATTCCTATCTCTTTCAGAATTTTCCACAGTTTATTGTGATCCACATAGTCAAAGGCTTTGGCGTAGTCAATAAAGCAGAAATAGATGTTTGTCTGGAACTCTCTTGCTTTTTTGATGATCCAGCAGATGTTGGCAATTTGATCTCTGGTTCCTCTGCCTTTTCTAAAACCAGCTTGAACATCTGGAAGTCCACGGTTCACTTATTGCTGAAGCCTGGCTTGGAGAGTTTTGAGCATTACTTTACTAGCATGTGAGATGAGTGCAATTGTGCGGTAGTTTGAGCATTCTTTGGCATTGCCTTTCTTAGGGATTGGAATGAAAACTGACCTTTTCCAGTCCTGTGGCCACTGCTGAGTTTTCCAAATTTGCCAGCATATTGAGTATCCTATAATTTTGCCTTCTCATACTGTTCATGGGGTTCTCAAGGCAAGAGTGGTTTGCCTGAAGTGGTTTGCCATTCCCTTCTCCAGTGGACCACATTCTGTCAGACCTCTCCACCAAGACCCTATCGTCTTGGGTGGCCCCACACGGCATGGCTTAGTTTCATTGAGTTAGACAAGACTGCGGTCCGTGTGATCAGATTGGCTAGTTTTCTGTGATTATGGTTTTAGTGTGTCTGCCCTCTGAGGCCCTCTCGCAACACCTACTGTCCCACCTGAGTTTCTCTTACCTTGGACGTGGAGTGTCTCTTCACGGCTGCTCCAGCAAAGCGCAGCCCCTGCTCCTTACCTTGGACGAGGGGTATCCTCTCACGGCTGCCCCTCCTGACCTTGAACGTGAAGTAGGTCCTCTCCTAATTTTCGTGCTGATGGTTTTTAAAGGACCACCTTTAAAAAAATGGATTTGTCTGATTAAGATCTGCAGGCACATTTCAACATCTCTCAGAAACATAAAATTCAATGAGAAGAATGAACCTGTTTGCAAGGCAGGAATAGAGACGCCGCCATAAAGAATGGACTTGTGGACACCGGGTCAGGGAGAGCCTGGGATGGTTTTAGAAAGTACGATGGAAACATAGACATTCCCATGGGTAAAACAGATAACTAGGGGGAAGTTGCTGTATAGCTTAGGGAGCCCAGCCTGGGTCTGCGACCACCTAGAGAGGTGGGAGGGATGCTCAAGCAGGAGGGAATTATATACATGTGCAGTTACGGCTGATTTACATTGTTGTATGGCAGAAACCAACACAACATCGTAAAGCAACTACCCTCCAATTAAAAAATAGTAATTTTGAAAATGGAATGAACAGTAATTTGTAGAAACATATGCAATGTGATTTCTTGCATATTTTATTTTTCAAGCTTTATTGGAATCTAGTTGACACACAATATTCTGTAAGTTTAAGGTATACAGTGTGATGATTTGATGCATTTGTATATGACAAAATGATTACTAATTAATACCTCCATCACCTTTTTTTTTTGTGGTAAAAAATATTTCAGATCTACTCTCCTAGCAACTTTCAAGTATATAAGACAGTATTACTAACTGCAGTCACCATGCTGTCCATTAGAGCCCCAGAACTTACTCATAACTGAAAAGTTTATACTCTTTGACTGACATCCCATTTCCCCACTCCCTAGCCCCTAAAACTCACCTTTCCATCTCTGTTTCTGAGTATAACTTCTTAAGATTCCATATATAAGTGGTACATGTGGTATGTGTGGTATTTGTCTTTCTCTGTCTTAATTCCTTCAGCATAATACTCTTAATGTCCATCCATGTCATCACAATAGACAGGGTTTTCTCCTTTTCTATGGCCACATAGTATTCCTTTGTGTATATGTCACATTTTCCTGATCCATTCATCTGTGGATGGACACTTGGTTGGTTTCTGTGTCTTGGCTAATGAGAATAATGCTGTTACGAACATGGGGGTGTGATTATTTCATTAAGGTAGTTATTTCATTTTCTTTATGTAAGTACCCAAGGAAGGAAATTGTTGGATCATATGGTAGTTCTATTTTTAATTTTTTTAAATTGAAGCACAGTCAATATATATATATGAGTCAGGTGTGCAATATTGTGATTCACAATTTTTAAAGGTTATACTCCCATTTATAGTTATTATAAAACATTGGCTCTATTTCCTGCATTGGAAAAGGAAATGGCAACCCACTTCAGTGTTCTTGCTTGGAGAATCCCAGGGACGGCGGAGCCTGGTGGGCTGCTGTCTGTGGGGTCACACAGAGTTGGACACGACTGAAGCGACTTAGCAGCAGCAGCAGCATTTCCTGTGTTGTAGAATATATCCTTGTCATGTATTTGTTTTATACATAGTAGTTTGTATCTCTTAATCCCCTGCCACTATCTTGCCCCTCTTCCTTCCCTCTCCCCACTGGTAACCACTCACAAGTCTGTTTCTATTTTGTTATTTTCACTACCTTGTTTTGTCTTTTAGATTCCACATATAAATGGTATCACACAGCATTTATCTTTCTCCGTCTGACTTATTTCACTAAGCATAATACCCTCCAAGTCCATCTGTGTTTGCAAATGGCAACATTTCATTCTTTTTGGTGGCTGAATAGCATACTGCTGTATACAATGGCATGCTATATATATACATATATATGTGTGTGTATATATATAGTGTCTTCCCTTGTGGCTCAGCTGGTAAAGAATCCGCCTGCAATGCGTGAGACCTGGGTTTGATCCCTGGGTTGGGAAGATGTCCTGGAGAAGGGAAAGGCTACCCACTCCAGTATTCTGGCCTGGAGAATTCCGTGGACTGTATAGTCCATGGGGTTGCAAAGAGTCAGACACAACTGAGCGACTTTCACTTTCAACAGTGTCTTCTTTATCCATTCACCTGCTGATGGACACTTAGGTTGATTTCATATCTTGGCCACTATACATAATGCTTGTATGA
This sequence comes from Cervus canadensis, assembly GCF_019320065.1. Classification (NCBI taxonomy): domain Eukaryota; kingdom Metazoa; phylum Chordata; class Mammalia; order Artiodactyla; family Cervidae; genus Cervus; species Cervus canadensis. Next base: position 34,008,358 of record NC_057414.1, read on the forward strand.
ATATTGGAGTGTATGTACCTTTTTGAATTAGGGCTTCCTTTTTCTTCAGGTATGTATCCAGGAGTAGAATTACTGAATCATATGGTAGTTCTATTTTTAGTTCTATGAGGAACCTCCATATGCTTCCATAGTGTCTATACTTGTTTACATTCCCACCATCAGTACACAAGGGTCTTTTTTCCCCCACATCCTGGAGAAAAGATTTCTGGTTATTTCCTGCCTTTTTGATGACTACCATGCTGACAGGTGTGAGGCAGTATTTCACCGTCGTTTTGATTTGTGTTTCCCTGATAAGGGGTGTTAAGCGTATTTCCATGTATCTCTTGGCCATTGTATGTCTTCCTTGCAAAACACTTTAAACTTTTTAAAAAGTGAAAATAGTGCTATGTGTTGTTCATGAACATATGCATATGAAGGGAAAGAACTTCAAATGTGTAACTTTCAAATGAGTAAACTCAAGCTAATGGGAAAAAGGGGCCATGGGCCTGGGGGATTCAGCCATAGGTATCGTGTTTTATTTCTTCACAAAAGAAAAAGAAAGAAAGCGTCAAAGTAAATGTAATGAATTAGGGGCAACTGTTCAAGCTGAGTGGTAGACATATGAATGTTTATAATATTTTTCTCTGTGCTTTTATCTTTTGAAAAAATTTTTGTTAAAAAATATTTCTGCTCAATATTGAAAATGTGGAGGCAACCGAAAAGGATAAAGACAATAACAATAATAAAAACCCAACTAGAATAATTGCTATCAACATTCATGGGTGTATGCACCACTCATTGTTTTCATTCACTTATACACACAAATGCACTTAAACACAATTTGATCGTTTTGTTTGTGGTACCTAAGTTGTCTGCTGGCATCTGGGTTGGATGGCCCAGGTGTCAAACAACAGGCCTTAAGAAAATGAAACATTCCCTCCATCCTTTTATTATTGAAGCTGCATGGTTTATAAAATTGCTCTTTACAAAAGATCTGCTGTGTAGAGCGTAAATATTTAATTTAATCCACATCCACTTAGGCTTGCCTGGTGTTTGTTATTCATTTATATTTTACTGTGTTACATAATGCCGAATTCATCTGCCAGTTCACTCCATTCAGTTTTTTTGTTTTTTTTTTTTTAAAAAAGCAATAGTTTTTTGACGTTGTATAGATACCAACTGTTCAGGTGATCAGCTAAATTTTTTTTTAGTCTACTTAATTTAGAACTGTTGATGTATCTTCCTTCTACTCTAATAATATATGAGGGCATTTTTTTTTTTTCTTTTCACCTTTTCACTTCTCAACCACCTACTTCTTTGAGTTTGAACCAAACTGAGGAGTTGGTTAAGGTTTGATACTCAATTGGCCAGGAAATCTGAATTTGGGCTCTGATAGCTGGATAAGTCACCTGAAAGTCTAAAACTGCACCAGTGTAAGTAGCCACAGGCATAGGCAGTTCTTTAAGTTCATTAAAACTGAATAAAATTTGAAGTTCAGTTCCTCAGTCGCACGAGACACGTATCCAGGTGCTCAGATGTCACGTGTGGCTGGTGGTTCCAAGCTGGACAGCCCAGGTCTCAAACACGAGTGAGTCTCAGAAAGAACTGTAGGATGGTCCTGGTTTAGAGTTACACGCCAGCAGCTCCAGCACTTTCCACACTCCCCACCTTCCTACCTGTGAAGAGCTTTTGCAGGTACACCTCTGGATGAGGAAACTGTGCGTAAGACATGAGTGATGTGCGTAAAACTAGCTAATTCGAGCCCTCTTCACTCTTCCCTAGGGAATGCTATTTCTCATGAGCTATTCAGGCTTCTGTCCTGGTCTCCATCTTTGAATTGTTCTAAGATTTTGAGATAAAGATCTTAGCAAGAGGGGACTTTCCTGGTAGTCCAGTGGATGAGAATCCACCTGTCAATGCAGTGGGCACAAGTTCGTTCCCTGGTCTGTGAGTAAAGATCCCCAATAAAGGGGCAACTAAGCCTGTGTGCTACAACTACTGAAGCCCTTGCACCCTAGAGCCTGTGTTCTGCAAGAAGAGGAAATTTTGCACCACAACTGGAGAGTAGCCCTGCTTGCCGCAAGTAGAGAAAGCTTACAGGCAGCAGTGAAACTCCAGTGCAGCCAAAAATCAAATGAATAAATATTTTGTAAAAAAAGATCTTACCAAGAGACAGAAGTAAGTCTGTGCACCCAAGTCTCCTTGTTATGTTTGTTTGTGAGAGAAAGTTTCAGGATTTGAGGCAAATGTAATCAGTAATCTAATTTCGTTCTTAGACAAACTTCTAGTCACTTCTTCCTTCCTGAAAGGTAGACTAACAGTCAACTAACAGAATGTGGAGAGCAGGAAACTGGGCAATTTGTGTTCAGTGACTCCATAAGGTCAACAAGTGGTCACAGCTCAGGATGACTCTTCTTTTTGAAGAGGACATGATCTACTGACAAATAAGGTGATGAGATAAACTAGCGTCTGTAAATCTTTGAATCCAGGAAAACTAGTTAGCAAGTGAAGTTTCTCGTGACTACATCTTTCCAAAACTCATGAGAGGATTTTTGCTTTTAATTTTTAAAAATGTATTTATTTGGCTCTGCCGGGTCTTAGCTGCAGCACTCAGGATCTCTTAGGTGCGGCACATGGGATCTACTTCCCTAACCAGGGATCAAACCCAGGCCCCCTGCATTGAGAGAGCAGGGTCTTACCCACTGGCCCACGAGGAAAGTCCTAAGATTTTTTTCTTAAAATTCTCTCCACTGTTTCTCTGTACCTGGCGCACTGTTATTTAACTTTTCATTAAGTTTTTCCTCCCTCTGTACTTTTCCATTTGGCTTTTACAGAAGTGTGCTCTATGGCTCTTTGAGAATGACTCTATGTACCACTTAAACCTTAAATCATCACCTTTTATTAGGACACGTATAAAATATTTATTATTTCAATTAATAAATGTATGTCCTTTTCAATAATTGCCTTGAGGGAATTAAGAACCCTCAGAAAGTTATGCAAAACTGTAAAAACCTTCAGCTAATGACAAATGTACTCTTTAGGCATTAAGCCATTTTAAATAATTTTAAAACAGCTTTCACAAAATTCCTTCTTCTGAAGAGGCCAGCTAAAGAAAGATGAATGTTGGTACAAACTCTGCAGGAAGCCGCACAAGAGGCTTCATCAGGGTTGGAGTGGAGAAGAGTTTAGGTAAAAGAGCGACCTCCATGGTGAGGCCTCTGTGGCCTCCTGGTCCCTGTTCTCTAGATGGAATTTGGGACATGTGAGTAGGTGTGCCCCACCAGATCACAAATTGCCACAGCGCTGCAGAAGGAGAGAGACAGTCACTAGGGTAACCAAATCTCAAACCACTTAGGTCTTTACAGACATGGTCAACCCTTAAAATTTTCCTTGGAAGCAAATAGGCCACTTGTTCAGACTCTGAGATGATTTTGGTCTCATAATTGGAGGGTTTCAGAGGGAAAGAAGATATATATGACGACTTTTAAGTCTGTGAATCTCTCCCTGAACTGCCAGGCAAATATTAGCCCTATATGCTGTCACCACTGGCTTATCTTCAGTCACTAGAGGTTAATCATCACTCCCAGCTTTGCCTCTCTGCTGTAACAATAATGAGCTGGAAGGAGACTCTGAGAAGCTGCCTTGATTTTAATCAACCACAGAGAGTAACTCATTACAAACAACCTCACTGTGCATTGAGTGTATTTTCCAGGGTGATGCTCAGACCCCCTGTGTAAGCAGAGTCACATGCTTATGAAAAAGCATGTTCCCTGGCTCCACCTGAGACCCAATGACTCAGAATCTTGGGAGAGAGGCGCCAGCAACACACACTCTAATCAACTCTCCTCTATGCTTCGTTAGCAAAAATGTGAGATTCAGTGGATGGAAGATGAGAAGGGGTTCTACGTTTATTTTTTTTATGAAGAAACAAGATGAGTCAGAAACTCAGCTGAATCTCTGAACAAGAACAAAGAAAAATTAATAATTGAGAAATAACTCTGGGTAAAAACAGAGTAGAAGAATTTTAAAGCTATAGATACTTCTAAGGAGTCCAGGGACTGGACTTGACAAGTCCTTGATCATCCTCTATCCCTAATTTTTCAAGCCAGTTCAGTTTCAGATATCCTGTCATGTTGGTGGAGCCCACTGGCCAGTGTTCACTTCCCTTTATTTCCATTTCTCATTTGGAAAATGAGAAATAGAAATTTCGGTCTTGTATACCACATAATGGTTTTGTAAAGATGGATCCAATGAGATGACATATGTGAACACAATTTGAGAACTATAAAATGCTTTACAAACATCATGAGGTCCAGGGAATAGTGAATTGTATTATTCTGTCATTGACTAATTCTTTGTCATTTTGGGGGCAAAAATCAGTTACTAATTCAATCTTCTCTTCTGTGAATTAGGGCCGTGTCTTTGCATCATGAGTGAACTCTATTATGAAACAATCAATTCATTCATTGTTTGTCTTTGCAATTGAATTAACATGTGGTAATTTACACTGATTATGGAGCTACAGATAAGAAGCCTTACTTAGGGCTCTTCGCAAATGTAGACACAGTTTAAATTCTCAGTGCTGTCACCATTCTTTATTTTGTTTCTTTTCTACTTTGCCATTCATTTAAAGTTATCTAATTAGTTTTTAAACAAGTAATACATATGTAAGAATCAAAAATCAAAAGGTATAAATCTACATTCCCCATCCAATTCCTGCCTATCCTTGTAAGCAATTACTGTCATTGTTTTCTTTTCAATTTTATTGAAGTATAGTTGATTTACAATATTGTGTTAATTTCCACTGTACAGTAAATTGGCTCAGATATATATTCTTTTTTCCTATTCTTTTCCATTATATGTTATCAAAGGTATTGAATATAGTTCCTTGTGCTATATACTAAGACTTTGCTTTTTAATCTATCCTGTATATAATAGTTTGCATTTGCTAATCCCCAAACTCTGTGTCCCTGAATTCTCATGTACACTTCCAAAGATTATTTTTATGCATACAAACATGATATAAATATACATCATCCCTCCTTTTACTTTTTAACGTGATAGCAGTATACACCACACACTGCTCATGCTTTGCTTGCTTCACTTCACAATACGTCTTGGAGATCTTTCCCTAACACAGAATAAAGAGTTTCCTCAATCTTTTTTACAGCTACAGTAAATATCATTGTATAGCTAAGCTGTAATTCATCTATAACCAGACTCATAATGATAAACTTTTAGGGGGATTCCAATCTTTTGTTATTATAAATAATGCTATAGAGAATACAGTTGAACATACATTATTTTTCATTTGTGTAAGTATATCTGGAAGATAAATTCCATATGGCTTCTTTTCTAGCCTCTGAATGTTTTGGTTGAGTTTTTGGAACCATTCCCAAGTTGCACACATCTTTCTTCAATTAGGGAAACCAAAATCGTACACAATACTCCAAGAATAATCTCCCCAGTGCTGCATCTAGCAGACTGCTTTTTTTCTCTCTTGTTCTTGCAAATTAGATCTGCCAAAATTGTTAGCCATTTAAAAATGTCCTAACAACTGTTCAAAAAAATAAAGTTTATTAAAAAGAATAACCTAACATTGCTGAAGAATATTAAATATCTAAGCACTATGATTTCCAGTTATGTGACCATTTGTCTTTACACATTTTCTTCCTCTTTAGCACATGTTCTTTGTTTTGGTTTCTAACTTAATGAAAGTGTTTGTTAAGGTCAAGGCTGCCCAATACACAAAAATGAAAGTAGTTACGAGCAAGTAACTACTTGGAATGGAAAAGTACTATTTTAACTGTCAAGTATGTATGGTGGCTAACTGTTCTGATTTAAAATATTTCATCTCTGGGACTTCCCTGGTTAAGACTCCGAGCTTCCAATGTAGGGGGCACAGGTTCAATCCCTGATCAGGGAAAGAAGATGCCGCATACTGTGCCATGTGGTTAAAAATAAAATGAAATATTTTATCTCATCTGATCACATGCCTTAGCTTTAGCAAATATAATCACCACCAAATACAGAACATCTTTGGACCAGGAATTTGGTAGCCATCACTGTTAGTGCATCAGGTGTCAGCAACTTGCTTAAGAATTTCCAGTTTCCTTTAATGTGGCTCACTGCTCAATGGCTCAAAGTAATGGAGCAGGCAGAAATAGCCACAAACTCTAAGGAAGTTTTTGGTTTTGTTTTTTAAATTTTATTTATTTTGGGCTGCCCTGGGTCTTCGTTGCCTTGTGCGGGCTTTCTCAAGTTGAGGTGAGCAGGGGCTTCTCTTTGTTGCCACACACAGGTTTCTCCTTGCAGTGGCCCTCCTTGTTGTGGAGCACAGGCTCTAGAGCATGCGGGCTTCAGTAGCTATGGCGCAGGGGCTAAGACGCTCCCTGGCATGTCGGATCTTCCCAGACCAGGGATCGAACCTGTGTCCCCTGCATTGGCAGGTGGCTTCTTTACCACTGAACTACCAGGGAAGTCCCTTTAAAGAAGTTTTGAGGTATTACTAAACATACCCAAGCCAAATGGCACCACTTTCCCTTTCGATAAGAAGTGGAACTTAAATAATTGAAAGCTGCCCAGTGGTTAAGAATCTGCCTTCCCATGCAGGGAATGTGCATTCGATCCCTGGTTTAAGAACTAAGAGCCCACATGTGTGAATGTGCTCAGTCACTCAGTGGTGTCTGACTCTTTGGGACCCCATGGACTGGAGCCCTACAGGCTTCTCTGTCCATGGAATTTTCCAGGCAAGAATGCCAGAGTGGGTTGCCATTTCATCCCCCAGGGGATCTTCCCAACCCAGGGATCAAACCTGAGTCTCTTGCATCTTCTGAATTGGCAGGCAGATTCTAAACCACTGTACCACTTGGGAAGCCAAGATCCTACATGCTTAGGGGCAACTAAGCCGGTACACTGCAACTAGAGGGAAACAAAAAACATGTGCATGACAAAACGAAGACCCAGTGCAGCCAAAAGTTAACAATAATAAAAATTTTAAAAATAAAATAAAGGGGGTTAGCAGGTTGAAGAACTAAGATAATACATAAAGTAGATAAAGGTTGAGAGTTGACTTTGATTTTCATCAGTCACCTCTGAACTCAAATTACAATTGACTTATAGCTGAGTGATAGAAAACAGTGGAATGCAGGATTGAAAACCCCAAATTTCTTTTCAAAGAAGTAAGCAAAATGGCATGATGAAGAATGAGAAAGCCATACTTCACCTTTTCTCAAGGTAAGAACACCGAGATCAATCTGCGCACTTTATCACTGTAAATTCAACCTCATAGATCCTGAAAGCTCCAACTTTAATCTTTCTAGGGCAGCAGCCAAGAGCAAAAAAAAAAAAAACCATTACAAGAATAACTTCTCTTGCAAGGGTAGGTTATTGGCCCATACATCAGTCTTCACTATTTGAAACAGTTACAAAGCTTTTATTTGGTGACGTTCACTCACTCTTGTGATGTTTAAGCATCACATACCCTCACCAGGTATGTCAGTTGATACCTTTGCCATATCTGTTTATCTTAATGCTCTTTTAGCACTTCCATGTAAATAATTTCTATCAGATCTAAAAGGTTGCATCCATAATCAAAACTCAATCACTCAAGTGACAATTAGCCATTTTTAAAATTACTTGTGTCAAATATTCAAATCTGTCTGCCTCTCACAGCCTCTTCCTTTAAGGGCAACCTCTTACTCTTCAGTTTCACTCTTAGATTTTTTTTTTTTTGTATGCATCTCAAAAGAAAAAAAATTTTTCTCACATAACTACAATACCATTGTCACATCTAACAAATTTAACAAAACTTCACAAGGTGAGTCTTTTTTTCTGAACTTTTTATTTTGTATTGGGGTATGGCCGATTAGCAATGTTGTGATAGTTTCAGGTGAACGGTGAAGGGACTCAGCCATAGATATACAATGGATGTTATATGATATCTCTCCTCTGACTTACTTCATTCAGTGTGACACTCTCTAGGTCCATCCATGTTGCTGCAAACGGCATTATTTCATCCTTTTTAATGGCTGAGTAATAGTCCACTGTTGTATAGGTGAGTCTTGATTTCATAATATTTTACTATGGAATTCTAATTTAGTGTGTGAATACTAGCCAGTGACAGGCGATACAACCCTGGTTGTCTCAAAAGATCTGTAAAGCTGGTCCTTTCAAGGTTAGCAACAGCTAAGCCATGATGATGGGTTACTCACCCCACCGTGCCTTGTCTGGTCTGCAACCCATTCCCCAAAAAGGAGTGAGACCTAGAGAGACCTGCTGGAAACAACTCAAGTCTTTAATAGCCTCCATCATGTACATGTACATCATGTATATCCAAGATGTAATGAGTGATTTAAAAGCTGATTTCAACTATGTTTCTGGACTGCTGTATGCAGAATTCTTTTTATCTCAAAATAGTACAGACATCATCAAAAGTCTCTGTAGGGCACGCCTCCAGGAACTGTTTTGAATGCTGCTGACTGTGCTTTTAAGGAGGTGTGCTAGAAAATGTGATCAGTAACGCTTCTCATAACATGTCAGTAGAGACAGAGCCACATAAAGGCACCTCTGGAATTTAGATATCAGGTCCCTTTTTGAGAATAAAACTACTAAGAGTTATATACTTATTTCAAGTAGCCACTTGCAGAAGGAATTGTGCTGTAAGTGAAAACACTGGAATCAACCCATTTCCAATAAATGAACAGTAAAATATTTGGTGGCATTTCAAGATATGTGTGTGGATCACAACAAACTGTGGAAAATTGTTAAAGAGATGGAAATACCATATCACCTTACACGCTACCGGAGAAATCTGTATGCAGGTCAAGAAGCAACAGTTAGAACTGGACATGGAACAACAGACTGGTACTAAATTGGGAAAGGAGTCTGTCAAGGCTGTAATATCATCACCCTGCTTTTTTAACTTATATGCAGAGTACATCATGCGAAATGCCAGCTGGATGAAGCACAAGCTGGAATCAAGATTGCTGGGAGAAACATCAATAACCTCATATATGGAGACAACACCACCCTTATGGCAGAAAGCAAAGAAGAACTAAAGAACATCTTGATGAAAGTGAAAGAGGAGAGTGAAAAAGTTAGCTTAAAACTCAACATTCAAAAAACTAAGATCATGGCATCCGGTCCCATCACTTCATGGCAAATAGAAGGGGAAACAGTAGAAACAGTGACAAACTTTATTTTGGGGGCCCCCAAAATCACTGCAGATGGTGACCACAGTCATGAAATTAAAAGACGCTTGCTCCTTGGAAGACAAGCTATGACCAACCTAGACAGTATATTAAAAAGCATAGACATTACTTTGCCAACAAAGGTCCGTCTAGTCAAGGCTATGGTTTTTCCAGTAGTCATGTATGGATGTGAGAGTTGGACCATAAAGAAAGCTGAGCGCTGAAGAATTAATGCTTTTGAACTGTGGCGTTGAAGAAGACTCTTGAGAGTCCCTTGGACTGCAAGGAGATCCAACCAGTCCATACTAAAGGAAATCCGTCCTGAATATTGATTGGAAGGACTGATGCTGAAGCTGAAACTCCAATACTTTGGCCACCTGATGCAAAGAACTGACTCATTGGAGACCCTGGTGCTGGGAAAGATTGAAGGCAGGAGGAGAAGGGGACAACAGAGGATGAGATGGTTGGATGGCATCACCGACTTGATGGACATGAATTTGAGTAAGCTCTGGGATTTGGTGATGGACAAGGAAGCCTGGCATGCTGCAGTCCATGGGGTCACAAAGAGTTGGACAAGACTGAGTGACTGAACTGAACTGAATGTACATATATATATATATATATATATATATGTGTGTGTGTGTGTGTATATATATGTGTGTATATTCTTTTTCATATTCTTTTCCATTATGTTTATCTTGAATACAGTTCCCTGTCCACTACAGTAGAACCTTGTCATTTATCCATCCTGTATATCATAGTTTGAATCTGCTAATCCCAAATTCCTGATCCTTCCCTCTCTCACCTCCCCTCCCCCTTGACAACCACATATCTATTCTCTATATTCTGTTTCTGTTTCGAAGACAGGTTCATCTGTGTCATATTTTAGATTCTACATGTAAATGATATCATATAGTATTTGTAAATGACCATATATTCTATGATTTCATTTGTTATAATACAGGAAATATCTAGAAAAGACAAATCTAGAGATACCAAGTGAGGCAGTGGTTGCCTAAGGCTGGAGGAGGTGGAGGACAGGAAACACAGAATGACTACTGATAAGTACAGTCAGGGATTCTTTTGGGTGCAATGAAAATGCTCTAAAATTGATTATGGTAACCGTTGCTCAATTCTGTGAATAGTCTAAGAACCAGTCAATTGTACACCTTAAAAGGGTGAATTCTATGATGTGTGAACTACATCTCAAAGCTTTTATATAAAAACAGGGCAAAACAACAACAAACAAAAAAAACAGAAATAGACAGCGGGATCGCATAAACTCCCTCTTACTCCGTGAGCCTCTGCCAGAGAAGCTGGCTGGGCTCACTCCCAGACATTCCCTAACTGAAACAACAAGCAATCGTCAGAATAAGAGAAAGAAAAGAACACTGTACATAGCTTGTTCCACATGTTACCTTCAACTCAAAGGTTTCCAGGTGATTTAAAGCTGAGGGGTTTCATAGACTGTGTCATCCACTTCTATCCAATGATGCACAGGATAACCCATAGAGAATCAAAACAATGGTCCTGGAAGGACAGTTGGGAAGAAGGAAAGGTCAAATTTGTAGCTGACTAGGCAGAAAGATCCAACCTAAACACAATGTTGAGAAATAAATTAACTGACATTGTCTATATCCTACCCAGTATACTTCCCCCAATTCTCCCTTCACATTTGATTTTCATCCCATTATCACCCCTCCCCCATCTCCTTCTGCCTCCAGTTCCTTGGAGGGCCCCGCTGATTTAAGACGTCCAGCACAGGACTTATGTGGTGGTCCAGTGGTTGGGACTTCATCTTCCAGGGCAGGGGGTGCCAGTTCGGTCCCTGGTCAGGGAACCAGGATCCCACATTTCTCACAGCCAAAAAAAAAAGAACCCCCAAAACATAAAAAAGCAGAAGCAATATTTTAACAAATTTGATAAAGACTTAAGAAAAAAAATGTGTGTGTGTGCTTAGTCGTGTCTGACTCTCTGCAGCCCCATGAACTATATATAGCCTGCCAGGCTCCTCTGTCCATGGAATCTTTCAGGCAGGAATACTGGAGTAGGTTACCATTTCCTGCTCAAGGGATCTTACCAACCCAGGGATTGAACCCACGTCTCTTGCATCACCTGCATTGGCAGGTGGATTCTTTATCACTAGCACCAAGATACTCAGCACATTATATGTTGCCCTTCTTCCCACCTTACACTTCCAGTTTTTGAGTCAGGAGTGAGTATGTGACCTAAGTTGTCCAACCAGAGAATCTTAGGACTCTCATTTGGAAGCCTGGGTCAGAAGCAGTCTTTTCTCCTGGACAATTTCCTGAGAGTATATAGGACAGGATCCAAAATGGTTGCGGACTCCTCACTGTTAGCCTGTGGATGAAGTTGGCAGACGAGGAGAACCAGGAGAATCAGAGATGTGAGCAGTTCTGACTGGAACCATGCCCTCTCTCCACATTTTCACCTCTAGATTTTTCCAGTTACATAAACCTTAATTTATGACTTTTGTTTAAACCATGTTGAGTACACATTTCTATTATTTACAGCTGGAAACACAAAATTGAGATAATTCTAATAAATTCTAAACTCAAATCTAAACTTAATATTTTTTAAGATGTTTAGAACAATGACTGGCAGGTAGTAAGTGCTCTGTGTTATAGTTATTATTATTGAAAGTGTTAATATTATAAAACAAAGAAAATAATAATGACTAATCTATCTGCTTAACAAAGCATTATTAATAAGACAATGGAAAACAAAAGAGAAGGGCATCATTCCTTTTACCATTGTAAAAGTAATTATAGGATGTTATCTATCCATATAGAAAGAACATTCAAAAAACATAGAAATATGTTGAGAAGATTTAAAAAATCATTTGTAATCTCACTCCCTAGAAAAAAATATTTTGGTTTATTTTCTTCCAGTCTATTTTAAATATAAAACTGAAATCATTCTATATACACAACTTTTGTATTCTCTGCCTTTAAAACATTTACCTTATTTCATAAGCATTTTTCCATCCTTTATTCTCATTTTGTATTATTTTCCTAGGATGGAGTCCTAGAAATGAAATAAGTGGGACTTGCAGTGGGACTCTTTTGAACTTGAAGTGAGATAATGGATACGAGAGACATTTGAAAATTGAAAAGCACTATACAGATATGAACTACTATGGTAATATCATTATCTCTTCCCCTAAGCTTGCTCCTCCTCCTGAATTCTGTTTTGCTGAATTTTAGGAGGATGGTAACCACCACCATAAACAGCCAGCCACATTTACCTACTGTGTTGTATCAAGAACTTATCATGTACTATGAAATGAGCTAAACACATAAACACTTTAGCCATTATTCTATCTAGTCTTTGTAAGATTCCTGCTGAAAAGGTGAAAGTATCCTATTTTGCCAAGCAAATTCTCATCTTTGATGGAATTAAATCATTTAAGTCCACACAACCAGAAATTACAGAGCGGGTATTCGAACCTTAAAGTTTATCTGAGTCTAAAGTCCCTGCTTACTTGTTCTCTGCCATGATGTCCTTCCTTTTCCCCAGTTGGCATTTCTCTTGTATTCCCCAGTCATTGAGTGGGGCACTCTCTGACCCGTGTCACTCTCTTCTGCACTTCTTTCTTTTTCTTTGTAAAGTCTTTATTGAATTCGTTACAATATTGCTTCTGTTTTATATTCCGGTGTTTTTGCCACAAGGCATGTGGGATCTTAGATCCCTGACCAAGTATCAGGCCCACATGCCTTGCGTTGGAAGGCAAAATCTGAACCACTGGACCACCAGGGAAGTCCCTCTTCTCTGCAGTTCTACATCTTCTGCCCTAGTTCAGCCTCTCATTGGGTCTTCCCTGGACGATTTCAATAGCCTCCTGGTCTGATGAATCCTTCATCTGTCCTCCTGCTGACAGAGAGATTTTTCTAAAGTGCAAATCTGACCATTATTTAATGGTTCCCCAGATCTGTCAAGATAAGGTTCAAAATCTTTGGTGAGGATCCTTATTTTTCATGATCCCACTTCTGTTGCTCCCATGTAGGTCATGCCTCTTCATGTTTCCCTGTCCATACCCAGACCAATGCCTCGGCGAGACATAGCTGTCTTCTTTGTCCAGGTGACGCCCGTCTTTTCAAACTTGGTAAAAACATCTTATTTGGGATGTTTTCTCTGTTGTCATCACACTTTTTCATATTGAACAAACAACCTTTATTTATTAAGCAAATTGAGAACAAGAAGCATCTCTTATTTCACTTTATATCCCAACTAAAGTTCATGGTGTGCTGCAGGTGCTAAATAAACGTCTTCCAAATGAATTTTTATGTGACTTTCCTCATCAGGAAATGTTAGGAATTGCTTATTAATGAATGTACACTGTCCAGAAAAACATTATGCTCTATACAGCACGTGAAGTATTGTGCTCGGTTTTGAAGTTTACATTTTTATTATTTATTTATTTAGACTGTGCTGGGTTGCGGCATGCGGGATCTAGTTCCCTGATGAGGGATGGAACCCAGGCCCCTTGCACCAGGAGCTCGGAGTCTTAGCCACTGGACCACTAGAGAAGTCCTTGGAGTCTAGGGTTTTTAGAGGCTGATTAGTAAATTGAAATTTATAAAGAGGTGTAAAGAAGGAAAGAAGGTCTGATTAACAAGGTTGCATGTAAAATGGTTACAGAAATGAATCTGTGTACTTGAAGAACAAGACTTCAAGAATGGGGAGGGCAAGATGGGATATAACAATCATCTTCACATAAATGATGAAGATTACCTCGATAAAGACAAAATTTCTAATCATAGAACTCTGAGCTTCTCCATACTACCATGATGGCTATTATAGAAAGGATCTCTGTACAGGGTAGAAAGATGCCCCAAATATCAACACATTCAAACTATGACTTGGGACTTCTCAAGCTGAGTAATTTCACATCCACTTTTCCGAAAAGCAAGTCCCATGTAGAAATCACCAACAATAAGAACTTTTAGTGTAAGCAGTTGTCAGCACTGAGGTTTCTAGCATCATTTTATATTTTCCACACTGAAAGCAGGGGAAATAATTTTAAAAAGCATTGAATAAGAACACTAGAAAATGTGGTGTCATTACGGACAGCTGAGAAAATAGCCGTTGCACAGAGACAGAACAGCCTCCTCTGTACAGAAGGAATGGGATGTGTCCTTTCAAATGAAGGATCAGGGACAACAAATAAAGGAAGGTAAACAGACAGAGCCACATGCAATAACAAGTCCTCCAAAAGTGATTTGCAGCCAGAGGCAGATTTTCTGCAGAGCTAACTAAACTCCAGGACCACTCTCTTGCCCGGGTCTCCTCCATGACCTCAGTAGGGACTGTCAAAATCTCACGTTTGTCTGTACGAGGACACCCAAGATTCACAACTTGTTTGCATCAAGCCTGTCAACCAGTTCACCAGCAAAACAAAACATAGGCTATACATGTCATGTGTTTAAAGTTATTTTTCAAGCACTATATTTCAGCCACACCTACACATCCAGATGGTAATCAGTTAGATCAATATTATCATTGAAAACAAAAGATATTTGCATGAAAACTCCAGTGCCAGATTCTTTCTTCTGTCTAGACCCTGCTCTGGCATGATCGAATTTGGGTGCCCTGTATTGATTTTTAAGTAACTTGATATTTTTGTTTATTTGACTTGATTGAAAATCAAGTTCTATTTTGATTTAGGCCAGTAGGAAGTATAAGACAGGCTTTATACATGAAAATATTAAAATAAAGATATTTTCATGTATAAAGCCTGAAGCTGAAACTCTTGCACGCTCAGTTGCTCAGTTGTGTCCGACTCTTTATGACCCCTGGACTGTAGCCCTCCAGGCTCCTCTCTCTGTCCATGGGATTCTCCAGGCAAGAATACTGGAGTGGGTTGCCATTTCCTTCTCCAGGGGATCTTTCTGACCCAGGGGTTGAACCCATGTCTCTTGCATTGAAAGGCGGATTCTTTACCACTGAGCCACCTGGGAAGCCTGAAGCTGAAACTCACATAAAATTAAACCTTTCTGCTTCTTACAGAGGGTCCCTGGGAGAAGTGATCCAAGCTGTTCAACATCAGTGGCAAAGGGAACCTGGAATTCTTCCAAGCAGGAAAGAAATATGAGAGACCTAGGGAACTTTCTCTTTGTGTGTGTGTGTGTGTGTGTATGTGTGTGTAAAAGTATTTGCTGATTTATTTGACTGCCAGGTCTTAGTTGTAGCATGTGAGATCTAGTTCCCTGACCAGGGATCAAACCCAGGCTCCCTGCATTGGAAGTGCAGAGTCTTAGTCACTAAACCACAGGGAAGTCCCTCTAATTTCTCTTGAGTTACACATTTGTAGAGTGACTTCTCTGTAAATAATAGAGATTTCTATGGCTCCTCAGGATCTTTTAGGCAACCTGACCAACCATCTTATATTTCCTATTTATTACAAATGCTCTAATGTACTCCAATGAAGTGAAATACTCACATATTCTTTTTAAAAAATATTTATTTTTATTTACTCATTTATGCACCAAGTCTTAGTTTCAGCACACAAGATATTTCAGTTGCTGCATTGTGGGATCTAGTCCCCTAACCAGGGATTGAACCTGCATTGGAAGCACAGAGTCCTAGCCACTGGACCACCAGGGAAGCCCCACTCACATATTCTTACATGACTTGTGTTTTTTCAATGCCATGTCTTTGCTTGCATTATTCCTTCCATGCTTTTTGTACTCTCGTGTGCATCCTTTGTATATTACAGGAAGTCTCAGATATAAGATCCTCTATGATCTTTGCCTGATGTCCTCAGCCAGATGTAACCAGCTTCTTCCTCCGATTTATTGCTTAAAGAACACAAACAGTTCTCTTGGGCCATTTATGACTTTGCACTTTGTGCTATCCTTACGCATGCACAGGTTTTATCCTCTCTGCTAGATTGTAAAGCTCATTTAGTTATGTGCTCCCCCCACAAATATTTTTTGAACGTCTATTAAGTACAAGCTCTATGTGGAGGTACAGAAATGAACCCAACCTGACTCCTCCCTTCATGATGTAATAAAAGAGACAACAAAGAAAAAGAAATGATTGATGTTTAGTTTACCAACAGTGTATCAGGGGTATGTGCAGAATGTTTTGGGGAACACAGAGGAGGTGTGTCAGCTCAGCCTTGGGGGAGAAGGGGGAGAGCAGGAAACGTCCGTGAGCAGGTTCTAGTGGAAGCGAGTTAGCCATGGATGGTGGGGTGGGTTTGGGGGTCAGAGGATGCATTCTGAGTATGGCTTATTTATTTTATAAAATTTTAAAAAGGAACAACATTTTTCTTTAATATTTATTTTTATTTATTTATTTGGCTGTGCCAGGACTTAGTGTCAGCATGCAGGATTTTCTAGTTGTGGCACCTGGAATATTTAGTTGCAGCATGCAAACTATTTAGTTGCAGCATGTGGGATCTAGTTTCCTGACCAGGTATCAAACCTGGAGCCCCCGGAACTGGAAGCAAGGAGTCTTAGCCACTGGACCACCAGGGAAATTCCTGGGTATTGTATATTTAAAGGCTACCAGTTATAGGCCAAGGCCAAGCTTACAACCAGTTCATATTTATGGCCCACACTGCAATGTTCAAACATCTGCGTTAAACCATGGCCATTCGACTATAAAGTATTCACCATTCTGATTTGTGATGAGAAAAAGTAATGTAGTAAGTTGTTAAAAATTTACATTGCACCTGTCTTTGAAATTGTAAAATTATGACCATTCTTAGTTTTTATTGTTGTTAAGTGTTCTTCAGTGAAACAGTGGTGATAACATATCAGTTCAGTTCAGTCGCTCAGTCGTGTCAGACTCTTTGCGACCCCATGAACTGCAGCATGCCAGGCCTCCCTGTCCGTCACCAACTCCCGGAGTTTACCCAAACCCATGTCCATTGAGTCGGTGATGCCATCCAACCATCTCATCCTCTGTTGTCCCCTTCTCCTCCTGCCCTCAATCTTTCCCAGCATCAGGGTCTTTTCAAATGAGTCAGCTCTTTGCATCAGGTGGCCAAAGTATTGGAGCTTCAGCTTCAGCATCAGTCCTTCCAGTGAATATTCAGAACTGATCTCCTTTAGGATGGACTGGTTTGATCTCCTTGCAGTCCAAGGGACTCTTAACAGTCTTCTCCAACACCATAGTTCAAAAGCATCAATTCTTCAGTCATGTCTTAATGTTTTATTTAGAAAACTAAAACACTGGCGATTGTAAATAGTTGATTTACAATGTTGTGCTCGTTTCTGCTATATAGCAAAGTGATTCTGTTATATGTATGTATATATTTTTTATATTCTTTTCCATTATGGCTTATCATAGGGTATTGAATATAGTTCCCCGTGCTATACAGTAGGACCTGTTTATCCATTCTATATATAATAGTTTGCATCCACTAATCCCAAACTCCTAATCCACCTCTCCCCCACCCTTGGCAACCACAAGTCTGTTCTCTATATCTGAAAACACTGGTAAGTTTAAATGCTACTCCAATTTTTAAAATTTTGTTTTACTGATCCATGATGTTCAAGAATCAAGCTCTCAAACATTAGTGGATTAGAATTCCCTGGAGAGCTTTAAAAAATATCTTGAATCCCTTATGTCACGTTAGCCTTAGTGATTCAAAATTTCTGAGGTAGGAGCTCAGGAATTTGTCTTTTTATGAAACTTCTTCGTTGATTTTTTGAAAAGCATCCTGATCTGGGAGCAATTGCTCTAGCTAGATTTACCTCACCTAAAAACGTGTCAAACGGATGAGTGAGCACTGCTCATATAAGGATACATTTAGGGACATAAACCACTTTTTTTCCCCCCAAAATGAAATGCACACAACTTAAGTGTTCATGAAAGATAACTCTTTTAGAAGGAAGTCTGATTCTCAAGAAGAGAGGAGAAATAGAAGGTTATGTTAGGCCTTTTCCTTTTGTTAACAAAGGGTAATGAAGTGAAAACAGTGCCCTTCACATGACTTGGTCACTGACATGAGCATATTTAGGGTGAAAAATTATCATTTGAAAATTGCAAGACCAGGTACGCTTCCATGAGTGTCACTTAGTTAAGGGAGAGTAACATTTTGAAGTCAAGAACACTGATGAACAGGGCAATAAAGTTTTATTAATGATCCTTCAGTGACCTGAAAATGCAAATAAGCTTCTTTCAGGACCCAACTAATTTTATTTTATTTATTTATTTATTAAAATAAATTAAAGGGTTTATTTATTTTTTTCATGTGGGATCCCAATTTCCTGACCAGGGATGGAACCCACATCCCCTGCATTGAAAGCATGGAGTCTTAACCACTAGACCATCAGGGAAGTCCCCAGGATCTAACTAATTTTAGATAGAAACCCCCCCAGGTCATTTTTCTACAAATTCTTCTATCCCATGATATTAAAGCTCATCCTTGAATACACAGTCCTGAAAGCATGAACTCTGGGGCCACAACTTTGAACTCAGGGAATTTCACTTGCTTTTCCCTTAGCATTTAGAGTCATAGAAATTTAGGCATCTCTGAGATGAGTCCCTAATTTTGTGGGCAAGGAAACAGGTCTCAGAGGGTCCGTAGAACTCACCCAAGGTTCCAAAGTAGAATTAGGTCTTTCACAGTCACTTGATACTGTTTCCGTGTATATTTTCACAGAAAGCTGTATTTCATGCTTTTCACTATTGTACATTCATTTTTCATTGAATCACACAAATTGGTGAATTAAGACAGCTTCTTAATATTCCCACTTGACAGGAGAGGAAAGATAGTCACATGATGAAGGGTTTGTCCATAGTTACAGGGCTGCACCAGTCGACTCTGGCTGCCAGAACATAATATCACAGACTGGGTAGCTAAACAGCAGGAAGATCTTTCTCACAGTTGTGGAGGCTGTGAAGTCCAAGAGCATGATGCTGGCCAGCCTGGCTTTCTGATGATGAGGGCTCTCTTCCTGGCCTTCTCACTGGTCCTCACACGTGGGGGGTGGGGGCAGGTGGATGAGCATGGAACAAGCTCTCTTTTCTCTTCTTAGAAGGGCCCTAATCCCCTCTTCAGGGCTTCCCCGGCAGCTCAGATGGTAAAGAATCTGTCTGCAATGCAGAAGACCGGGGTTTGATCTCTGGGTGGGGAAGATGCTCTGGAGAAGGGAATGGCAACACACTCCAGTATTCTTGCCTGGAGAATCCCATGGACAAGAATTCTGCCGGGTTACACTCCATGGGGTCACAAAGAGTCAGATAGGACTGAGTAACAAACACTTTGCACTTTTAATCCCCTCTTGAGGGCTGCTCATGAGCTCATCTAACCCTAATTACCTCCCAAAGGCTCCATCTCCAAACACCATCATTTGGGGGGTCAAGGCCTCGGCAGGCATGAATGTTGGAGAGGATACACTTCGGTCCATACCAACAGATGAAGGCTGAACTAGGGCCAGAATCCGGCAGAACGGATTTCCATGATGCTGCACAAACATGAGGCCGCGTGTCCAGGATGAGGGGACCTGCACTGTGACCTACCCGTGTCTTGTCAGTGGTAGGAGAGCTTTGGAAAGAACCAGAGGAACAGTGGGCTTTCCTGGTAGCTCAGACGGTAAAGAAACCGCCTGCCAAGGCAGGAGACACAGGGTCCATCCTGGGTTGTGAAGATCCCTTGGGGTTGGAAATGGCTACCCACTCCAGCCTTCTTGCCTGGAGAATCCCATGGACAGAGAAGCCTGGTGGGCTACAGTCCATGGGCGGCAAAGAGGCACAAATGAGGGACTAAACAACAACGAAGGGTAGCAAGTGTCATAGTAGGGAACAGGGCTCTGGGGGTTGGGAAGCAGAGGCGAGCAGACGAAGAGGAAGATGTTTACAACAGGTAACGGGAGCGAGGACAGTGCAGGCACCGAGACGGCTCCGTAATGGAAAGGTGCGGGCTGTCTTTGGGGAATGGGGCAGAGCCTGTTCAAGTCCAGGACCGGGCACGTCTGCAGTGGGGCTGGAAAGTCCGGCGTTCTCCTGGTTGGACACTGTCTCTTCGCTTTTACCGTCTTTCCTGTGGTTAGAGACCCCGCTCTCTATGT
Source organism: Cervus canadensis (assembly GCF_019320065.1). Classification (NCBI taxonomy): domain Eukaryota; kingdom Metazoa; phylum Chordata; class Mammalia; order Artiodactyla; family Cervidae; genus Cervus; species Cervus canadensis. Next base: position 34,028,576 of record NC_057414.1, read on the forward strand.
ATTTGGAAACGAGCAAGGACGCTGCAGAGGCTGGTCCATAAACCTCACGGCTGCAGACAGGAAACAAAGCCGGCGGTGCCCTAGCACCGCGAGGCCGTGCCCGCTGTGAACCGAGTAGTATGGTGTCTCCCAGCTGGAGTGGAAGCGCAGCGGGGCACGCAGGCAGAGAGAAGCAGGTCTCTCGCTAGCGATCGTCAACCGAACAAGAAAGAAAAACGATCTTTCCCTGAAACACAGGAGGAAGGCCTGGACCTGGGCTCTGAGGTCAACCTGGTCCTCGCACCGCTGGTCTCCGGTGGGAGGGAGCTATCCCGGGTTCTAGTGGCCGCCGGCAAGGAGGAGGAAGGCTGAGGCCTAAGGACCAGCGGTCGAGAGCTTGCAAACAGCGGCTCTGGGCGAGCGGCGGGCAGGGACCGGGCGCGCCCTGCGGGGGTTGGGGCGGAGGAACGCAGCCTCTTGCAGCCAGCCCTTCCTCTGTCCGGGAGGACGGCCTTCTGCAAACCTGCCTGGACTCGGAACAATTCATCCTGTTTTTCCTTAAAAAAAAAAAAAAAAAAAAATCCTGTTTTTCCTAAAATCATTGTCGGAACCCCGAAGAGGGCGGTACCCGAAGGAATCTGGAAAATAGCCCGCAGGGGCGGGCAGCGGGGCGTGTCTGGTGTCGGGCGGCTGCAGAACAGAAGGGCGCAGTGCGGGCAGATAACCAGGAGGGTGCTGGCGGCCCAAGCGCACCCCGCCCGGGCCCCCCCAACCCCGCGCACACCCCCGCGTCCCGGAGCAGCCGGGGCCCGGCGGGGCGGGGCGTCAGCAGCTGGGGGCGGGACCAGGCGGGGTGCGCGGCTGGAGCGGAGGGAGGGGCGGGCTCTTCCGCCCCCTGATTGGGTCTGGGCTGAACGAGGGGCTGTGTCTTGCGGAGGTTCTGCGGGTCGGCATTGGGCGCCGAAGATGGAGGGTGTGGTTTTGTGAAGTCAGTTCCGGTCGGTGTAAAACCCTAGGGGCGGCGGCGGACAAGCTTCAGATGCTTCTGGGTCGCGGTGGGGACGCTCCTGGGTCCGTCTGTGTGAGCTTGAGAGCCGAGCGCTAGAGCGACCCGGCGAGGGATGGCGGCCACCGGGACCGCGGCCACCGCGGCCACGGGCAAACTCCTGGTCGTGCTGCTGCTCGGGCTCACAGCTCCCGCCGCGGCGCTGGCCGGCTACATTGAGGTGGGGACCGGGCGAGCGCCCGAGCCCTTTATCCTGCGCCCGCGGGGGAGCGCGGCCTGCGGGCGGGCGGGCCGCGGGGTCCGGGCCGGGAGGGGGTCGCGGCGCGCGGGGCGGTGGGGGTGGTCCGGCGCTGCGGCGGGTCTGGAGCGCCTCCCCCGCCCGCCCCGGCTTGGCGCAGTGCTTGGCGCTGGAGGTCGGGTTGTCTCCGCCGCCGCAGAGGCCAAATGAAAGGCATCGGGGTTGCGGGGGGCAGCGGGCCGCCTCGGCCTCCCCAGCCCCCATCCCGCCTGCGGCGCCGCCACATCCTCTGCGGACCCTGCGAAGCCCAGACGCCCACTCCGCCGTCCCCCGGGACCGCGCGAGCCTCTGCCGTGCGCCCTGCAGCCCGGGACCCGGTGCGGCTGGGCTCGCTCCGGGGGCGGCCGTGCTGACCCGGCCCCCGTGCGGCACCCGGGCTTCCCACCCGGGAGCGGCGGATGCGGCCTTTGTTGGCGAGTGGGCCGGGCCGCTGAGATGCGGGCGCCGGGATAGCGCCTCCGGGGCGGCACGGGAGCGACTCCGCTCCCCGCAGCGGGTGCGCCCTCTGCTTCCTGTGCGCCTCCCGCTCCGGATCCCGGCTCTGGCGTCGGGCCTTCGGGAGGGATTGTTAAATACAATCCGGTTGCCTGAATCTGATGAACCAGGGGAAACCCTTGTCTGCTGTCGGCGTTGTTCCCTTTTGTGGTGGGTTTCAGCGAGCAGGGACAGTACCCGTGAATACGTTGTAAAAACTCTGGTTGAATCGTACTTTTTTGGCGTAAGTAGTTTCCCCGCACCTGGCGACCTCGCGGACACACGCGTCTGTGCCGGGCGGTGATCCGGTGCTTGCGTGCCGGGAAGGTTCGCTGGGGTCAGGGGGTCCTACCTTGTGGCCTGGACCTGGCCGCTTGTAGAAACCGTTCTGTCCACGAGGGAGACGTGGGGCTTTATTTTTACTTGCCATCTCGAAATAGTGCTTGAACTGTCGGACTGGAATGTGTGTTTCTGGTGTAGTTTATTTCTCCTCTTCGCTCTTTTGCAAATTACAATGGCTTTCTGCGGAGTTGGCTAATTTCAGAGAGAAGTGAGACTGGATTTGATTACACAGGCATTGACTGAAGAGTTTCTAATAAAAACCCACAGTTAGAACGTGTTCTTCTGCAGAAAGTGGAAATATTTCCACGGTTAGAAACAGTCGACTCTAGAACAAACCTCCAGTGGAACAGCTTAAAACGTCCTATTCATCCTGCTTAAAGCTTTGATTCTTCAGGGGCGGGGGGCGGGGTGGTGGTGGAGGAAGTTTCAAGTAGAAATAGTTAATGCTTATGTAAGCATACTTTTAGATTAGGATTCTTTCCGTTTCCACGCAGTGGTTAGAGTTTTGTCTGTGATCTACGATACGGTGTCGCAGGGAAGCACTCTAGATGAGTGCGGTGGGAGGGAAAGGAAAAAGCTTTTGTTTGGAACATAGAATTTAACTCTTAGGGCAGGATGTCACAAACCATTGTTCACATTCTTTTACCTCACTTCCCAGAGGTATGAGTAACTTCAGGCACTAGTGAATTCACAATCAAGGGTTCATCGGTTTTCAAGAATATCTTCCTTTCAGGTCTAAACACGCACTTGTATGCCTGCGGAGAAAGAGCAGTGAACAATACCAGAATTAGCTGTTGTGGATTAAGTTTGATTATTATCCACATCATTGTTCAATCGGAAAGTCCGACTGGACAGAAAGTAGGAATTAGACATTTCCCTAAAATGGTGTTTGCATGCGGTTTTAGGAATCTTCTCATCTTTGGAGCTGTATTTTTGCCCACCCTTCCTAAATTATCTTTCAAATGGTTTTTTTCTTTTGTCCAAGAGGCAGAATTTCCTTCATACATATATAATTTGATTTTGTTTACTAACTTCCAGGCAAAGGACTGCCTGAGCCTTGGTTTAGATGAGAATGGCCTAAATCAGGATTCTCTTTGAGACGGTCCTTACTGAGATTAGCCAAAGGGATTCTAGCCAAATCCCTGATCAGATTGCTTGGCACAGAGTTATTGATTGGCAAATCTTGAGTGTTGCTTGGTGTTGACTGAATTAATCTCATACACCTGTTTAAAAGGAAAGAAAAAGAATCTCTGTATTCAGGGTCACTTCCTCTGTTAAATCCGAGACAAGTTCATTTGAGGGCCTGCTCCCTTATGGTATTCGTGCTGAAATCCTGCACTCTGTACAGTGGACACTGAGGCTTCTGAGAGCCAGAATTCTAGTTTGTTCCACCACATTTTAAAATGAGTGGGCCCTTTGGTAGCCAATATTCAGGAAACTCATAGTATGACATCTGAGGCAGAATATCAAGCAGCTTTGTGCTGGTATTTAAGTGATGGTAGAGGCAATGTCTGATTATGACCTGGACAAATACCAATGCCTCTGATAGAAGCATCAGCTTTTACTTTATTATAACTGTTAAAATCCTTTGATAAATGTGATGTGCTAAGTTTTGGCAAATCCTCCTTTGATGGGGTTTGTCTTCATCATCTAAAGCGGGGCTGTCCCGCAAGGTAGCCACTTGCAGTGGTGGCTATAATGATTGAGGAATGAATTTTCCATTTTGCTTAATTTTAGCTAATTTACATTTAAAAACAATACTCAGTTCAGTGATTGGAAACAACTTTTTATATGAGTCTACTTTTTAAACTACATTTTATGAATGTAAATGCAAGTCAGATATTTCCTGTGAAATTTAGCATGTGAATTGAGATTATCTGTAGGCGCCAAATGCACTTTACATTTTGAAGACTTGCTATGAACAACCTTGTAAAATAACTGATTTGTAATTGTCGTATTGATTGCATTGGATGATGATATTTTACACAATGCCTAAGTAAATTATATTAAAATTAGTCTCACCTGTTTCAAATATAACATATATGACTCATATTTCTCCTGGGTGGTGCTAATTTAATTTATTTTTTAAAGTTGGTGCTGTGTGAGTGTTTTTATTAGCACAGTTTTTAAATGTGTTCTTTTTTCCTCACAATAAAGCCTTGCTTAAAGTTGGTCCAGTATGATCTTAACAGCTTTGAGTATTTTTTTCTGTTAGCTTTTTTCAATTACAATTTCTATTTAGAAATAATTTCAGGCTTACAAAAAATTGCAAAAATTGTGGGAACAACTCTTATACCCTCTACCCAGATTCATCAGTTTAACATTTCCCCCTATTCAGCATTTGTTTTGTCATTCATTGTGTAATTATGTATCTTTTGCAAATAAGCAAAGGGAGCAAATTGCATACATCTTGCCCCTCTACCCCTGAAAACTTCCAAATGTATTTGCTAAGAACCTGAGAACCAAGGACTGTGTCCTGCATAACCTTTTTGGTTATGAGCTTAAAGAAATTTAACTTTGATACAATACTTGGATCAGATCTACTCTCTATAATCCTTTTTGCCAGCAGAATCAATAATGTCCTTCATAGAATTTGAAAACTTTTTTTTTTTTTTAAGTTAAAGAGCTTTAGAATTCTTGGTAGTAGTACATGAAGGGTTAATTTTTTTCCAAATATAAAATAATATCTTAAGCTTACCTGATACTGTTTTGACTCTGGAAAATAAAAACTTGAAAACCTTTCAGGATTCCTCAATTACATTACTCTTACTAAATTATTGGGCTTTTGCATTTTCTGTTTAAAATTACAAGAAAAACTACTTAGGGAGTGCATATTCATTGTAGAAATTTTAAATGCATTTGAAGACTAAGAAATGAAAAATAACCTGAGATCCTTTTGTTGTCCGTGGAAATTTCTCTGTGAATGTGTTGGTGGTGTCTAGCCTCCTGTGGCTACCAGGTACATACATTTTTATCAAAGTGACAGACAGATTGCTTATTAAAGCTGATACCTAACAATTAGTATTTTGAATTGTCCTAAAATGAACTACTGAAAGAAAATAGTTTTCTGTGTGATTAAAAAGGGATAAATTTTTGAACAGTGATTGTAGAGTCTGTGGAGGGAGGCCATTTGAGAGTTGGAAATCGCCCATAATCCAATTCTCATGAGTTGTTTTTTTAGTGAGGTAAACTAGATTACCTTGACTCTTAATTAAATTTAGTATAGTGCACCTTGATTTATGGTCTAAGATGGAAAGTGAACGAAATAGAAATGAGTTCCAGTTCTCTGTATCAAGTACAGCTAATAACTGCTTTTTGCCGAGAGACATTTTCTTACATAAGCATCATGGAAGCTTTTCTTCATGGAAGCTTTTGCAACGTAACAAATCTGTTTTTAAAATACGACTCTTCATTTGTTATCCATCCCACTAATGTTTGTTGACCACTGTTACCAGGTTCTGTGTTAGAGGCTAAACAGTGCAGTAATAAAACCAGATATGCCTCATGCCTTTTCCCCTGCAAAGCGCACTTGCCTGTGACTTTCAGGCCCCACCCCCAGAGATTCTCCTTGAGGACATCTGGGAATCTCATTGTCACGGGCTCCCCAGAGGGTTCTCATGTGCAGGTGGAGAAAAACAAACTGCAGCAAACAAAAAGGCTACAGAACTCCTGTGGGTACAGCATCTTACATAAGTCCCTAAAAGTCTGGTAAAGTAGGTCTTCTCATCCACACCTGAAACAAGGAGTCAGGAGAGGCCAGCAAGGCCAGGGTGAGAACTGGTCTGCCCTATTAAGTTGTTGCCCCTTCTGTATCAGGGTGTTTCATGGCATTTCTATTTGGGTTGCAGATTTCTTTTTTTTTTTCACTCTTGTTTACCTATTTTCTCTACCATCAGGAAATCTGATATGAATATTTTCTTTAAAAGGAACTAATTTCATAGATACTGTATCATGAATCCACGTATTGCCAAACTGCTAACAGTGGTTTTCTTTGAAGGTTGTAATTAAAGCAGACCTTGCCGTTTTACATTTTCCATGGATTAAAAAAAAACTAATGCTTTTCTGTATAATGTGCAAGTTCTCTCTTTTTTTACAATAGTAAGCTTGTTTTGTCTTTCTATTCTGATACAAGAATTTAAGGAAAGAAACTCTGACCACCTGTGGTCTTGATAAGACCACCATCTTATCAAAATCAGTGTATGGGATACTTTGGAAGGGAAAAGGTTATTGGCACCAGATTTCCAATCACTGGCCTTGTTGGTAAACAAACTATTAGGAAGAGGCTAACACAGTAACCCTTACGACTAGAATAAGATTGTGGTCCAGAAAAAAGTCAGTCATCATTTGGAGTGGGCACCTGTGGTGTGGGTTAATTGAACAGCCTGGCACTTCTTGGGGTTGCAGAAGGGTGTTGCAGTTTCAGAGCACAGGCTCTGTTGTGGTAACATCCAGGGGGTCATGGGGTTTTTCTCAGAGCTCATCAACTGGGCTGAATGATATCAGGTGCTTCCAGCCGAAGCAGACATGGGTGATTCGTGGTGGTGGAGCTGTGATAGGCTTAGACTGTACTCTGGGTTCTGATGGGAAAGAGGGCTGTGCATGTTGGGTAGATAACAGCCCAACATCTGCTACATATGGCTGGTCTGGCTGGAAAGGAAAAGAGTGCATTTGTTCTTACCTAAACCCACTCTAGTGTTCTTGTCTGGAGAATCTCAGGGACGGGGGAGCCTGGTGGGCTGCCGTCTGTGAGGTCACACAGAGTCGGACAGGACTGAAGTGACTTAGCAACAGTAGCAGCAAGTTACCTGTGAGTTAAAAGTTTGCTGGTGGAATTGAGACAACGAAGGTTCTCCCATGGTTTATTTGGATGTTGCCATCCAGAACAGAATGGCTGAATGGAGAAGTACCTGAAAATTTATAAGGGAGATATTTAGCCTAGAGAAGAAGAAAACATGGATTTTAATGTGGGTGATGAAGAGCATAAACATTTTCAGATTTTTATATATTGTCTCTGGAAGGCTAAGTATGACTTAACCTAGGCTCACGCAGAACTTCTGCATGGAGAAAGAAATGAGCCAGTAAGTGTAAAGAGTGTAGTACCTTTTATTCCCTTTCATTAGGAATATTACCGGCATAGCATGGTAAGTATGTAAAAGGTACTCTTATCCACTTATCCACCACCCAGTTTTGTTAAATTTTAGCACTTCCCGTCTTTGCTTTAACTTTTTTTTTTTTTAAAGAACTAAAACACTATGGATAGAGAAGTAAAGCATTATAATAGGCCTTCTTTGAACCCCCATCCCATTAATCTTCCTTTCTGGAAGTAACTCTTATCTTGAGTTTGGAATTCAGCATTCCCATTCATGTTCCTGTGCTGAGAGAGAACCCTTTCATCTCTTTGGATCCCAGGCTTTCAGAGATCAGTGCAGAGTGCAAATTGTTGGAGTGTTTTAGAGAATTTTAGAAGGTAAGAATGCTAGGGTGTTTGAAATGGAAGTAAGGACAGACTGGTGCCTGTGAAAGGTGCTATGGCCCCATCACAGCCCTGCACACCCACATGGAAAGCCTGGAGTCTTTCTGAGCTTTTTACAACTTAAATACACAAAGAGAAAAGAAAGTATAACTCAGTGTATTTTCATAAAACAGATGCTTGTGTAACCACTGCCAAGGTCCAGAAATAGAGCATTCCCATTCCCATTGCCCCTAGTAACTGTTAGCCTGACCTTTATGGTGATTATGTCTTGCTTTTCTTCTTTATAGTTTTATTATCCAGGCATTCATCCCTAAACACTGTAATTTAACCTTTCTTGCTTTCTAGTCTTTAAGTAAATGGAATCCCTCAGTATGTTTTCTTGAGTTTCTGGCTTCTTTGATTGGACGTGTTTTTGAGGATCATTTGGATTACTGATTGTAGCTGTGGTTCGCGTGTTTCCACAGCTGTGTAGTACTCCTGTCTATGAGGAAACCACAATTTGTTTTGCTGCTGATGGACATTTGGAATGTCTCCAGTTTGAGGTTATTGAGATAACACTGCCCCTTCTGCTACTTGCCTTTTTACCCTCTTCTTCATGATGTCTTTAGAGGTTCTTCATTTTAATGTCTAATTTATCAGTTTTACTTTTTTAAAAATTATGATAGGTACTTCTTGTGTCACGTGTGAGAAGTTTGCCCTCTGAGGACATAGTTATTCTCCTGTGTTGCCTACCAAGGGCTTTCTGTTTGCCTGTCACATTTGGAGCCACAGTTTCCCTGAAACTCATTGTTGTGTAGATATGAAGTATTGGTCTTTTTACTTACTTACTGTTTTTCACATAGTTACCCAGCCTGTACCATTTAATGTCAAGGTCTCCTTTCCCTCCTGTTCTCCCCTACCACCTCTGTTAATTGATATCTCTGTATGTGTGAGTCTGTTTCTGGGCTGTCCTAATCCACTGTCTATCCGTGTACCAAGTCCACACTGTCTCAATGACTGTGCTTAGTAATAAGGTTTTAGACCTACTGGAGCAAGCCCTTCTACTTGGATTGTCTTCAGTAGTGTCTTGACTGCTCTTTGACCCTTTTCTTTACATATACATTGGCTACATTTAACCAAAAACAGCATTTGTTGGAATTTAGATTCAGGTTTCACTGAGTCTATAGTTCAATTAGGAAAAATAGACATTTTTCTAATATTGAGTCTTCCAACCCAGAAACATGACAGATGCCTTTGTTTAGGTCCTCTCTAATCAACCTCAGTGTTTTAAAGCTTTTTGCATAGAAATCTTATATATAGAATGCTAGATTTATTTATAGATATCTGCTTTTTTTTGAGTGCTATTATAAATGGCATCTTAAAATTTTGGCTATCATTTTGTTGTGGTTGTAGAAATAAAGTTGATATTTTCATTGCCTCTTTCCTATTTTCTGTATGTTTATTTTCTATTTTATTACTTTCTGTCCATTATTATTCTTTTCCTACTTTTCACAGGTTTAATTTTTTTTCCCCCTAGCACTTTGAGATGACTGCTTTATTTTTTTCAGTTTTTTCTTTTCTTCTAATTTATTTAAAGCTATATATTTTCCTCTGAACAGGGCTTTAGCTGCAATTCATAACTTTTTTTTAGCTTTCTATTTAATATTTTTAACAAAGGAGATACGTGTGTGTGTGTTGCTCAGTCATGTCTGACTCTTTGCAACCCTGTATACTGTAGTCTGCCAGGTTCCTCTGTCCATGGAATTCTCCAGGCAAGAGTACTGGAGTGGGTTGCCGTTCCCTTCTCCAGGGAATCTTCCCGGCCCAGGGATTGAACCCTGGTCTCCGGCATCGCAGGCAGACTCTCTCCTCCATTGCAGGCGGACACTTTGCCATCAGAGCCACCAAGGAAGCCCATTGTGTATAACGTCGTGTAAGTTTAAGCTGTACAGTATTCTGATTTGATACATTTATATATTGCAGTATGTTTACCACTGTATCACTGCTGCTGCTACCATCTCTATCATCCATAAGTAAAAATTCTTTTTGGTAGTTAGAGCAATTATGATCTAGTCTTTTAGCAACTTTGCTGTTTACAAAGCAGTATTATGGACTATAATCACTGTGCTGAGAGTTAGGCCTCTAGTCTTTAACTGTTGTTTACAAATTTGTACCCTTAAACAAGATACAAGTTTGGATATATAATATTTTCATTATCATTCAAGTAAAACAATAGATTTTTCCATTGTGACTTAATTTTTTTTTTTTTACAGGTAATTTAGAAGTACGTTTCTTAATTTCCAGAGATGTGGAGAAGGTTATCTGGCTGTCTTTTAGGCTGTTCATTTCTAAGTTAACTGCTTTGTGGTCAGAGTATTAGTCTGTATGATTTCAATTTTTTGAAACTTGTTGAGAATTGCTTCATGGTCCAGTTTATGATAAAATTTTTGTTGTGTGCATAGAGAAAATGTTTATTCTGTAGTTGTTACTGACAGTGTTTTATATGTCTTCTGATCATACTGTTTTCATTGTTGTTCAGATCTTTATCCCTAATTATTTTTTAAATCTTTTTTCTTTTACTGAGAAAGGTATGTTAGAAATCTCCCACTGTGGACTTCCGTGGCAGTCCAGGGGTTAAGACTGCGCTTCCAGTACAGAGGGCTTGGACGTGATCTCTGGTTAGAGATCCCACGCGCTGTGTGGATTGGCCAAAAAAAAAATACCTGCCATGGCGATTTTGGAAAAGTGTTTCTCCTTGTCATTCTGTTTGCTTTGGCTAGTTTGAGGCTGTCATTATTAGGAGTATACAGTTTTAAAATTGCTATCTCTTCCTAAGGAATTGAACCTCTCATAGCTATATTCTCCCGTGTTATCTCCAGTAAAGTTTTTGCCTTTATCAGTACTTTGTCTATTATTTCCATATTTTTTTGTTTTAGATGTGTTTGTGGTTGTTTCTTCTTTTGCAGACTTAGGAAACAGTGTTTTTCTTTTACATTTAACATGATTGCTGAGGTATTTGGGTTTTCATCTACTGTCTTATTTAGTGCTTTTTGTTTTGTTCTGCTAATTGTTTTTTTTTTTTTAAACTGAAGTATAAGTGGTATACAACTTTATATTAGTTTCAGGTGCACAACATAGTGATTTAATATTTGTGTGTACACAGGAGCCTATGGTCCATGGGGTCGCACAGAGTTGGACACGAGTGAGCAACTGAACATGCACGCTCACGTTTTGTGAGACGAGAACCACACTAAGTCTACTTAACATCCACCACCTCATGGTGACTTGTCGTGTGTGTGTGTGTGTGTGTGTGTGTGTGTGAGACAAGAACGTTTAAGATTTACTCTCTTAGCGACTCTCAGATGTGCAGTACAGTGTGGGTAGTTAGAGTCACTGTGCTGTATGTTGCTTCCCCAGACTGACTTCTGTTATAACTAGTACCTTACACCTTATAGAAACCTGTACCTTTGAACTGCTTTCACACATTTTGCTCACCCTCCACCCCTCAACCTTCACCCCACACATCTGACAAGTGATCTTTTCTCTATATTTATGAAATCAGTGTTTTTATAGAGTCCACAAATGAGACTATGCAGTGTTTATCTTTCTCTGTCTGACTTACTTCACTTTATATAATGCTCTCGAGGTCCATCCATGTTGTTGCAAATGGTAGGATATCCTTTTTGTGGCCAAATAGCTTTCCACTGTGTGTGTGTTTCCTTTATACTTTCACCTGCCGGTGGACATTCAGGTTGCTATGTCTGTCCCCTTACTCAATTCCTTTGAAAGTGGTTCTTATTTTACTTCTTTCTCGTATTGCTTCGGAACATATTTTCATCATCTTTTGTTCTCCCTTTAGTGGTTGCTTTAGACATTTGAATATCTTTCACTTATCAGTGTTTTCTACTAATTGGTACTTTTACCGTCTTCCAGGAATAGAAGATTAGAACACTTTAACCTCCCCTCAACATTTTTGCCATTGTTGTTATATATGTTAATTTCATGTAAACCCCAGAAGATCTCATACTGTGTTTTACACAGTTAAATGAACTTAGCATCAGTGGTTATCAACTCTGGAGGCACACTGGTATCATCTGGGGAAATGTTTACAAAGCACAGATTGCCTACACTCCAATTCAGACAAATTACATCAAGGTCTCTTGAGAGAGGGTGTGAGCCATTAGTATTTCTTAAAAACTCTTCCCAGTGATTAAAATTTACAGTGAGATTGAGAGCCCCTGATTTGGATTTATATATTCTCTTTGTTATTCTTCATGCATTTTGTATCTCTAAGCTTCTTTTTCAGGTAATTTTTTGCCTTCCAAGACACACTTTAGAATTTTCTTAAGGTTGGCTAGTGACATATATTCTTTCACCAAATATCTGTTTTAGTGTCTTCCTTGCAAGACAGGTTCATTGGGGATAGAATTTCTTTCATCATTTTGAAGATCTTACTCATTATTCTGTTCCTTGATATTTGATATCTATCCTGATGTTGAATATTATCAATAGCTTACTGGAATTAACTGTCAGATTGGTGTTCCTTTGAAGGTAATGTATCCCTTGTCCCTGACTACTTATTAGACCTTCTCTTTGAGTCTGATTTTCAGCAATATTACTGTGTACCTAGGTGTGGATTTTTTAAAAATGTATAGCCCATTTGTATCATTGGAGAATTGGTTCCAGGACTACCCTTCCCCCCGTACCAAAATCTGTGATGCTCACGTCTGTTATATAAAATGGTGTAGTACTTGCATGTAACCTGTGAATATTCTCCTATGCAGTAACCTCTAGATTATTTATAATACCAAATGCAGTGTACATGCTATGTAGATAGTTGTAAATATTGTTGTTGTTCAATCACTCACCCACGTCCTACTTTTTGTGACCCCATGGACTACAGCATGGCAGGCTTCCCTGTCCTTCACTATCTCCTGGAGCTTGCTCAAACTCATGTCCATCGAGTCGGTGATGCCATCCAACCATCTCATCTTCTGTTGTCCCCTTCTCCTCCTGCCTTCAATCTTTCCCTGCATCAGGGTCTTTTCCAATGAGTTGGCTCTTCACAAGAGGTGGCCAAAATATTGGAGCTTCAGCTTCAGCATCAGTCCTTCCAGTGAATATTCAGAACTGATTTCCTTTAGGATTGACTGGTTTGATCTGCTTGTTGCCCAAGGGACTCTCCAAGAGTCTTCTCCAACACCACAGTTCAAAAGCATCAATTCTTCCGCGCTCAGCTTTCTTTATAGTCCAACTCTTATATTCATACACGACTAGCTTTGACTTTATGGACTTTGTTGACTAAGCAATGTCTCTGCTTTTTAATATGCTTCCCTGATACCTCAGTTGGTAAAGAATCCACCTGCAATGCAGGAGACCCTGTTTGGATTCCTGGGACGGGGAAGATCCACTGGAGAAATACCCACTCCAGTATTCTGGCCTGGAGAATTCCATGGACTATATAGTCCATGGTGGGGTTGCAAAGAGTCTAACGTGACTGAGTGACTTTCACTTTTAATATGCTGTTTTGGTTTGTCACAGCTTTTCTTCCAAGGAGCAAGGGTCTTTTAATTTCATGACTGCAGTCACTGTCTGCAGTGATTTTGGAGTCCAAGAAAATAAAATCAATCATTGTTTCCATTTTTTCCCCATCTATTTGCCATGAAGTGTTGGAACCGGATGCCATGATCTTCGTTTTTGAATGCTGTGTAGATAGTGTAAATACAATGTAAAAGCTATGTAGATAGTTGTGAATATAGTATAAATACTATGTAGATAGTTGTAAATACAGTGTAAATGCTATGTAGTTATTGGCCTACGGAAATTTTTTTCCCTGAGTATCTTCAATCCATGGATACAGAATCTGAAGTTATGAGAGGCTAACTATCTTCCTCGTAGAGCTCTTTGAATCTGTGGTTTGTTCTTTTATCAGTTTTAGAAAATTCTCAACCACCATCTAAGTATTTAAGTCTTTAAATACTGCTTCTGCCTACTTCTGTCCTTTCCCTCGGGACTCCAAAAACAGACCTCTTAGACACTGTTGCCCTAGCCTGTGTGTTTTTTCATGCCTCATCTGATAGCTTTTCTTTTGACCCATCTTTCTGTTTACTAAAGATTTCTTCAGCTGTCTGAAGAAATCTACCATGAAGTCCCATCCATTGAATTAAATTTAATTATTGTAGTTTTCAGTTTTATAATTCAAGATTGGTTGTTTGATTTTTTTTCAATTGTTTCCTGATCACAGCTGAAATTCTTAATTTGTGTCTTTGAAAATGAAAAGTATACTTAAAGTCTGTGTCCGGTAAGTCTTGTGTCTGGGGTCCCTGTGTGTCTTTTCTGTTTTCTCTTTCTGCTGGTTATTCATTCATGTTCCTTTATCTCGTTTGTCAGATTATTTTTGATAATGTGCCATATATTTTATTGATACAAATGCTTATAGATGAGTTTGAGGCTGGGGCTGTTATACTCCAGTGAGTGATTTGCTTCTACCTGGGGTGTGATGAACTGGCAATCTAGGATCTCACTTTTGTTTACGAATTGAGAGAAACAGAAGCTGAGCTGCAGTCTCTGTGAAGTCCTGTCAGTTTCTGGATTACCCTTCTAGATTCAGCGTGTGTTGGGGTCTCAGTCCAAACTGCTAACGTGTTTCCCCTATGCCTCCTGCCCTGGACTCCAGCCCTTTCTATTTGATCCTTCAGGCCGTTAAAGGACTGCTTAGCTGCGTCTTTCAGGATTTTTCATCATCCCCAGAGGAACAAAGCCCTCTGTGCTTTATTCATCGCCTTGGGCTTTCATCCTCCCCTGGTTACTGACTTGGGAAATCTTTACTGTCTTTTTAGGTTCCTACTGCCTTTAACTAAATGCTTTTTAAAAAATATGTGCTTTTCTTGCTGTCCTTATCAGGAGGATTTGTCTGAATTTTGTAGTTGACCATAACTGGAAATTAATTCCCTTGAAATTAGATATCTGCTGGGAGTTTATAGAGAGAACTTATGTTACTTTAAGTAGTTAGGGGAAAAGAGTAGACAATAAGAGTAGGGTGGCAGATTCTGGTGGGGTTGAAGTAGTCAGAATAGTGATAGTTGTATTTATGGTGCAATTACTATGTATAGTTTTACACATACTCATTGAAACCTTTGAACTACCTTCTGAGACAGGTACTATGGTTATTCCTGTTTTACAGATACAGGAACTAAAGCATACACGGATAAAGTGACTTGATCTTGGTTATAATCCGTAAGTGATGAACTGGCTCTCAAGTTTGTGCTTGGTGGTAGAAAGGTAGCCTGGGCAGAGGCCTGGGTAAGGGGTATCTTAGGTCAGCATGGGACCACCACGGGTTTGTGGAGGTTACCTAACAACAGTCCTGTTCAGGTAGAAATTTGCAGCAGGTGATTCTTAGTAATCAGAAAGTAAAGAAAGCTGTTTTGAGGTTATTTCTCCATTTTTCTCTACCACCGAATCACTATCAGATCATAGAATTTAGGCTTACAGTCATTGTGCATTATGACTTGAGTATGTATCATCTCAGGAACCTATTTGCTACGTCTTAATATCTTTCATTAAAAATGACTGAGATTATAAATTGATTCTTTACAAGTGATTGCTGTAGTGACTCAGTGTGTATCCTGTGTTAAAGAAAAAATACATGGTCATTGTGAAAAATCTAGAAAATATAGGTAAAGCTAAAACAAAAACAGAAATAAATTAACTGTAATTTGCCAGATAAAAAACTTTAAAATTTTCCCAGTCTGTGTTTTATTGAAAGAATGGATTCCCTCTTACTATGTTTTTTTTTTTTTTTTTCCTCTTACTATGTTTATAGTCTGTTTTCCTTCCTTTTGACATATTGAATAACTTTCCAACCCATTAAATATTTTACAGCATTGCTTTAAATTGAATCATCTTTCATGGTTTGGGGCATTTGAACTCCGTCCAAAAAAAGAAAATGTGCACTCTCCACTACTTTTAGTTGCCTTCTATATTCTGAATTTGGGCTGTTCAAGTTGATGCACAAATATTCTGAGTTACTGCATGAGAATACTGCCTACCAGCCAGTGGTTGGATATTTGCAGCACTATTGGAACTATAATTTGAGTGTTTTCCTGCATTTTTGCCCTTATTTTATTGATGCACAGCATACGGTTTGATGGAGTTGGTGCTTATTTGGTGCTTTCTAGGCTGAG
Organism: Cervus canadensis; assembly: GCF_019320065.1. Lineage (NCBI taxonomy): Eukaryota > Metazoa > Chordata > Mammalia > Artiodactyla > Cervidae > Cervus > Cervus canadensis. The sequence continues at coordinate 34,044,313 of NC_057414.1, forward strand.
AGTCTTTGAATTGAGGTGAACATGCAGGGGGCTCAATTATGTAGAAAGAGCTAAGGAATGCTAGAATTAAGTTTTCAAGAATAACTTTTTTCCTAAAACAATAGAAGTAATTGAGATTTGTATAAATCATTAGCTTTCTAGTGGCAGAATCCCCCCAAATCACATGTATGTCTTTGAACTTGGCCTGTTTTTTTAGGGTTATATGTAAAAACAAGAGTCTTCTCTATAATTTTTTTATAATTTACATTTCTAATTTTTCACTAATGTAAACAGTATGCAATAAATAACTTTTAAAAAATCCTTTTAGCTGTATCTCAAATTGACACTTAAAAGAACTATTGTATGTAACTCGCTCAAAAATTGAAAACTTTCCCTGGTAACTGGTTCATTTGAAGTTCCTCATGGTCCTTGTTGTTGGCAGACATTTATTAAAATGCTGTATGCAGGGCACTTTGCAGAACGTATAACACACAGCTGAGGGCAACATACAGTTCCTGTGATGATAAATGAAAGAAGCCTTTTAGGTGGTTAAAAAAATGATACCACTTCTCCAGTCTTCTAAAAATAGATTATTTTAATCTAGCTTATCTTTTTTAAAGAAACTATTTGTAGGGTTTACTTCCAGGTATTTTTACATTGTCCTCCAGTAAGTTCCTGCTTTCAGTTCTTTTGGGTATTGCTAGATCATACAGTAATTTCTATGTTTTTTAACTTCTTGAGAAGCGCTGCTTCATTTTACATTCCCACCATCAGTGACAAGGGTTCCAGTTTCTCTACATCTTGGCCGACACTTGTTGCCTTTTTTTTTTTTTTTTTAATATTAAGCCATCTTAATGTGGTATCTTACTGTGGTTTTAATTTGCATTTCCCTAATGTGATGCATTAGTGATGTTGAAAGCCTTTTCTTGTTGGCCGTTTGCATCTTCTTTGGAAAAATTTCTATTCAACTCTTTTACTTATTTTTGAATTGGGTTTTTGTGATGATGGTTGTTGAGTTATAGGAGCTCGCAATATTTTCTGGCTATCAATCCCTTACCAGATCTGTGATTTTAAAACAAAGGTTTTTTTTTTTTGAAGTGTGGTTTAGCTATTTTTTCTTGTATTGACTGTACATTTGTTATCATACGTAATCGAAATCATTGCCAAATCAATGTTGTGAAAGTTTTTCCTTATATTTTCTTCAAAGAGTTTTATCTTTTTAGCCCTTATGTTTAGATCTTTTATCCATTTTGAGTTAATTTTTATATATGACTTAAGAATCTAGCTTCATTCTTTAGCAGGTGACTATCCAGTTTTCCCAGCAGTGTTTGTTGAAAAGACTTTCTCTGTTGAATGGTCTTGGCACCCTTGTAAAAAGTCATTTGACTATATATTCAAGAGTTTATTTCTGAGCTCTCTATTCTGTACATCTGTTGTTTTATGCCAGTACCACATAGTTTTATTTACTGTTGCTTTGTTGTGAAGTCAGGAAGTGAGAGTCTTTTTCAAGATTGTGCGGTTCCATATGAATTTTAGAAGTTTTTTTTCCTCTGCAGAATATGCTCTTGAGATGTTTATGGGGATTGCATTGAATTAATAGATTGAGTAGTATTGTCATCTTAATAATATTAAGACTTCCAATCCTTGGGTGCCAAAGGTCTTCAAAGTAGATTATTACCATCAAATTTATTTTACTCGACAGAAAATAATTAATTTTAGTTTATACTATGACTTCTGGATGTTAGCTGTTTGATGAATTGTATGCTTTACAGATTAACTGTGGCCCCTCTTATGAAGCCTCCCGGTACATTCCCTCCCATAGAGACTGAACACTTGACACTTGAAGACAAAATAGGACCTACTCAAACTCCAAGTTTTGTTTGGCTTTCACTGTCTTGGGCATCGTTGTATTTTATGTTCAAATTAAACATCACCATTTCCAAATACTGTGGACTTTTGTCTTAAACATTCCTTTCCAGTGTTTGAAGAAATTGGAAATCTGGCAACAGCAGGCCCCGTTTATTTGTAAGAGCCTCTGGTCTCCCCATCGGAGGCTGGGTGTGGGTTATCATTTGTCTTACACCCCCGTCTACTCTCTGTCATTCAGAGGTACAGAGTTTTCAACCCTTGTTGAAAAATGGAGAAAGTTGGCTTGAAACTACCTCTTGCAATAACCATGTATTACTCATTTTCAGGTGAATTGCAAGTCACATTTCATAGCAGAATCTTCCCTGATTGGCTGGCAAACCAGCCAATTTGCCACTGCCCTTTCCTATGTCCCTTTGAAGAGGACTTCCACTTAATGCTCTATGAATGTTTTTCTTTTCAGCAGCTCTTTTTTCCCTCTCTCTCCCACAGCAGCTCTTTAAGAAAAATGATTATTTGAGGCTTGATTAGATTCTTGGGACTACATTAATAAAATATTCTACTGGGCTAGTATTTTGAAAGATTAATCTTGTGAATTGATGCAAGTCATTGAGACTGAGTGTTGTTAGTGTTGTTTTTAAACAGTGGAAATAGTAGTCAGGACAGATTAAAATTGGATTGAAATGTTTTAAGTATTGATTTTAAAGGATTAAATGCAAAGCACGGACTCAGAGCTGATAAACTCCCAGCCAGGCTGAGCCATTACATGTGGTTTTGTGTGTGTGTGTGTGTGTGTTGGTGAAGAGGCAAACTTGTCACTGGCTGGTGGGGGTTCAGGCAAATTGTAAGCCCAGTGCCAGTTCCTGCTGGACAAATGGATCCTCACTGAAACATCCCCGCAGAGATCTGATATCAGGCGAGCAGCTTCTGTGTTTGTCTCCGAAAAGCTCTAGACTCGGAGACTCTAAGTTGGTTCGTGGTAGCGGTGTTTGTTGCAGTAAATTAAGATAATGTTATAGCTGTACCACTTCTAGCATCCTTTTTCCTTGGTAATTTGTGAAGATAGATTTCTTTTGGATATCACATCACTGTTTGGAACATTTTAGAGTTTTATGGGACAAAATGTTTGGAAGAAATACAGGACTTCGATTACATCATTTTGTACCAACGTAGGTAAAGTTCATTGTTGGCCAAGTAAAATATTACCATGTTAAATATTACTGAGAATAAGGTGTGGCTTTGTGATGTTATGTGGGTTACTATTAGTCTTACGTATGTTTGGAAATATTTGAAACCAGTTTTTTTCCTAAAGCCAAAGAATTCACTTTAACCTAACAGGAACACTTGTTTTCATCCTAGTATCAGGCATTAGAAATGCGTTTTGAAAATTCTCCATTGAACTACTTAGTAGCTGTTCCCAAGGAAGGTGAAGGAAAATCATTCTAGTAGCCAACTTGGATTGCCCACATTGGACTTGGGTACTAAGTTGCCAAGGGGCTTCCCAGGTGGTGCTAGTAGTGAAAGAACCACCAGCCAATGCAGGAAACATAAAAGATACAGGTTCATTCCCTCGGTCAGGAAGATCCCCTGGAGGAGGGCATGGCAACCTACTCCAGTATTCTTGCCTAGAGAATCCCATGGACATAGGAGTGTGGCAGGCTACGGTTCTTGGGGTTGCAAAGAGTCAGACACTCGTTGGGTCACTCACGCACTAAGTTACCAAATAGCTGCTGGCCTGCCAGTTTTTGAAGGTTTCAAGGTGAACTAGTTCTGATGACTGTAAGACTATTTAGAAGAAAAAAATAAGGGACTTTTTTAGACAGTGTGTGTTCTGTACATATTTTCATATCTGTTGAAAATTACTTCAGTTCTTAAATACTTTATTTTCCCCCAGTGCTTGAATACTTCAGAGACCTTTTCTTTAGTTAAGGACACTATGTTGGAAGAAATAATTTTCTTCCTTCATTGCTTGAGTTGCTGTCATTTGGACGCTGGTCTAACTGTTACCAAGGACATGTAGACTCTTTACTTTTAGTAGAGTTAGTCTTTTTTAAAGTGGTTTGGTTGTTGATGCACCCAAGCTATATCAATTCTCATTGGGTGAATTTTTAAGAATTGTTGAATTTGTATGTGTGTAAATACACATGTATATAGGCATATAGATACATATAGATATGGTTGTGGCTTTTAAAGATATATTAAAATAAAAAAGACTATTTCAGTTCAGTCATTCAGTCGTGTCCAACTCTTTGTGACCCCATGAACTGCAGCACTCCAGGCCTCCCTGTCTATCACCAACTCCCAGAGTCTACCCAAACCCATGTCCATTGAGTCGGTGATGCCATCCAACCATCTCATCCTCTGTCGTCGTCTTCTCCTCCTGCCCTGAGTCTTTCCCAGCATCAGGGTCTTTTCAAATGAGTCAGCTCTTCGCATCAGGTGGCCAAAGTATTGGAGTTTCAGCTTCAAGATTAGTCCTTCCAATGAACACCCAGGACTGACCTCCTTTAGGATGGACTGGTTGGATCTCCTTGCAGTCCAAGGGACTCTCAAGAGTCTTCTCCAACACCACAGTTCAAAAGCATCAATTCTTCAGCACTCAGCTTTCTTTATAGTCCACCTCTCACATCCATACATGACTACTGGACAAACCATACCCTTGACTAGACGGATCTTTGTTGACAAAGTAATGTCTTTGCTTTTTAATATGCTGTCTAGGCTGGTCATAGTTTTCCTTCCAAGGAGTAAGGCATCTTTTAATTTCATGGCTGCAATCACCATCTGCAGTGATTTTGGAGCCCCCAAAAATAAAGTCAGCCACAGTTTCCACTGTTTCCCCATCTATTTGCCATGAAGTGATGGGACCAGATGCCATGATCTTAGTTTTCTGAATGTTGAGCTTTAAGCCAACTTTTTCACTCTCCTCTTTCACTTTCATCAAGAGGCTCTTTAGTTCTTCTTTACTTTCTGCCATAAGGGTGGTGTCATCTGCATATCTGAGGTTATTGATATTTCTCCCAACAATCTTAATTCCAGCTTGTGCTTCCTCCAGCCCAAACATTTCTCATAATGTACTCTGCATATAAGTTAAATAAGTGGGTATACAGCCTTGATGTACTCCTTTCCAGATTTGGAACAGTCTGTTGTTCCATGTCCAGTTCTAACTGTTGCTTCCTGACTATCGGTACTTTTTAATTGTTTGGGAATGCATAAAATGATTTATCAAGGTGGTTGTCTTTTTTTTCATTCAAAATATAGTTGCAGTTTGCTGATAGTTGTCATGCTCTCATCTGCCTTTTATTGAATTAATTTTGTGGAGTGTCTGAATTTAAGTTAAAAAGGCATGTTATTATACAGAGTAATTGATTAAGCTTGATTGGACAGTGTCTGTAAATCATCAGGGGATGGAGATTTTAGTACAAGGAAAGGATGGTTTAATTGCTCCAGGAAAAAATGATTAGATGGATGTTTAAGAAAGTTAATGCTCAGGGAAAGGTTATAAACACTGGTCTGGAGACATCACGGAGGTTTCTAGAAAAGTTACTGGAGATTGGGAGTAAAAAATTGCTGAACACATCTTGGGGAAGATGCCTGCATCCCTCCTGGACGTGATTGAGGCATTCACATGCAGTGACCCAGCAGTGAGAACCATCCAGGCATGTAGACTGGAAGAGGTATTATGGTTGTCAGAGCAACAGAGGATGCTCACGCCTGCCCCAGGGACATTTTCAAGGGAAAGAGATGCCATATTCTCTGTTCTTCACTAGGTTTAAATATTTTAAGAAGCCTCGGACACTCCATCCCATAAAAGATAAAGAACTCCAAAAGAACTCTTACGATCAAGATACTTAAGTTTATAACAACACTTGTGTCTGTCCTTGTTTCTCTTTATTTTCATATTTGAAATGGAATAGACTCCCAATTTATAATATTATATCTGCATAAGATAGGGGTCCTGTCATGTACGTTCTACTGTGGCTTCACTTTTAACTGCCATTTAGGAACCAGTTGGACAGTAAAGTGGGGATCTCCTATGTGACGGAGTTTGCAACTCTTTCCTTTTCTATTAGGATTATTCTATTTACATGATGTCTTCCTTACCAGCCAAGCCTCCTTGTGGGTGAGAACTTGTGACTCTTTCATTTTGTTTCCTCTGGAGCCTGCTCTTCTAAGGTTGTTGGAAATGTGTGTTGACTCAAAACAGAAATAATTGAATCAACTCCTGGGTGATGTCAGCACCGTGCATTTGATTCTGTAGTTGTCAGAAGCCTAGGAGAGTGGGTTTTTTTGTTTGTTTCTGTTTTGTCTAGTCTATTTTTGTTAATGTCTCAATCAGGCTGCTTTTACTGTTTGTAGGTCTAAAGAGCTGGGAGATGGCGGCAAAGCATCCCCCCCTCCCCCACCCTCCCGCAGTTGGATAAAATAAGAGAATTGGCTCCTGGCCCTGCTTCACCCACTTACATAACTTACACCAAATCCCCCTTTTAGGAAGAAATGTCTCAAGGTCCTTTTCCCTGTCTTAATTCCTGTTTGTTGTTTTACTGGTAACCACTTGTCTAGCCTGGCCTCTTCAGGGAAGCTTTGTGGCTCTCACCTACTTAGCCGTCCAAGCACCCCATTCTTGTAATGGCCAGAAACTCTTCCTTCATGATGGAAGAAAGGAAAGTGCAATTAAATGGAGTCTACAGGTGAATGAGAAAAAGTTATTCCCCGCACAGTGTTAGCCGAACACCTAACACGGCCCTGTCACTGGATAGAAAGGCAAGCCTCGTAGGAAATGTAACTTTTTCCAGTTGACATTTTTTTTAAAAGCAAAAATAGGGGAAATGAGCTTTGACAATACATTTTGTTTAATTCAGTTATATCTGTGTGTGTGTTTGCTCACTTACTCAGTTGTGTCCGACTCTTTGCAACCCCATGGACTGTAGCCCAACGGGCTCCTCTGTCCATGGGTTTCTCCAGGCAAGAATACTGGAGTGGGTCGCCATTATGAGTAATTAATACTCATGAATGAATACCACCCCCACTCTGCACCCCAGGAGAAGACCACAGATTACTCTGGGACCCCAGGCCCAGCAGAGCACGAGGCACTGAGAGGGGAAAGTCAGGCCTCCCAGACCCACGACAGCCAGGCTCACGTTGGGGAGCTGTAGAATTCCTCTCTGGACAAGTTCTGTCCATGTGCTGAAGACATCCAGCCAGCTTTGCAGTGTCCCCTTCTTTAATACGGAGTTAGATGACTTAGGGTCACAGCTACTTCAGGGACACCATGAGCCAGAGCCAAATGATGGGGAGAAAGCAACTTGAAGACCATGCAGGGAACAGACAGATAACTTCAGTAGGGTCTTGATGCTTATCTCAGGAAGGAGAGGGTATTGACACTGTGAAATAGTTTTGCAACCAAAAAAAAGACTTTAAGAGAAAAGGAAAGAGTTGTTGGTTATTAGAAAGGTGATATCAGACATTTAAAATCTGGTTAGAAATCCTTATGAAAGAAGGAACAAAAACTAGAAAAGATAAAGGTAAGATGCACCTGACGAGAATTTCAGAAAGAAGAAACCGAGGATTGAATGTTTCACACTGATGTGACCCCAATGAAAGGTCAGGCAAGTGAGTGACAAAAACCAGACCAAGGCTCACCTCATTATAGTGAAATTTCAGGATAGCAGAGATTGGTAAAATTTTACTTCCATGTAGGAAAAACCAAACCTGCACAGCAAACTAGGGATCAAACTGGCTAGATGTATGAGCAGCAATGCTGGAATCTGGAAGACAGCAGTTCCACCCATTAAATTCTGAGGCAGAGTTGTGTCGTTACAATTTAGAGCTTATCCAAATGGCCAACAAAGTGTGTGCATAAAATAAAAGCTTATTTTGAGACCCATCATGTTTGAAACTCAGCAACCACACACCTTTTCCAAGGAGCCCATGAGAAGCTGTGAGCCACTGACATGGGTGGTCAGTCAAGAAGGGGAGAGGACTGAGTGGGGAACGGGAGGGAAGGGAGGGGTTTTCAGGACGCTTGTGATGGGAGCCCCAGGAGCGCTGGCTGTGCTGGGTCTCTCCTGGAGAGTCATCGCCCAGGCGAAGCAGGAGGACGGTGTGTTGTCTTCCTCCGACCTTCTCTGCATATCTTCCTGACAGACCAAGTGCCAGCCATCAGGGCGTACACACTGTCGCGTCTGACTCTCTGCGACCCTGTGACCTCTAGCCCGTCAGGCTCCTCTCTCCATGGGATTCTCCAGGCAAGAAGACTGGAGTGGGTAGCCATGCCCTGCTCCAGGGGATCTTCCTGGCCCAGGCACTGAACCCGTGCCTCCTGCATCTCCTGAATTGGCAGGCGGGTTCTTTCTTGCCTAGCCACTGGGGAAGCCCACCAGCCATCGGAACAGGGAAGCGAAGGAAGAGGTAGCCTTGCTGAGACTGAGGGGGGTAGATGCCTAAGGAAGGCGCTGTGACCATAGCATCTTCTCATGTCATAATCGTGTAAACAGGAGATTGATTTAACCAACAGGGCACAGGGGAGAGGGTGGGTGAACAGAGGGTCTGGTCGTATGAATTCAGTCCTTTCTAATAGAAAGTTGATGGAGAATGTCTGGACTGAAAAGGTGCAGAGGTACACTTGTCATTTAGAATCAAGGCGGCAAATAGTGGGGGAAAGGGCTGCGAGGGGCGCGCCCGAGGAGGACCCGCCTCAGGGTGGAGGACTCCGCTAGGAGCTGGGTGGTGGTGGCTTTTTGGGCTAGGCAGCTGGACTCACATGACAATAAAATTTTAAAAATGAAGCCTTGTTACACTGCCTGGGTTTCTTTTTTTCGTTTAGCTTGTTCATTCATTATATAGGTACCGATGTGAAGACCAGCACAGTGTTCATCATGTAGAAATTGCCACTGAGCGGTATCTGCTCATTCTTATCAGTTTAACTAAATGTCTTGGGGAAAAAAAACAAGAGCAGAGGTTTTAGAATCAGACAGTCACCTCCTTGGGTGTCAGTGATTACCTACTAGGTTCTGGGTGCTGTTTGCAGATGCAGTTAGAGCACCCGGAGAGCCCCCCTTGCCCCCAGGAACCTGCATTCTGTTGGAGGGTGGTTTTGAATTGCTTGGTGGGAAAATAAAACAACCAACAGGCTGGGGCCTGTCCTTGGGAAGGGCCCCCAGAAGGAGGCACATTTGAACTGGGTCCTGAAAGGTGAGACGTGAGTTCTAGGTGCCTTGAGGCAGGAGAGACCCCGGTCTGTGCCCAGAAGGGTGGCACCCAGTGCCTGGTGGGGTGATGGAGGGAGGAGGGGGCAGATAGCCGGGGTCATCAAGAGATGGAATCTCCGTGAACATGAGTGTGTGTGCTGTGTTCTGCCTGGAGATGGTTCAGACGCTATGGGTGGAGTGGATTGCAGAGGGCAGCATGGATACAGTGTCCCCAGGGCCCACCTGACCACTGGAACACAAGTGCTTTTGCGCTTTTCCTGGTGGGGAGCGTTCACACAGATGTTGATACCCTTTTTATTTATTCTTTTTACTCATGTGTAGCTTTTCCTGCTTTCCTTCCTGCATTTATTTAGTGGTTAGGTGGCTGGCACCCAGGAAGGCTAATTAATGGCAGAGACAGCAAGCAGTAAACACACTGCCTAGCCGCTCATACTCGCTTTATTACTTTATTTTTTTAAATTGCTGATAATTACAATAGTGCTCATGGGCATGGGTCCCAGACAGGAAGAATTACTGTCTGCAGGCAGACCTGGTGTGAGCTGATAATGCTACATAAATCATGGAGGAGATGGCTTTCTGACTTGCTTTGAACTTGGAGAGGGCGGATCTCTCTCATATTTGTGTTATTTTCTCAGCTGTTTTAATGGACTTTAGAAGTTATAGTGATTGGTTATATGAAGATTAGTGTGTGGTTATTGCTTGACCTAGTAAACAGTGACATGTTTCACAGAATTGCACATGGAAATTGGCATTTTTTGTATTTGCAAATGTGCATTTCCTCTCCCTGCCTTGTGCAAGTCATCCTGGCAAATTGTCTTTTTTTCTGTTTATAAAGAATTTCTGCCCTTTCCATTCAGCATCACAGAACCTTAGAAATAAACAGCTGATGCTTTGTTTTTCATGGGATAGTAAAGCTAAGAAAAAAATTTTTGGTAAGGTTGTCAGTTCTTAATACTATGGAAGGAATATATTTTTAAAAGCAGACTACCCATTTTCTACTGCTGTCATCCTATGAAAAATGTTTTAAGACAGAAGGTAGAAAGAAGAGTGCCTTAGAACTCAGGACAGTCACTTCTCAAGTAGGGCAGTTAGCAGCTAGCACTGCCTGCATCCATGTGTGCACCTGCTCACCAGGCTTCTCTTCCTTGCACGAGGACCATGTTACAGACTGCAGCAGCCCCCAACAAGTGTTTGGAAACCCCCTGCTTTCCAACACCAGGAAAAACTGACCTGAATATTTACGTGGGGATGTTTGCAGCTGCATGGGTTTGCTTTATTTTTTCCCAGATACTTAAAGGAAAAGAGATCCAGAGAAATCAGTTCCAGTTTCTGACATTGACTGATCACGTTTGTGGTTAGAACATCTTGAAGTCAGAGCATTGCAACCAGAGCTGACGTGTTGGATAGTTACCCATTTTAACCTTGGTAAAATCACTAAGTATTTTATTTTAGTGAAATAAGTCTATCTGAAGAATAGAATTTATTAAAAGAGGTGGGATTTATTGTGTTTCAAGTATATAAAATACTCGAAATATGCCTCCAAATTACCTAATTTTTAATGATTGACCTAATGCATTTAATATTAGAGAGCATCAGATCAGTTAGAAGTATGCTTATAATTTCTGAGAATATTGCCAGGATTGTGCTTGCCTATGCCACAGAAAATGCTCCATCGTTTGTATTGTTTCTGTCATCTGTGAGTCCATAAGAATGATTTGGGAGTGAACATATTTAATGAATAATATTTAATCTTTGTACTTCTTGGTGTTAGTAACTTGAAATCATTTAAGTCTTTTAAGGTTTAGGAAACATGCCTATTCCCCACCCCTGCCAAGACTGCCTGGGCTGTTTGTTCCTCAGGCCCTTGGTTGCTGCCTGGGTAATACTGGCCAGTGATTGCCAAGGGGAAGGCCAGGTTCACACCATGGAGATCTTCTGATGTTACTGTTCACTCCGCCATCCCAGCTTTCTGACCTCTGCAGGTCACAGCCTTCAAAACACAACAGGTTTTGCTTGGGAATCAGGCAGATTTTTATGTAGTGAGGAAGCTGTCTTTTGCAAGCTGTGTGTCTCATGTGTCAAGAGTTACAGGAGCACGGACTTCTGTCTGCTGTAATGGGAGCAGAGCTGATACCATGGGTGTCATTTATTGAAACACCTAACATTTGGGTAAGGCTGTATTTACGTCACCCGAAAGGGATAACTGGGGTCAGGAGAGAAGTAACCTCCACAAGACTACTTAGCCAGTTACCTCAAGAGAACAGCCCTCAAGATTTAGGAAAATAACATAGTATCCTTTTGATGGGAAACACAGATTCATCTTGACCTGACTTTCAGCACGAAGCAAAACCAGAACTGGGAAGCCAGCAACCCTGGTGCTTCCCTTTTTATGTGGTAGCCTGGCACTGCATTGTCTTGTGAACCTTTGATGACTGAATTCCCTCAAAATAAAACATGGAGTGTGGGTGCAGCCCACTCTGGTGCATCCAGATTTCAAAGGTAGAGAAGGAAGGTGCCATCTTCACCCCATTTCATGGATTTGTGGGGACGTGACTGGTCATGTGGTACACCCATGACTTAAGTCCCTGTTCTTATGGCCTGAGAGAATGATGCCTTTAAGAGCCAGCTGATGATAACAATGCTGACATTTGAGTCAGGAGTTTTGCTTAGTGCTTATGTGCATTCTCTTAATTTAATCCCACAACAGGCCTGAGAGGAGTAGTGTGTCAGTAGCCCTATTTTACAGATAAAGAAGTTCAAAGCCTGATGATACTAGCCACCAACACTTGAAGAACTCCTGTGTAACCAGCACTATTTCAAGCACTTTATGTGTGTGAAACTCATTAAACCCCAAAACATCACTATGGTATCTAGTTACTATTGTCCTCGTTTTATAGACAGGAGCCTGGGGTCCAGGAGGTGACTTAGGTAACCTCCCAAACGTGGCGCAGCGCGTCAGTGGTGGGGCCAGAACTCAGTTGCACTTTGTCCGCCCCGTGCAGCCGGCGCTCTTAGCCATCACGTCATGCACTTGCTCTGGGGTCAGGAGATGATGGTTGGCAAAGCCATTGTCCCTAGGACCTCTGTACCCAAGGAAGTCAGTTTCGTAAAATTCCTTTTTTATTATGGGCAATCGGAAAGAAACACAGAAACCTGTAGAGAATTTGTTCATTTGAGAATTCTAGATCCATAAACACTGTTCTGCTTTTTTTTAATATATATATATGAAAGTGTTTTCTGTATTTCAGTAACTTTATAAAAGACTCTTAGCTCTCATCTCTGAAACACTTAAAGACAGACTGCTCTTAAACCTTGATGCTTGTATCCTTCCCAGTGTAGCCCAGATGGACAGACCACCACATTCCTGTCAAAAGCCTTGGAGACACTCTAAACTGCTTTCAGTCTTGGAATTGATACCTCATTTATACTTGAATATTTAGAACTCTAATAAAAGCAGGATCATTTGTATAAATTACTGCCTGCGAAAATGATACCTGACAGCTGGCATATGTCAGTGGAAGAAAAATGGCCTTTTACATTTAGCGTTCTTCCGCCTAACCTAATTCACCAGTTTCTAATTAGAATTAAGTCCAAATGTTAAGAAAAAAGAAAGGGAGACCGAGGATTTTTAGCTGGTGTAATGTAAACTCCCTTTTAAGCGCAGGCTTCTCTGTTTGCTTCCAAAGCTGGAAAATGCTTAACAAGAATCCTGCTATTTTATTAAATAGTAGGTTAAAATGTTTGAAGCCTGGAGCTTTTCCATTTTTATTTATTTATTTTTGGCCCCACTGGCTTTCTGTCGCGGCACACAGGCTCTTGGTGGCTGCGCTTGGACTTTCTCTAGTTGCAGCGAGCAGAGGCTACTCTCCGGTTGCAGCATGCGGGCTCCAGAGTGCAGGCTCGATAGTTGTGGTACACAATGGGCTTAGTTGTCCCATTTCTTGAAGGATCCCAGTTCCCAGACCGGGGATCGAACCTGTGTCCCCTGCATTGCAGGGCAGATTCTTAACCACTGGAGCCCCAGGGAAGTCCCTGGAGCTTTTTTCAATGGAAAGCTTCACTCTTGCCGAGGAAGACGCAATTGGGGCATCAGACTACAGTCACCCTTTGGACAGTAACAGAAGTGGGGTCTCTTACACATTAGGTTTTGAGCAGGATTATAGTAGTCCCCCCCCCCCCACACTGGAGAGAAATCAGATATAATCTATATACACATGGGGTTTTACTACATTATGTGTTCAGAATAAACAGTTTTTCAGGTATTGGGCCTGCTAGTTGTCCTGCCAAAATGTTTCATTTTCTTTTGACAGATTGAAACCATGCAGTCACAGTCAGACTCAGGCAAGGGAGGAAGAGGATTTAAGAAACCAAAGCTGTTTTATTTTGAACTAATTTTAGAGTATTTTAAAAGTTGCAGAAATACTGGAGAGAGCTCCCCCATAGGTTAACACTGTGCTTCCCTTCATGTCGACACCTGACATAACCCTGGTGCAGTTATCGGAGCTGGGAGGTGGACACCGGTGCGATGCTGTTAACTGACTCACAGGCCTTGTTCACATCCAGCTCCAGGTTTCCTCCAGTGTCCTTTTCCTGTTCGAGGATGCTGTCTGCGCTCCCACTTTGCATCTGTTCTTTTTGTCTATAGCCTCCAGTTTGGGACAGCCATCAGTACATCTCTGCTCATCTGTCCTCTTAACGTGAATTATTGCTGGAGACACAGCAGTGTCTCCACTTGTGAAGTCATTTGTCTTCCCTTGTGTAGTTAATATATTGGGGCAATAACCTTGAAACTATGGATTTTGTTAAACTTTGCTCGATTAAGTAAATATTAGCCACAGGTTTGTGGACACAGACTTAAGTCATTTTAATTTAGAAATCGTGAAGTGCCATTCAGAACTTGAGCAGACAAATGAATACAGGATCTTCACATCCATGCGTAGATTGTCATTTACTGACTTCGTTTTTTAAAAAGGAGTGTCTTTGAGTAAGAGTCAGTCTCGATGTCACTCCTGTGCAATGGTAAGTAGGCGCTGCTGGTTCAGTGATATGATGGGAGCTGAAGCCGTGTGGCCCTGGACCAGAACACAGGAGTACTTCCTGTGCCAGGGAACAGACTCCCTCAGGAACGGGATAAAGCCCTCCTCTCTGAAGGATGCTCCCTCCATGGCAGGCACTCTCAACAGAGCCTGGAGCCAAATCAAATCCTGGGGCAGTAGCTTTAGTGAGGAAGCAATGGATTACCTGTTTGCTTTGGATGGGGGAGCAGTTTTGTGAAGGGAGATGGGGCTGAGGTGGGCCCAGGAGATGAAGAAGCCTAAAGACCCTTAATCAGCATTAGGATGAGATTTCTGTTTGTTCCTATTTATTTGTTGCTTTAAGCCATTTCAGGTTTTCAACCAAGTGACTAGAAGCACTTTTAACCAAGTTGAATTTCCATCCTCAGGTAGCTAAACTCTTTTCCTGAGCCAAATTAATAGAATAGGATTTCTTATTAAGAATGAATTATTAAGTAAAGTGGAAGTGCTGGGCTAGGAAAGCAGTTGATGCAATTTATACTCAAAGCCTTGAAAGTGCTGCAGCGTGCACAGATCAAGGGCCGGCCACAGCGCCCTGGCACGGGGCATTCATTTTCTCTGGTGGAGGATTCCAGGTTCACAGGATGTCAGAAGTGCTGACTTGGCAGCAAAATCCCATTTGTAACATGTTAGATTTAAGAAGCAGATTGATTTATATGTTGATGTAATGGATCAAAGCACAGTGTTTGCTTCAGAAAATGGAGAGCACATTAAATAAGAGCATTTTCAAAGGAAAGCACAAGGATTACAGGAAAAACAAAAAAACAAAAAAAAATCCCGTTGTACTCTAGGTAAGGTTAGGGTATGTTTGATTAGTTGATTCCTGGACGTTGTCCGCAGAGGCTTTTTATATTCCAAATGATACCTTCTTGAGAGTCTCTGATGACCACAAGGATTAATCTTTCTGAACTCAGAAGTGAATCACAGCAGCATATGAGCTGTCTGGACCGATTCCAGTTGCCCTCCTTTCCCTTGGTGGTAACTGATGTGAGGAGCTGTGGCTGCAAGCTGCTGCTTCCTGCTGCTTTACCCTTGGGTGTTTGAGATCCTCTTTGGGGAAGATGCTGTTGACTATCTCTACACAAAGATCAAGTGCACTTACTACCAATGTACTGACCTCTGTGGTTGACCCGTAAACTGAGCATTCATACAGTCAGAACCTTTGTGGTCTTTCAGCCAACACCACACATGGACCATCATCTGCTGTGTGACGGGCATTTGCCTGCATGATCTTGACCACACCCCCTTCTTGGCCTGGGCGACCTCACGTAACTGACACTGCTTCCTACCTATGTTCATTTTTGGAATATAAGAGGCAAATGGCTTCCCTCCCTTGCTCCTATACTTCTGAAAGATGAGATACCACCCCTGAGATCCCACCCTGGCATTCCACTTGTTTAATATTAGAATATACCATTTTTTGAGTTACGAAAAATGTTTATATGCAT
The DNA here is from genome assembly GCF_019320065.1 of Cervus canadensis. NCBI lineage: Eukaryota > Metazoa > Chordata > Mammalia > Artiodactyla > Cervidae > Cervus > Cervus canadensis. The sequence continues at coordinate 34,059,889 of NC_057414.1, forward strand.
GCAATTATTACCAGACTAAAACTTAAAAAAACATTTTATTGTTCAAAAATATTCTTGTCCTTTTTCCCAGTCGTTAACTCTTTTATGGATAACCACGAATCTGATTTCAGATTTAGCCATGTTGTTGTATATATCCATAAGTTTAGTCCAGAATTTAGAAACTGTTGCTCAGCGTCTTTCACATTTAACCACGGTAGTTCATTTGTAGCAGGTTTAAGAAACACTGGGCTTCCCAGGTGGCACAGTAGTAAAGAATCCACCTACAATGCAGGAGATGTAAGAGATGCACGTTTGATCACTGGGTTGGAAAGATCCCCTGGAGGAGGGCAGGGCAACCCACTCCAGTATTCTTGCCTGGAGAATTCCATGGACAGAGGAGCCTGGCAGGCTACTGTCCATGAGGTCACAAAGAGTTAGGCATGACTAAACGTCTAAGCTACTAGGAAATACTATTTCTGACCTGTTGATTGTTTATTTCTGTATAAGCTTTTGGAGAGTTGGAAGGAAGAAATTTGCTGAGAATACTGGTTTCAGTGCAGAGTGCAGCCTGGGGTTTGCTCCCCTCTGTCCCTGTATGTACCCCCTTGTGTCCTGTATGCGTGTTTCCCTCCGCATCATAACTCAGGTTACTAGCCCTGATCCTTGGTATGGCTCCCAGAAAAAGAATGACCAGTACAAGAGGCATTTTTTGTGCATATCTCCAGCTCTGTGAGAATCAAGCATATTTGTCTTAATGCATCTTTATACCTTTTAATGATCTATTTGAATTAAGTGCCACTAGAGCAGTGGTCCCCAACCTTTTTGACACCAGAAACCGGGGTGAGGAGGTGCTTTTGAGATGATCCAAGCACATTTATTGTGCACTTTATTTCTGTTAGGACATCAGCTCCACCTCAGATAAGCAGGCATTAGATCCCTAAGGTTGGGGACTCCTGCATTAGGGTACTACTTATGCGTTCTTTCCACAGGTACCTTAAACATTTTTTTCTTTCTTTGGAGTAGACAAGACTTAACTCCAGTATGTAGCTTCACAGTCAATTATTCTGAAGGTGTAGTATCTGTCTTCTACTTGAGTAAATGATTATTCCTCACAGTAGGGCAACGATCTATTCTACTTAATAAAGTTGCTGACTGTTCTCCTCATTGGATCTCATTGAGGTGTTTCTCAGCCCTGACTGATCTTGGCAACATTTTAGGTCCAGATTAGCTTTCCCCCAACGATCAAGCAAGTGTTCATGCTTCCTTGTCTCATGCTAGTGGAAAGCAGGCTGATTTTAATAAACTGCAAAGCAAAACTTGCATAGGTGGTAAATTGGTCCTGGAAAAAGTGGTATTTCATAATCTAACGTAGGCTTCTGATTGGAAAGACCATTCATGTCTGTAATCCGTCTATCAGAACAGATCAAGGAGACTTGCCTGGAAAACATGACTTTCTGTATATTTTAAAAGCCAGATCTGCTTTCTTCTGTTAATAGGAAAACCATTTAATATTAATGCTCTTTGCTGTTTTTGAAAAGATCATAATAGACCATATAATCGAACCCACCTCTCAAGTTTTCATGTTTTTAAAAAGATGTTTAAGTTTTGTTTTGAAAGAACCTTTATATTAGGAGAGACAACAAAACTTTATTGTGGATGTTGCTGTCAATATTGGTATATCTGCAGACGCAAAGATGCCTGTGTTTTTTTCTAGTGCATGAGACTGCAGGAGCCTTAGTCATCATACCTAAATGTTTTTTCTCACCTGTAATTTGTGAGCTGTTAATGTCTACAAATAGCTGGGGTTTTTTTCCCTAGCTCGAGATGAAATTGTTCTTGAAGTCCCTCTTGGTGTTCCCTTTTCATGTATCGCACCCCCTAACCGTCTTTGCCGAGCCTTTCCTGTCTCCCAGGGGTGTCTTACGTGAGCTACTGTTATTTCTCCAGCTCCCAAGCCATTCCCCTGCATACAGAGAGCATCAGAGCTGCATCTGGAAATATTAAGTCTGTGCTTAAAATGCTCAGCACTCCATCCTTCCTCGGTCTAAGGACTGTCCAATCTGGACTCTGTGTGCTGCCCACCTCCCTTAGGCCCTCAACAGACTTTCAGTCGACACTCCCCACATGGATGCCCAGAGCTGTTCCAGTGTCACTCTTCGGGATGCTTCCCCAGTCAACCTCCTACCCAGGCTACGTCACATCCCTATTTTGTACCGTAGGCTCCTCCAGCTCTGCGTTCTCTTCCTCCTCAGGATGTCTGGGGTGGGATCACACTTTCTGTGTCAGAGTCGACTGTGAACTAGGCCATAAGCCCTTGCGGGCAGGGAACATAATCTTTGGCTCGTCATTGTGTGTGAAGCATTTAGCATGCTGCTGTGCAAAAATAGTAGCTGCTCAATAAAGTTTTGTTGTGTGAGTGAATTGAGTAGAATCCCTGGAACTTCTGCCATTCTGTACTCTGTGGCTTGGTGTGTTCCGGGCTGGGAAGTGGATTTGCTTATGTTGGAGGGGACTGCAGGCGGATGATCTGTTCCAGGTCAGAAGTATCCAGATGTGGAGAGGGGGTTACATTTCTCACCCACCTTTCTGTTGACCATAGACGTCCAAAGGTCTTTTTTTGTACTGGCTTTGTTCCTGGGAAAAGGATTTCTTTATGAAGAAGAAATAGTAACTAATGAAGAGTTTTAAAAGGTCAGTTGTACTGTCAGAGCCGCCTCCGCACCCGCCTCCTGGGAGTGACCCTGGAATTGTTTTCCCTCCGTAGGCCCTCGCAGCCAGCGCCGGAACAGGATTCGCTGTCGCCGAGCCTCAGATCGCAATGTTCTGTGGGAAGTTAAACATGCATGTAAACATCCAGACTGGGAGGTGGGAGCCTGACCCAGCGGGCACCCAGAGCTGCTTCGGCACAAAAGAAGAAGTTCTCCAGTACTGTCAGGAGGTGAGCGTGCTTCCTGAAGCGTAAAGATGCTTTTCTTTCTGGGTCACGAGTGAGCCTAGTAAGCTTAGAAACAGGTGCTCTGTCATTCTCCTCTTTTGACCTAAGACCAAGACCAGGCAGCAGGCTTTTGTTCTGAATGTGTGCCTGGCCCAGGCCTGCTGCAAGCTCTTGGGGCTTTCTGGAAGGAGTACTGCAGGGGCTTGACCAGGGCCACAGAGATGCAGCCTTGGCGTCCCACGTGTCACAGGAAGATGTGAAGCAGGCCCAGTATCACGTGGGCACTTGTGTTTTGCACTTGTAGGTTGTAGCCAGGAGCCACCAGTATCGTAAGGGATTATCTCAGGTCTGATTTTTACAGACGTTTCAGGTCAACACTTGATGTAGAAAAGGATATGAGATGTTTTAACTTCTTACCAAAACTAGCCTTTGGGGTCAGGGCTGGAATATTATTCTCTAGTTTCATTAACAGACACTTCCATAGACTTGCCTTTCCGATGTTTTAGTTCATGAACTCAGCTATTTACACACCTCCTATAAGTGGACTCAATACCTAATAGACTCATTTTGGGGTGAATGCTTGTTGCTTCTATAGGTCCTTTTAAACAGAAGATGTGTTAGAAGTGCTCCAAAGTCTGCCTGTCGAAAGAAAGCTGATGGTCACAGAATGTCTGTACTTGAGGAGGAGTTCAGCTGGAACCGGGCAGCAGAGGGGTCTTTTCCTTCACAGAGGACAATGGCGAAGCTGAGCACACAGACCCTCGCCCTCCTTCACTGGCGAGTGTCTGTCTATTATGGACAAAGTCCGCTTACCGTGCGTGTTCCCTGTTCCTTGCAGATGTATCCAGAGCTACAGATCACAAATGTGATGGAGGCAAACCAGCCGGTCAGTGTGGACAACTGGTGCCGGAGGGACAAGAAGCAGTGCAAGAGCCACATCGTGATCCCCTTCAAGTGTCTCGGTGAGCATCCCGGCGCCTCTGGGTACCGCTCGGGGAGTCAGGGTCCCTGGCATCACATTTTCTTTTCTTTTTTAAAAAACTTTAAAAATATTTTTAATTTTTATTTTTTGGCCATGTTACATAGCTTGTGGGACCTTATCTCCCCGACCAGGGATTGAACCCGTGTCCCCCTGCATTGGAAGGTGAAGTTTTAACCACTGGGCCGCCAGGGAAGTCCCTTACACTTCATTTTCTCTCAGCTCACAGTGAGATAGCTTCATCTGCGTAGACGCCAAGGGCTGTAGGAATTTATCGCGGGACCTTTGAACACTCGCAGCTTTCTGGTGTTGATAGGTGGCTCGTGTTTGGCTGCTCACTCTGCCTCTCCCATTGTGGGCGTCCTCTGACTTCTCAGGACGAGCCTTCTCTATAGCCCTGAGTGAGCGTGCTGCCCTCAGAGAGGCCCAGCTTTGTTCACGTCGAGAGTCTGAAATCACTGTTAACAGTCCTAGCGTGCGTAGTACTGCGGCAGCCTGAGGGGTGGTCTTCTGGTCCTCTTACTTCGCGCACACATTTTGCTGAAGTCCTGTATCGCCAGCCAGATCAAACTCCATGCTTAGTGTTCAGGAGCCGAAGGAGTGAGTCGAGGCTGCTGTAGACAGTCAGGGCAGCCTCGGCCAGGCCCTGTGCCGCCTGCCCTTCTGAAGGCTCAGCTGATAAGGGTGTTCCTGACTCCCTGCATCTGTATGAACAGTCAGAGTGAACTTGGGGACCACTGTAACATTTCATCACCCAGAAGGAGGGTTGTTCCAAGTGTTTACATAGTGAGTGTGTTCATCCTGACCACTCATCGTCAATACACCTGAATTATGTTCACACATCTGTAACCTTGGTGACTTGGGCAGATTTGGTCATAGAAGCTTAATGGGGCAAAATAATCTGTTTTTGATGATCCGTAATAGGACGAACACAGCGTATTAAGTGTAGACAGCCTGCAATGTTCTGTGCAGCCTGGATGGGAGAGGAGGTTGGGAGAGAATGGATACATGTATATGTAGGGCTGAGTCCCTTTGCTGTTCAACTGAAACTGTTGCAACATTGTTAATCAGCTATATCCCAATATAAAATAAAAAGTTTAATAAAAAGTAGACAGCCTCTGTAGTTCTGTATTTATTTTTAAATTAATATTTATTGGAGGATAGTTGCTTTACAATATTGTGTTAGTTTCTGTTGTACAGCAAAGTGAATCAGCCATGTTTGCACATCTTGTTTGGATTTCCTCCCAGTTCGGGTCTCCATAGAGCACTGAGGAGAGCGCCCTGTGCTGCAGAGTCCGTTCTCATTGGTTGCCTATTTTATACACAATAGTGTGTATATGTCAATCCTCTCCCAGGTCCTCCCACCCTCCCTTCCCCATAGGTACCCACTTCTTTGTTCTCTATGTCTGTGTGGCTATTTCTGTTAACCATTAACTTAACCTGTTCTCCTCCCTCCCTTCATTAAAACCTTTCCTAACATGGGATTCATTGCTTTTCTCATTCTCTCATATAGCAAACTAACACCTGAGTAACAGGTTTAAACAGCACCTGAGTAACAGTGTTTAAAATACATAGTAATTACTTTGTTCTAAAAATGTTGAGTGGGGGAAAGGAGGACGCTGTGTGCACTTAACACGGTTTATTGAAAATTGAGCATCCTACAGTGGTGTGAGGCTTTTGAAAGGTTTTGTGTGATGTGGTTTTGAAGATGTTTTTTCATTGCATTTGGCTTTAAGGAATCTCTGGGTATGAAGTTTCATTCATTCTCTGTAAAACTCTCAAACTTAAGGAAATGAAAGAGCATTCTTGAATATTTGTACACAATAGATGGATGCTACCTAGCAATCATTTCTTCCTTTTGCATCCTTGTCCAGAAGCCTTTGAAACTTGGTCTTTCCCAGTGTGGCTCTTTTTCACTGGTACTTAGTATATTCAACGAGAAGTCACACTTCAATGTTCCCCCTCAAACTGAATCTTATAGCTTACGTTACTACTAGTTGCCTCGTTATCCGTAAAATTTTATCTAAATAGGTTGGTCCGCGTGGTACAGAGTTGGTAAAGTGTGAAGAGGCAAAGGTGCTAGTATTTTTGGGGAAGGAGTTCGTCATCTCTGACATTTATATACAGACGGACTCCTGCAACTGAAGAAGGGAGCTCTGTGAGCCTGTGGCTGTTTCTGTCCTTGTTTATTTCTGGAAGGATATTTGGATGGGGATGGTTGCTGTGATGTCTTGTTCTCAGAAGCCTCGAGGCGGGGCCAAAATAAAAACCAAGAATAAATATATTGCCAAGTAAATACAGTTACTGTCAACAATGAGAGCTGGTACTTGGATGTCAGAATTCAAGTGATTTCTCCTTAGATTGAGCCTCAGATCGCTTCCCCAGTGGAGCTGAATTCTGGTTTGCCACTGGGCTTTGCTTATACTAAGCTCCGACTGTAAGCCTGGTTGATGGTAAACTTTGTTTCTAGCTCCCTGGGGCCTTTGGGGCCCTCGAGGGCAGCACTGTGTCTAATTCACCTTTGTGTTCCGGCATTAGTGTCAAATTGAGCTATTGGGCCCCCAAAGTCCCTGTGCTAATAGCGGACTCACTGCCCTGTGGAGGGCTGTTTTGATGCAGGGCAGCTGCTAGTGACGACAAGAGAGTGTGTTCCCCCTCACAGCAGGTCAGGGGCTGCCCCTGGCCTCCCAGAGACTGAGGCCTGAGGCTGTGATGAGGCTGGGAAACTGGTATACATGCAGACTTCACACCAGTTCAGGCACTACAACTTTTCTTTTTTTTTTTTTGGCCTTGCCACTTGACTTGTGGGATCTTAGTTCCCCAGCTAGGGATTGAACCCAGGCCCTGGCAGTGAACACACCAAGTTCTAACCACTGGACCGCCAGGGAATTCCCCCAAGACCTTTCTTGCCAGACAGTTTCTTTATTAGGGTTTCCTTTTTGTTGTTTTTTTGTTGCTGTTATAAAATGTCAGAGCTGAGCCTGCCCGCCTCCTTTCCCCTCCCTACTCACGGCGTCTCCCCCGAGCCCAGGACCGCCTCAGTGTCCTGCACTCGGGCCCCGTGGGGCCTGTCCATGATGCGTCAGAAAAGCCTGGGATGCTCGTTGACTGCGGATCACTGAGGCCCACCTTGGACCTACTGACCCAGAGTGTCTAGCCTTTTATTACATTACAAACATACCCAGAGACAGAATCATCGTCTTAACCCCCATATGCCCATTGCCCTGTCTTACCCTGTCTGTGGCCCACTCCCACCAACCCCTCATTATTTGGAAACAAATCACAGATACCTTTTTTTTTTTTTTTAATATTTCAGCAGGTATTTCTAAAAGATAAGGGCTCTATTTTCTAAGCAGCTATGTGTAATTTCCCCCCCAGCTTTTTATTTTTGAGAAGTTTCAGATCTATGATAAATGCAGTCGTGAACTCTATACCTGTTACCTGGGCTTCAAATTTTGCCTTATCCATCTTACTCTGTCTATTTTGTGCAGTTTACTTACTTTTCATTGTTAGGCCATTTGAAAGTGAGTTGGGACTTTATGATAGTTCACCTCAAAGTAGCTTTCAACTTCTTAAGAGCAAGGGCGTTCTTGTGTTATGACTGTGATATAGCAGTCACACTTGGGACAACTGTCCTTAGTGTTCAAATAATGTCCTTTGCAGCTCCCTTGCAAAAAGGGTGATATATTTAATCTAGACAGTTCCTCAGCTTTTTCTTTTGAATCTTTTATTTATTCTTTTGGCAGCATGTGGGGTCTTAGTTCCCCAACCAGGTATCAAACCTGTGCCCCCTGCAGTGGAAGAGTGGAGTCTTAACCTCTGGACCCCTAAGGAAGTTCCTGAATCTTTTATGACAGTAATATTTTTGACAGTCTTGGCCCTTTGTTTAACACAATGTCTCTGAATATGGTTCTGTCATATTATTGTGTATCCGTTCAGTTCTGTCGCTCAGTCGTGTCCAATTCTTTATGACCCATGGACTGCAGCATACCAGGCTTCCCTATCCATCACCAACTCCCAAAACTCACATCCATCGAGTTGGTGATACCGTCCAGCTATCTCGTCCTCTCATTGTTGTGTATAATTAGAGCCAGATGACTATAGCAGAAAGACGGTCTAGGTGATGTGTTCTCAGAACATGACCTCCGTCAGCTTATCACTCATTCGGGTAAAGTCGTGTCTGCCAAACCTTCCCTCTGCAAAGACATCTCTCCCCCTTCATCGTTCACCCTCCACTGATGGTCTGTACCTGGATCAGTCATCGTAGTGGTGGTTTGTCTTAGAGCGTGGTGTCTGTAGGTACACAGAGGGCTAAAGTAAAGTTCACCTGTACTTTGGGAGAACAGGCAGTATCAGTTTCCTGGACATTTTGTTATTCGACCCAATGTGGGCAGAAATAGAGAAGTGAGAGGCTGGGACTGTTGTCGGTGTGAAGTCAGAGGTGGTGGGGAGTTGCTGTGTGTGTTTGAGGTCTTGATGGGCTCCTCTTCCCGTTTCCCCTGCTGGATGCTGCAGGCCTGCTGGGAGTAAGGGATGGAGGGCGGGGCGGAGTAAAGAAGTCCTGGGTGTCACAGCTGCGGCGGAGTGTCGAACTCTTGTGTCTGCTGACGTGGAGCTGAAATGTCCAGTTGGCTCCTATAGATGAGCTGCAGCTCAGCTCATGCACATCAGAGACTGCTCCTGTCTGCATGTGGCTGCGTGACCGTCCCAGTAACCTGCAGTCAGAGCCGTTTTCACCTTGAATTGTGATCAGATTTGCTCCTGACAAAGCTGCTCTTTTCCAGTGGGTGAATTTGTCAGTGATGTTCTGCTAGTTCCAGAGAAGTGCCTGTTTTTCCACAAGGAGCGGATGGAGGTGTGCGAGAATCACCAGCGCTGGCACACCGTGGTCAAAGAGGTAAAAAGCTGGACAGCAGAAGTCAGGGGCTGCTGCTGCTTTTGGGAGAGAGAATAGCATGTTTCTCCAGAAAAATAATCATCTTCTTACCATAATCTTAACTCAGTTTTTTCCCCTTTATCTCATCAAAGTTTACAGTTACTTGTATCTTCTAAGTTAAAAATATTTGAAAGAAGAATACATATTTTGGTAAGGAAGTACAGTATTAACAGTCCAGCGCCTGGAGGCAAGGATATTAAAAGGATCTTTAAGAAGCTCTCAGCAGGGCATCCAGTAAGGCCGCCCCAGACCCCAAGGCCTGTGTGGAAATATCCAATTACAGAAAATCTGTGTGGATGTGCATGCTGACAGGACTAGAAGTCATTTCATTCTTCCTCTGAGGAGAATGAACTTCCTTAGCTTGTCCTCCAAGTTTAGTTTTTCCAGTCAGTTGCCTTTATTTTGTCTAATTGTGAAGTAATTTGAATTCCTCACCACTGAAGAATGTGTGTTATTACTGACCACTGTTAACCAGTGTTGATAATTATTCAAAGAAACCACCGCCGCCACCACCACCCCAGCCTTAATTTTTTCCACCTTTGGGCTTTCGTTGTTTTGGGCCAGATGACATTTTCCCATTGCAGGTTAAGCGAAATTTGTAAATCTGTAAAGTAGTAGCATCACAACTTCTCGGCAAAAAATAAATGTGTCCATGAGAGAGGCTTAACATTGTGATGTGGTGAGGGCATTTTCTGAAGTGAGCTAGGGGTGGGGGTCTCTGAGCACGCTGCCGTGTCCTGAGAGAGCTAGGGGTAGGCGTGGGGGTCTCCGAGCACGCTGCTGTCTCCTGAGAGGGCTAGGGGTAGGCGTGGGGGTCTCCGAGCACACTGCTGTGTCCTGAGAGGGCTAGGGGTAGGCGTGGGGGTCTCCGAGCACGCTGCTGTCTCCTGAGAGGGCTAGGGGTAGGCGTGGGGGTCTCCGAGCACACTGCTGTCTCCTGACCTTGGTCCCGGGCCCCCAGGCCTGCCTCACTCAGGGGATGACCCTGTACAGCTACGGCATGCTGCTGCCCTGCGGGGTGGATCAGTTCCACGGCACCGAGTACGTCTGCTGCCCTCAGACAAAGGTGGTCCAAACCGCCGTGTCCAAAGAGGATGAGGAGGACGACGATGACGACGACGACGAGGATGAAGAGGAAGACTACGATGTTTATAAAAGGTGAGTTCCGTCCTGAGCCTGTGGGCGGCTGTGGCTGCCACACCCAGGCTTCTGAGTGAAGCCTATTCCTGCGGAGCCGGGCCAGCACATCTCACTCGACTGTGGCCGAGCCTAGGTACACCATTGGCCTTCATCCACCTGTCCTTCTGGCCATGTGCCTTCCTGCACAATCACGCGGCCCCTGCTCCCTGGCGGTCAGCTCCTGATGAGGTGGCCGGGCTCAGGGCTTTTAGCAGCATAGCTCCCTGTGAAAGGGAAAAAGTGAAAGTGTTAGTCACTCAGTCCTGTCTGACTCCTTTCAACCCCATGGACTATAGCCCACTTGGCTCCTCTGTCCATGGGATTTCCCAGGCAAGAATTCTGGAGTGGGTTGTCATTTCCTCCTCCAGGGGATCTTCCCAACCCAGGGATCGAACCTGGGTCTGCTGCGTTATAGGATTCTTTCCCACCGTCTGAGCCACAGGGATGGGCTGAACTTATTACTCCCTGCCTCTGTGCTCCGGTCTCAGAGCAGGGAAGGGAGTCAGTGGTTCTCTGTGCACAGCAGTTGGCGGTGACCTTCCTTTCTTGTTGTGACCTTTAGTGAGTTTCCTACCGAAGCAGATCTAGAAGACTTCACAGAGGCAACTGCAGATGAGGACGATGAGGAGGAGGAGGAGGAGGGGGAGGAGGTGGTGGAAGACCGCGACTACTACTACGACTCCTTCAAGGGAGATGACTACAACGAGGAGAGCCCCACCGAGCCCGGCAGCGACGGGGCCGCCGCGGAGGAGGAGATCACTCATGACGTCAGAGGTAGACCCGCCTGGCAGTCATACTTATAACCTGTTAATATTCTTTCATTCACTTACAGGCTGCTTGCCTCCCAGGTAGGTCCCAGGAGGGCAGCTTCCTGCCCCAAAGGGGAGGTCAGCTCTGGGTGCTCCCAGGTCTGGCAGCAGACAGATGGAGTCAGGAAACTGTGATGTGCGTTGTGAGGATTTAGAGAATCAGAGAGACTATGTGGTCTGCCCTCCGGCAGGATTCTCCCACATCCAGCCGGAGATGTTCCCGCACGGGAGCCCCTTCCTCAGTGAGGCCAAAGTCCCAGGTTCTGGAGTGGACATCACTTCTTTGGTTCTTTTCCAATCTGTAGGCTGCCCTGCTTGGCCATCAGGGCATCTGGAATTTGATGACCTGTTGGTAAGGGATCAAGGCCCTTTCAATTTCACTGCCAAATAAAAAGTGAATGTTCCAGACCACTTCTGTGCAGCCCCCTGCTGACTATATATTTGAAGCCAGTTAAGAGCTGAAGAACTGTTTAGGGTTCAGCCAGGAGCCAATGACTTAACGAGTCTAGAAGTTTGTGATTAACCTTGGAGAACAGAAAATGTACACTGACCCTTTCAAGGGGCCTGAGTAGTGTTTACAACGGTGACCGCCACTGAAACTGCCTCTGTACCTGCACTGTCTTCTTCTGCCCTGGGCGCCCCCGAGACGGCCAAGGCAGGCAGCTATCCCCACTACACAGACCAGAAACGTGAGGCTCCCTAGCTGTGCGCTGGGGAATTCCTCCACGTCAGCCCTTTCCCTTTCTAAGCTCCAGACAGGGCAGAAAGCACCGCTCTCTGCAACAGGGCCCAGGGTGCTCCCTTGCTTTGGGAAGGAAGAGGACCGCACGCTCAGCGATAGCTGGCCAGAGGGGGCCGGTGTTGGCCCAGGGCCCAGGTCCCACCCTGTCTTGACCTTCACTGAGGTCCGGTGTCACTCCGCCCTTCTCCTCTTGCTGGTCTGTAGCTTTGTGAAGCCCCGAAGCCGCTCCCCCGCCCCGCTGACCTTCTGACCATTTCCACACAGCTGTCTGCTCCCAGGAGGCGCTGACGGGGCCGTGCCGGGCTGTGATGCCCCGCTGGTACTTCGACCTCTCCAAGGGGAAGTGCGTGCGCTTTATATATGGCGGCTGCGGCGGCAACAGGAACAATTTTGAGTCTGAGGATTATTGTATGGCTGTGTGTAAAGCGATGAGTAAGTCCCGTCCGGCGTGCTGTCCCCCGGCGTCCTCGTGGCCGCGTCTGTGTGGTGCTGCCCGCCCACTCGGTGTCACTGTCGGTCGTCTGCCCTCCTCTCTGTGCTTCCTAGATCTAGATCTGCTTTCCTGTCGGCAGCCGTCAGCTCAGTTTTCTGTGTCCTGTGCTCGCCGTGGGCCTGGTGGTGGTGGTGGTGATGATGGAGGTGATGGCGGAGGGCTGGTGCGCCCTCCGTGCCTGAGGGGCGAGCCCGGGGCCGGCCCTGTCTCATCGGGAGCCCCTGTGTCGGTTGGGAAGGAGGCCCTGCCCTCTGCTGTCAGACGCTGCAGGGCATGAAGGGCACTCGGACAGGCCGTGAGCTCTGCACATGCTCGCTCAGGGGGACGCCTGCTCTCCAAGGAGGTGACCGTAAGGACACTTTGGGCTGCCGAGAACATTGGAACATCTTTATGCACTCCAGGGAGCCCGCTCCGCAGACTCGGTGGTGACTGTTTCCCCAGTATTCTGGGGGGGCCCCTGGGTCTCACAGAGCTTTAGGAAGCAAGGGGGTTTTGGTTTGTTTTCTTCGGTCACAAAGGAAATTCCACGTTCGGTGGAGTCTTGTTCACTCAGACGTCAATAGGGTGCTTTTCTTCATAGTTAGCCCTTTTCCTGTTGAAAATCCTCGTCTGGAGCAGTTCTGACCCGTGTGCAGGGAAACCCTCTGGCTGACAGACCCTCCTGCCTTCTGATTCGCACGCTCATTGCCGGTCCTCGTCATTTGCTCTGAAGATTTTTGGCTCTAGCATCTGATGGCTTTTCATTCAAAGGTTTCCTTCAGGCCCTTTTGTTCCCTCTTAATATGGTATGGTATACTGTTAGTGCTTCCACCATAGCTGCTACTCTGTGGAGGTTTTATTTGAAATGAAAAGATGGGGGGGGAAGAGCCCTTAGGGAACATTGGTGGCAGAAATTTTTTCATTCGGGAGAGAAGGAGCTAGACATTACAGTGATTCTTCCTGCTTTGTTAAACTCCTTAAACTAAGGGGCGAGAAGGCGTTGTTTGTGGCGGAAACCTGAGGAATCGGGGTCATTAAAGATCATGTTGAACGTGAGGCACAGTCTTTACCCAAAGGATCAAATGTTGACGGGGCGGTAAGAGACACCAGACGACGGCAGGTGGTCAGAGCAGGAACGGTTTTGAAGTCTGCAGAGCTGGAGTCCCCTGTTACTGTGGAAGGAGAAGCAGTGTGTCCCGGCACCTGTGGGGCCCCTGACTGGAGTGTTTGGAACCTGGCAGCGTCACTGTCCCTTGAAAGGGACCAGCGCCTGCGAGTGTGCCAGCTTCCTGGGCCGTTCGCTTGCACACAGAGGGCATGTGGTTCTGGGTCCGAGTCCATCATCTGCAGAACCAGATCTCCAGGTCTGCTGCTCCTGTGCCCTTTCATTCCGGGGAGGAGGCAGCTTGCGCTTATCTTTATCCGGCCCAGTGATATGAACCAAAGGCTCTGTCTCCAACACGTAAGCCTTTAAGCTGCGGGCCTACATCACTGAGCAACGTGCTTGTTGGCATGGATGGACTTCAGTGCTTTGAAACACTCCTGAGTGTCATGGGGAACATGGTTTCTGAAGCAATCTATATAGATTCTGACTTAGTTAACAGTCTGCAAATTGGCTATTGAGACCTTATTTAAACTTAATGTAAGAACCAAATATTCTTGACAAGACTTTGAGCCATAGCTTTTAGGTTTAAAACTCAGTAGGAGGGTGAGTGGGAGACGCCCAGACAGAAGGACGTGGGGTGGCTGGCTGGCTTGTGCTCACGCCCATCAATTTGCCAGTTGCGCTCACGTTGTGTTAAAGTTACGCAGTTCTGGAAATTGGGTGAGTGTGTCTCCGAATTGAAATTTGTTGAATTTGGCTTTGGCTGTCCACGTGGCTCTCGAGTGTGACCGACAGAACAAGTTGTGTGAGCAGGCTGCCTGACATTCCTCCCTGCCCTGGGAAATCCCCACTGAGTTGGGGTGTTCAGCGTCTCCACCGGTATTTCTTAAGAGGCTAAGTAAGTAAACCTGTTGCCTTAACCTCCTGGATGCGGATAAGCTCCTTTGTGCAGACACTCACCTGCCCGGGGCCACCAGGAACTTGGACTAGGCATGCGGAGTGTTTGTTCTAATGGGCTGTTCTCTGGGTGGTGGCCAGGTAAGGCCCTCGAGCGTCATGGACGGAAAAGCCTGGAGTGTCTTCACTTTGACGGCGAGTCCTTGTCAGATGTGTCGTCTCTGCTGTGGGGCTGGGCTGAGGGTCCTCCCGTGGGACTGAAAACTAAGCAGAGGCAGCTGGGGTGTTTGGACTTCCTCTGCCCAGTCTGTGTGCAACGAATGTACAGTTGAATCAGTGGCCCAGCGTGAATTGTGACCTAAAAATAGCTGGAGAAAAGGCACCCTGAGCCCTGCAGCGCCTTTGCACGTCTGCCGTCAGCCCCGTCTCTGGTCAGATGCACTCAGTAACCAGATGGGTAGGTCGGGTAGGTGGTTTTAGGTTTTAAGGTTTCAAGAACTGAGGCAGGGTAAGAAGTGTTCCCTTCTCTGCCCCTGAAGTCCCGAGTAGGAACCTTGCTGGTTCTGAAGGTACCGGGGGTGCAGATGGGCCTGGCGGCTGGATTTGGGGTAAAGAAGACAGGGCGGAGTCCCGCCAGACGGGCGTGCCACTACCTTGAGGGACTCACACTGGTCCCTCCAGCAGGCCCAGCGGGGCTTCGTCCCCAAGCACCGTGCAGCTTCAGCACCGGGCCGGGCCCCGGAGAGAACCCTCCGGTCGTTCTGTTGCAGTTCCCCCAACTCCTCTGCCCACCAATGATGTCGACGTGTATTTCGAGACGTCTGCAGACGACAATGAGCACGCACGCTTCCAGAAAGCCAAGGAGCAGCTGGAGATCCGCCACCGCAACCGGATGGACAGGGTAAGCCTTGGTCCCTTCCCTTGGTGGCGTCAGGGCTTCGTAGTTGAAGCAAAGGGACACCACCTCCTCAGGTGAGGCGTGTGAGTGTGAGCGGGGCTGGCCCCTGGACGGGATCAGTGCCTGCCCCTCCCGAAGCTACGTGATGGGGGTCACCCCTCGAGGGCTCTACTGCTCCACTCTGCCGGGGGCACTTCTTGTCAACATTACGTTCTGCTTGTTTTTTTTAAGTTTTTTATTTTTGAAGAAAGGAATTCTATATCAATATTGTAAGTAGAAAGCTAGTACCATTTATCATTAGAGCAGGGCAACCATACTAACATATATTAGATGAAAGCAGTGTTAGAACATTCCGGCTAGATACTGTTGCCTGCTGAAGGTCTGAGTCTCTGGGTTTCTTTTCCTTAAAGGAGTTGCGTCAGAACAACAGGAGCCCCACGGGAGTGCAGCTTTCTCCTAGACTTACTCAGAAGGGTTGAAAGAAAATTGAAAAGGGACAATTTTGCCAGGTCTGGGTAGCAGCCTCACATCACCTGTGCTGGCTTGTATGCTGGGAGAAATCTGCTACTGTTCTGAGAAGTGGGTGTTAGCCCTCCTCCCCTTTCTTGTGAGGAGCCTGAGGCACAGAGTCTGGCAAATAACACCCCCGAGGTTATGGACGAGGCAGCTGTGAAATGGGGCTCCCCCTGGGGGGCACTGACGCCAGCGTCTTCTGAGGCAGCCGACCTGGAACAGACCTTGAGCTCGTGGGCGCGTAGGCCGCGCACTCTTTGTGCGTCTTCCCACATCATGTTCAGGGCCCCGCAGTATTTTTAGGAAATGAGACTGCTGATCCAGTGATTATCTGGTCATAGTGGCTTTGACCTTTGTTCCAGGTGAAGAAGGAATGGGAAGAGGCTGAACTTCAAGCGAAGAACCTCCCCAAAGCAGAGAGGCAGACTCTCATTCAGGTGAGACATGTCCTCCAGGGAGGGGCCCCAGGCAGACCCTTCAGGATATGGTCAGAGCCAGACACCCCCTTTTAGTTGAAAGCTCATGTCACAGGGAGGTTTTCGCTGGCCTGCTTTGTCTTTCCTCCCAGTGGTGTTCTCTGGAGTTGCTCACCTGCCGTGGAGGGAAACCAAAACCCAGGGCAGAGCGCACACACCTTTCGTGCCCAGAAGTAACCTCTGCTCAGCTGTGTTTGTTCTCCTCTCCTGGCAAGTCCTCGGGCATCGTCCTTCTTAGGCTGTGCCTTGCTCTCTGCAGTAGTGAATGCTTTTTTTTTTTTTTCCCTTGGCAGACTTAATTAAAGTCAAAGGCAGAAAATAGAGCTCTCTGATACCAGTTCATCTCTAACTTTGGATGTAAGAATGTAATCTTAGAACCTCAGCAGCTGCCTTCCCCTTGACTAGAGGAGGGCGTTGACAGGAATTGACAGGACTGTTTTGGGACTCATGAAACTGGTTGCTGTTTAGGTCAGCTTGTGTTTATGTTTAGCCAAAATCTCTGCTCGTGATGTTGAATCACCTTTGCGTTGTCACCAGTAACCTAGAAAACCCACGAGTGTCCCTTTATGCATAGCCAGTGCCTCTTTGTGGGGGGGTCTCAGCTCCCCAGCTCCCCAGCCTTAAGTTCTGTCTGCAGACCTGGCCTGGCACCTGCAGGGAGCCTGCCCTTCACCACGTGGTATGAATGGTTAGCATCGCCTGCCCTGGGGCTGGACTGTGGGTCACAGCCTGTCCCCCGTTGGTCTGTGGTTTGGGGGTGCCTTGTTACAGTGTGGGAAAGACAGCCTTCCATTTCTCGCAGCGCATGTGGAGAGGCCAGGCCTGGGCTTGGTGTGCTGGGATTTCTGTCCCTAAAGGTGCTGAGGAACCTGCATGACACCCAGATTTATGTGCTCTGGTTAGATGGAGAAGTACAGTCAGCCCTTGAACACAGGGTCCCCCCACACCTAGATGTTTTCAGTGGTAGACATCACAGCAACGCTCCCTCCATGGTTGGGTGAATCTGTAGATGCAGGACTGCCCATAGGGAGGGCCGACTGTAAGTTAGTTACACAGGCTCTTTGACCAAGGAGGATTGGTGCCTTCAACCCCTGCGAGGTTCAAGGTCACCTCTAAGAACCCTCAGACCCAACCCCTGCTCCCCCGCGTCTGTGCCTCTTGCAGGGGCACTGGGCACAGAGAGGCAGAATGGGGTCCGCCCCCGTGTGCATGCACGCCCACAGGCGCATGCATCCCACGTGGTTCCTTCTTTCTCTCCTTCAGCACTTCCAGGCCATGGTGAAGGCGCTGGAGAAGGAGGCAGCCAGCGAGAAGCAGCAGCTGGTGGAGACGCACCTGGCGCGTGTGGAGGCCATGCTCAACGACCGCCGCCGGGTGGCGCTGGAGAACTACCTGGCGGCCCTGCAGTCCGACCCTCCGCGGGTGAGCACGCCCAGCCCTGAAGCCCAGGGTGGCCTGTGTGGGACCCGTGTGGGACCACTTCCGGCTTGGGGCTGCCGGCGGTGCAGACACAGCTTCCCCTGGAAAAGCAGAACCTCGGGGTGCTAGTTGGTAGTTCTCCAATTTTTGCATTTTTATAGTAGCCTTAGTTCCAAAGAATAAAAACATGCCTTCCATGGATGAAGACTTTTGAACCAATTCTATTTTAAATCAGACGATGAGGAAGTTTATATCACAGCTCTTTTCTGCCAGTGCTGTTTGACTTGATCCCTCAGCTCTGACTTGCCTTGCTCTGGGGGGACAGGGTGTTTGTCTGTATCCTCCTTAAGCAAGTGAGGTCTTTCCTGAGTGACACGGGGATAGCCTGGCTTGTATTTGCAGCATCAGATGCTGAACTCAGGAAACAGCATAGATTGGGCTAGAAGAGGAAGTCGGCTAGAGGTTCTGGGAAATACTGTCTGTAGAGGAGCCTCTGTAACTGTGGAACTTATTAGCTTTTGGTACCTTACTTAGAAAGGTAGCTTCTTACTACTTGGTAACTGAGAGCTTTTACAAGTACAGGTTTCATTCCTGTGCCTTGCTGAGGCTGACATTCTCAGTGAGTTCTCAAAGCTTCATTTTCCTGCCTGTTTTCAGTTCCGTAGTCTCTGGACGTGAAAAGCCCCGTTCTGTCTTGCAGCCCCATCGCATCCTGCAGGCCTTGCGGCGCTACGTCCGCGCTGAGAACAAAGACCGCCTCCACACGCTGCGTCACTACCAGCACGTGCTGGCCGTCGACCCCGAGAAGGCGGCCCAGATGAGGTCCCAGGTAGGGCGGACGGTGGCGAGACTGCTCTGGCCCGCGCAGCTTGTAATTAGTCCTCGGAGAATGACCTTTTATTTCGAGGGACAGTAGGTACAAGAGCTGGGTTTTGCTAAAGGTACTAATTTAAACATATGTTTCCCATACTTTTTAATATTAAGTATGTTCTATTTAAATTGTTTCTGAAAGTTTAGAAATGGATAGTTGTATTGACGAGATAAGTCAGTTTCTTTCAGTTTATTACTGGTTAAGGGTACCACCAGAATTAACATTTAAAATCTCTTTCTAGGCAAATATTGAGTTGTCCAGAAAGTTCATTTGGGTTTTTCCATAAGATGGTACGAAAACCTGAACGAATATTTTGGCCGACTCTATATCGAGCACATCTTAAAAACTGGACTCTCTTGTTCAGTTCCGTTGTTTAGATGCTGTTAGCTCCCTCCTCTTGTCCCCTCCTGTATCCCACCAGTCTCTGCACTTGTTTGTAGGTTGAAAGCAGGTTGTTTCTGGACGTGCCTTCTCATTCTGGTTTTGTCTTTATATGAACTTGAGTTTTACTCTTGTGTTCATAGAAATGAACTTGCCTACAAGACCACTAGCTTCCTTTAAAACAGTTCGCCTGTTAGTTTTCCTAGAGGGCTTTGAAATGATATAAGTGGTCTTACTCTACCACTTTCTGTATTCTAAATCTAGTGCTCTGCAGGCTATGGGGACTTGGCGTGCACAGGCTGGGGACCTGTCCCTCCCGCCTCCTGTTGCTTGTGTGGTGTGACTGTGGGGGAACTTCCCAGAGGCCCTGGGTGGTTCCCCTCCAGCCCCGTTCGCTGCTTGGTTCTGCTCCAGTATCTGACCGCACACTTGAATCCTTGTGTGCCCTTGAGCAGCTCACGGTTGTGTGGTGTTACTTATGTGAGCTGTAAAGATAGAGAAGAATTGTCCTTTAACGTACGAGCCCACCCTGGCCGCTGAGTGTTCAGCCAGTGAAAGAAATCAGGCTCCTAAAGAGTGGGAAGGATTTGGGGGCCTGGGGCCTCTGTTGGGCCTGGAGCTGAGGCTTTGTTTGAAGGTGGACGGTGTAGGAGAGAAGGAGGAAAGGCCAGCAGACTTCGGGCAGCTTCCAGGAAGCTCAGGTGGGGAAAGCTTGCATCCTGACAGAGGTTAGAATTTTTCAGGTCTACTTTTTTTTTTTTTACTTTAATCACATTTCTTTCTTTCTTTTTTTCTTTTTAAAGAAAACTAGACTATTGGGTAGTATTTTACAGAGAAACACCGTGTTTCATGTGGTTAGAGTAGAAGGACAGATGAGACCTCGGTCAGTGTGGTCAATAAACCTTCAAGCCAGGAGGCAGGTGCCACACGAGTGAGGGCCCAGGGAGGCGAAGCATCTTCTTAGAGCATCTCTGTTGTGTGATGTTTACCGTCTGCTCAAAGCCCTTAATTCTGGGGCAGCTCAGCCCCCAGATTACACTAGCCTTTTGCCTGTTCCCTGTCATGTTATGTAAACTAGAAAACCCTGAACATGCTGAGCCTCTTAGATCATGTGCACTTTGGTTTGAGGCGTGGGTGATGGGCTGCCGCCCCCTCACTCTGCAGTTCCCGGAGTCCTCCGAAAAGCCTGATGCCCAGTGTCCCGGCCTGCGATCGGTCTTGTCCTCATGGAAACCATCCTCTGACTGCAACAGTGTCACCGCTGCTGAGACCAGACCCGGCAGCTGATGGTTCCCTTCCATTTGCATTTTTTCTCTAAGGCACTCAGCTCTGGTGCTTTCCCATCAGTTTACTTGATTGAAAGAATGGCAAGTGTAAAATTAAATTGCTTTCATCCTTGCTTTTAAAGGTCAGAGAGACATCAATCTACAATAAAAGCCTCTCTCCATTTAACTTTTCATTTTGACCCTTCACGTTAATGGCTTCAAGCCCACATAATTAATCCATTTGGCTCAGAGCGCCCTCTTGAGGAACAGCTTGGTGGCTGCAGGTGTAACTGGTGGGAATAGCCTTCTTGAGGACCTTGTGTGGTCTATGGCCACCTGCCTCACACTCACTGTGTCATGGGGACGGAGGTAGCCCAAATCTTATTTCCACCATAGTGAAGTAGCTCAGTCGTGTCCAACTCTTTACGACCCCAAGAACGGTAGCCTACCAGGCTCCTCCATCCATAAGATTTTCCAGGCAAGAGTACTGGAGTGGGCTGCCATTTCCAGCTCCAGGGGGATTTTCCTGACCCAGAGAGCGAACCTGTCTCTTGCTTGACAGGCGGATTCTTTACCACCTGAGCCACCAGGAAAGCCCCGTTTAGTTAAACAGGAATCACCTGTTCTCTCGCTCACAGTGATAATCATTTCAAGCAGCTGCTTCACTAAGCAAAATCCACGAATGGTCCCACCCCCCAAATCTACTTTTTAACCAGTGATTTCATTCTTTCGTTACTTCATCTAGTCTGGCCGGTGGTAAAAACTGACCAACTGGTTTCCTCTTTCACTCAGAAAAACCTTCCTGAGTGTCTGATTGTGCAAATCAGGGTTCTTTTTTTTTTTTTTGACAATACAGTCGGGTAATGACATTTTTTAAAGTTTTTGAAAGTTTCCCTTAACTTGGAGCACTCTGTGGATGAATCCTTAAGTCACTGAGAGTCAGTACCACGCGTTCTTGCACCGCAGTGATCAGTGAATATGGGGGAGGGGGTCCTAGCGCCCCTCTGACCAGCTGCTTTGCTGGAGAGCAGAGGCCTCTGTAGAGCGTGTGGGTGTCCGGCAGGCCCGGCTGTTCCGGTGACACAGTCTCTCCCCCACCTCGTGCTCGCAGGTGATGACGCATCTCCATGTGATTGAAGAACGGCGGAACCAGAGTCTCTCTCTGCTCTACAAAGTCCCGTATGTGGCCCACGAGATCCAAGAGGAAATCGGTGGGTGCCAGCTCTGGGCGTCAAGGTCAGACCGTGCCAGATTAGAGAAAGGAGGCTGGGCGTTAGTGCGCACAGGCCCACGTGGTCAAGTCCTGGGCTGGCAGCCACAGAGCCCTGAGTTTCACTGACCTTGACTCTTGTTACCGGAAGAGAAATCTAGGGTGTGAAATTGCAAGGAACTGGGTGTGGGTCCTCTTACCCTCCCCTCTGTAATTGCTGGTATATTTCAAGGCACCTGTTTACACCATTCTCACTTCCTCTCCCTCTTCTGGTCTTTCCCTTCATTTATTCAACAAACGTTTGTCCTGTCTACTGTGTGTCACAGAGTGGGGCGTGCACCGGTAGACAGACCTCTGGGAGCTCACGTTGTAGGAGGCGAGAAGAGACAGGAAGATGAGTGTCTGTGGGGGGTGTGTCCTGTGCTGGAGGTGGAAGGGTGGGCCAGGGAGGTGCCTGGTGGTCAGGCTGCCTTGGGGCAGGGGTGGGTGGAGTGAGGGGGGGTGGTTGAGTGATGAGGAGGAGCCCTCCCTGCAGAGACCCCCAGCAGGAAAACATCAAGCACAGGCAGTGATGACTGCAGAGCCTGAAGTTGAGGGATTTTAGCGAAATCAAGGAGTTTGGACTTTATTCTGGGATAACAGAAAGCCGCTCAAGGGTTTTAAACTAGCGAGTGACTCTATCTGGATTATGCTTTTTTAAAAAAATGTGAATTTTTAAAACATTACTAGGTTGCTGTGTCAAGGGTTGATGAAAATTGGAAGTCACCAGAAAGCAGTCGTAAGAATCCAGGGCAGACGGGCTGGCTGAGTACCCTGAGACAGGAACGGAGGAGCTGGAGGGGTGGGTGGTCGTGAGGGTGCCTTTCAGAGGAAGGGTGAACAGGATGTGCTGATAGGGTGGGTGGGGCAGGGGGTGAGGGGAAGAAAAGCACCGGATATGCCCTGATTCTCGTGAGCAGCTGAGTGAGTGGTGGGGCCAAATAGTGCCGAGGTACAGCGTGGTCTGCACTTGTTAAAATGGAAACTGCCGTCGGACAGTAAGTGGTCGGCTATCAGGTGGATGAGCCAGAGCTCGGGGCTGTAGGTGCAAGACACAGCTGTGGGGTTTGTGATCCATGGATGGTATTTACCACTGTGTCATTGGAGGAAACCACTTCATCCGAGTGAGTTGCTAGAGGAGAGAGGGGTGCTCAGGAAGGAGCCCGGGGGTTCCCAGTGCTGGGGTTCTGCAGTCGACAGAGTCAGAGGTGCACCCTCAGGTGAAAGGAACAGGCTGTGGCCTGAATTGTGAACTGGTGAGACTCCCCTTTAAGCAGAGCTCGCATCCAACCAGATTAGTCCTGTTCAGGCTGTCCCGTGCCAGGAAACAATATCCTTCTGAAAACATGGCTTCTGGGCGTCTGTCTTTGTCAGATGAACTGCTTCAAGAACAGCGAGCCGACATGGACCAGTTCAGCTCCTCCTTCTCAGAAACCCCCGTGGACGTGCGGGTGAGCTCTGAGGAGAGTGACGAGGTCCCGCCGTTCCACCCCCTCCACCCCTTCCCGTCCCTGCCTGAGAACGAAGGTGCGTGTACAGAACAGGCCGGCCCGGCAGTGGGGCCAAGGGCAGGGAGGGACACGGTTAGAAAATGGGAATCAGACGGAGGGAGTGGTGGGAGTGTGGGGGGGCTGTGTTCCCTATACGGCTTGGGCAGGCCAGGGGATGGGGTCCACCAAGCATCTTCCAACTGGGGTGCCTTCAGAACCTTGGAAGTTTGTCCAGGTCCACCAGCTGCCTCCAGTGTTTGAGGCCTAAACGTGGAGGCCCCTTTGCAACTTAAGTAGCACTTTGGTGTCCTAGGCTGTCCTTGCCTTTTCCTCACGGTCTTGGGAAGTAGGCGATGGGAGGCTCCCTGCTGCTTCCCAGGTCTGCAGTGGGCTCTCAGAGCCGTGCGTCTGTACCAGAAATAAACAGGCTGCCGATCCCAGGCCCTGAGGCCAGGGTGTGCAGTCAGCTTCCATTTATTTGTCTGCTGCTGTCGCGGCTGATGACGGTGATGATAAAAACAGTAGCCACTGCTGCCAGGACCTCCGCACACTCCAGCCTCTGTATGTGGACGCTCTCCTGTATATTATCTTCCCCAAAATAACACTCTCAGGAAGGGACTGGAAGTGTTCCTGTTGGGGGATCCAAGGTTTAAAGAGGGTCAGTGTCTGCGTAGGGTCCCATAGCTCATAGGTGGGGAGGAAGGACTGGAGCCTGAGTTGACGCAGTCCTGAGTCCTGGGCCCAGATCCAGTGATGCCACCATGGAGGCCCGAGAAAGAAGGCATCCATTTCGGCCTCCAGACCCCAACACAAGTGTCTTCTAAACCAACTGTCTCAGAGGTGCCGACTCAGAACAGCTGAGCCTCTGATAGTACAAGAGAATCCGAGGAAGGAGCTGGACAAAGAGGGGCCACCTCACTCCCGAGCCGTGCCCTCACAGACCCCCCACCCATGGGGCTGCCAGGGTCCCTGCTTCATAGCTTGTTACTGGCGGGGGCATCTTAGACATTTGTGAACTAGGACCTTGTCTCCTTGGAAAACCACGACCAGGACTAACTTGTGTTTCTGTTACTTTCTCAGAAAGATAACTTGGGGCTAAGCTAAATGATGTAGAAATCTCACAGGAGCCCCCCTGCCCCCCCCCCCCGAAAGACCCAAGACCACCTGCCTTCTTTCCCTCCCCTCCAGTCTTTTGCTGTAGCTCTTACGATGCTGTTTGCTTATGGGGAAGCGCAGGCCCCTTTTGTAAGGAAGCATGCTTTTTGTTTATGTTACAGAGAAGGTCTAAGGTAGGAATTTTGAAAGAAGGCATTTTTTTTTTCCTTAATCTCCTCTTGTGCTGTTTTGTTTTTGTTGCTTTCCTTTCTGCTAGACTCTCAGCCGGAGTTGTACCACCCAATGAAGAAAGGTTGGTTTGTCATAGATGTTCCCTCTAAGGCCTTCATCCCCTGCATTTGCCCAGAAGTTTCATGCTCTGCTTCATCCCATCACTAACTTCTTCCACCTCATCCCTTCAGATGTGGCTGTGAGGGGAGCCGGCGCAGCCAGACCTCCGGCACCTGAATACCAAGCAACCAAAGTAGATTCTTCATAAACCCTTTTAATCTGGGTGGACTTTAAAAGTATATCCAGTTTAAACGGGTTAGTTGCCAATTGCTGGCAGAAGTTAAAAACACACTTGTGGTCAGGTGGAGAGTCATTTTATTTTACCGCTCTTTTCTGCCGCTCCCACTTGCATCTTTTGCCTTTCTTCTTAGCTGTCCCTTGCTTTTTGTCCATGCCCAGGTGTCTGTTTCCAGCTGTCTCATGTCCCCTGAGATGTAGCATCCCTTAGGACATAGTAGAAGCTGATGGATGAAACAGGTTGAGACAAGTGAACTTCTGATGTAATAAGTGTCCAGTTTTCAGACAGAGATAACTGCATGTGGGCACAGGCTGCATGCTTGCAACCTTGATCTCGTGTAACCCACTGCACACACTGGAGGTAGGGGTCTTAACTTTCTTTTCTAGATTAGGCAGTTGAAGAAGCCTCAACTTCCATGAGTTAAGTCATGAGCTTAAGAAGTAGAGGAGCCAGAATTTGAACCTGGCTTCCTCAAGTCTTCTGAGTCCATGGTGCTTCTATTTCATGGAATGCAGTGTGGCTGCAGCATTTCCGGGTGGGTGGGTGGCCCAGCCTCCAGAGTCTCTGTCAACAAGGACACACAGACTGCTGTGTGCTGTGCCCTGGCGGAAGGACTGGAGGTGGTGTGTGTGTTGTTTTTCAGAATACAAGGGTGTGTGAGCTTGGTTTTATTCCCTTGGATGTTCCTCTCCGTCACTGGAGGACATTCTTCTGAGCTGCGCATGTATTTAGATGAAGACGAATTTTCTAAAAGTCTAACTGGCTTTCACCTTTATGCTTCAGCTGTTATTCACTGGAATAGTTTAAACGCTAACTTTTGGTCTCTTAACATCGCCTGATTATTCATTCTATATGACCAAAGTGGTTTTGGTCGGCATTTAAGAAACACAAGGGTTGTACCACCAAAGATGTGTTAAGACAGTAGGGCTTTAAGTCCATTGGTTCGGTGCCACGTTTTTCAAATAGGATCCTGCCCTTAGGACCTTTGAAATTCTGATGAGAGAGAGAGGGATGGGAGGAGCAGTTCAAATTGATCGGGCTTGGTCATGAGCATCAGTGCACTGAAATACAGCCTTACTATTTCATTGACGTTCTGAGGCTACAGAAGCCAGCCCTGCTTTAACTCGCCCTTGAATCAAGTTGAGACTCTTTTAAAATGAAAGCTTTGGGGGGAAATTTGCCTGGTTTCTGGCTGCATTCTAATGAGTGAAATGTCATCTAGCCGGGGGTTCAAAAGCTGCAGTGTAGTGACTGGAGGCTCTGGGTCCAGCCCAAGTCTGGCTGTGAGCTGGAGAGCTTTCTGTGGCTGGGCCGCTGGCAGCCCATGGACAGCAGAGCTTTGTAGATACCCATATCGGCATCTGACTCACCTGCCATGGTCGCCTTAGAATGCCAAGTGTGTTGCCAGGTTGATCTATTTGTAAAAAGCTCAGGTCACAGGCATCTATATAGCACTGTGTTTGTTATTATTAACCAGACACTCAAAAGAGAGCTAGAAGTCACATGCTTTAGAGCTAAAACTAGAGGATTGCACCTCACTCTTCCTCTCGCTGTCGTTCGGAGTGCCACGCGCAGGTGACGCTGGCTCAGGCGATGTCTGACCTTGACAAGAGGACAGTTGACGTTCCTGCTCTGTTTATGGAGAGGTGCCGTCCAGCCTGGTGTTAGAATTCTCCCTGTGTAGGGAATGCCTCCTTCCTGTTCAGGGTGTGATGGTCTGATCCAGGCCCAGGAGGGTTACAGCGTAGTGAGAGACAGAACAAGACCAGTCATCACACACGGTGACTTTTAAGTACCATGACCTGGGAATGTCTCCCCAAAAGATCTGCAGCTTGAAGGACAGATGGGCAGGTACGAGGGGAGGGAGGGTGTTTTAGCAGAAGGATGGTGCTCCAGGTGGGTGTGCAGGGGTGACAGTTCTTCCATTCGGAGCCCCGATGGCAAAGGAGCAAGGGGGGTAGTAGGTGCTTGATGGTATCACAGAGGGGTCAAGGGTTTTTTGATGCTGGAAGGCCTTTGGACCCAGTTTCTATTTGTAGTTCAAAGCGCGTTCTCTCCTGAAAGCTTACACAGTGAGCACCACATCCTCTTCCTGTCACATGACACCCATCGGTCCTGTGTCCCTCATCCCTGTGGAGCATAGCGCATCCTCCAGGCTGGGAGCAAGTAGCACATCGAGAGCCGGGGGTGGGGGCATGCGCTGGGGGCTCCCTGACCCTCAGGAGGGAGTCTGCCGCTTCCGTGCGGCGGACGTGACGTCAGCCCACCTTGGGAGACAGCTGCGCTCTCTGCACACAGGATCCGCACTGGGAGAGCAGGACGGAGGACTGATCGGGGCCGAGGAGAAAGGGATCAACAGCAAGAAGAAAGTGGATGAAAACATGGTGAGCCTCTTCTCCCTGCTCCGTGTCCGAGTTAACTCTGAGAACGACCAGATGCTCCCCTGTGGACCTCCACGCGTCCGAGCCCATAGAGAAGCACAGGGCGGACTCCCACTGCCCCCGCAGTTGTGCTCTGTTCTTCAGCATCTGAGTATGAGACGGAGCAATTCTTTCAGCAGTAGCTCATCTCTTGCTCTACAGTGGAAAATAATATTTGCAACTAAGGGTATGAACAAATGTGAGAGGCTGTTTCTTAAAAGACCAACTGCTATACAGTAATTTTGCACCCACACCTGCTCCTTTGTTAAGGGGTTTGGTGAGTGGACCTAGGTGAACATGGCAGAACTGATGGGTTACTGGGTGTCCATCCAGTGTGTGTTTCCCTCCATCAAATGGTATGTGGAGCAGCAAAGAAGTAGTTATCTATATGCTAAACTCCCCCTCCCGCTCAGCTGGTGACATTTTCCCACCGTTTCAGGTCATTGATGAGACCCTGGACGTGAAGGAGATGATTTTCAACGCTGAGAGAGTCGGAGGCCTCGAGGAAGAACCGGTATGTGTTTTGCTCCAAAACCTGATGGCAGGTCTCAGGTCAGCCTTGGCTGTTTCCTCTCCCGCCCTCTCAGTACAGGGGAAGACGGAGCAGCACCTGATATTTTGTTACCAAGGTCCCTCGTCCCCCATTTTCCTGTACTTTCAGATAAGAAAGATTAGCATCCCCATGAAGGGAAAGGAAGGGCTTCCCTGATAGCTCAGTTGGTAAAGAAGTCACCTGCAATGCAGGAGACCCCAGTTTGATTCCTAGGTTAGGAAGATCTGCTGGAGAAGGGATAGGCTACCCACTCCAGTATTCTTGGGCTTCTCTTGTTGCTCAGATGGTAAAGAATCAGCCTGCAAAGCAGGAGACCTGGGTTTGTCCCTGGAGGGAAAGGATGGGGGCCCTCCCCACCTGGATGGTTACTTGGGCAGCAGGGTCCTGGCGGCCCTGTGGGCTTGTCGTCTCTCACACCTGTGGCCTGTCTGTTGTGTTGCTGCAGGAGTCTGTAGGGCCACTGCGGGAGGACTTCAGCTTGAGCAGCAGCGCCCTCATCGGCCTGCTGGTCATCGCGGTGGCCATCGCCACCATCATCGTCATCAGCCTCGTGATGCTGAGGAGGAGGCAGTACGGCAGCATCAGCCACGGCATCGTGGAGGTGAGCCATCGGCGAGCTGGACAGGACCCGAGCATCAGCTTGATCACTGTTATTGCTCCCGTCTTGGCAGTCAGACCCCGCTGAATTAAGCTGATCCAGACACAAGGGCTGTCACCAACATTTAACGTTAATTTGGGCTTTGACTGTGAACGTGAGGAAGTCGTAAGAGCATTTTATGCTGAGAAAATTGTTTTCTCAAATTGTTTCCTTAGTGTTTGCCTTTTTTTTCCAGGTGTATTAGATGTTTGAGAATGAAGGACTGCTAATACTGGTTTTTTAAACTTTTTTCATATCTATTTATTATTAGTTTGCTTCTTTTGACTTGTTTTCTATGGAGCAAACCAGGTAGGTATAGGACAGATCAGGTAACAGTGGCTGTGTGAGTGAACCGAGTCTTAAAAATATGAAAGAGGAATAACACTCTTATTTTTCAATAGGGGGAAAAAAGCAGCAGGAAATTCAGAAAGAGCCAGACCAGATTGTTTTCTGACCCATCTTTTGCTCATTTGTATTCAGAACTGTTTACTTAGCACTAGTTTTTAGTGGGTGCTGGGAAGGCCCACGGTGTCTTGATTCCAGAAAATGAATATGGTAAGGAATAGACTGCGCTTGGGAAAATTAGTCCAAATGCACTTAGTTATCTGGTTTCACCTCCTGCTGGACACTGATCAGGTGGTAGGATTCCAGAGCTGGAGGAGACCTGAGGTCATCTGGTCTTGCTGCTGGTGTAGCTCGCCCTCGCCCAGGCCGCCCCTTGTAGACACAGCAGAGCAGAGACTTGCTGTAGATTCAGCTCACCGTTCCCTCCAACGTGGACTCTAGGTTTCAGGAGGCTGGCCTCTCTGACCCTCTTTTCTTTTATTATTGGGTTTTTTTTTTTTTTATAAAAAGTTTTAAAGGTACAAAATGTTCCAGGACAATACTTTATCCTACCTAGAGGTGTAAGCAGCTGCTCCGGCAGGAAATGCGGATGTCTGGACAGGAATGGAAGTCAGGGTCATCACTGCCTCGGACACAAGGAACAGCTTACTATTTGCCAGATTCCTTAATTCCACCTGTGGCCAGGGGTCCTTTCGCCATGACCTTCCCTTTTAGCTCTTCAAGTGTCTTCTGCTCCTCCTCCTGTTTTTGCTGGAATGCCTTACCTTCCTCGTCCATCTCCTTGGCTGGCTTCTTGGGCCACTTTAGGGGCTTCTTGCCACCTTTGCAGCCCAATGCGGTGCCTCCTGCCCCTTCCCAGACCCTGCCACTGGAAGCGGAGCTCTCCATCCCAGCTCCTGTGCCTGTACCTCCCACATTGTCCTTTTTTATTTCTTTGGCTTCGTTGGGTCTTAGTTGCAGCACCTGGTCTTCACTGCAGTGTGCGGGATCTGTCTTTGCGACACGAGAGCTCTTGTTGGGGAACGAGGGCTCAGTAGTTGCTTCGTGTGGGTGTCATTGCTCTGCGGCATGTGGGATCTTAATTCCCCAACCAAGGACCAAACCTGTATCCCCCGCATTGCAAGGCAGATTCTTAACCACTGGACCACCAGGGAAGCCCCCTGACCCTCTTTTCTTTCTTCTCCTCCTGGGTCCTCACCGCCTGCTCGTGTCTGGTCCATCCCCGTGATCCCCGGGGATCACACAATTCATGTCTTCTGACGCCCTGGCATGTTCTCCTACGTTCACACAGTGACCGCTATCTTTGTTCCTCCAGGTCGACCCGATGCTCACCCCAGAAGAGCGTCACCTGAGCAAGATGCAGAACCATGGCTACGAAAACCCAACGTACAAATACCTGGAGCAGATGCAGATTTAAGCAGGGGAAGTGCAGCGCCAGTGGAGGGAGGTTGGGCGGGCAGCAGACGTCCAGAGGTCTGGATGGACGATGGACCGACAGTGACTTCCAGAGGAGTTCCTCGACACTCAGATCTCCTGGAGCATTAAGACTATAAAGTACTACTGTAGAGTCACAATTTCCATTCTTTTAAATGGGCGAAAAAATGTTAATATAACAATATATGATATATAAACCTTAAATGAACAAATGATCTATTGCAGATATTTGACTGATGTAGTTTTCTTTTTTTAAATTAATCAGGAATCTCACTTCTGTTGTATCGTCTCACACATGCTCTCTATTGAAATGGAAAATGTTGATTGTCAATGATAGACTGAACATGCTACATGCAGGCCGTTTGTTCCAGCTGCACTGTGTAAACCAACTCTTTAAGGCTCACTGTCCTGGTTTTTATTTAAAAAAAAAGAAGAAGAGGCAGTATTCCATTTAAATGGGCTTTCAGAAGGTTGCTGAGAAGCCGAATCAGGAGCCATAATTATTGGTCCTTAAAGTACATCACCATCCCCTCTCAAAATTCCTTTGAAGGACCCTTTCTCGGAGGTCTGGTGCTCCCACCGCTGGGTACCAGGGTGTCTTCACACAAGTCCTGTCACCAGAGAGGCGCTCAGAGCAAGCATTTGCGCTTCAGCATCTCTCCGCAAGCCTGTGTGTGCAGAGCAGGCCCACTGCTGCGCTCCTTCTCAATCCAGTTCTTCCACAGACATTAGCCTGTTGTTGGTACCCGACATCCTTCGTATGTCTGCTGTTGACTCACCGTAGCTTCTGACCACGCACGTCCTTCCCAAGTGATGTCTAGATGTGCTGTTTTCCTCTCTGGGTAATTCCCGGCCCCCCACCCCCGCCAAGGCACTGGTCCGCATCATCCACTGGGAGGAGACGGCAGAAGAGACGGCCAGCGGCCCAGGGAGGACCGGGGAGGTTTGCTTTTCTGTGGAAGGTGGAGGTTCCAAGCTGTACACGAAATGACCTGTAGACCCCATGGAAGCTCCAAAAGTTTCGTTTCGTTCACATGAGTCTCTGTGATGCTTGTGTAGTTGATGTTGCTGCTCACAGCTGCTTCTTTTCCTTTTTTTTTTTTTTTTTGATTCAGAAGGTTCTGGTAACCTGTGGTGTATCTTTTTTTTCTATTTCCCTGTGATGTTTTTTTTCTTCTTCCTCCCCTTTACCCATCCATGTCTCTTCCCACTATGCACAGATAAACTTCACCTACAAACTCCTTAATCTGATCTGTGGAGAATGTACAGAGTTTAAACACATCAATAAATACTTTAACTTCCACCAGGACTCCGTGTGTCATTGGTCTGGCATTACTCGTGGTGACGGCTTCAACCCTCCACCCCGGAGAGTGGGTGGCTTCCTTTTCTGGAGGGTCACTGACCACTCGGCGGAGGCAGGAATTGGTCCAGCGGGCTGGACTCCTGGGCTTGAATTGCATTTTTCACCTAAAAAATTAAAAAAGAGGAAGAGTTCCTTCAACCTCAAAGCTTGTGACTTTTTTGATCTCAGAGAAGTAATCTTTCATTATTTCTGTAATGATTTCTTCCACTGTATTTTATGTTTTTTAAAACTATAACTAGTTAAACCTCCTCTGATTGCTTCTTTTTCTTTATAGTCTGTAATCTGGGTGATTCCTTTGCCTATTGTTACCTTTCTAGTGAGTTTTGTAATTATGTTTTTAAATTCCATGAGAGCTGCTTGCTTTATTGCTCTCTACGTCTCCCTCCCTCCCTTGCTGCACTGCATGTGGGATGTTTGATCCCTGGTGGCATGTGGGATCTTAGTCTCCCTGTCAGGGATCAAACCTGTGCCCTCTGCAGTGTCTCAACCCCTGGACTGCCTGGGAATGCCCTGCTGGCTTTATCTTAATATTTCTTATAACATTTCTTCTTTTTATGAGGACAAATCCATCTGAGTTTGTGCAGTAGGATTTTTAATGTATTCTTCCTTCTCTCACTTGCCTGTTTCCTTTATTATTATTATTTTTGTTTTTTTCTTAATTTTTACAACATCGTGTCGGTTTTGGCCATACTACAGTGCGAATCAGCTGGTAATTATACACATGCCCCCTCCCTCATGAGCCTTCCTCCCTTTCTCCCATCCCACCCCTCTAGATCATCGCAGAGCAGCAGGCTGGGTTCCTGTGTTATGTAGCAACTTCCCACCACCTGTCTTGTTTTACACAGGATAGTGTACTTTGATGGTACTTTCTTCATTCGTCCCACTGACTCACTTCCCCACTGTGTCCACAAGTCCATCCTCTACACCTGTATCTCCATTTCTTCCCTGCAAAAGGTTATTAATACCATTTATCTAGATTCCATACATATGCGTTAACATACTGTATTTATCCGACTGACTTCGCCCTGTAACAGGCTCGAGACTCATCCACCTCACTAGAACTAAGACTCAAATTTGTTCTGTTTTTTACGTCTGAGTAATACTCCATTGTACATATGTACCCCAACCTCTTTATCAATTCATCAGTGGACATCTAGGTTGCTTTCTTGTCCTGGCTATTGTAAATAGTGCTGCAATGAGTGTTGGGATATGTGTCTTTTAAAATTGTGGTTTTCTCAGGGTGTGTGCCCAGTAGTGGGGTTTCTGGGTCATATGGTAGATTTATTCCCAGTGTTTTAAGGGATCTCATACTCTTCTCTATATACCTATTTCCTTTTTGAGCTCTTGACTTCCTTTGAAAATGAAAGTGTTAGTTGCTCAGTCACTTCCAACTCTTTGTGGCTCCATGGACCAGAGCCCACCAGACCATGGAATTCTCCAGGCAAGAATACTGGAGTGGGTTGCCATTCCCTTCTTCAGGGGATCTTCCTGACCCTGGCATGGAACCCAGGTCTCCTGTATTGCAGGTGGATTCTTTACCATCTGAATTCCTATAAATGTGTAGTGATCATTCATTTGATCAAATGTAAGAATAAACTACATGATTAGCTAAAAGAAGTAAATCAGAAAATGAATGAAGGGTTTGGTGCAGTAAAATACAATTGTTTATTAACATGAGACTTTTCTTCTTGATCCTGGCAACGGTGAGTAGAGCTTGGGGCTGAATTTCTAAGAAAGGTTTGCAGCCTTCATTTCTGAGTTTCTTAAATAACCTGCCACTAGCAGGCACTGTTTTCTCATTGAAGGAGGTTTGTTTACTCAACACCTGCTTTCAGTGTATTGTGCCTGGGGGTGATTTTCACTGTGATGGGAGTCTTTCAAACTTCCGCCTGCTGGTGAGTAAATTCAGGGGCTGATCTCAGGAGTCCTCACCCTAGGAGAGTGTGATGCAGCTTTACTTACATGGTGCTGTCAAGATCCCACTGCATGTCTGTGTGTGTATCCATGTACATGTGTGCACATACATGGGGTATGCATTTTCTTTAGATACTGGAATAGGGGGTGTGTGTTTTATGAGCCTCTGGCCAGGAAATGCCTTGGGACAAACCAGTTGAGCAGGCTGGTTCTTTGTTGCCATCAGCAGGTCCCCATGTGCCTCTCCCTCCTGCATCGACCTCATAACTGCTGCCAGGAAGTTGGGGAAATAGAAACTTCATTTCTTTGAAGCCAGTGTCTCTGAATTCCAAAGGGTGTCTTCACTTGGCCATCTGCAATACAAGCTAGGATGTGTAGGTCTGCATTCATTAGGATTCCCTCCCAAATCTAACAGACCTGCTTCGCTTGGGTCAGCGCCTGCCATCTGCCGGCTGCTTTGAATGCGTTGCCTCATTTTATTGTCTGGACTTCACAGGGGGCTATTGTCTTACACACAGAGGTGAGGAATGACACCTCCTGCCCAGGGGATGTCGGTCCTGGGAAACTGGGGGCCGGAGTCACCCCACACGAGGCACCAGTCAGCCAGGGCTCGTCCAGCTCGCCAGCTCTTAGCACCAGTGTCCATCACCCATGCCCCTATTGACTGGGTCTCAGAGACGCGGGGTGGGGGGCGCTGGTGAAACAGCAGTGGGTTCTGTTACCCCGAGGGGGTCCGTGCAGAGGGAGCTGAAGGTGGATCTGAATGTCCTGGCAACGAGGCTCCTGTGTCCTCCTCACCCTGGAATGATGGAGAACTCTAGATGTGTAGAAGCTCTGTGGAGATTTAAGTTTTTTAATTTTGAAAGGAAATGTGGACTTCCCTGGTGGTCCAGTGCTCCCAATGCTGGGGTCTGGGTTCAATCCCAGTTCAGGGAACCAGATCCCACCTGCTGCGAATAAGCCCTGGTGCAGCCAAATAAGTAAGTAAATTAAAAAAAAAAAAAAAAAGGAAGCGTAGGCAAGGCAGCAAGCCTCACCTAAGCCAGCTCCACTCTGCTCCCTGGCAGCACCTTCCCCCACGCCGTCCTGGGAGAAACTCGCTCCACTCCCGGTTTCTGCAGGTGACTCAGCCTTGCCTCTGGGGAGCAGCCCCGCCCCCTCCTGGAAGGCCTCCGGCGCCCGCAGCACCTGCGGACTTTGGCGTGAGGTCCTCCTACCTCCCGCGACTGCTCACAGTGACAATCGGAACCTGGCAGTCAGGTCTGAGCCAGCCCAGGTGTCCCACTAACCTCTGGTTTCAGTTGCTGTGACGCTGATTGCTCTGATTTAAGAGAGAGGTTGGGGCGTGATGAGTTGCTCATATTTGGGGAGGCCCCAGGGTCCCCTCCAAAGGAACATATGGCCTTACATGACTGTTAGAAATGGACACTTGAGAGTAGAGAGAAGGAACCAGAAAGCCCCGTGGCTTCCCCGTCCCACCCTCATTTCACAGCTGACACATGGCCATCAGTTCACATGCTCCTGCACAGAGCCAAAGTCTGTGGGGTATGCAGTAATTTTCTGGGACAAACGGTGAAGTGGTCCTTGTAAAACAAGGCCAGCTGGCACTGTGCCCTCTTAGCTGCAGTGAACAAGGGGAAATGGTGTCTCTCCTGCCCTCTGTGGGCACTGGGTCCAGCAGGCCTTTACAAACACAGCTGTGCCTTCTTGAGGGGCGTGGTCCAGGTATCCAGAGGAGGGGACAGGACTTGACCAAACAGAAAACATTTTTCTAGAATTCTTGAAATGGATGGAGCAAGGCTTCTTGATCAATCTCCAGAAGGTCTCGGCCCATCTAACCCAGGTCTGCTAAACTGAAGGCAGTGGCTCTTTCTTTACAGCAGCAATCTCCATCAATAAAACCTTTTTGTAATGGTATTTCTATTTTTACTTTTTTGAGGAATGTCCATATAGTATTCCATAGTGGTTGCACCACCACTATTTACATTCCCACCAACAGTACACAAAGGTTTCTTGTTCTTGAAAATCCTTACCAGCACTCCAAAACCTTTTAAATATGTGTCTTAGATAGTCATTTAAAAAGTATATATATGCACTTATAAATGGAAATTTGGGAAGCATAAAAAAGATGAAATTTCCCCCCCAAATTTTATTTACTAAAGGAACAAAGCCTTTCAGGTCTAGTGAAATGTTACTCGTTGCAGTGGAAGCAAAGTGATTGTTTTCATTCTTCCTCTAACTAAAGTCCATAGATGATTCACATTTCTTTAGTTTTTACCCAGTGTCCTTTCTCTGTCCCAGGATATCACATTTTTAGGTGTGTCTTGTTAGGGAAGTCAAAATGGAGGAAGTCTTGTTCAGGCTTCAGAAGCAGAGCAGGCCTCTGATTTTGCTTCTGACTCTGCTCAGATTCTGTACCCGCTCACCTGCAAGCACAGCGATCAGGCAGCACTTTAGATAAGAAAGGGAGTGGGTCTTGGAATTCTTGAGCCCCTGGAGGTCTCGCCAATCCCCTGAGGTCTAAGAATTCTTGTGATTCACAAAAATTGTGAAACAGCTTTGTAAAGCTGCGTTTTTTTATGCCATCTGATGATGATATCAGTTTTCGGCCTGGGATTATAGGCAGGAGCCCCCAAAACTGCAATTTGAAGTCTCGCCGAAAGATGGATGCACTGCCTGGGGGGCTTTACCAAATGGGACTCCAGATTGCTGTTACCAAGGGACCTACGAGTGCTGCTTAATTCTGGATTTTGGTCAGCCCAATTTGGTGATGTGTGTGCTGTTACTTTTGTCTATTGTTTTCTTTTCTTTTAATGACTAGGGATCTTTCCTACCCAGGGATCCAACCCGGGTCTCCCACATTGTAGACAGACGTTTTACTGCCTGAGCCAACAGGGAAGTCCATTGAAATTAGGTCAAATAATCTTCCATAAAAAATTCTTTATATGTGCAACAAGTGGTTTGATTTATTAAAGAATCCTTCGAACCTAAAACAAAAGTAAAACTTTTGGGAAAACATGTCTCTTTAAGCTCCTTTTGACTATAGAGATTTTCTCACACTTTCCTCTTTTTTGATGGCTTTGAGGAGTACAGGTCAGGCATACTGTGGGATGCTCTTCTATCAGGATTGGTTGCACTTTTTTTTTATCATGATAAGACCCTACGGTTGTGCGTTACTGGGGAGGAAGACCACAGCCAAATGCCATGCTCATCACAGCATGTCAACGGCATGAGCTGTCTGCATGATTTCCACTATCTTGGCCTTAATAACGCACGTAGGTGCGTTTGTCAATTTCTCCACTGTGGAATCTCTCTCCTCTCCCCTCCCTGGAAGGACATAAGAAGTGGGGAGTTATGCTGTGCCACACCTTATTTTCAAATCATGTCCTAACACTTTGCAACAGAGCAATTAGAAAGTCTAGTTCTAAAGTCTGCTTGTTTCATTATTATATCTCATGGCTATCAAAGCAGAAAGAGTTCTTGAGTGTGGTGATGGTTTCAGGGTTGTGTAAGCCTGACATGTATCAGACTTATCAGAGTGTACATTTCTAATATGTTCAGTTTATTGTATGTCAATTATACCTCAATAAAGCTTTTTTTTTTTTTAAGCTAGAAGGGAGACCTTGCAAAAACAGGCTGGGATGGGAGAAATCATCTTTGGCCATGCCTGTTAGCAGCACAATACTTAATTTCCAATCCTATCTACCAATCACACTCCCAAGTTTAAGTATACAAATGGGTCTTTCAGGTGAGACACCACTTTTGATAGCAGAATTATCTACTAATGGAAAACTTTTCAGATGCTGGTTTTCAAATTTCTCCACAGCATAGTTTTCTTTAGAGAAAGCAAATTGGAACAGGCTTTTTTTTTTTTTTTTTAGCTTAAAAAGCAAACAAAAAGGCTTCCCTGGTGGCTCAGTGGTAAAGAATCTGCCTTCCAATGCGGGAGACGCCAGTTTGATCTGTGGTCTGGGAAGATCTCACAAGCAGCAGAGCAGCGAAGCCCATGCGCCTCAACTAATGAGCCGGCGCTCTAGAGCCCAGGAGCTGCACCTACTGAAGCCTATGTGTCCAGAGCTGATGTTCAGCAACAAGAGAAGCCACCACAGTGAGAAGCCCGCACACCTCAACGAGAGAGCAGCCTCTGCTCCCGCAACTAGAGAACAGCCAGCACAGCGAGGAAGACCCAACACAGCCAAAAATAGATTAACTACATAAAATGGAAAACAGAAAACAGTTTAACATCATTAAGTACAACTCTAAATACTTTGTCACAGGATGAATCTCTCTGTGAGGTACAAAATGTTTTCTTGGATACTTCCTGCCTTATTTAAAAATATGGTGAAGATTTGTATTTAAATGTTCTTGATTCTAACCAGAATAACTAACTCTATTGGTTGGAGATATTTGGTAGCATTGCACTTAATGATTTCTAGTGCCAAACTTTATCTGGGGATACTTCATTTCCCTAAAGGAAATCAGTCCTAAAGGAAATCAGTCCTGAATTTTCATTGGAAGGACTGATACTGAAGCTGAAATTCCAATACTGTGGCCACCTGATGCAAAGAACTGACTCATTGGGAAAGACCCTGGTACTGGGAAAGATTGAAGGCAGGAGGAGAAGGGGATGACAGAGGATGAGATGGTTGGATGGCATCACCGACTCGATGGACAGGAGTTTGAAAAAATAAGCTCTGGGAGTTGGTGATGGACAGGGAAGCCTGGCGTGCTGCAGTCCATGGGGTTGCAAGGAGTTGGACACAACTGAACGACTGAACTGACTGACTTGATTTCCCCAGTCAAAGTATTACATTTCCCAGATTTTGCATACTACATTCTTTCCCACAAAATACAAATAAAATTGAAGAGGTAACTATCATGTTACAAGTGGGAATTCTGAAGCCAAATCTCGTGATGCTTTTTCTAATTTGGCCACCTACTGACTGGTGACCTTGGGGAGGTTGCATAACTGCTCTGTGCCTTAGTTTCTCCATCTGAAGAAATGGGGTGGAACAGCACTAGCCTGTTGGGTCAGGAGTGAGTGACCACAGGGAAAGATGCTAAAGCTACACCAATGCCCAGTACTGATGAGCTCAGTGAGTGTGAGTTAGTGTTATTTGTTGAAAACATCTTTTCCCAGAACACAGGGATTGATTAAAAAAAAGAATAAAGTAGTTATGTACTTCCTGATTAAAACAATTGGCAAATGCCATATGGCTCATTGGTAAAGAATCTGCCTGCAACGTAGGAGTGTTAGTCATTCAGCTGTGTCCAACTCTGCAACCCCATGGACTATAGCCCTGCAGGCTCCTCTGTCCATGGGATTCTCCAGGCAAGAACACTAGAGTGGGTTGCTGTGCCTTCCTCCAGAAAACCTTCCCAACCCAGGGATCGAACCCACGTCTCCTGCCGTCTGAGCAATGCAAGAGTCATGGGTTCAATCCCTGGGTCAGGAAGATCCCCTGGAGAAGGAAATGCAACCAACTTCAGTATTCTGGACTGAGAAATCCCGTGGACAGAGAGGAGCCTGGTGGCCTATAGTCCATGGGGTCACGAAAGAGTTGTACACAACTTATGTGACTAAACAACAAAACAACATACCATAAATTGGGTTGTACTTTGTCCAAACATAGTCTAACATGGCTTTCTGCTTGTTTCTTCAAATCCACCTTCCTCCAACAGCACTTGCTGACAGGACCATGGATTATGCTGCCGCCATGTCACTTCTGTGTTTTATTTCAGCCTTTTTATTACTGCGGCAGGACAAAATGATTCTATAATGGTTTATGGCTTTCTGTCTTTGCCATTTAATTAAGAACCTCAAGGTGTGTATTTATCATTCCTTAATGAAATTTTGTAAATTACGTAATTGAATATTGCATGACTTTAAGCATTGAAAAAATTGTAGTGGCTTGTCTTCATGTTCTGGATATTAAATTTTTAAATGACATTAATCATGCTGGTCTTGAAATATTCGTCAGTGCCACCTGACTCGACATACACTTAGCATGAGGAACGTCATTGTTAAATGTATGTTGTAAGTGGACATTATTAATGTGCAATGTAAATCCATAGTCTTGATAATTTAGAACTTTTTGGCAATTCCCTCATGGTCCAGTGGTTAGGACTCCTCGCTTTCACTGTTGATGGCCTGGGTTCAATCCCTAGTCAGGGAACAAGGATCCTGAAAACCAACTGACCAAAAAATAAAACATTTTTACCAACTTCTTAAAAGATGATAATATTTGTAACATGATAACGTGACCAGTGAAGGGATTGTATTAGGAGTAGAAACATCAATCTTGTCATTTTCTTGTTCTTTGCAGTGAGGATAATATGCTGCAAGAATCTTGTAAAGCCACGTGCTCATTTATTTGCATTATTTGCTTAAAACATAAAGTTCCTTTAACCTGGTGAATGAGCACTGGACTCAGAATGCAAGCAAATGCATTGGGTACTTAGATTTAAAAAAAAAAACAAACAACAAAACCCATGGAGGCCCCATGCAGCACCATGGGTCAGAGGGCAGCCACAAAAATCAGGTGAAGGAAAGGATGAACCTTGACGTGTTGACCATGTGGACAAGGCAGAAATTCACAGTGGTGCTCACTTGAGTAGCAAGTAATAAAACACATGTCTAAAGAGGCTCCGAGACTGCCAGCTCAGAGTGCCTGCATCCGCCCCCTCCAGAGACACCACGGGGTGTTTTCGGAGCAGCTCTTCTATGTTGGCAGAATTTCTATGTTACACATTCTGTCTGCCCAAGGCAGGAACAGAACTCGACTTATCAGCTGGCTCAGGGGGAGGGCACAGGTGTCACTTACCAGAGAGGCACTTACAAGAGGCTTGCTCAAGAGGGAACAAGGAGAGCCCGGAGACCACGCTCTGGTTATCCTGACCGCAGAACACGCAGCTTCCGGGCAGCAGGGAGGCATGACGGGCATCCACGGCCAATGTCACTGGGATGAGCTGTCTCCCTAGGACGGGGGCAGTGGGGCTCTCCAGGCAGCCCTGTGGCATGTCAGGCCATATTCCTGGCTGTGTCTCCTCCCTTCTTGCCTCTCTTACCTGCCCAGGGATTCTATGAGCTTCCTAAGAATCTTTTTAATAATTCTCTCTCTTCTTTTTCACTCAAATTAGCTAGAGCGTTCTGTTGTTCGTGAGCTGGCAAGTTGACAAAAACTGCATTAAGGGCAAACTCACTGAACTCTAGTGAGAAAATGGTACTTGTTGCCTTCCCTTAATAAAGCAGATAGTGCAGGCCTTCCCTGGTGGCCCAGTAGTACAGAATCTCCCTGCTAATGCAGGGACAGTGGTTCGATTCCTGGTCTGGGAAGATCCCACATGCCACATAGCGACTAAGCCTGTGCTCCACAACTACTAAAGCCCAAGCGTCTACAGCCCATGCTCTGAAACAAGAGGGGCCACTGCAATGAGAAGCCCCTGCACCACAATTAGATCGTAGCCCCCGCTCCCTGCAACTGGAGAAAGCCTGCCCATGGCAATGAAGACCCAGTACAGCCAGCGATAAATAAATAAATCTTTTTAAAAAAGAAAATAAAGGAGATACCACAAAAACAAAAGCAAAAAGTAACATGAGAAGGACTCTCATTGTAGGAAAAAGGAAAATACAGACATAAGATGCTCTAGTCGGTACTACACTAGGTCCTAAATTTGAATCAAAAATATCAATGTGAATTTGTTGGGTGTTTTATCTCCTTAAAAAATTTCCTAGCTTTGTCCTCCAAAAGCCCTAGAAATAGTGACTACCTCAGTAGTGGTAAACATCCCTGGTGGCCTGATGATTGTCTTGAAATGCTGTTTTTCCCTAAAAGATAACAGTTCACTTGAGTCGCTCAGTCGTGTCCGACTCTGCAACCCCATGATCTGCAGCACACCAGGCTTCCCTGTCCATCACCAACTCCCGGAGCATGCTCAAACTCATGTCCATCGAGTCGGTGATGCCATCCAACCATCTCATCCTCTGGCGTCCTCTTCTCCTCCTGCCTTCAATCTTGCCCAGCATCAGTGTCTTTTCCAGTGAGTCAGTTCTTCACATCAGGTGGCCAAAGTATTGGAGCTTCAGCTTCAGCATCAGTCCTTCCGATGAATATTCAGGACTGATTTCCTTTAGGATTGACTGGTTGAATCTCCTTGCAGTCCAAGGGACTCTCAAGAGTCTTCTCCAACACTAGTACAAAAGCATCAGTTCTTTGGTGCTCAGCTTTCTTTATGGTCCAATTCTCACATCCATACATGACTACTGGAAAAACCAGAGCTTTAACTAGACGGATCTTTGTTGGCAAAGTAACATCTCTGCTTTTTAATGTGCTGTCTAGGTCGATCATAGCTTTTCTTCCAAGGAGCAACCATCTTTTAATTTCATGGCTGCAGTCACCATCTGCAGTGACTTTGGAGCCCCCCAAAATAAAGTCTGTCACTGTTTCCATTGTTTCCCCATCTATTTGCCATGAAGTGATGGGACCAGATGCCATGATCTTAGTTTTCTGAATACTGAGTTTTAAGCCAACTTTTTCACTCTCCTCTTTTACCTTCATCAAGAGGCTCTTTAGAAAAAAAAAAAAAAGAGGCTCTTTAGTTCTTCTTCCGTCTCTGCCATAAGGATGGTGTCATCTGCATATCTGAGGTTATTGATATTTCTCCCAGCAATCTTCACTTGATCTTAGCCAAAAGGCCGAGAAGCGATCTCCCAGCAATCTTGAGTCCAGCTTGTGCTTCATCCAGCCCAGTGTTTCTCATGATGTACTCTGCATATAAGTTAAATAAGCAGCAGGATGACAATACACATACAGCCTTGATGTACTCCTTTCTGGATTTGGAACTGGTGTGTTGTTCCATGTCCGGTTATAACTGTTTCTTCTTGACCTGCATACAGACTTCTCAGGAGGCAGGTAAGATGGTCTTGTATTCCCATCTTTTTAAGAATTTTCCACAGTTTGTTGTGATCCACACAGTCAAAGGCTTTGGCATAGTCAATAAAGCAGAAGTAGATGTTTTTCTGGAACTCTCTTGCTTTTTTGATGATCCAGCGGATGTTGGCAATTTGATCTCTGGTTCCTCTGCCTTTTCTAAATCCAGTTTGAATGTCTGAAAGTTCACAGTTCAGGTACTGCTGAAGCCTGGCTTGGAGAATTTTG
Organism: Cervus canadensis; assembly: GCF_019320065.1. Taxonomy (NCBI): domain Eukaryota; kingdom Metazoa; phylum Chordata; class Mammalia; order Artiodactyla; family Cervidae; genus Cervus; species Cervus canadensis. Next base: position 34,101,932 of record NC_057414.1, read on the forward strand.
AGCATTACTTTGCTAGAGTGTGAGATGAGAGCAGTTATGTGGTAGTTTGAACACTCTTTGGTATTGCCTTTCTTTGGGATTGGAATGAAAACTGACCTTTTTCAGTCCTGTGGCCACTGCTTAGTTTTCCAAATTTGCTGGCATATTGAGTGCAGCACTTTAACAGCATCATCTTTTAGGATTTGAAATAGCTCAACTGGAATTCCATCACCTCCACTAGCTTTGTTCATAGTGAGAATGGAGAAGAGAGCAGTGACCCCACAAGAGACTGACCCAGACTTGCCTGTGAGTGTCCAGGAGTCTCCAGCAGAGGCGTGGGTTGGCGGTGGCCTGTGCAGGGGCACTGAGTGCGGCAGTGAGTGAAGGGGACCTTTTGAAGGAGGTCGCCATTATGTTCATTAACTCCACCATAGTTTGGTCTCAGGTCAAACAACAGGGAGGGAACACAGCCTCGCCCATCAACAGAAAATTGGATTAATGATTTACTGAGCATGGCCCCGCCCATCAGAACAAGACTGTTTCCCCCACAGTCAGTCTTTCCCATCAGGAAGCTTCCATAAGCTTCTTATCCTTATTCGTCAGAGGGTGGAGAGAATGAAAACCACAATCACAGAAAACTAATCAAACTGATCAGGTGGACCACAGCCTTGTCTAACTCAATGAAAAGACAACAGGATGTCTTGGAAAAATGGCTGATTGCATGTGTAGGCAGAGCATGTACAAGGTGCATCTGAAATATCTGGCCAGAAAGCAAAGAATGATCAAAGATGAGGAGGAATGGATCAAAAATGAGTCAGAACTCACTTGAAGACATTCCTGCTGATCACAGAGGGGAGAGTTTGAACATCAATAGCATAAAAATGGCAACGAACCAAAACATATCAAATACTTTTAAATCCAAGAAGTCGTAATAATATGAAAACAAAGCAAACACCAATTGGTTCCTTTGGAAGATGCTAGGGAACTGACTATTTTGAAAACTGCTGTAGAGGGAGAGTCAGGCCTTTAGGACAGAAGGACAAGAGCGTGACAGAGGATAAGATGATTGGATGGCATCACCAACTCAATGGACGTGAGTCTGAGCAAACTCTGGGAGATAGTGAAGGGTAAGGGAAGACTGGCGTGCAGTTCATGGGGTCACAAAGAGTTGAACATGACTTGGTGACTGACCACCAACAGTAGGCCTTTACTCTCCCCTTCCTGTAGAAACATTACCACCGTGTAACCACATAGATGATAAATTTCCTTATTTAGAAGTATTCCAGCATGTAAATAAACAAGGGATGATAAGTTAAAACACTACTGGTTACACTTCCTGAATTTAGAATCTAAGCACGGAACTAGCAAAACAGAACGAGATAGTCAGGCATGGACCTCACTTGAAAGACGTATCACCACCTATTAAGCATCTTCCCTCCAAAAAACAATCAAACTGGGACTTCCCTGAAGGTCCAGTGGTTGAGACTCTTCCACTGCAGAGGGTGCAGGTTCCGTCCCTGGTTGGGGAACTAAGATCCCACATGCCATGCAATGCAGCCAGAAAATTAATTAATTAAAAAACAAAAACCAATCCAACCTTTATCTTATTAAGCCTCTGCTCACTTCAGTAGTGTCTGACTCTTTGTGACCCCACGAACTGTAGCCTGCCAGGCTCCTCTGTCCATGGGATGCTCCAGGCAAGAATACTGGAGTGGGTTGCCATTTCTTCCTCCAGGGGATCTTCCAGACCTAGGGATTGAACCCGTGTCTCTTGCATCTCCAGCACTGGCAGAAGGATTCTTTACCACTGAGCCACCTGGGAAGCTCAAGCCTCTAGATACTACAATTTGTAGAAAATACAAATGGAGAGGAAATTCACTAAATAGACAACAATTGGAGAAGACAATTCACAAAAATCCTGTCTGTGAAAAGTCTGCAGGACAAATGGTTTGATTTCTTTAGTAAATAAATCGTAAAGGAAGGAAAAAGGGAATCTCTAGATTAAAAGAGACCTAAAAAATATATTTGAAACAAAACAGACAAACCAAAAGGAGGTTGAAGCTAAACCCTGATGCGCAGAGATTCAAGCCTGCATGATAAAAACCACACTGAAAAAAACACACAAGCAATGCCCAGAGAGGTGGGAACACAGCTAGTCAGGGGGGGAAGTGGGGTTGTTTGGGGACCACACATGGAGGCTCAGGGTGGGCTGTGTTGACAAGATGCTGTTGCCTGAGAGTCATCCAGAACACTGTGTATTTATTCTATGCTGTTTTCTATATTTGTGTTGCATTTAACAATAAAAAGTTTTAAGTGATAACATAAAACCAGAAAACATTTTCACTTATTCGTTTAGTTTTAAAATAATTTAACACTTCATAGTATGTATCTCTATCAAATTATCTTGTTCTTTAAGTGTTTACTCCCCCTGACCCCCACAACTACAACGTAAGCTCCCATGACAGTAGGAACAGTTTCTGAAAAGGAACATTTTCTATCCTATAGGCCCTTGTATCCTCCACGCTAGAGCAGTACCTAACATGCTGTAAATATACAATAAACGTGTTGAATAAATGCTGAATAAAAGTAAGTATATCAATAATCTAACAAACATTTATCGAGTATGAGCTGGGGAACAAGCAGATACCAATCCTGGCCCTCAGGAGCTTTGTGGGGTTTCTTAAAATTTATTATTATTTTTAAAATTTTTATTTATTTATTTTTGGCAGTGCTGGGGCTTTGTTGCTGCTCTGGCTTTTCTCTAGTTGTGGAGCGGGAGCTGCTCTCTAGTTGTGGTGAGTGGGCTTCTCGTTGTGGTGGCTTCTCTTGTTGCGGAGCACAGTCTCTTGGGCACACGGGCTTCAGTGGTGGGGGCTCGTGGGATTAGTTGCCCTGTGGCATGTGGGATATTCCTGGACCAGGGTTGAACCTATGTCCCCTGCGTTGGCGGGTGGATTCTTCACAACTGCACCACCGGGGAAGTCAGGCGCTTTGTGTTCTGAGAGGTGGTGGATGCAGCGCCATGTATCTGTCATCACAACGGGCTGGAGTGGAACCAAGTGGAAGAAGGCAGTACTTCAGGAGGTCGTGTGTAGTCCAGGAAGGAGAATATGGTGGCTTGGAATAGACAGACATAGTAGAAAAGTCGAGGAGTAGACAGGTTCCAAATACATTTGGGGGTAAAACTGACAGATTTGTTTCTTGTGGCTGAGTGGGACAAAGAAAAAGAAGTCAGTGATGTCTTGTGTGTGTGTGTGTGTGTGTGTGTGCCCGCATCATCGATTTTTTTTTTTTTTGGCATCAATTTTTATTTTAATTTATTTTGAAGACCCCCACAGCATGCGCAGATCTTCATTTCCCAGGCAGGGATCAAACCTGTGACTTTGGAGTCTTAACCACTGGATCTCCAGGGGAGTCCCCAGAGATGTCTTCACAATTTTTTCATTAAACGGATGAAGCCAATATTACTAAGATGGGCAGATCTGAAGTAACATAAAAGAGACACTCATGGCCCTGAAAGCTGCCCCCCGACTCTGCCCACAAAAGGAGTGTCTCATACCATCTCCCAGGCTCCTTCAGTATCCCCTCTTATCTCATGGAGCCGTGAACGCCTTGCACATGGAAGGCACCCAGTGCTGTCATTTGAATGCAATGCGCATGCCATGCATTTACTGAGATTCCAGGCTGAGAGAAGGCGATGCAGGCCAAGACCCTTCCCCGACACTGTGTTGCATCAGCTTACTGAGTGCACACCATGCGTGTGACAGGGGAAGAAGTGTAACCACATATCCTGATGCTAAACCTGCTTGCTTTAATCCTCATAAATTATGCATGTGGGTAAGTGCGTCTGTTTCTAAATGGTCACTGAAGAAACCCGAAAGCAGACAGCCTGTCGGATATAGCCAGGTTCTCACGCTCCTAAGGGGTGTGTCCAGACTCGAACCCGTGTCAGCCTCAGCCCGTGTCACACAGCCTCTGCCATCACCTTTCTCTTCCCCCACAAACACTCCGTGTCCAAAGCTGCCATCCCCTCCCCCGTAAGTCCTGCTCTTCCTGACCCGAGGACTCTGTCCATGGGGGCCTCCTCAGATGGCTGCTCCAATCACCCAAACATCCTTGGGGCCAGAGTGTGTCCATGTGTGGACCTGGCCACAGGCTGAAAGACATTGGCTTCAATGGGTGATGGCATGGAAGGGAGTGGGGGCCATGTCAGGCAGCTCCAGCTCGACTTTAAAATCACTGAGCTCTGCTGCTCAAGGTGATGAGGTCGGGTGCAAACCCAGGTGAGGCAGATCATGCCAGGCCTGCCTGCAGTTGCCACTCCTGTGAAGACCAGTTTGCACTCAAGGAGGTCTGGAAAGAGTGGGGGAGAGCAGAGTCAACCAGTTAGGGAGCTCTCGTCTGTGAATATATCTTAACCTTCTAGAACAAGGACTGTATTTGACACCTACTTCCCTGTGGAGGGTAAACATGCACTAGATTCTAAATAACCATTTTCTGGTGGCCACAAGGATTCTGCCATCTCCCTGCAGGACGCCCACCCACGCCCCTTGCCTTGACAGCAACACCGCATCCTCCTGGCGTCTTCCCCATATCACCCCACCCTGCCATCTCTCCTCGTCCCAGTGAAATCCAAAAATTCAGCCCAAATGTCACTCCTATGAAGGTGTCACAGGCAGAGTTCATCTGTCCCCCTCAGCTCCCCCAGAATCCGGAACTCTTCTCAACTAGAGCTTGCACAGCAGGGCGTCTTGATTTTCCTGGTCCACGTAAGAGCTCTCTAAACGTGGCTGCAGGAAAGCACGAGGCCATGAAACTGATGAGCATGTGAGCGTATTACGAAGATCAGGCTTCTGCTCTTGGCTTTTTTCACGTACCATTTAGGAACAGAAGCACTGACCTCAAATGTCATGGGTTTAGTGTCAGGATATGTGATTACACTTCTTCCTCTGTCACATGCATGGTGTGCACGCAGTAAGCTGATGCGACACAGTGTCACGGGAAGGCTCTTGGCCTGCATCACCTTCTTTTAATCTGGGATTGCAGTAAACCCACACATGTACATTGCATTCAAATGACAACACTGGGGGCCTTCTACGTGCAAGGCATTCACAGCTCCATGAGGTAAGAGGGGATGCTGAAGGGACCTGGGAGACAACATGAGATGCTTCTTTTGTGTGTGGGGTGGGGGTGGAGCAGCAGTTTCAGTGCCATGAGCTTCTCTCCTTTTCATTACTTGGGTGGGTTACTTTCAATCATCTACCCTATCTGAAGAATACTGCATCACTGGGGACTGCAGAGCACCTACTTTGTACATCTACAAATTCCGTAGGTGATTTTGTCCCATTATGCAGAAAATCACATTCTGACATCTTCTATTTAGCTTTAGAATGCTTCATACGGCAGAAGGTGGCAGATGTTTTTTTGCTACTTATTCAGTGGACATGATTTACCGTGCCAATCAGTGTGCTAGGCCCTGAGGACTCAAAGGTGCATAAGACATTGACAGAAATGCAAAGAAAAGGTGATACATACCACAATTTATCTCTGCTCACTACAACTGGGCTGTGGGGTGATGGGGGTCTTGCCTAGATGACTTTGGGGTAGTGCGTTGCCTCCTCATGCTCCTACCTGGAAGAGGTGTGTATCATTTGCCATTTGTCATTTCCTTGCCCACAGCTAGCCATATGGCCACATCTAACTGCAAATGCTAACCTGTGCCTAGAAAGCAGAGACCTAGAAATATTCTGTGAAGAACACAAATGACTATTGTTGTGCAGGTGACTTTCTCCTGATGTGCAGAGATGTCTGTGAAGGAGAAAGGCTTCCAGTGGGTGAGAAGCATTAGGAAGAGTGCAATAGTGGGGAAGTCTGGCTGCTGAGAAGGGATTCCAGTAAGAGTGCTGGGAGGTGAGTTAGCAAAGGAAGACAGGTCACACTGTGACAGCCAGGCAAGGAGGCCCAGGATTTGATCCAGGAGACACTGTGGGCTTCATTCATTTATTTGCTGGCCGCGCTGGTCTTTGTTGCAGCTCTCGGGCTCTCTGCTGGCTCAGTAGTTGAGGCACACTGACTTAGCTGTGGAATCTTTGACATGTGGAATCTTCCTGGATCAGGGATCGAACCCATGTCCCCTGCATTGGCAGGCAGATTCCCAACCACTGGACCACCAGGGAAGTCCAACACTGAGGGTTTTAAAGGAGCTGTGATGTACGATGAGTGACCTGACTGCCATGTGTAGGAGAGATAAAAGGGTGGCCAAACTGGAGGCAGGAGATCCATTTGCTTATTATTTTTTTTTTTTCCAAAATGCATCACTTTGTTCTACTTGTAGGGTGGCCAGATACTGCAGATCTTAAGCATGTGATAGTCACGTGGTTTCTTCAATAAACCTTGGAGCTTCTGCAGTTCTCCTGGGGCCCACAGATGGCATAGTCCTGAAGAGTCAAATATTAAGCTTTCTCGGTAGCCACACCTTCCTTTGATGTTTGGGTTATTGAACACAAACAATGTGTCTTCAGCATCATCCATTTCTGTTTCTAGGAGTGCTAGCTGTGCTTTCTTCTTGATGAACAGTCTGACTCCATCTTGAACAATTTCTTTGTCACAGTTTCCTTTTGTCTTTGTATATTCTAGCATGCAGGAAAGGCCATTACAACCCCTGGTTGGGACACCAATTTTCAAAACTATGTGTTCAGGCTTATCTTAAAAAAAATATATATGTATATATATATATATATATATATATTTATTTGACTGTACCAGGTCTTAGTTGCGGCATGCAGGATCTTTTTCTGTTGTGGCTTGTAGAATCTAGTTTCCTGACGAGGGATTGAACCTGGATCCTCAGTACTGTCAGTGTGAAGTCTTAGCCACTGGACCAGCAGGAAAGTCCTCAGGCTTATCTTTAAGAAGTTGTTTGATCTTATTTACTGCTGAAGGTATCCTCTTGCTCATAGTCTGGGCCACTGTCTGGACAGTGGCTCGGACTATGGAGCTGACCTCCTCCCTGTCTAGGTGCCCCAGTGCCTCAGGGCAGAGCGCGGCGCCACGGCTTGTCTCCATGGACACAGTGGGTGCGTTCTCCATTTGATTCTTACACTAATACAGGCAAAAAGAATCCGCCTGCAATACAGGAGACCTGGGTTCAATCCCTGGCTTGGGAAGATCCCCTGGAGGAGGGAAAGGCTACCCACTTCAGTATTCTGACCTGGAGAATTCCATGGACTGTATAGTCCACGGGGGTTGCACAGAGTTGGGCACGACTGAGTGACTTTCACTTTCACTTTCTAATCCCGGCAACGGTGGGTAAGAGCTTGGAGTGGGATCCTCTGAATGGAGAGGAAAGAGAGGACGCTACATATCACTCACTTAAGAAAAAGACTTGGTGAGGTTGGAACAAATTACGTACGAGATGCAAAGGAGGGTGGAGAGTCAGAGATTACTCCCAGGTTTGGAGCCTAGGAGAATGATCATATTAAAACTGGAGGAAACAGTGCAAGATGAACAAGTCTGGGAAGGACATTTGGAGCTTGCCGACTGCAAGTTCAGTTCAGTTCAGTTCAGTTGCTCAGTCGTGTCCAACTCTTTGAGACCCCATGGACTGCAGCACACCAGGCTTCTCTGTCCATCATCAACTCCTGAGCCTACTCCAACTCAGGTCCATCGAGTCCGTGATGCCATCCAACCATCTCATCCTCTGTCGTCCTCTTCTCCTCCTGCCATCAATCTTTCCCAGCATCAGGGTCTTTTCAAACGAGTCAGTTCTTCACATAAGGTGGCCAAAGTATTGGAGCTTCAGCATCAGTCCTTCCAATGAATATTCAGGACTGACTTCCTTTAGGATGGACTGGTTGGATCTCCTTGCAGTCCAAGGGACTCTCAAGAGTCTTCTCCAACACCACAGTTCAAAAGCATCAGTTCTTTGGGGCTCAGCTTTCTTTATAGTCCAACTCTCACATTCATACATGACTACTGGAGAAACCATAGCCTTGACTAGACGGACCTTTGCTGGCTGCAAAGCAGGGCTTTTATTTTGTTTACTCTTGTCTCCCAGTACCTAGAGCAAAACAGTCTGTGCTCAGTATTACTTGTTGACTGTGTAATACCAGTAGAGCATGGAGAAGTTCCCAAAGAACTGTTAATGCCAGATTGCCACTCTTTTGTGATGTCAATGCTAGGAAGGCAGGCTTACCTCCTTTTTATTTTTAAGTTATTTTAACAATGCAGGGCATGTTGGCTTTGTGTGTTTTTAAAAATATTTATTTGGCTTCGCCAGGTCTTAATTGCAGCATGTGGGATCCAGTTCCCTGACCAGGGATCGACCCTGGCCCCCTGAATCTTAGCCACTGGACCACCAGGGAAATCCCAGATTTACCTCCTTGAAACCACAAGATGAGTTGCTGAGAAAGTGTAGAGGAAAAAGAGGCTGAAAAAGAGAGCTTTGGGAACCTTGATATTTAGGGGCAAGAAAGTAGGACTACAATCCAGGGAAGGTGGGCATTGGAGGCCCGTATGGGTATCAGATGCTGCACATGGGTGATGGAGCCAGGGACAGAGAAGAGGGCACAAGGTTGAAGAACTTGGGGAGGGCTGGGTGGGCAGCTGCTGGCAGGAGGGAACCGAGGGCAGTGGCTGGAGCGGCAGGCTGGCCCAAGGGCGGTTCAGAGTTCTGTTTGGGTTTGGAGGGGTTCTACGTGGGACCTGGATGTGGAGCAAGGTGGGGAGAATTTGAAGATGGAGGGAGGAAGGGACGGAGGGAAATCGTGGCGGGCCTCCGAGAGGCGGCTGGGAGACTGTCTTCCAGCGGAAAGGGCCACTTCTAGGTGAGGAGGAGGGCAGGGGGGTTAAGTTTCGCCATCGCTCGTTCCTTCCCGTGGGCCTGTTCGAGCCGAGGGCCACCACCGGGCAGGTAGTCAGCCTGGCGGCTCCACCGCCTTCGGGAGGTGGCTGCGCTTCCCAGTTCCCCAGGGGAGGAGGCGGCCGCGAGCCTGGTGGGTGGGGGCGGGTGGGGGCGGAGAATGGGGGAGGGGAGGGGGAGAAATGGGGCAGGAGTGGGGGGAGGGGGAGGAGTGGGCGGGGCGGGCACGGGCCGGGAAGGTGAGGCGGCGCGGCGGTCGGGGCGGGGCGACCCGGGAGCCACACCCTGAAACTACCTGCGCGCGACAGGAAGGGCCGGGCGGAGCCTGGGCGGCCGGAGCGCTGGGCCTGCGACCTGAAGGAGGCCAGTCCCGCGCCCCGGCCCCGGCCCCCCGGCGATGGCCAGAGCCCCACGGCCTCCGGGACCATGAAGAGCGAGAAGGCGCGCAGGGGCGCAGGAGGCTCCGGTGGCCTCGGCGCTGGACTCAAGTACAGCTCGCGGCCGGAGGTGGGCGGCGCGGGCGCCGTCGAGGCGGGACGCGCCGGGGCTCGGGGGTCTGGGGGCTCCGGGGAGCGGCCGGGGGGCGGCCGGGGGGGCCAGGGAATCGGGGGGTGTTTGGGCGCCGGGGGGACCAGGGGGACCGGGGAACCGGCAGCGCCGCGCTTGTCTCGGCCGAGGGAGCCGCTGCGCTGCCGGTTTGTGACCGCGGCGCCGGCCCGACAGGTGGAATTTCCTGCTTGGCGGGTGCCTGGCCGGACCTTCGGCTCAGCCCGCGGTCCCCTCCCCCGGCCCTCTCCTCCACCCCAACCCCGGGCCGTTTCCTGGCCTGGAAGTGGGCTCGTCTCGGCATCTGGTTATCTCCGCTCTGTCCGTGCGCCTCGGGAAGGAAGCCGCGGCGCAGGCTGCGAGCTGGGGTTTGGGCAGGGGAGGGAAGTTTCCAGGCGGCTCTGGCGTCCTGGAATCCTTGGCCGCTGCGGGAATTTGCTCTTGTCTTGCTAGTCAGAAGGCATCTGAGCCCCCCAGGCAGAAGGCAACCGGGAGCCCAGAGCTTCGGTTGCCGTAGAACCTGGAGCTTAGGACTCCAGGGTGGGGCTTGCTTGGTCTTCTCGGAAAGCGGATGGAGCCCTTTGGGAAGGAAGTGGGAACCTGTGTCTTGAACCTGTCGGAGACCCTGAAACAGGGAGTTCTCATTTGGCGGAAAGAATCTGTTGCTGTTGTTCCGTCGCTCTGTCCCGCTCAATCGTGTCTGATTCTTTGCGACCCCATGGACTGCACACACCAGGCTTCCTTGTCCTTCTCCATCTCCTGGAGTTTGCTCAAACTCATGTTCGTGGTGATGCCAACCAACCGTCTCAACCTCTGTCGCCCCCCACTTCTTTTGCCTTCAATCTTTCCCAGCCTCACGGTCTTTTCTAATGAGTCGGGAACTTGGAAACATTAAATCTTACCATAGAGAGTGGAAATGTGTTGTTAGTTTCTTTACTGATGGCAGTAAAAGGTCACCCTAGGTGGCAGTGCCCAGGCAGGACTGGCAGCCAGGCCTCCACCTCCCTGTAGTGGGGCCCCCAGCGTCCCCTGCACACCAGGTCACCGGGCTGAAGGCTGCTGAGAGGCAGGAACTGTTTGGGACTCTGCAAACAGGGGCCTGTCCCCCTCTCTCCCGGGACCCTGGGGCCAGTGAGCTCCTCTACTGGCCTGCACTTGGCAGTTGGGCCCGCATTGGGCCTGATTTGGGGGGTCTCACGGACCAGTCCGTTTCTCCAGGGGCATGCAGACTGAGGGAGCTTGCCAAAGACTAGATTCTGGGTCTGCCCTGGTGCGCTGAGCCACCAATCCCACCTGAGGTGGGCACTCTGTTTTCTCCACTTGTCCGCCCCGTGCAGGAGGAAGCAGGACTCAGCACCCAGTCTGGAGGCTGGGGTCTGTGGCCAGTTGTCTGCCCTGCTGGCGGCTGATGCAGCCGAGTGGCCGGCCTCTGTTTCCTTTCCGTGATTCCTGTGTTTGCGAATCCCTGGTAATTGCCTGTTATAGGGAGGGGTTCTAGAGTCCTGCCTTCTCAGCAGAGAGCCCGCTGTCTGGTGGTGTTATTTCAGGACTGTTTTTCTTCCCTCCCTCTTCCTTACTTCCCTTTTACTTCCCTTTCAGGGACCCTCTCCAGCTGATACTGCCCACTGGCCACACTGGCCTTTGAGCTCCCACGGCCACCCGTCAGCCCTCACTTCCTTCCCCTTTGGTCCCTCCTCATTTCTCACCTTCCGTGAAGCTCATCCATTCTCCATGCCAATTCGGCCGTTTTCTCCCACATGGATCACTCCATCTTTCCTCCCGCCAACCTCCTTGGAACCGGCAGTACCGTGTCCTGGTCTTGGGCTGGGCTCTCAAAGACAAATAAGATTTGGTTATTTCCCTGGAGGCCCTTATGCTCTTGAGAGCCATGCTAAGAGATGTGCATGAAAATTAGACATGACTCTGGGCTCCCCTGGCTCCTCAGACAGCAAAGAATCTGCCTACAATGCAGGAAACCCAGGTTCAATCCCTGGGATGGGAAGATCCTTTGGAGAAGGAAATGGCTACCCACTCCAGTATTCTTTTTTTTTTTATCCACTCCAGTATTCTTGCCCAATGAATCCCATGGACAGAGGAGCCTGGTGGGCTATAGTCCATGGGGTCGCCAAGAGTCAGACATGACTGAGCGGTTGTTTAACACTCTCCTAAAGGAAGTAGCTTGCTGTGCCCAAAGCTCATTTCAGTTTCTCCAGGAAGTCTCCCCTTGTACCTTCCTGCTTCATGCTTCCCCAGCTCTCTCACCCTCTGGATCACCCTGCCGTGTTTGCAGCCAGGGTCTGCGGACTCTGCCTTGGCTGTTCTGACCAGAAGTGCAGCAGCTGCCCCTGGGCTTGTCCTCTGCGTCAGCAGAGCCAGTCTGGGTCACGCTGAGTCCCTCAGGAGCGCTGTTGCTTTTGAGTTCCTTTCTCCTGGCCACTTCCATCCCTTCATGGAGGGAGAAAGGTTCTGTTTGGTGATGCTTGGATCTGGCTGCCTCCTTCCCAAGGCTGATGACTCTGGCCCCAGCACCCTCCACCTGATCCTATTACTATTAAGTGGGAGGTGGCCACCTACATGTTCCCCAGTGTTTGCAGAGACCTGATGTACATGTCCTGTCTGGGGACCGTGAGCCCAGCCTGCATGAGAGTAGGGGCACGGATGTCAGTGATCATGGACACTGATGATAACTGGGAAGCCTGCCTCATTGGGTGTCTTGGCCCCAGGTGAACCTTAGATGGTGGCCAGGCAGCTGCTTGGAAGGAGTCCTTGGTTCTTTCTCAAGTCGGTGTTGCCCAGGTGAGACTCAGTGTCCCCTCAGCATGCAGAGACGAGGATTGGGAGAGCAGATTTGGTGGGGTCAAAATCAGATGTTTCAGGGGCCAGGCTCTGCAGTTCTGGTTATTCTCAGGGTCTCCTCTCTTTGTTAGTTGGTCATCCACATGACAGATAGTTATTAGGTGCTCATCGACAGAGCAAGTGCCAGGCCCTGGGCAGTAGTCCTGAGGGAGAGCCCAGCCACACAATCTCTGCCAGGCTTCTCTGTCATTCACTATCTGCCAGAGTTTGCTCAAACTCATGTCCATTGAGTCAGTGATGCCATAGTGTAGCATAGAGATATTTGATTCTTCATGGTAAGAACTGGGTTCTGGAGAAGCCAGAACTTAGGAGCCACTTAGGAGGGGTGTCTGACTCAGGCTTGAAGGACCAGGGTAGGTGAATTATAGCCAGAGCCACCTGTGACGTGGTGACAGGAGTATTTAATGTGGAGCCAAGACCTGGTGCCACTGCTTTCCCTCCAGGTGATCTCAGAGATGTTACCTAATATCTCTATGCCTCAGTTTCTATGTTATAAAAATGATATGTATGTTACAGGCTTATTGCAAAGATTAAAAGGGATAATTTACATGCAAGCCCTTTATAAGGTGCAGCCTGGTGTATAGGTGTGTTGCCTGCCTCCGGAACACAGGGAATGTCTGTCCAGTGATGGAGACCCTCTTCCAGTCTTTATTTCTTCTCCCTTCACTCGGCTTCTATGAGAAAGGTCCTCCTGGGAAAGGGAAATGGTGCTGAGACGGGCTACGCGACCCTTTCTCCCTCCCGCCACACAAAACAGAACTTTAAGCACTTCCTTCTTTCTTGGTTCTGTGCTGGCCCCTCCGGAAGGGGAAGGCCCTGTGCTGGGAGGTGTGTGCAGTGGGGGGTTGGGGGGGTTACTGAGACCTTGGGTGCTGTGAATGGACAGGAAGCCTGTGTTCCTCAGCTCTTACCCAGCCTTCCCTCCACCTCGGTCCTGGGAAGACCTGGAAATCCATGGCCTTCATTTAGGACATGGGGAAACTGAGGGTAAGAGAAGATGACACTAGCTTGACAGCTGCCCAAGGAAGAAGCCTGTGTCACCTGCAAACCCCTGGGAGTGGCCATGAGCTGGCTCCTTGGTGGGGGTGCGTCGCATCACAGCCCTCTCCCTCCGCCCGCACCTGAGCCTCTAGCGGCCAGCCATGGTCTGTGGCTGCGGTGGTTCTGGAGTTCCCCTGGTACCACCTCCTTCTCTGGCCTGTGGTTCTGCCCAGGCTATTGGCTTATGTCTCCTAAAATAGAAAGTCTGTTCTTGGAAAAGTAGTGACTGTGACAAGCCCCCAAGGAGCCCAGGTCCCAAAGATGTGGCTTCTGGCCACATGCATGCTGCTGGAGTGTTTAGAATACTAATCATTGCTGAGTTTATTGAACATGGACCACATTTTATACCTTTTAGCATCAGTACTATTATTATCCTTTTATAAGTGAAGGAAGTGGAGCGCAGAGAGACTAAGTAACTTGCCTAAGGTCACAGAGCGAAACAGTGGTGAGATCAGGATTTGAACCCAAGCAGTCTGGCTTTGCTGTATTCCACTTGGACCGCCTCAGTGAAAGACAGGGCTAGTAGCCCAGTGGGCTCAGGAAGGGATGAAGCACTAAGGGTAATAGCTGATTTGATTTGGTAAGAAGATGGATTTTTCTTCTTGGGACTTTGTGGGACTAACACATTTATAATAACCATTTGGTAGTATAGGAAGGGTCCCTGGGAACTTCTGAGAGGCTCCTGGAACTCTCACCCTGGCTGGCAGTGGTGAGAAGAGTGTTTGGGGTTTGCTCAATGTTGGTGGGCAGTATTTGCCCTTTTTTCTTTGCTAAGAACTTTTCTAGAAGCAGAGTCCTACTGAGAATTCCATCGTGGAAGCTCGCGTTTTCAGAATTTGCTTGTTCTTCTAGGCTTAGCAACAGAATCTTTAGAATCCTTGTGATAGTTGACTAACGGCTCAGAATCTTGGATCCTTTGTTCTCTTGAGTTGGTGGTGATGGTGGTGAAAGGTGAAGAAGAGTAGGATGACAGTCCTTACTACCCATGACTAAATATGAGCACTTTGGTTTATTCTTTATCCTCACAACAACTATAGGAGAAAATGCCTAGTTTATAGATGACCATGTGTGTATATGTGTTCAGTTGCTCAGTCCTGTCTGATTCTTTGTGACCCCATGGACTGTAGCCCACCAGGCTCCTCTGTCTATGGGAGTCTCCAAGGAAGAATATTGAAGTGGATTGCCATTTCCTCCTCCAGGGGATCTTCCCCACCAGGGATCAAATCTGTGTCTTTTGTGTCTCCTGCCTTGGGAGGTGGCTTGTTTACCATTGCGCCTCCTGGGAAGCCCCCACAGATGACAGTACTGAGATTCAAAAGGTTTGCATAATGGCCCAATCCCAAAGAAAGGCAATGCCAAAGAATGTTCAAACTACCACACAATTGCAATCATCTCACATGCTAGCAAAGTAATGCTCAAAATTCTCCCAAGCCAAGCTTCAGTAGTACGTGAACTGTGAACTTCCGAATGTTCAAGCTAGATTTAGAAAAGGCAGAGGAACCAGAGATCAAATCGCCAACATCCGTTGGATCATTGAAAAAGCAAGAGAGTTCCAGGAAAACATCTACTTCTGCTTTATTGATTACACCAAAGCCTTTGATTGTGTAGATCACAACAAACTGTGAAAAATTCTTCAAGAGATGGGAATACCAGACCACCTTACCTGCCTCCTGAGAAATTTGTATGCAACTCACAAAGCAACAGTTAGAACCAGACATGGAACAACAGACTGGTTCCCAATCAGGAAAGGAGTACGTCAAGGCTGTATATTGTCACCTGCATGTTTAACTTATATAAAGAGTACATCATGCGAAATGCTGGGCTAGATGACGCACAAGTTCGAATCAAGATTGCCAGGAGAAATATCAGCAACCTCATATATGCAGATGATACCACTCTAATGGCAGAAAGTGAAGAGGAACTAAAGAACCTCTTGATGAAGGTGAAAGAGGAGAGTGAAAAAGCTGACTTAAAACTCAGCATTCAATAACTGAAGATCATGGCATCCAGTTCCATCAGTTCATGGCAAACAGATGGGGAAACAATGGAAACAGTGAGAGACTTTATTTTCGGGGGCTCCAGAATCACTGTAGATGGTGACTGCAGCCATGAATTTAAGACACTTGCTCCTTGGAAGAAAAGCTATGACCAACATAGAAAGCATATTAAAAAGCAGAGATATTGCCTTGCCAACAAAGTTCTGTCTAGTCAAAGCTATGGTTTTTCCAGTAGTCACATATGGATGTGAGTGTTGGACTGTAAAGAAAGCTGAGCGCCGAAGAATTGATGCTTTTGAACTGTGGTGTTGGAGAAGACTCTTGAGAGTCCCTTGGACAGCAAGAAGATCCAACCAGTCCATTCTAAAGGAAATCAGTCCTGAATATTCATTGGAAGGACTGATGCTGAAGCTGAAACTCCAATACTTTGGCCACCTGATGGCAAGAACTGACTCATTTGAAAAGACTCTGATGCTGGGCAAGATTGAAGGCAGGAGGAGAAGGGGACGACAGAGGATGAGATGGTTGGATGGAATCCCCAACTCAATGGACATGAGTTTGAGCAAGCTCCAGGAGTTGGTGATGGACAGGGAGGCCTGGAGTGCTGCAGTCCATGGGGTCGCCAAGAGTCAGACACAACTGAGTGACAGAACTGAACTGAACTGAAGGCCGAAAGGCAGTTAGAAGCAGAGTGAGAGTTCAAACCTAGATCTGTGCAACTTCAAAGTCTACAGCCTTAACCGCAAAGCCATTGTACAGTTGTATTCCAGAGGGTGGGTGATTGACGCACATCCCCAGCAAAGCCCTGGAACACGTGGTTGGACAGGGTCCTGAGCACCAGGCGCCAACCATGGGTCCACCGCCGACCTCTCACACCACACCTGACTGGTTTCTCCTTTGATGAGGTTGGTACACCTCACCTGGTAAACCAGGAGACCAAGTGGAGATGACACTGAAAAATGTAGCTTTTGTTTAGCATACACATGGTTAAAAATCATTATGGGAATTAAAAACATTAAAAAAAAATTTGTTTATTTTTGGCTGTGCTGGGTCTTGGTTGCTGTGTGGGCTTTCTCTAGTTGGGGCGAGTGGGCGCTACTCTTCGTCGCGCTGCACAGATTTCTCATTGCGGTGGCTTCTCTTGTTCCGGAGCACCAGCTCAAGGGCACGTGGGCTTCAGTAGTTTCGACTCCCCGGCTCTAGAGCACAGCCTCAGGAGTTGTGGCACCCGGTCTTAGTTGCTCTTGCTCCATTCCCCGACCAGGGATCAAACCCTGCATTGGCAGGCAGATTCTATACCACTGAGCCGCCAGGGAAGCCCATAGTGGGAATTTTAAAATAGAAGAACTTCACCTGCCAGAGGAAACCAATCAGACTGTTTATGTTTGGCATGCTCTGTGCAGTCTGTGCCACGCACAGGGGTTTTACCTAGCGCGTTGTTGTACATGTGCGGTGTATGTTCTGGAAGGCATCTCAGCCTCCTGTCTGCAGGGCACAGTGGAGGACTGCAGGCTGGAGGAACGAGTGTCTAGCCGCACAGCTGTGCCCAAGAGGCTGCCCTCAGGCACCCGGGTCGCTCAGGGCGGTGGCCTTGGGGCTGCCCCTGTGTCCTTCCCGTGTCGTTTCTTATATCGGAATAGCTCTGATGTGGTCTTGGAGAAATCGGCTCTGTCGGTGGCATCCTACCGGGAGGGAAAGGCTGACACCTGGGATGACTTAATCATGAGTCAGAAGGCCCTGGGCTGCCTGCTGGGGAGGCCGCGCAGAATAGCACTCTGTCCAGCTTTGCTGAGAGTGAGCGCACCACCCTGACTGCAGACGCCAAGCCTTCAGCCGTGGGCCAAGCCTTCAGCCATGGGCCAAGCCTTCAGCCTCCCACGGCTGGGACCGGAGGAGTCCAAGGAGCCAGCAAGGTGCCACTCAGACCCAGAGTTTTGAGTTGATGAAGCCAGGCCTGTAATGTGTCTCCCTAAAATGTCAAGTAAATCTCCCCGCTCCCCAGCATTTTTACTTGGTCAGACTTTAAACAATTATTTTCATATTTTATTTTATTTATTTTTGGCCACACCGCACAGCTTGTGGGATCTTAGTTCCCTGACCAGGGGTTGAACCCAGGCCCTCAGCAGTGAAAGCATGCAGTCCTAACCCCTGGACCGCCAGGGAATTCTCTAGAGAGGCTTTTTAATATCTTGGTATTGCCTGTGTATATTTTCTATTAAAAAGTTGCTTCCTTCTTTCTGATTATTGGAGTTAGGAGAGGACTTTTATTTATTTTTGGCTGTGTGGGTTTTCTCTAGTTGCGGCAAGCAGGGGCTGCTCCTCTTGTGCAGACTTCTCATTGCAGTGGCTTCTCTTGTTGCGGAGCACGGGATCTAGGGCACGTGGGATTCAGTAGCACATGTGGGCTCAGTAGTTGTGACTCACGGATTTAGTTGCTCCACTGCATGTGGGATCTTCCCAGACCAGGGATCAAACCCGTGGATGGAACCTGTGTCTCCTGCATTGGCAGGAAGGTTCTTAACCGCTGGACCACCAGGAATGCCTCAGGACTTTTTTAAAAAGTTGAGCAATGCAGAAATATACACAGTGAAATTCCTCTGAAATTCTCTCTCCCAGGTTTCATAATCCCTATAAGTGGTTTGGTTTCTATTCCCCCCACAGTCTTCTATGCATGAACCAATACTTCTGCGGATATTAGTATATATGTGTACATGTATTCTTTCCCAAATGGAATCATAATGTTCTTCCTGTTCTGCCGCTAAAGGCATGATTGTAATGAGCTAATCCATCACACATTTATTGCAGATCTTTATGCATGCTAGGATTGTGGAACTAGACACGGCTCCCTCCCGCTCCCGGCCTCCATCCTTAAGGAGCAGGTGGTTGACCTTGAGACGCTGACCAACTGTGACTGGAGCTGTGCTTGGGACGTTGGGGAGACTGGAAGGGGCAGGGCTTTCCTGGGGAGCTTCTCAGAGGAGGCACCTAAGCGAGAGTTTGGAAGGGTGGGAAGGGTCCAACACTGACTTTGACTTTTTTAAAGAGAGTTTTTTCCACGTTATTACCTACTCTTTGAAAAACCATTCTTGATTTCTGTGGATGTGCCATTCTGATTTGTTATTTTATTTGTGGTATTTGTGTGTGCTAATTGCCTGTGTTATGGAACAATGAATGGAAACAGAGCCAGGGGCCTGAGGGAAGAAGTTGATGAACAGCCCCGACCCGTTCGAATTCTGCTGCTGAATTCTGGGTTCTAGGTCTAACAGGAACATTGCTCCTGTGAAGTGGCACCAGATGACCAGAGGTTCAGTTTGAACGGTTGGTTGAGTTGAGCATTTGAGCTGGACAAAGAGCAGACCCAGAGGAGTGTTTCTGTAGCTGCTTGGAGCTGGAGGAGCTGGGAGGAATGAGGCTGGTTCTGAAGAAGTGAAGCCGCTCCATCGTGTCCAACTCTTTGCAACCCCATGGACTGTAGCCCACCAGGCTTCTCCGTCCATGGGATTCTCCAGGCAAGAATACTGGAGTGGGTTGCTGTTTCCTTCTCCAGGGGATCTTCCCGACCCAGGGATCAAACCCAGGTCTCCCACACCGCAGGCAGATGCTTTAACCTCTGAGCCACCAGGGAAGGCTGGTTCTATTGCAATGGTAATATGCTGGGCTATTGTGATGCCAAGCGCCCTGGGGGAAGGGATAACGTTGTAACGCTGGCCCGAGCCGAAAAAGAAGCTATTTCCCCAGAAAGGGTGGCCCCCAGGGGAAGGGACAGGAGAACACGGTTCCGCAGTTCTCTCCTCGCTCTGTCCTTGCACGGGTTGTAATCATGGACTGGGGCCTCCAGGCCTCTCCCTGGTGATGGGGCTTTCTTCTTTGCATATTCAGTGCTTTCTCCCAAACTGCTAGTTTTGTAGTTGACCTAATGTTCCTGGCCCTGGAGAAGGAAATGGTAACGCACTCCGGCATTCGTGCCTGGAGAATCCCATGGACAGAGGAGCCTGGCGGGCTGCAGTCGGTAGGGTCACAAAGAGTCGGAGGCGACTGAGCAACTAACACTTTCACACTCTCACTGTTCTAACATTCCTGGGGCCTTCCTGGTGGCTCAGATGGTAAAGAATTTGCCTGTAATGCAGGAGACTCGGGTTCAATCCCCTCATCAGGAAGATCCCCTGGAGAAGGAAATGGCAGCCCACTCCAGTATTCTTGCCTGGAGAATCCTATGGACAGGGGAGTCTGGTGGGTTACAGTCCGTGGGGTCGAATCCATGCCTGCTGTGCTGAAAGCGAGGAGTCTTAACTACTGGACTGCCAGGGAAGTCTTGGTTCAGAATCCTGACTGTTGGTAGATACAGACATACACCAGTGATAAAATCTTATGGAACTTAATAATGAGTACAAGTAAAATGGGAAATCTGAATCAGATCTGTGGGTTATAGCAGTGTCATGGTGTTATAGTCTTATGAGATGGTACCATTGAGGGAGACTGGGTGAAGCATACAAGGGATCTTGGTATTATTTCTTATGACTGCGTTTGAATTTACAGTGATCTCAACAAAAGTGTTAACGACTAAAAAAGCACTGTCCCATGAAACTGGAATGTGGGCTCAGTGAGAAGAAAGTCAAGAAGAAAGATGAGAAGAAATTACACCGTGCTGTTTTCACCTCTGTCTTCAGTTTCTCCTTTGTTAGCTTCTTAGTCTTGTTAATTTCTTCCTTTCTTGTTCAGTTTCTTTCCAGTTTAGCTTCTGGGGGAATGTGCCTGGTTCTGCCCCTGCAGGCAGATACTTCTCTGCCGGTCAGGTGACAGGAGAAAGGTGGGCGTGGCTGGGCCAGGAAGAGGGTTTCTGACCAAAAAGGACACGGTGGGGGCAAACTTTGTGGGATCAAAGAGACTGGCTGTATTGAGGGGTGCTGCTCTGTTATGAATCTTGGAGCCCATCTGAGATAGAATTAACTGAGGACTGGGAGAGGAAGAGACCAGGAGGATCTAAAGTTAGATGCTGAAGGTATAGTACGTGGCGGGGTGGCTGACACCAGAGAGCTTGGCGACCTGTCAGCTGATCCCTGGGGTGTAGACTGAGCTTGCTTTCCCCTTCCAGGGGAGTGGAGACAGGTCTGGAAAGTTCCCTGGGCCTTGGAACCTGTCTTGGCTAGGCTGCTTAATTCTGGCTGTGAAGAGCCAAGTGCTTCAGTCTGTCTGTCAATCAGGTTCTAACCCTGGGCAAAGTCAAGGGTAGAGGGTGTGGGGGACAGAAGCAGTAGGAAGAGGAAACTGGGGCGCCTGGCCTCCCAGGCCTGCCTGCCTGCCCGCTGTGCCCTGGGGATATCACTGATGCCAAGGGTCTAAGGGAGGAGAGGTTCAAGGGACAAAGACTGTGGACTGAGGTGGTCCACAGACACTTCCTGGGGAGGCTGGGCCCTGGCTTTGTCCTCGGGGATGCCCTGGGCTTCGGAGGTGGTGATGGGAGCCGAGTCTTTCAGGGTGGTGGGATGGGCACCGACCTACTTCCTCACAGGTCTGGGGGCCGCCTGGCTGAGGACAAGGTCAGCACGCCCAGGCCAGTGTTGGAGGGGTAGAAATCCACCCACCCCGACCCCTCGTGAAAGAAAGAAGGGGCTTGTGTCTGTCGAGTCTGGTTGCAGGTGTGTGTGGTCCTAGGGCCACAGGGGCGTGGCCAGGCGGGGGCAGTGCCAGCAACGGGGAGGGGATACAGGCATGAAACCTGCAGGAGCCGGACGCTGACTGGCAGAGAATCCCCAGGTCCCGGCCCGCAGTGCCCACGGTCGGCTGAGTCAGACCCTGGGAACTTTCCGTCTGACTCTGACCAGGTGTACGGAGTTTGGCTTTATTTCCTCCAGTGGGAGCTGTCGGTTCTGGGTCAGCTTTCTGTTCTCCTGGATGCCTTGGGGTCACAGATCTGCAGGTAATTCTGGATCCTCTGTAGGGCCCTGCTGCCTCACCCATTTCCCGGAAGGTCAGCAGCTGAGAAAAGTGACCAGGTTGAAAGGGAAGGGTCAGAAGGTCGAGCAACAAGAAGGCAAAGAGCTCAGGGAGCCCATCAGCCGCTGACGAGCCTTGGCTGGCAGTGTGTGTCTGCTGGCAGCCTCCGGGACTTCTGGGTGATGCTCATAAGCTGTTGTGGGAGGGCCCTGAGCACGGGCGCCAAGTCCAGCCCCTCTTGCAGGTACCTTGCATCCCAGGTGGTTGCTTAAAATAGGCCGACTGAAACTGACATGACCTGGCCGGCCAGCTCCTCTCACTGAGGGGGAGGTGGGTGGGCCGGGCCCGCAGCCTCCGGGAAAGGGTAGGCAGCTGGTACTCTCCAGATCCATTTCCCGAGAATGACCTGGGATGCGGGTTAAGCTTGCAGACCCGGGGGCCATGACCCTGCCTGCAGCATCGGAACCTCCCGGGAGAGGGGCCAGGGGATCTGGATGCCGGGCAAGCACTATGCTCCTTTCACTGATGTATTTTAATCATTATTTTTCACAAGCAGGCAAGTCTGGGAAATGCTGGGGTGGTACGATCGAGGGGAGCCTCCTGTTTCTTGAGAATCTGGCTTCTTTGGGGAATCAGTCACCCCAGGGCTGGTGAGTGAATGGATTCCGATGTGGGCATCTTTTCCCTTCTCCTTTGTTGCTTCGGTCATCCTGTGATGAGCGGATCAAGTGTCCTCTCTGTGCTGGTCATTGTGCGGGTCCGGAATTGCAGTGAACGCAGAGTGAGTGAAGTCCCTGCCCTTGAGAGCCTGCATGTCGGCTACTTTCTGCCCACAGCCGCTTGAGGTTTTTTTGATGGGTGCTGGTTTTTTAAGATGTATTTATTTAGTTTTTGGCTGTGCTGGGTCTTCATTGCTGTGCCTGGGTTTTTTTCTACTTGCAGAGAGCGGGGACTACTCTAGTTGAGGTGCACGGGCTTCTCACTGCAGTGACTTCTCTGTTCTGGAGCACAGGCTTTAGGGCACGTGGGCTTCAGTAGTTGTCGGCTCGTGGGCCCTAGAGCTTGGGCTCAGTAGTTGTGGCATTGAGGCTGCTCCAAGGCATATGGGATCTTCTCAGATCAGGGATCAAACCAGTATGCCTTGCATTGCAACACGGATTCTTATCCACTGGACCACCAGGGAAGCCCATGGTGCTGATTTAACTGGAGAGAGCCCATCTAAGTAGGGCCCCTCCTGCCTGGAGACAGGGTCCTTTCATAACTAGCAACTTGAAGAAGGGGCCTTTCTTCAGTTTCACCCCTGGTATCTCAGTGCTATGCATTGTACTGTGCTCAGCATCTCCCAGGGTGACAAATACAGTGTTAGGTTTTGGAATTCACTCCTTGCCCTGTCATCTCTGGTGGCCTTGAGTCATGCTGAGTTTCTAGGGACTCTGGCCAGGATCCAACTCGACCTGGCACTGGGGAGTGGCCAAGAGAGTTATGCTGGCTTGGTCTTTTCCTCTTGAAAATAAAGGCATCTTCGAAGTCGCACGAGATGGACCCTCACCTGGGGAAATGATTGCAGGCGTGCACACCGTGCTTTCTTGTTTGAACCATCTCACGGGTATTTTCTGGTTCTCATCATGGAATTGGCATCCATCCTGGGCTTCCCTGGTGGTGCAGTTGTTAAGAATCCACCTGCCAATGCTGGGGACACAGGTTCGATCCCTGTTCTGGGAAGATCCTACATGTTGCAGAGCCCCTAACCCGTGTGCTACAACTACTGAGCCCATGCTCTCGACCCGCGCACTGCGGCTAGAGAGTAGCCACCACTCTCCCCAACTTGAGAAAGCCTGTGTGCAATTAAGACCCAGAACAGTCAAAAATAAAGAAATAAATAACTCTTACAAAAGAATTGAAATCTGTCCCACCTGGTGGGTATGCTGAGTGACCGAACCCGTGACCAGCAGTTCATGGTGGAGCTGGGAGTGGCGCTTGAAGCCAGCCACCCTGTCTAGCCTCAGGTCAGTGTCTGCAGCCAGTGACATCACTTCTGCCCCTTGACCTTGATCCTCAGCTGCAGGAGCACATCATCAGGTGTCATGTTGAGGGCGTTTCGTGGCCCCTCCCAGGACTCCCTGCGACCTCTTCAGCCTCAGCTTCATCCCCTGCCTTCCCAACAGATCACACCCAACCTTGGCCAAATGAAGAACAGTCTTAAAAAGGAGAGCCTGGTGTGAAGATTGATTTATTCCCTGTCTGTTTTGACTGGAGTCTCGTGTGGATTTTGGGGTCATTACTGTCGTTTCTGTTGTTTGTAAACACGAGCACTTATCAGTAGCTGTTCTCCCGCAAGGACCATAATGACCTGCCTGCTGCAGCTGCTGGCTCGGGATCTGCTGGTCCCTGGAGCTGGTGGGAGAGCCGGCCTGGCGGGCGAGCAGCGGTCCCAGCCCATCCGGGGGAACTGGGGGAAGGGTGCTGCCCAGAGGCTTCTGAGGCTGACTTGGACACAGTTTTGCTCGCTAAGCATGTAGCTTTTAGATCTAGTGAGTTTGGTACTTAACAGAAGTAGGGTGGCCACAAGGGTCTGTTGTTTAGTCACTCAGTCGTGTCCGACTCTTTGCAACCCCATGGACTGTAGCCCTCCAGGCTCCTCTGTCCCAGATTCTCCAGGCAAGAATACTGGAGTTGGTTGCTGTTCCCTTCTCCAGGGCATCTTCCCTGATGCAGGAATTGAACCCACGTCTCCTGCACTGGCAGGAGGATCCTTTACTACTGAGCCACCAGGGAAGCCCACAAGGATCTTTTCTATAACATCAAATGAAATATGCCTTTTCCTTTTTGCCGTCTATAAATTCATTTTTTGGACAACCCCTGACTTTGGGGGGAGGATAGGCATCATTTGCATTGGCGTGCTTTAAACTGGCAGAAAGTGTGGTATTCTCCAGGGCTTACATGTCTCTCCTCCTGGGTCTTTGGGTGGTATCCCCCCATCTCTCCAGGAAGTCGGGTGGACACGGTGGTGATCTGATTTGCCCCGGTTCCCGCTCCCTGGGTCATCCTCCAGGAGCTGTGTGTGCACCTGTGATGTCCGTCTGTTCTCCAGGAAGTCGTCCCTCACTCTCTTGTCTGAGCTAGCCTTGAGCCTCCAGGATCTGACTCAAGCCGGCTGGTGAGAAGAGGCCATGAGCGTTGTGTGGTCTCTGTGGTAGGCCAGCACCTGCTTCAGCACTGGGTTTTATGTGTGCACCTGCAAACGTGTTTACTTTATGAAAGAGAAAGGAGAGGCCCAGGTGGGCATGCGCATCCTCCCTCTTCCGTCTGATCTGTGGCCTGTAGAGGGGGTTGCATGTGGGGAGAAGGCTGTGTTTGCCGTTGAGCCTGAGCTGTGGGAACTGCCTGCCTCCTATTTCCCTGGGGGCCTCCCGGTCCCATGCATCTGTAAAACGCCAGCCACAAGGGTTGGTGTGGCTGGTCCTTCTTTGTTGTTTTTCTGGCTTCACTCCCTTTGTGAAGCGGAGACATCACTTTGCCAACAAAGGTCCATAGAGTCAAAGCTATGGTTTTTCCAGTAGTCATGTACAGATGTAAGAGTTGGACCATAAAGAAGGCTGAGTGCTGAAGAACTGATGCTTTCGAATTGTGGTGTCGGAGAAGACTCTTGAGAGTCCTTTGGACAGCAAGGAGATCCAGCTAGTCAATCCTAAAGGAAATCAGTCCTGAATATTCACTGGAAGGACTGAAGCTGAAGCTTCAATACTTTGGCCACCTGATGGGAAGAGCTGACTCATTAGAAAAGACCCTGATGCTGGGAAAGATTGAAGGCAAAAGGAGAAAAGGGTGACAGGTTGAGATGGTTTGATGACATCACCGACTCAATGGAGATGAGTTTGAGTCAACTCCAGGAGATGGTGAAGGACTGGGAAGCCTGGCGTGCTGCAGCCCATGGGGTCGCAAAGAGTCGGACACGACTGAGTGATGAACAACAGCAGCAACACCTCCCTTGTGACTTTGGACAGGTCACTCCCTGTCTCTCAGCCTCGGTCTCCTTATCAGTAAAATGACTGGGTTAGGCAAGATGATCTCTCATATACCTGAAAATGGAGCCAAGAGTAGGGTAATAAAAGAGGTCATCTAGTTACTGATTAAACAGCATTTCTGGGCTGATCGGAGCCCAGGATTCACACTGCAGGGATGAACAGACCTAGGAGCCAGCCCGACCGCTAACACCGTGCTCCGCAGCCAGCCCAGGGTTGCCCCTGGCGTCCACTGTCCATGCTGTCAGCCACCTTTCCTTACCAAGGAGTTTGCTTTCCCGTTTCCCAGAATACTTGCTCCCCGAGTTCTGGATGCTGACCGAGGGAGGCCGAAGATGAAGGTCAAATCTGGAGCGCCACCTCGTGGCTGTGTGATCCCACAAAGTCATCATTTCTTCCTGCCTTTCTATAGACTGGTAGGATACCTGTCATGAATGCTTTCTGGGTTGTTGTGGGGCTTGAGTAAGAAAACTGTTGTGAAGTTACCCTGTATGCTGAAAATAAACTGAATAAACTATTATTCTGTTACATTTCTTCCAACACATATAAACACAGACACACAGTTTGCTCAGAGTCTAGCTAAAGCCTTACTATTTTTTCATTTTCCAGTATGTTTAGACAACCAAGAACCATTGGACATTTAAAGTAAACCTGCAACCTCGACGGGCAAAGACATGATTCTGAAGATAATATAAAAACAACCAAGTTGGGATCCTAAGAACAAGAAGGTGGTGAATTCATAGAATCGAAAAGGCTATGGTTAAAAAAAGAACCATCTAAGAAAAAAAGTCACTCTTGGAAATGAAATGCATGACTTAAAAAAAAAAATTTGTTGTCTTTGCAGTAAATCTCAAGATAAGGCGATGTAAGTCCTTCAGTTTTGTTCTTTTTCAGATCTTGTTGCGTACGAATTTCAGAAGCAGCTCATCAGTTTCTGTGAACAACCTGCTGAGGTTTTGATCAAGATAGTGTTCATGCTGTAGGCAACTGAAGAAAATAAGACATCTTAACTATCTTGAGTTTTCCAACCCATGACCATGAAAGTTTGCTTGATTCATTTGTATCAATTTTTAGATTCCACATATAAGTGATATCATATGGTATTTGTCTGACTTACTTCACTCAGTATGATAATCCCTAGGTTCATCCATGTTGCTGCGAATGACAATATTTCATTCTTTTTTATGGCTGAGTAATATTCCATTGTATAAATATATCTTCTTTATCCATTCATCTTTGGTCAGCATTTAGGTTGTTCCCATATCTTGGCTACTGTGAATAGTGCTGCCCTGAACAGGGGAACATGTATCTTTTTGAGTTACAGTTTTATTCCGATATAGGCCCGGGCCTGATTGCGAGATCACATGGCAACTCTGTTTTTAGTGTTTTGAAGAACCTCCATACTGTTTTCAATAGTGGCTGAACCAGTTTACATTCCCACCAACAGGAAGAGGGTTCCCCTTTCTCCACACCTTGTTCAACATTTATTATTTATAGAATTTTTGATGATGGCCATTCTGACCAGTAAATACCTGCGATACCTCATTGTAGTTTTGATTTGCATTTCTCTAATAATTATCTAGGTTGAGCATTGTCTCATGTGCCTGTTGGCCATTCTTAGGCATTTCTTTGAAGTGGCTGGTTAGGTGTTCTACCCATTTTTCGATTGAGGTGTTTGTTTTTTGTTACTGGGTTGTATGAGTTGTTCGGATATTTTAGAAATGAAGCCCTGGTTGGTCACATCATGCAATAGAGGATGTACTTTTAAACCTCGGTGTTCTGAAACTTCATCATGATGTATTTTGTTATGTGTGCTTTTTCATTTATCTCTCTCATTATTCAGTGAGCACTTTGAAGAGATACGACTCTCTTTAATGCTTGGAAATATACTTCCAGTATTTCTCTGGTAACGTCCTCTGTCAGACTCAGGAATGGGGCTCAGGTATTTATAGAAGATAGAGGTGAGACAGGGAAGGACATTATTAGAAATCTCCAGAGCCCCACCTCCACTCCAAACAAAAATGCTCCTACCCACACATCCCCTGGAAGGGATGGGAAATTGATTTCTTCAGACTCGAGGACGGGTGCCAGAGGGCTGCAGTGAGGGCGAAAACAGTCGTAGGTCTCTTCTTTCCCATGTTCTGAATGCTAGTGGCTAGGTTTAAATTACCCCATCCTGGAGATTAGAAAATTATTCTCTGCAGTAACTAAGCCATCCCATAGAAAAGATCTAGGCAGCCTGGCAGTTGGGAGTGTCCAGTAAAGTATCTGGCTTGTCACTGAATTGTGGCCCAAAGTGAAGCCACCTGTGGCCAGCCATGTCCACAGAGCTTCCAAACAACCTTTAGGACTTCATTCTTGAATTTGAGCAAATAGCCTCCTATTCTTAGGCATTTAAGGAAAGCCGTCAGCACAAAAGAGAAAGTCAACAGCAGTTTCTCTGTTGAGAAAAGTTACGCAATAGAAATATCAGGATGAGAAGATTTTTGTATCCAAAAGTCAGAGAACAAATCAGAACTTTTGCAGATGAAAGTTTTGATAGCAGAAGTGAAAAACTCAGTAGAAAGATTAAAAACCAAGATGAATAATAGTGCAGAGAAAGGATAAATAAAGGATCCATATAGTAGGGCTTATAGAAAGAGAAAAGAGAAGATAAAGGGGAGGACATAATCTAAAACAACACAGGAAACTTTCCCAGACTGAAAGATATGACTTTCCAAGCTCAAAGGGCAGATGGAGAGCTTAGCATTGTGAAGTTGAAAGACTCAATTCCGAGCACTTCCTCAAGATTTTCAGAGAAAGACAACAAATTATGAATAAAAAATGATGGATTTTTTTACTATTATCTTATTTCTGCAAAGCATAATTAAAAACTGTAGAACACTGGGGACTTCAAAATTCTAAGTGAAAATTATTTGAATTATACCTAGCTCAGACATCAACAAACATGAGTACAGAGTTAAGGTCCTTCTGAAACATACAAAGTTGCAAGAAATGTCCCTCTCTAGAAACTACTGAAGTATGTGTCCACCAAAATGAAGTCAGCGAACAGAAATGAAGACATGAAATCCAGGAAATAGGGGTTTTAATGCAAGAGGGAATTGGAAGTTCCCTGGTAGTCCAGTGGTTAGGACTCAGTGCTTTCATTGCCATGACCCTGGGTTCAATTGCTGATCAGGGAACTATAATCCTAAAAGTCACAGATGCTATCCACCCAAGAGGAAGTTGAATTCAGGAACTCCCCAGAGTCATGGTGGTGGGGGAAGTTCCAGACAGCAGCTACGGGAAAGGACAGGGTGCCTCTAGGAGGAAAATGAAATGAGAGGTTCTTTGGCAGAGTTTATGTGGAAGGTGAGAAGAACGTTACAGAGCACTTAGAGTGTATGGAAAGACTTAGATATATGTGGAAAAAAAAAAAAAAAAACCCCGAGTAAATGAATATTCACAGCAGGAAAAACAAATCAATTGTAGTGAGAAGGAAACTATAGTGAACAATATTCTCAAGACTGATAATGAAAACATAGAGTATGGATATAATTTTTTAAAAAACTTTAGCTCTGTATCTTTTGGGAAGATGAGTGAAAGACAGAAGGAAGGACTTTGAAATACACATTACTGTAATATAAGTCAGCTGATTATATTTTATAGATGAATCGAGTTGGTGGCATTGGCGTATTATTCAGAAATATGGAGACAAATTCCAGAACAAGCAGGTTGAAAACATCTTAAATGGTTGACTCTGGGGTTTGCTTCTTTTTTGTTTTTAAAATTTTATTTCGTTTTGAGATGTAATTTTGAGGTGTACAACATTTTGGTTTGATACGTTTATATATTGTAGTATGATGGTCATGGTAGGGTTAGCTATGGGATGTATGTCTGGGTTTGATATTAGATGAAGTCACAAACATAACCCATTAGGAAACTAAAATTCGAGATACAGGTACCCAAACGTGACAGGCGTGGGGAGAAACTCTCGCAGCAGTGAGTAAGCCGTGCAATGATGTCTGAGTGTGACAAACCAGGAAATGTCAGCTCAAGTACAAGTATGACATCCACACGAAAACAGCCACGTCTGGAAACAGCAAACGGGCACCTCTGTGGAATTTAGGGTGGGGCTTTTGCTTTTATGGCAAACCCTGTTGGAGTGGGTATGAGGCAGTTAACTCTGAAAGGGCACAGTCCCTCCCCAGGGTTTAGGGCAGCGGATAGCCTGTGTGCTGTCGGCGGACGAGTGTGCCCACCTGCCATCGCCTGCTGCCGACACCCCAGCTCCCTGTCCATAGTTGCACCCCCTAGTCCTGGAGGCCCCCCAGCGCCGTCCTATTTGTTGGAAGTTTCATTTGTTTTTCATGCTCTTGTGTCTGATTGTGGACACGGATGGATTCCAGTAGAGACCTGGCCTTCCCAGCTCACCATGGTGTCCTGGGCTGGGAGACTTCAGGCTCAAGGCAGAGAGACTTGTCCTGCCGTGGCACGGCAGAGCTGACCAGGTTACTGCCTTTTTACTCTGGCTGGTTCCACACTGGCGGAGCAAGGATTGGGGTCAGGGTGTACAGTGCAGCTTGCCGGGTGGTGCTGAGGGGGTGATCCCTGGGCTGGGCTGGCTCCTCCCACGCCTGGCCCTCCTCCTACGTCCGAGGTGACTCACGGAGGTGACAGTCTCCACTGACTGAGCTCAGACGGGCTGCTTGTTTCATTTTTATTTACACTCACAGTTCTCAGGCAGTGCGTGCCTGCGGATGCCCGGAGGGGAGGCTGCTGCTCCATCTTCCCGGCTTTTCTGGCACAGCTGGACCCGAGAGCCTGGAGCTGTCCTTCCCCAGCGGGGCCGGCAGGGTGCAGAGCCGGGGGTTCTGACGGCGGTGCATTGGTCTCTCTGCAGAATATGGATGGCTGTGAGGAGGGCGTGGAGTTCTTGCCGGCCAACAACAGCAGGAAGGTGGAGAAGGGCGGCCCGCGGCGGTGGGTGGTGCTGGTGGCCGTGCTGGCTGCCTTCCTGGCGCTGTCCCTCCTGGCGGGGCTCCTGGCGTGGCACTTCCAGGGTGAGTGACCCTCCTCGGGATGGAGGGAGGATCCGTTTTGGGGGAAGGAGAGGAGACGGCAGGGTGTGCTCCCCGGGCTGGCTGAGGGCAGCTGTGCCCGTGGGGGCACTGGAGGGCGGACGTCCCTCCCTCCGACCACCGTCCTCCCCGGGTCTCTCGCAGACCGGAACGTGCGAGTCCAGAAGATCTTCAACGGCTACCTGAGTGTCCGGAACGAGAACTTCCTGGATGCCTACGAGAACTCCAACTCCACTGAGTTTGCGAACCTGGCCAAGAAGGTGAAGGAGGCGGTGAGTCCTGGCTCCCCAGCGCTGCTGTTGGCTCTGGCACCCCCACCTCCGCCTGGCAGAAAGGAGGCCCCCGCTGCCCCCAGACGTGTGACGGGGACTCTCCAGCACCTGGGAAGGGGGCCCAGGTCCCAGGAGGGAGGGTGCGGCCTGGGCTGGGGGCTGTGGGCCGGGGTCCTTGGCGCTCTCTGGCCCACCATCAGCCTCCTCTCCTTCCCTCAGCTGAAGTTCTTATACAGTGGGATCCCGGTCCTGGGCCCCTACTACAAGACGTCGACTGTGACCGCCTTCAGGTGGGTGCTCGGTGGGTTGGCGGGAGGGAGGTCCGCTAGGGGGGGCGGGCAGGGTGTGGGGCCCGCTGGGGTGATGAGACCATGAGGCCCTGCTTGAAGAGCCAAGATGCCCGCCAGTCCTTCTTCTGACTTTATCTGGAAAGTACTTTAGATTTTGCTAGTCTCATTTAATCTTCTACGGAGGCAGTATGGCAGGCGGCACCGTCAGCCCCTTTCAAGTTCAGGAAACAGACTCGAGCTGTCAGTGCGCCCAGGCTAGAGGGAGAACCCACACTCCACTCCGGGCTTTCTCTCACTCCTGAGCCTGAGCTGCAAACCCAGCAAGTCTGGTTGAGAGTCAAGGGTGAGACTATGAGAGTCAAGGGCCCAGGCCTCTGGCTCAGGGGTCAGCAGGTGGGTGGGCATACAAGAGCCTAAGGCGGCATGGGGGGACCGGCCTGGAGCGGGTCTCTTGGTGAGTGTCTCCTCCAGCCGGGAGGCTCTTAATCCTGCCCCGTCTTCACCGGGCACCCGGGAAGGTGTGGGCCCCAGTGTCTCAGGTTCACCCCTCTCTCCCCAGCGAGGGCAGCGTCATCGCCTACTACTGGTCGGAGTTCGACATCCCCAAGCACCTGGTGAAGGAAGCCGAGCAGGCCATGGCGGAGAAGCGCATGGTCACAGTGCCGCCCCGAGCCCGTTCCATGAGCTCCTTCGTGATGACCTCGGTGGTGGCCTTCCGTGAGTGCAGGGGGCACCGGGGGTGGGCGTTGGTCCGGCCTGGAGCACGGCCTGCTCCTGGGCTGGTGTGGGGGCCTCAGCTCTCCCGGAGTCAGTGCCTGGGAGAGGAGACTGCGAGCTGGCTGGGCACCTCCCTCTAGGGGAATGAGGAAATGGACTGTGTGAGTAAGTGCTTTCTTCTCCCTCTTGTTCTTCAGCCAGTGACCCCAGAATAGTACAGAACACCCAGGACAGTAAGTATCTGCCCTCCTTCCAAAGGAGAAGGGAAGCAATGTGGCCAGATGCCTGCTCAGTCAAGGGGGTCCCCCAAAGTCACACGTGGTGATGGCCAGCACATCCTTCTGCCTCTCTCAGGCCAGGACAAACCCCCTTCCCGGCCTCTCCTGGGTCCAGAGCAGCCTGGGGCACCTCAGAGGGGCCAGGCCTGGCTGCACCCCTGTGGGCGGGGGTCATGGTGGCTCCCCTGGCCCGTTCTGCCCCGTGTCCTCTTGCCCCACACAGACAGCTGCAGCTTTGCCCTGCACGCCCAGGGCAGCGAGCCCACCCGCTTCAGCACGCCCGGCTTCCCCGACAGCCCCTACCCATCTCACGCCCGCTGCCAGTGGACGCTGCGGGGGGACGCTGACTCTGTGCTGAGCCTCACCTTCCGCAGCTTCGATGTCTCCACCTGCGACGAACATGGCAGTGACCTGGTCATGGTGTATGACACCCTGAGCCCCGTGGAACCCCGGGCCGTGGTGCAGTGAGTGTCCCGGGCGAGTGGAGGTGGGCAGTGGGCTGCCCGCGGTGGGCTGAGCCTCCGGCATGACCGCTATGGAGGTTGAAGCTTCAGGCCACGGCCAACTTGCAGGCATCACAGAGCAGGGGTGGCGTGGTCCTCAGCATGAACTGCAGGGGGCATCTAGAGGTGACCGTCAGCCTTGGCAAGGGTGCCGGAGGCCCATGGGTCCCTAGATGCTGGTGAGCAGGGTGCTCCTTTATCTGTCCTTCACCTGCCACTGCGAAGGTGCTGCCTACTACTGTATTTTTTGTCTTTCTCTCTTTTTTATTTTTATTTTTGGCCAGACCGTAAGGCTTGCAGGATTTTAGTTCCCCAACCAGGGATTGAACCCAGGCCATGGCAGTGAAAATGCCAAGTCCTAGCTGCTGGACCACCAGGGAAGTTCCCCCTCCCCCTGCCCTTGCTATTGTGAATGAAGGTTTTATTGTTGCTCAGTGATGCCCAGGCCTCCAGATGGGAGATGACTGCTGTTGAAAAGACAGTTTGTTACTCACAAGCTGACAGTTAGTTGCTGAGCGGAGGAGCCACACAGGGCGACAGGGGGAGGCACCAGGGTTGTTCAGGAGGCAGAGGGGCCTGGAGGATAGTGTGGGCAAGAACCTTTGTGTGGCTTCTGCAGGAAAGGCAAGGCAGAGTTACACCTTAGGACGGGTTGGTTTGAGTAACTCCAGCAGGCTCTGTAGCCTGGGGCCGTCTCCACTAGACTGGTACCTGGACAATTAGGCGAGGTAGAGAGTGGTCTCCAGCAGAAGAGCCCCACAGAGAAGGTGTTGGGGTGTGGGCTCCGGTTTGTCTGCATGTAAAAGTCTTGCTCAAGTCTTTACTGTCTCGAGGGATTGACTAGCCCTGGGGGGGCAGGGAGGGGGAAGGCTACCTTTCCAGGGTTAGCAAGCCCCCAGGGGTCAGAGCATCAGAATTATAGGAAATAAAAAGGCATAATAGATACACATCACTGTATATAAAATACATAAGCACAGGGAACTATATTGAATATCTTGTAATAACCTATAATGGAAAAGAGTCCAAAATAGAGTATATGTATATATAACTGAGTCACTTTGCTATACACCTGAAACACTGTCAATCAACTACACTTCAATTAAGAAAAGGCCTAGAGGCTTCCCTGGTGGCTCAGTGGTAAAGAATCCACCTGCGATTGCAGGAGAGTGGGGTTCCATCCTTGGTCTGGGAAGATACCACGTGCTGCAGAGCAGCTGAACCCATGCACCACAACTATTGAGTCTGTGCCCTGGAGCCCAGGGGTCACAACTACCGAGCCCACGTGCCGCAGCTACAGAAGCCCGCGCGCCCTCGAGCCCCTGCTCTGCAGCAAGAGAAGCCCCTGCAATGAGAAGCCTGTGCACCACAGCTAAAGAGCAGCTCCGCTCTCCAAAACTAGAGAAAGCCCAAGCAAAAGCAACGAAGACCTAGCGCAGCCAAAAATGAAATAAATTATTTTAAAAAGTTTTTTTTTTAAAAAGGCATAGTACACCTGTTAGGGGGTGCTGAGGTGAATCAGAGCCTGCAGGTAGGGGTGAACTGCCTCCAGTCAGCTCCCCCCGTCACCTTGGACTCAGTGGACCGGAGCCTTCGATTGTTGCCTATAGAAATGAGCTGGACAGATGTTTTGTGATTAATAAGGGGCTAAACTTCAGGCCGAAACCCAGAGAGAGCCATCTGCTGCCACAGCTTTGCAGCCAGGACTTCTATCTAAACACCCCTTTCACGCCGGGTTTCTTTCTCTTTCTCTAACTGACCGTCTGTGCAACCAGTAAATACCTGGTCCTGAGAGGCCGAGGGTAGAACAGACGCGCGCAGAGAGGCCAGACACCACTCATAATCTTACCATCTGGAAATGGTCACTGTGAAATGTGTGTTGTACCTTCTTGCAGGTTTTTTTTTGCTATGTGTATATTTGTGTATTTATTTAAAAGTAGGATTATATGGCACACCTGGTTGCATTGTCTGCTCTGTAAAGAAGAAGCATGTTATGATGGCCCTCCCAGATGAGGGGCATGTCTGTGTCACTGTTAATGGTGGTGGTGTCGGTCAGCTCATATGCCATACTCATTAGCTCTGGTGCTAATGAGTGACGAGTGATGAGCTCTGGTGCCTGAGTGACGAGTCTGAAATTCAGTCCTGTTGCTTTTTTTGGTGGACGGAGATTTTTTCCATCATTGACTTAGTCACTCATTAAAAGATTTAAGAAACATGTTTTATTTTATATTGGAGTGTGGTTGTTTACAGTGTTGGGTTTGTTTCAGGTGTAGAGCAAAGTAATTCAGCTATGCATATCTATATCTATTCTTTTTTCAGATTATTTTCCTATATAGGTTATTACAGAGGATCAAGTAGAGTTCCCTGTGCTATACTTTATATATAGTGGTGTGTATCTGTTAATCCCAACCTCTTAATTTATCCCTCCCTCCCTTCCCTCTTTGGTAACCAGAAGTTTCTTTTCTTTATCTGGGAGTCTCTTTCTGTTTTATAAGTTCATTTGTATAATTGTTTTTAGATTCAACGCATAAGTGATATCATAGGGTATTTTTGTTTCTCTGACTGATTTACTTCACTTAGTATGATGATCTCTAGGTCCATGTTGCTGGAAATGGCATTGTTTCGTTCCTTTTGGTGACTGAGTGAATACTCCATTGTATGTAGATACTACATCTTCCTTGTCTATTCGTCTGTCAATGGATATTCGGGTTGCTTCCACATTGTGGCTACTGTAAATAGTGCTGCTACGAACTTTCAGGTGCATGTATCTTTTCAAATTATGGTTTTCACCTTTTCTGGATATTTGCCCAGGAGTGAGATTGCTGGGTCATATGGTAGCTCTATTTTTGTTTAGTTAAGGCCTCCATACTGTTTTCCATAGTAGCTGCACCAATTTACATTCCTACCAATAGTGTAGGAAGGATTCTTTTCTCCATACCTTCTCCAGTGTTTCTTGTTTGTAGACTTTTTGATGATGGCCATTCTGACCAGTGTGAGCTGATACCTCACTGTAGTTTTGATTTTCATTTCTCTAATATTTAGCTGTGTTGAGTATGCTTTCATGTGCTTTTTGGCCATTTGTTATGTCTTCTTTGGAGAAATGTCTATTTAGATATTTTGCCCATTTTTTTAATTGTTTTTTTTTGTTTGTTTGTTTTTTGTTTTTGATATTGAGCTGCATGAGCTGTTTGCATATTTTGCAGATTAATCCCTTGTGGGTTGTATCACCTGCCAATATTATCTCCCATTCTATGGGTTGTTTTTTCATTTAGTCCTGCCACTTATCATCTGTGCAGTCTTGGGCAAGCTATTTCACCTGTTTCACCTCTGTTTCCTTCTCTGTAAAATGGGGATAATAGCATTTAGCGGTTGTTGTGATGAATACCTGAGTTAATGGATGTAGAAGCAGTAAGGATGGTGCCTGGCATATTCTTAGTAAGTGTTAGAGTTAACAGTTGCTGCTGTTAACTGCTGCTGCAATTATTTGGCCCGTAGTTTGTTTAGCGAGTCCTCTATCATTAGGCGTTCAGTGTTTCTGAGTTGTTCATAAACAAAGACAGTCTTATGAGAAGATCTTTACTTAAATGGCTGCTGGGATTCTGTGACTCCCATAACACTCCCCCTTCTGCCCCTGCAGGCTGTGTGGGACCTACCCTCCCTCCTACAACCTGACCTTCCTCTCCTCCCAGAATGTCCTGCTCATCACGCTGGTGACCAGCACCAAGCGCAGGCACCCCGGCTTCGAGGCTGTGTTCTTCCAGCTGCCCCGGATGAGCAGTAAGAGGCGGCCCAGGCGGGGACAGGCCTTGGGGCCATGGGGTTTGAAGCTCAGGCCCTCCTGGAAGTGGGGCGTCTGGTGCCCAGGCTTGAGGGAGGCCAGCCAGCTCCTCAGGGCCCCTTGCCCTCCTGGGACCTCAGTCGTCACATGCGTCTCTCTGCCTTTCCTTCCAGGCTGTGGAGGCTACTTGCGGGCAGCCCAGGGGACATTTAACAGCCCCTACTATCCAGGCCACTACCCGCCCAATATCAACTGTACCTGGCACATTGAGGTGGGAGCTGTGTGCTGTGGGGGGTTACAGAAGCTGGTTGAGGGGTAGATGGGGGGAGGAAAGAGGAAGGGGTTGGGGGTGCTCCAGGGAGGATGGGGGTGAGGGTGCTCCAGGGGGGCAGGAGAGAGGGCAGTGAGCACCTTTGGCCACTCCTAAGGGGTGTGTGTGGAGGCTGTGGGTGGGGCAGTTTTCGAAGCAGCGTCCAGCAGACCCAAACTCAACCCCTCCTGTGGCCGGTGCCTGCCGGAGGGACCCGGGTCCGGGATGCAGCTGGCTCTGGGACCTCCTAGAGGAGCTGTGGGGACAGCGAGTGCTGTGCAGAGGAGGACACGCTCACTGGACGGCAGGAGACGCGCGCCGTCCAGTCAGTGATGTGGGAGAACTGCCCGGCCTTCTTTAGAACACCACAGTGTGTGTGTGCTGGCGAGTCGGGAAGGTCTTCCTTCCAGCTCCCTCCTGCCGCGTCCTCACTGCCCTGAAGGCTGCAGGCGGGCGGGCGGGCAGGTGGGAGGGAAGAACCCCTCCCTGCCCCCCAGCCCAGGAAAGAGGGAGGCTGTGTAGAGACAGGCCCACAGCAGCATCTCTCTCTGCAGGTGCCCAGCAACAAAAACGTGAAGGTGCGCTTCAAAGCCTTCTTCCTGCAAGAGCCCAACGTCCCGGTGGGCTCCTGCACCAAGGATTACGTGGAGATCAACGGGGAGAAGTGAGTGCCGGGGGAGGGCAAGGGGGGGTGCCCCAGCCCCGGGGGGATCCTCTTCCTCCGCTGAGCTGCCCGCCGCCCCCAGGTACTGCGGAAAGAGGTCGCAGTTTGTCGCCAGCAGCAGGAGCAACAAGATCACCGTCCACTTCCACTCGGACCAGTCCTACACCGACACCGGATTCCTGGCGGAGTTCCTGTCCTTCGATGCCCGTGACCGTGAGTGTCGCGCTTAGGACGCGGGGCCTGGCTGGAGGGCCGACCTGAGATTGGCCGTCTATTCTGCATCTCATTAGCATTTCTGACGCTGAGCCACCAGAGCCCGTAGGGTGCATCTCAGTCATTGCAGTAGCTTTTTGAGAAAAAAAAAGAGCCAACAGTGCCCTTAGGTCCCTGGGAGCAGCCCCTCAGGCCGGGGAACCCAAAGTGCCTTTGGGCCACTGTCCCTTTGGCTCTGCACCACTTTGAGAATCCGTGCTTGTCTCTGGCCTTTTAGCAGCTGTCAGATGAATAGCATGCTTTTGAGACAGCACACTGGGGCATGGATCATCGCATGAACCACTCCTAGCTCTGCAAATTGTGAGATCTCTACTGAAGAGATCTTAACTGTTTCCATGGCCTTTAATTTCACTATCTGCTGTGAATATCAGTTTTTCTCTGTCCACCGTGGGGTTTTTTTGTTTGTTTCAACCTTGTGTTATAGAATAGGGCTTCCCAGGTGGCTACCAGTGGTCAAGAAACTGCCAATGCAGGAGATACAGGTTCAATCCCTGGTCTGAGAAGATCCCCTGGAGAAGGAAATGGCAACCCACTGCAGTATTCATGCCTGGGAAGTCCTATGGGCCGAGGAGCCTGGCAGGCTGCAGTCCATGTAGTCGAACACGACTTAGCTAGTAAACAATAACAAATCATAGAATAACCTTTTGGAAGACACTTTAACTGCACACAAGCATCCAAATTTAAGTTCACATTCAGCTGCATGGCTCACCACCCGAAGTGTAATCAGATGAGCAAACCCCTTTGGTAAGTGACAAAGCTACTTCTGCAAAGAAAGGAAAGCAGGCTCCTCTCAATTTGTCATCTGCCCGATGACATCAGTTGTCAGACACACCCTAGTTTCAGAAACGTTCAAGTGTGGAAACGTCTTAGAATTAAGGAGATCCAGCGATTCCCGGTGCCTGGGGGAGGACACGCACGTCATCTGTCTGCCGAGTGGCTGCTGCTCTGGGTTGCCGATGGGGAGCCTGGTGCTTGGGGTCATGGCCGGCCAAGGACTCGGGGCAGTAGAAATCAGTGCACACCTGCCGGCCTCTCTCTGCTCTGCCCGGGGCCTCCTGGTCATGGGGGTCAGGAGGGACCTCAACCAGCGCCTTCCCCACCCTCTCCGGCTGCCACACCGGTTGTAGGAACCCCTTGCCGCAGCTCAGTGGGCCTGGAGACCCCCAGCTGCAGCCTCACTCCTCTGAACTGGGGGCTGAGCTGGGAGGTCTCCCCGGCACCCAGTGCGGCTGGCTGCAAGGTCAGGAAGCCAGCAGTCGAGGTGATGGGGGTGGCTGTGGACTTCAGGCCTACCCTCTGCCCGCAGCGTGCCCAGGCAGTTTCATGTGTAACACGGGGCGGTGTATCCGGAAGGAACTTCGCTGTGACGGCTGGGCCGACTGCACTGACTATAGTGATGAGCTCGACTGCAGTGAGTCCCCTGGCGTCCTCTGCCCGCTCTGTGCCCAGCTTCTGCCTGAGACCCCGAGCAAGAAGGCCTGAGGTTGGGGGGTGGGGGTCGTTTCTGTCCTTTGCAGCCCATGGCGCTGAGTCAGCCTCCACGACCGGGCGGGATGGGATCCCCAGGGGCGCGCGTGGCGAGTAACTGAGTACTGAGTGAGCCTGGCATCTAACTGCCCCCCCGCCCCTCCAGAGTGCAACGCCACCTACCAGTTCACGTGCAGGGACAAGTTCTGCAAGCCCCTGTTCTGGGTCTGTGACTCCGTGAGGGACTGTGAGGACGGCAGCGACGAGGAGGGCTGCAGTGAGTGTGGCCGGGGGCGGGGTGGGGGGGTCTTTGCCCAGCTCCCCGTGGCCTTGCTGCTGGCCCTCAAGTCCCTGCTGAGTCCTTGTGCTCCCCAGGCTGCCCGCCCAATGCCTTCAAGTGTGACAATGGGAAGTGCCTCCCTCAGAGCCAGCAGTGTGACAGGAAGGACGACTGTGGCGATGGGTCCGATGAAGCCAAGTGCCAGGATGGTGAGGCCGGGGCCTGCCTCCCATGGGGTCACTCAACATGGAGCATGATGAGAAAGGGTGTCAGCTGGGAGAGAATCGTCCAGAAGGGCCAGGAGGAGAGAGGGTGTCACTGTGGGTGGGTGGGGCAGGCCCGAGAGAGGGGCATCAGATCGGGTGCCTCAGAATGGATTGCCTCTCCTATGTCCTCCTGCTCGAACAGTGAAAGTCGTCACCTGCACCAAACACACCTACCGCTGCCTCAACGGGCTCTGTGTGGACAAGAGCAACCCCCAGTGTGACGGGAACGAGGACTGCACTGATGGCTCGGATGAGAAGGACTGTGGTGAGCAGGGCTGCTGCGTACAGTTGTGCAGGTTGTTCACTGAGCAAGGCGCATACAGAGGCAGAAATCACACCAGGGCCTCACTCACCCAGCTCTGCCCCGGGAAAAGGATGTGTCTGCCTGGAGGAAAGGACGACTTTGCTGACTGGCACCCAGGCGCTGCCTCACCGGCAGCTCTGATCCTAGAGACAAGGCCCAGGGCAGCTAGTATGTCAGGCCTCTGTGGCCGGGCTGCAGTGCCGGGCTGACCCCTGCCTTGTAGACCTGGCCACGGGGGCAAGGCCGGGCTTCTCCATACTACCTAGAGGAGAGAGCATAGCTCCTGGAGCCCTGGGCAGGGTTCTGTACACACCCCGCCCATATTTGCAGCCCCCTTGCATATTTCAGAAGCTCTGGCCACAGGTTCAATGTGTGCAGAGCTGGGCCCTTCTGACTTGCAGTCACCCATCGCTCTTGTCTCTGAGAGCTGTGTCCTTCAGCACCCAGTGAGGACATCTAGGCAAATGACACCCAAATTAAAT
Source organism: Cervus canadensis (assembly GCF_019320065.1). Classification (NCBI taxonomy): domain Eukaryota; kingdom Metazoa; phylum Chordata; class Mammalia; order Artiodactyla; family Cervidae; genus Cervus; species Cervus canadensis. The sequence continues at coordinate 34,142,108 of NC_057414.1, forward strand.
CTCAGCAAACCAGCAGAGGTCTGAAGGCCTGCAATGGCACCTGTGCAGGAGCCCAGGGGTGGGGAGTGGGGGTTTTGAGTCCGGGGGCAGGGAGAGGGGCCAGGAGGCTGGTCTAGCGGGGCTGCTCCCCGCCCTCCCCCACTCCCACCCCGTGACTCCTGCCTCTGCCTCTCCCAGACTGTGGGCGGCGGTCGTTCACCAGGCAGTCCCGAGTCGTCGGAGGTGAGAATTCAGACCAAGGCGAGTGGCCTTGGCAGGTGAGCCTCCACGCCCTGGGCCAAGGCCACCTGTGCGGGGCCTCTCTCATCTCCCCCAGCTGGATGGTGTCCGCCGCACACTGCTTCATCGACGACAGAGGATTCAGGTGGGTCACAGGCAGGAGCCAGGAGGCCTCTCCAGGGCCCTGAGTGGGGCCCCTCTGTGTTTCCTGGGGTGGAAAGGCCCTGTGTCTGTGAGTCCTGCCTGGGTGAGGCAGCAGCAGGACTGGAGGCGTGGGGCTTGGGAACGGAGACACTTAAGTGTTTAGTGGGAGACCCTGCTTGTCCGGCGGGCTCTCGGTGCCTCTCCTAAAAGCCAGGCGGGCAGGTCTCATGGGTGCCCATCTCACAGAAGCAGGGGATCAGAGAGCTAAGGATATTTGCCTGAGGTTGTACAGCTCTTAAGCAGCAGAACCAGATGTAGCCCCGGTGTGTGGATTCCTGAGTCTGAGTGGTCAGTGTCTGCAGGGCGGGATCCCCCCTCAGGGCCCTCAGATCCACGGCCCAGCTCTAGGCTGCCAGGCTGCCATGGGCAAGTTTTCTGAGCCTGGGGCTCCTGGGGACTCATGGTGATGCTGTGATTTGTAGGCTGAGAGGTGTGAGAAGGAAACACGAGGGTGACGATGAAGCGCTGAGCCCATGCTGGTGCCCGTGCAGACCCGAACCCACCCCGGGGAGGGTCACCAAGCACGTCACTGGGCCGAGCTGGCCTCTCAGGGCGGCTTAGCGGGAGCAGGCGGCCCAGGGCTGGGGCTCTTTGTGCCTTGGGTCCAGCCCGCCCAGGCCATCGGCTGTGGGAGTGAGACTGAGGGCTCAGAGGGCCCCGCTCCCTCAGGCCTTTCCTGCCGGGCGCCAGCCTTCCAGCCCTGGGCAGCTGTGGGAGGAGGGGACCCGGGGTGATGGAGGAGGGTACCCAGGCTGCCACGGTCACCCTTTTGCAAAAAGAGAGAATGAGCACCATGGACTTTTGGGACAGACGGGGCCTGCAGCAGTAAGTAGGCCTGTGTCCAGATGGTGGGGCCTGACAGGTGCATGTGCTGGAGGGGTCCCAGAGGCCTGTGGGGGCTCGGGATCAGCGGTGGTCACCGGGCCTGGCTGGGTGGGTGAAACGTGGCCCGTCTTCTCACTATCACACTCCACACCACTCTGGGCAGAAGTGAACTGCTTTCTTCTCGGGGTGGTGGGAGCCTACTGAGGAAAGTTTAGAATGAACTTATCATTTTGGAATGTGGACAACTTGCAAAGACAGGACAGAATTCACTATACCACCCCCCACACATACTTTCCCTTGATGTTATCGTGCTACGTTTGTCAGCTCCGAGAAACACACAGTTCTTTACTAGAAACTCGCCTCGGGGCTGCCCCAGGGCTGCTCTCCCGCCCCCCTACTCCAGGTGCCAGTTTCATACCAGTGTCCTTTCTGCAGCAAGAGTCCATCCAGGTGCCCCCTTAGCGTCTGCTGCCCTGTCTCCCCAGTCTCTTCTGTCCCGGACTGTTTCTCAGTCGTTTTTGTGTGTTTTTCGTGACCTGGACTGTCTGAAGGTCGGTGGGTGCTGACGTTGTTCTCATGGTTAGCCTGGGGTCATGAGTGTTTGGAAGACAGCCATGTCTTATCAGCAGGTAAATGATGTCACCGTGGCTGATCGCTGGTGATGCTCGGCTCGGTCATCTGGTTCAGAGGCTGATGCCAGTTTCCTCCACTCCCTCCCTGGATCTCCCTCTTTTGGTCTCTCTTCTTTGGAAGTGAGTCAGTTTGCCGTTGTTCTGTAAGGAGGATTTGTCCCTTCTCTCCCGTGTGTTTATTTAATCATCTGTTTATGTGAGCAGGGACTCGTGTGTGTATTTTGGGTTGTCATCTGGTACTGTGTTGTGTGCTGTCTCTTGATTGTTGTGGGGCTGGCCAGTGGGAACTCTCCAGGCTGGCTCCTGGCTCCCTTTGACATGCCCCCCGCTTCTTTTGTTCTTCTGAGCCACCTCCCTGCTGACACTACTTGGTGCTCCAGGCTCATCTTGTATTTTCCTGGCCCAGCCCCAGAACTAGGTATTCCCCTGAGAAGAAACCAAGATCTAAGCACTGTGCACCCCCTTGGTTACCGCAGTCCTGTTTCAGCCTGGTGAGCTGGGAAGTGCTTCCTGAAGCACCCGCCCCCGGGCCCTCACTCCCTTACTGCATCTTCTTATTTCTCGTTTCCTTTTCTTTCATCTTCTCCTGCTCAGCAGTCTCCCTTCTGTCGGTGAATGCACTCAACACCATTGTGATCACTGGCTGGGAAGACACAGCTGAATTAGACTTGGTCCCTGCTCTTCCCGGTGTCCCGGGGTCGGGGGACAAGGTACACACATGTGTACATGTGCACATGTGTGAGAGAGGCTGTCGAGGGCCCAGTGTGTGGGGTTAGAGCTCTCCTGAAGGCTGGGGAGAGTGACCGCTGGGGAGTGCCTGTGTGGGCAGGGTGTCCGGTCTGGTGTTGAAACGTGAGGCTGTTTGTCACTGGACCAGATGACTCAGACCTTCCAGGTAAAGGCAGGGCTGTGAGCAGGGACAGGCAGGGGTGAAGTATGCTAGGACCTGAAGTGCAGGTACTTTGCACACATTTCTAAGTCAGCAGGTGACCCCAGGCTGTTCCTGAGAGGTAGTATCATGTGTCAAGAGCAGAGGCTGCTGGGTTGAGTCGGTGGCCCATGACCACCTTGATGGGGTGTCTGGGAATAGGATGACTTAGCATGTCAGCCTCTGGAAGAGTGCTTATTCTGGTTGACTGGTCGACCTCTGCTTTTTGACTCAGGTCTCAACGAATGGGTTTACTGCAGGTGCTTCGTGCTGCTGTCTAAGCTGTCGCTGAGTTACCTCTTGATGCGTGACCTTCTTGATTCTTTCCCTGTCGGCCATCCAGCCCGATGTGCGTGTGACGGTGCAGCACGCAGTGTCGCTCGCTGCCTCGGCACGACCAGCGTTCTTCATGACCTTGCAGGGGGCTTCACACTTTGTCTTTTCTTCCCCTGCTTCTTTTTCTCTTGTCTTCTGGAAGTTCCAGGCCCTCTCTGCTGACTGACACCAAAGTCTTCTCAGATTCTTTCTTCTCTCAGACACTATAGTCATCCAGCGCGCGGGTCACATCTCAGCCGTGCTTCCCGAGACGTTCACATACACCCTTCTGAGCCATTTCCCAGTTAGGTGCAGCCATCATGGCGCTTCTGTCCTAAGCACAGCCACTGGTCTCCCGCAGGAACAAGGAAATCCTCCCACGTCACCACCATACAGTCCTCACCCAGAAACGAGTGCACTCACATAGCACCATTAGCTGGCACATGGCCTGGTTTCTGATTCCTCCAATTCTCCCAGTATTGATAGGTTTTTTAAAAAGTCTAGGATCCAGTCAAGGGATATGCTTTGTTTTAGTCATTAGTTTTTTTTTAAATTTTTTATTTTTAATTGGAGAGTAGTTGCTTTACAATGCTCGTCTCTTTAAGTGTAGAATAGTCTCTCCCAGCCTTTTAATTTTTGTTCTTTTATGGCATTGCATTTTTGAAAAGTCCTAGCTGCTGTTCTGCAGAATGTCTCTTGATGTGGATTTTCCTGGTTGTTGCTTCAAGAGGAGAGTTAAGTTCAATATTTTTTGGTCAGGAAACGCTGCACAGGTGATGTGTTCTCAGGAAGTACACAAGTCCCCATCAATGGAGGACAGTTTGGAGAAAAGTCTGATTACTTGGTTAGGGTGATGTCCACCAGCTTTCTCCATTATCAAGGTACTTCCCCTGTTGGTGTTTTTTGTTGTTTAGTCACTGAGACATGTCTGACTCTTTGAGGCCCTATGGACTGTAGCCCGCCAGGCTCCTCTGTCCACGGAGATTCTCCAGGCAAGCATACTGGAGTGGGTTGCTATGCCCTCCTCCCAGTTCAAGTTCTCCTCTTCTTCCACCTCTGCCTGCCGACATCTCCCTGTCTCCCAGCAACAGCAGGGTCTTGTCCTTATGGGTTCAGTCCTCCTATGTGCAATGGTCAGAATTGCTGCATCCTTCTACCATCTACAAACCTGGGAGACAAAGTTCCATCTACTTTTCAGCTCATTTGGTACTTAAAATATGTACCGCTGCGCTAGAGAAGTACTTGGATTGATGTGCTGTTTTCATCCTGCTTACTGTTGTTCAGTCGCCAGGTCACATCTCTGTGACCCCATGGACTGCAGCACGCCAGCCCCCCCTGTCCCTCACCATCTCTCAGAGTTTGCCCAAGTTCATGTCCATTGAATTGGTGATGCCATCCAACCACCTCATCCTCTATTGTCCCCTTTTCCTCCTGCCCAGACTCTTTCCCAGCATCAGGGTCTTTTCCAATGAGTCGGTTGTTCACATTAGGGGGCCAAAGTATTGGAGCTTCAGCTTCAGCATCCAATGAATATTCAGGGTTCATTTCCTATGGGATTGATTAGTTTGATCTCCTTGCTGTCCAAGGGACTCTTAAGAATCTCTCTGGGCAGGAAGGGTAGGTTCATAAGAAGGGAGATATTTTTAGTAGTGAGATAAGAGTGTATTGAGAGGGCCGCAGGAAGGAAGGCCTCAGAGCATTGTCTCCGAGTGGGTGCAGGCTTGGGGTGGGGCATCTGGCTGGGGTCCTGGCTCAGGCCTCCCTCTCGGGCCCTCGCTGCCCGCTGTAGGTACTCGGAACCCAGCGTGTGGACGGCCTACCTGGGCCTGCATGACCAGAGCAAGCGCAGCGCCCCGGGGGTGCAGGAGCGCGGGCTGCAGCGCATCATCACGCACCCGTTCTTCAACGACTTCACCTACGACTACGACATCGCGCTGCTGCAACTGGACCGGCCGGTGGAGTACAGCGCCACCATCCGGCCCATCTGCCTGCCCGCGGCCGACCACACCTTCCCCACCGGCAAGGCCATCTGGGTCACCGGCTGGGGCCATACGCAGGAGGCCGGTGAGTGGGGGCCGAGGGTCTGCTCCCACCGCTGGGATTCGGGGGCTTCCTGTCTGTCCTTCTGTCCCTTCCTTTCCCACACGCCTTCCTAGGGTTCCCCCCCACCCCCCGGCGATGGTCAGGACACCCTGACCACTGTGTCCGGCTGCGCAGCATCCCACCCGGCTCCGCGAGCCCTGGACCCGGGTCCTGCCTCCGTGGCCCAGCTTGGCGAGCTGCCCATGTCTGCCCTTGCTCCTCGGCAGGCCAGGGGGCTATGATCCTGCAGAAGGGCGAGATCCGGGTCATCAACCAGACCACTTGTGAGCACCTGCTGCCGCAGCAGATCACCCCACGCATGATTTGCGTGGGCTACCTCAGCGGTGGCGTGGACGCCTGCCAGGTGGGCGTGGGGCAGGGACGCAGGGGGCGGGGGGATGCGTGGGGACGTGGGGTGGGGGCGGAGCTGGCATGGTGGGAGCGGGGTTGGGGGTGGCGACCAGGGTGGAGGCACGCCTTTCCAAGGCCTGCTCTCTCCACAGGGCGACTCCGGGGGCCCCCTGTCCAGCCCGGAGGCAGATGGGCGGATGTTTCAGGCCGGCGTGGTGAGCTGGGGCGAGGGCTGCGCGCAGAGGAACAAGCCCGGTGTGTACACGAGGCTCCCTGTATTCCGGGACTGGATTAAAGAACAGATCGGTGTATAGAGGCGAGGTCCAGCCGCGGTCACCCCAGGTGCACACCTGTGGGCCGAGGACTGGATTGCTCCGCACGACCCCGCCTCGGGCCCCGGAACCCAGACTGTGAACTGATCCCCGAGACTGCGGATGGGGGGGTGCTCTCTTCCAGCTCAGCCTCGTAAATGGGGGTGGGGTGGGGGGTAAGACCCGGCTGTGCGGGGAGGACCCGGCTGTGCCGGGAGGCGCGTTGGAGGACGGAACCTCCCCGCTCCAAGCTGGCCTGCTTCGCTTGGTCCGCCTGGAGCACGGAAGCAGCTGTCGTGTGGCCTCTGGGACCCCTCGGTGGGGCTGGTGGCGCCCCCAGGGTCACAGTCTTCAGGAAGCCCAGGCCCGAAGGCCCTGGACGTCAGCCGGGTCCAGGATCAGAATGTCTTACCGGCTCCCAGGGTGAGGTTCACTGTGTGTATTTGTGTGTATAAGTAAAACACTTTGTTTCTTTTTAGGTAATTTTTTTTCTTACTGGACTTGATGGGCTCTTCTAGCTCCACTAGCAAGAAATTGGGTTTAAATTCCCCTCAGCCCAGATCCTAAAGGGTCGGGCTGAGAGCGGGGACCACAGTGCCCCGTGACCTCCCCAGGGCCAGCAGGGGGCTATGTTTCTGCTCTTACCCGAGGCTCCCCAGACAGGAGGGTGGGGGGAGGGTGTGAAGCACCCCAGGACAGGAGCCTCAGCGAAGTCCCAGGTGGTGAGGATGCTCCTGGGTTTGCATCAGCCCTCGGGCGTCTCCTCTTGCCCTGTAAAGGTGGTTGGCTAAGGGAGGGAGGGGGAAAGTGTCTGTTGGAAGCGGGTGGGGACATGCTGCCAGGTCAGGTATCTGGTTGCCGGTCTGGGATTCCTTAGGGTGGCAATCAGGAACAGAGCTTGGAAAGCCACCAGATACCACTCAGATGATGAGATCAACCCCCAGAGCAGAATTTAAATATTTATCACCTGTGCTTACATCCTGGGATTACCTAGAAGGTGGTCCAAAGAGTCCTTGCACAAGATGACAAACACGGGCACTGACGCTGGGGAGGGACGTTGTCAGAGAGGTTTTGAGTGAGTGGCCCTTCCTCTAGGCCTGCGGGGTGGCCAGCCTCCTCCCCGGTACTAGCCCACTGAGCTCATGGCGGATGGAAGGAGGGTGAGCTAACTCTGACAACATCAGGAAAAGCAGGTGCAAGCAGGCTGTGCCTGAGGGGAGGCCTGGGTTTAGGTTGTCTTTAAGTTCAGGCTGTCTGCACCACCCCACCGCCCACCGCAAGAGAGAGGCTGAGGAAAGAGCAGCCTTGAGCCTTGAGTCTCAGGTTAGCACTTGAGGAGGCACTGGTGCTTCAGGGTCTGACATGCCTAAGGCAATGCCTGCATTTTGGTGAAAACCCCCCTGCTCTGAGGATTTCAGTCCGTACCATCATGTTTTCCCCTCTCTGTCTTCAGAGGGTGCACACTCCCATGTCATCACTACCCTGCGCCTGCATCTGGGAGACTGTTCAGTCTGTCCTTTGCCCTCACTTCCAGCTGTTTCCTAAAAAGTCAGGGTCCAGACTGTTTCCAGGCGAGGTGGAATCAACCCCATTGTCTGTCTGTTCCATTGTCTCAGAACCTTCCAGCGGGAGGGCTGTGTATTTTCCTGGGGTGCAAGCCCAGCTCGCCCTTCCCCTTGGCTCTCTGCTTCCCTCCACCACATGCTTCCTTCACCTTGAGGTTATCAGCATTTTCCCTGCCCACGCCCCTGTGGTCCAGAATAACTCAGTCTCTCCGCCAGACCTCTCTGCTGGAACTTCATACGGACTTGTTTAACTCGAAAAGGAAACTCTTCTCCCCTTAGCCTGTGCTCTTTTTCCAAAGAGCTGTGTGTGGTGGGGGTGTGGAGGGGGGCTGGGGAAGGAGGCTGGGGTGGGGTGGGCGAGAAGGACCAGGTCCAGAGAGAAGGGTGGGGAAGGTCTCTCTGTCTCTCTCCTGTCAGGGACCACCAGCTCCCAGGGTAAACAGGGCATCCAATACCTCTTTGAATTTCATAACCTAAGTACTGTCCAGATAACTAATAGGGCAGGAAAAATGTGTACAAACAGACTAGAGAAAATTGAAATCTATGTTTGAAACACGTGACTTGCAAGAAGATGGTAACAAGCTTATTGATAGCAGAGGGAAGATGGAGAAGGAAGTAGTCAATTCAACAAGATTTTGCCGAGGGCCGGCCTGTGCCCTTCGTGACAGGGGAAATGGGCAGTGTAGGTTGGGGGTTCACGTTCCTGGGAGGTGTGGGGTCCCCGGATCTGGCCACCTGTCTCCTGGGCCTATGCTGGGGGCCTTTCCGGGTGCCTGGCAGGATGGCTGTGTGCCTCCCCCACTGTTACTTGGTGGGATAATAGCTGCCTGAGTTTTAGAACTGAGAGGACACCTCCATTCAATCTCACAGCTGGAAAGAAACTTGAAGGTCTGGTGGGTAGGAACCTGCTTAACCTTGGGAGACAGACTTCCAGGTACGAGGACACCCACGTCCACACACTTGCCCTGCTGACTGTTAGAAGTCATCAGGGCGTCTGTCTCCCACTGCTGTCCGTGCGGGGGTAGGGAGCGGTTGATCAGCTGCTCCCATGGTATCTAGGAGGGGTCAGTAATAAGGGGCGTCATGCGCTGAGTGCTGTGTGTGTATTCCATCACTGCTTCCTCACCAGAGCATCTGCTTCAGGGTTCCTCCGAAAGAGAAGAAGAATCCAGACTTCCCTCATGGTCCAGTGGTTAAGAATTCGCCTTCCAATGCAGGGGATGTGGGTTCAATCCCTGGTTGTGGAACTAAGATCCCACATGCAATGGGGCAACTAAGCCCACGTGCTCTAGAGTCCACACACCACAATGAAAGATCCCATGTGCTCTCCTCAGTAGCTCAGTCATGTCCAACTCTCTGCGACCCCATGGACTAGCCTGCCAAGCTCATCTGCCCATGGGATACTCCCGCCAAGGATACAGAAAACTGAAAGTGATAGTCACACAGTCGTGTCCAACTCTGCATTCCTATGGACTGTATAGTATTCCCCAGGCCAGAATACTGAAGTGGGTAGCCTTTCCCTTCTCCAGGGGATCTTCCCAACCCAGGGGTTGAACCCCACTCTCCCGAATTGCAGGCGGATTCTTTACCAGCTGAGCCACAAGGGAGGCCTGGAGTGGGTTGCCATTCCCTTCTCCCAGGGATATTCCTGACCCAGGGATCAAACCTGAGTCTCTTGTATCTCCTGCACTGGCAGTCACCTGGGAAGCCCCCATACTTGATCTTAGCCAAAAGGCTGAGAAATGACTATGACCTGATGTGGCCAAATAAATATTTTTTTTAAAAAAGAAAAGAACAACTACATTTAAAAAGAAGTAGAGAGAGAGAGAGAAAAAAAAAGAAGTAGAAGAGAGGAAGGATGAATTCCAGCCACTGTGTAGTAACGTCCTGCACTGCCTTCTGGGAGCAAGGCACTCCCCACCTGAAGCCTCAGGGATCCGGGACCTCTTGCCAGGTGATCAGCTCCCTGGCTCAGGCACATGTGGACGAGGTCAAAATGAGCTAGCTGGGCTCTGGAAGGACTCCTACAGCATTTAAAAATCTTTCCTGTCCCCATTTCCTTGGCCAGCCCTAGCAGCCCCTGGGTATTTCCTTCTCTCAGGGGCCAAACATCTGCTTTTCCCTTGTCCCCCTGCCCGAGGCTAGCGTGGACTGGAGGGAGAAAATATTTCCTTGAGGTCTCGCCTTTGGGCAGCTGAACAACATGTTCTGACCTGTGATTCAGAAAGATCAATTATTCTGGCCCCACTTTCCTCCCTGGAGCCATTTCTGCTGAGCATTGGCTGGCCGTGGGGGAAGCTGGAGCAAAAGGAACAGAGACCAAAAGTGATGGGGCACCTGGGCTTGGAGGAGAGCCTGGAAAAGGGGGGCTGACGGAAAGCCAGCTGAGTCCAGGAAATCCCCTTTCTCAAGATTCTTCCGAAGAGCGAGCCACGAAATGAGCATGTGTGAGGGACAGAAGTACTTCTGGTCACCAATGACAGGGACTTTCAACCAGGACCTGGGGGAGTATCACCCCTAGAGCTGAGAAGATGGTCCATCTCATTCTAGTTTAAGGGCTTTTGAAAAATATGTGAGTGGTTAACAGTCTGAATTGTCTTCACTGGGTATTTATTGTAAACAAAAGCCTTTTGATTAGGCTTAATAAATATTTTGTAAGTTTGGGATTTCCCTCATGATCTAAAGGCTCTGTGCTCACAAGGGGCCCAAGTTCAATCCCTGATCAGGGAACTAGATCACGCTGCAGCTAAGAGATTCCATGTGCCGCAGCTAAGACCTGGTGAACTTAGCATGGTGCAGCCAACCACATGCGTACATATATATAGTTTGTAAGTTTGGGTTAAAGGCAGAGATTCTTCCACCCTGGGGCCCATTCTAGGTGAGGGCAGCAGAGGGCGCCCACGCTCTGCACGTCACAGGTGCAGTGGCTGAAGCAGCCACGTCCAGAAGGAAGGCGTGGTGGGCAACTTCTCTCCATGACCCTCTCCCACCCAATTCACGGTGAGTCTCTCGCGTCCCTGTGTTGCAACAGACGGAACCCTGTGTTGCCAAGTGTGGGAACATCATGTGTGGGCCCCGTGAAGGCAGCCTTCTGGGGGGCCGTGCTGTGCTTCCTCTTCCAGGCCACTCACTCCAGGATGTGAACTTCCCGGGCAGTGGTCCCCACGGGAAGCCCACCATCCTGGAGAGGCTGGCAGGCGCTACCTCTGCACGTGGCGCCGCCTTGCTTGGCAGACTCCTAGGCTGGAGCAGGTTTATGGGAGGCCCAGGGGGTTTGGGATCGTCACTACCATGGGGATGCAGTATCCTCTTTTAGGGGGTTTGGGATCGTCACTACCATGGGGATGCAGTATCCTCTTTTCTTTTTTCTTGGGGTGGGGGGGGGATGAGTAGAGGGCCCACAGAAGCTCCTTGGGTGGCCTTTTACAAGGCGTGGATTTATTTCATCCCACTTAATGTATCTGTGTTTGGGAAGATCCTTTGGGAAAGGAAATGGCAACCCACTCCAGTATTTTCGCCTGGAGAATCCCACAGACAGAGGAGCCTGGTGGGCCACAGTCCATGGGGTCACAAAGGGTTGGACACAATTGAGCGTACACGGACAATATGTGGAAATGGTCCTGTCGGGCTTTTCTCCCTGGGGCTGTTTTCTGACTTCTCGGTCGTGTTCATATCAAGGTCTGGGGAAGTTGCTGAGGAGCTTCACTCCTCCACCAGCAGCTGGCATCAGCTGTGGTCCATCGCTGAGGATGAGAGTGAGAGGCAGGAAGCGTGCTGAGGTCACACCTGTTACAGGTGTTACACCTATTTTTTTTTTAACTGTGACCAGATAAGATTATCCCATGAGTCCATTTTCAGGGTGTGCATTTGTCCCTCCTGACCGAATCTTTCCGAGGACACTGACCTCTCAGTGTGTGCCAGGCCTGCTCCAGGCGGTGGGGGGCCAGAGCTGCTCCTGCGGTAACTGGGGAGGAAAGTGAGGCCCGGGGAAGTAAGCGGCTCAGGTGCCCATACACCTGTCTGTCCTGTGTGTCGGTCAGCGGGGGAGGGGGGGTGGAGAAAACGTCAGGAGGCAGAGCTGATGGCTTCATGGAAAACTTACCAGTGCCCAGCGACTCATAGACGAGGTTGTGGCTCTGGAAAGGTCTTAAGCACATTTATTACCACATGTTCCTGTCACCCGAGATTAACATTATCTTGGACTCAGTCCGAGTTATGTTCAGACTTGACCTCCCCACATATTTCTCATTCTCCTTGGGATTAGTGAGCCCCTTCTATTTGTACTTAGATTATTCATGAGACTGCATTATAGATAAATTCTGGGAAGCAAGGACCAAACTTTCACATCTATGCTGAAAACAGATTATGCTTATGTAATGTACTTGGAGTGACGTGTGGGCAGCCAGGGAGAGGCCTGCATTCCAAGGTGCTGGAGCCCAGGCGCTGTGGGCTGGGCCTGGGGGGGCATCTGGCTCCCACTGGGCACACTGAGCCGCTAGGTTTTTCCTTTGCTCTTGGCTCTGTTCACCCCTCCACCCTCACTTCAGCCTACACTTTATGGTGGGAGAGGAGCCAGAAAATCCGCTGACGCACACATGACAGCTAGGGTAAACTCGGGACCAAGCGAGCATCCAGGTGGGAAGGGATTCAGCACGTTGGGGAAAAGCCTTCCACACCTGGTGCCTGCAAACAGAGGCAAGTACACGGCTGTTTCGCTCTGGAATGGCGGCTGTTGCCAACAGAAAGGAAGTAGTGGCGGCAGGTGGGCGGTGTCAGCTCCAGTGGGGGCACGGAAGGGATTCTGGCCTCACGTGTTCCAGGGTGCAGGCTCGGGGCCCCAGGAGGGAAGGCCTGGCAGCAGCCCTGGCGAAGGGGTGCTGGACAGGCAGGACTCCGGGCACGCAGCTCTCCAAGGCCACGGGCAGACCAGAGCTGCAGATGGACCCTGCCTGAGGTAGAGAAGCCTGCCCTCTTCACTTGTCCTTACTTTGTGTGTGTCTGTGTATGTGTCTATATATTTGCTTTGTGGCACTTACAACATGCAAGACAAAGTGAGGCCTTCTCCAAAGCTGACCTGTGCCAGTCTTTCTCCTGGGACCATGTGGAAAGCCCTGCCATGTCAGACAGTGGATGTGAGCTCTCACAGATGGCATATGGTCGTACCTGGGAGGCTGGGGGTGCTGTGGAACCCCAACTCTGGCTAGAAATTGTGCATGGATGCGCCTGGCACGTACTCAGCAGGACTGCATGAATCAGTACATGTTTCTGCGTTTAAACCTCCTCCTTGCCCTAGACCTCCCTCTTGTGCCTCTTCGGGAGGCAGTAAGATTGTCTGGGCAGTCACGCATGTCTGCTCGCCTGTCAGGAGGTTCTTGAGTGGAGAGCAACTGTATTACAAGAGCCACTTCCCATCTCCTGGGTGAATGGGGATTACACGCTGGTGGTCTACACCTTGTTTCTGGGCCGTGTGCGTAGGAGCCTGTGTGCAGTCCATCTTGGCAGGAAAGGCTGCACCCAGATATCTGACACATGCAGAGGTCTCTTAAATGCCATCTTAGATAGAGGCCAAAAATTTGGATTGGAGAAGGAGCTCAGTTGCGTTAAGATGTTACATCTACAGCTGCTGCCAGCACTGGCCTTTAAGCTCAGTTTCTAACTCCGAGCAACCTGTTCCTTGGCCTGTGTTGGGGAAACAGACTTCCTCTGAGTTTGTCCAGGAAAAGACATCACACGTGGAAACGTCCTCTGTTCTCAGTTTCCCTTTATAATCTCCTGGCACAGCCTTTGCTCCTCTGGCTTCTTCCCAGAGAGAGGTAGGTGGGGAGGAGCCCGGCCTCCTTCCTGAACAGGCCAGGCAGCACCCCTGACCTTGGTGACCCCCTGCATGCAGCGCCCTGGCCCCCGTGTGCTTGGAGCCGGCTCACTGGCCATTTGCTCACCTTGGCCAGCGTACCTCAAGTTGCTCCCCTGCCCACTCCCACACTTCATCTTGTTTATCGTTGGCCAAGCCCCTTCCCCCACCAAGATGATGAGCTCCACGAGGGCAGGGTCTCTGCTGCGCCGTTCCATGCTGTCTGCAGTGCCTAGAACAGTGCCCTGTGCAGCAATCTGCTGAAGGAAAGTAGACGGAATGTAGGAAGCAGAGCGAAGGGGAACTTTCAGCCCCAGCAACCTGGTTTAGTAGAAGCCAGGCTCTGCTAGAAGAGAGCCCTCCAGCTATGTAACTTTTCTTGCAGGACTATTCTTAAACCTCTCCTCACCTTCACTCTGAGCTCAGCTCTGGAACCCAGCTCGGAACCCTGCCCAACTCTTACTGTCTAGGATACAGAGTTCCTCCTCAGAAACAATGGGAGTCTGCCTGAGAACTTGACAAGGTCAAGGAAGTGGCACTGTGAGGGCTTGAAAAGGAACATCTTGTCCACTGTCCAGAGGCGACACGTCTTCAGATCCCAGGCCCACGTCTCATCAAAGCCCTCCTTAGACCCCTGTCTAGCCCCTCAGGGCCCCCTCCTCTGAGTGCTTCCCTCAACTACTGACGTAACTCTTCTGTGACCTCAGCTCAGCCTGTAAGCCCTCTAACCTACTCCACACTGGTTCATCTTTCTAGAGCCAGCTCTGATTAAGCTCTCTGCCTCAAAATGGGTGATGCTTCTCTATTTCCTACCGGATTCAGTTCGGGTTCTTAAGACCTTCTCTGATCCGACCCCAGTCTGCTTTCCAACATTCAATCCTTTCGGGGGTGCTGAACCACTGTCACCCGTGGACACTCCCCCTTCCATGCTCAGGGCCTGTTTCCCGCGCCCGCCCGCACCCCCCTCCCCCTTCTACTCGCACAAATCCTAGGCCTCTTGACAGGGAGGGCCCTCCTCCACATGTCCTCTCTGAGCCCTCCAAATCTGCAAAGCACGTGCTCTGGTGGTTCTCTCAGGGCAGTTATCTATGAGTTTTATAATTCTTCAATTCAGAAACTGTTAATTCCTAAGGTCTGAGGCTTCATTCAATCAACCCCGGCCCCAAGGACACCTTAGTACAAGAGATGGGTAAGGGCCCCGTCCTAATGGAACCAAAACTAATGGACTGCTTTTAAATCCTCAATTACCATTGTAATAGAAGCATAGGATGCTCTGTGAACCTGATAGGCAAGTCCCAAGCAGCTGCGGACTTGATGGATGAGTAAACCCGACGAGGGGAGAAAAACGGCAGGACCAGCGTTTCAGATAATTTGAGGAAGTTTTGGTCAGGCTGACGGCAGTTGTTCTGAGGATTATATCTGAAGTTATACTCGTTGCCTGGGAAATCCCACAGACTGAGGAGCTTGGTGGGCTACAGTCCATGGGGCTGCGGTCGGACACGACTTAGGGATTACACTGCCTACAGCCTCACATTTCAGACCTTCACAAGGATGAGTAGGCTTCTGATGTATATGGTGAAGTGGGAATGGAGGCAAGCTACTGGGTGACATGATTCTTGGCATTCTGTCCTAAAGTTCCCTGGTGAGCATAAAGTTACCTGTGAGCATTTCCTGGAACATTCACTTATTCAACATTTTTTGAGTTTTACTATGTGCTTGGCACTGCAGGGGACATACAAATAGAAGACACAGTCTCGGATGTCAAGAATTAAGTCAGCTGAGGGAGACAAGTAATAAATAGACAGGACTTATTAAGTGGCTACTATATAGACCCTGGATGTATATACACCCAGTGGCTACTATACGCACACTGTGTGTCCTGGTTGTTCTTTGGAAAGACTGATGTTGAAGCTGAAACTCCAATACTTTGGCCACCTGATGCGAAGAGCTGACTCATTTGAAAAGACCCTGATGCTGGGAAAGATTGAGGGCAGGAGAAGGGGCTGACTGAGGATGAGATGGTTGGATGGCATCACTGACTCAATGGATATGAATTTGGGTGAACTCTGGGAGTTGGTGATGGACGGAGGCCTGGTGTGCTGCGGTTCATGGGGTTGCAAAGAGTCGGACAAGACTGAGCAACTGAACTGACTGATATACACACTAGGCACAGTTGTAAGCATTTTACATACAATTCATTTTAATTCTCACAACCACCCCACGAAGTAAGATTACAAGATGATGTGATTGAGATGTGGCTTGTTGGGAGCTAAACAAAATCTAAACAGGAGGGACTGCATCCCCAAACTGGAGGAAGATGAGAGTAGGGGCTGAGGGGTGGGTTCTGAGAGCAGGTGAAGTCTGATCTGTGCTGTGAAGTCCAACTACAGCTATCCAAGTTCAGCAGGCTGGGCCATTTCCCAAGAGAAAAGAAGGCAGATTTGAAGTAGAGCAGTGACCCAACTAAAAGATGATGTCAGAAGAAATGGGAAGGATGGACCAGAGTGGGCCTGGCAGGAGACAGGGCTGTTTTTGTTGCTAGGCCAGCAATAACAAAGGCTCCAATTAAGTACCAGCAGTAGGGATGGAGAAAATAATAGGTGGTATTACCAGCAGGGGTGGGAAGGATAGTCCAGAGGTGGTATTTAGCTAGGTAAAAGCACACGTATTACAGAAGTTTACATAGTACAAGGTCATGTGCAATTGTTATACATCACAAGAGTAAGTTAACCTGGTTCTCCTTCAGAACTAGGCCCTGGCACGAAAGACAGAAACACCCACTTCCATAACTGAACTCACGTTTTCTGCCAGCACTGCCCAAGGGATTCTCCCCAAATGCTACTGCCCTGAAGAACTCTGATGCTGGCACTGACTGGGTCAAGTTCTTGGCGTCTCTGCCCATCATTGGGCCTGGCAGAGCACAGAGCTCTGTCAGCTCAACACCTCTTGGGCTCCAGCCCTGTGGGAGGTTTCAGGGTGGACCTTATGCCTTTTCACAGTGGGTAGGAAGGGTGCCAACTATCTGTGCAGGTCACATGTTTGTTACTATGTCACTGGGGCTTTGAAGACCAAGTCACTCACAGTGCTAGCCTTTTATAAGCTGTAACACATACTGAAAAGGAATCTTTGATCATCCTGCAGGTAGACTTGTTTGCAATCAGGAATTGTTTCTGGACAAGTTATCAATCATGCACACAGGTCCTGCCGTATGCCCAACTGACGCCTGCACCCCAGAGAGCACATGTGCCCCGGCCCCTCGATTAGAGTGGACGAGTGGAGCTCTATTTGGTGTGACCTTTTCTTCTTTGTCCTAAAGCAGCCTTCCCAAGGATCTCTAGATGGCCAGGCTCACCAGAGGCTGTGGGTATGTGTGGATGCTCAGGTTCTCTGGTGAGACTCACTCATTCACTTATTCAGTCATTTAGACTTCAGCCAAAGGCAGCCAAAAATGTTAGCTGTGGAAAACAAAAAAACAAACAAAAAACCCAAAAAACATAGGCAAGAACAGACAGAAGGGTGTGGGGCTGCATGGAAGCCTGACAGGATTCTAAAGACAATTCTGCCCACAGCCTCTGCAATGACTTATCTAAAAAATGGATGAATATAGAAATTCAGTATTTTTGGTATAAGAATTCAAGTAAATGAACCAAGAGTTTAATAAAATGGGCTTCCCCTCCTCTCCATGGCTGTTTAAACTCTAGTTCTCATCCTTTTGCTGATGAGGAAGCTCTTTCTGGATGGACTACCCCATCCTAGTTTTCCCATCTGTATAAAAGTTTACCCATGTGAAAAGGGAACTATGTTACACTTTGGGATTTGATGTTTATGGGCAAGTATAGCCCACTGAAACTCTCAGTATGTCTGCAGATCTCTCAGGGTTAGTACTTAGAACATTCTGTCCAGAAAAGCAGCTCTCAATCCCTGTGCCATGTGCCAAGGATACACACACCTTCGGTTATCACATTAAGTATCATTCTCCAGAAGCAATCTTTCTGGTCTCTAATAAACTATAGGGCATGATTCTATGGATGCTGCCTTCTGCATTTGTAGAGATCACCTTTGGCTGTGGCTACTGAGGACCCCAGCAGTTTGCTGACCTGAGTAGTCTGGTAAACTGTTGTTAAAAATACTCAACACACTCGTGGAATGACAGAAAATGCTTCTTAAAAATTTACCCATTTCCTCCCAGAACTGAAGTGATGCTGGTACTTGGGGTCAGTGAACAGTTCCCCTGCCTGTTACTCTCACTCTGCAGACCCCTCACTGTCAAAATCCATAGCAAGAGGAACCTACAGGTAGGACGGCCTTCCTTCAGGGCTTGCACAGGCTCCTCACCTGTGCGAAGAGCAGCTTCCCCCACGAAGTACTATCTCTACTCCTTGGTTGTAAGATATTACAGAAGTATCACCAACAGGTCTCTAATCAATAATGCACAACCTCAGAAGAATGCAGCCCAGCACTCAGGAAAGCAGCTCTGACAAGATACCTGGCTCAATCGCTCTGGGATTTGATGACTTTCTCTATTAGCCTCCTTTATATTCCTTTCAATTTCAGGGATGGTGTTCATGAACTCTTTTCTTAGCTACCCAGGAAGCTGATGTGTACTGTCTCATAGAGCACTCTCTGGTCTGTACACACTCAATGGATGCTTGCTTAAGAAATGCATTACTCTGACGACTTTTCTTATCCACTTGACCTCAATCATCAGCAGCAGCAATTCTTCCTTCCAGCCAACAGTAAATGACAACAGCAGGAAGTTTTATTCCATAAAGCATTAATAAGATATTTTAATGAAGGGGGGAAGGGAACCAAACAAAACTTAAAAACTTAGTCTTGTTTCTATTCAAAGACACTCAAAACTATTTTTTTCCCTGCCCATCCCTTCTAACTGCAACTTTATTTGTGACCATGTAATAAAGGCCGGTTTAAAGTTTTTGCTTTTTAAAAAGATTAAACCTTTTTAAAAAAGATTAAACAACCAAACTAGCAAAAAGTACTCAATACATACTTTCCTTATATCAAACAAGCTAATATTTCAGTACAATGTTACTATACAGAATATATACAATACACATATATTCACAAAGCAAACACTATAGGCTCAGAACAGATTTGAAAAAACATGATATTCACATTGATTACAATAACTCTAAAAATGATTGTAACATTGAAACGGCACTTAGTATACAAAAAAGTCACAAAAATATATATATATATATGTAGTCACCAAGAACCATGGTTCCTGTAAAATACTAATAGCCAGATACTAGTATATAAAATGTAAAGTTTCGACATCGTATACATTTTTAGGAAATAAAATCCAAAACCATTTTTGTTACTGTTGAAAGTCAAACATGCCAAATAACTTAGCTATGGCCACTGTCACCAAGTAAAGCCAAATGTGAATGAGATGATAACTGGATACATAGCTGGTGAACTAGAGCCTGGCACAGATACAAAAGTTGTTCTGGTTCTAGGAGAGGACAGAAGCATGAAAACATCCTTCTACATAATTTAATTCACATTTCTTCTCCAGCATCACCTTCCCTCCCCCAAGGGTTTCACAAAATGCCAGGGCCCAAAAAGAATCATAATGCTATTAATTAGCAAGATAAAAGTTTCTCCCACACTTCCGTGATGTTGGGCTACATACAGGAGCATTTTAAAGCATGCATCAGCTAAACAGGGCCGCCAGTCACCTTTCTGGAAGACTGTGGTACACACCTTCCTCCTAGGTTGGTTGTACTAGAAAGTACTCCAGTTTCTGAATGGAGCCAGATCTATATGTTAGCTCTGTAAAATATTGAGCTACTGTAGCAGCAAATACAAAATTACAGAAACAAAAACGTTTTTATTAAAAATTCCTCTGTTACATCAAAACAACTTTTTTCCCTTCCCTTCTGTTTCCTATAACCAGACATCAATCTCTTCTATCACTGAATTACATTCTATTATCTCAAATTGACTTTTTCATTATGCTGCTGCAGAAAAAGTTCAAATTCTGGAAAGTTTAAATTTACTTTTAAAAATGGGAATACAGGAGTTTTAAAGTAAAAAAAAGTCTGTTCTAAAAGTATCTCTCACAAATATATATATATTTAAATATTAAAATAGGCTACCTAGGATTTTTATAAAATGGCTTTTGAGAAGATAGCAGAGGCACAAAACGAAGCCATACGCCATCTTCCAACTGGACATAAGGTGCCACGAGGGTGTCCTACAAAGAGGCAGGCAATCTCTATCTGATGCAACAGGAGGCACCAGCAACAAGAGAGACATCAAACATGTTATTGGGATGTGAACTGAGATCAAATTGTACTCTAGTAGGGGCTGTGGTCTTTTTTAAAAAATATCTTGAAATATAAGCACGAGAAGCCATTATTTTGTATAAGGAAGAAAATGACTAAAATTTATGATCTTACTCCTGATTCAGCTGATGGCATTCACTTCAGGTACCTGAAAGATGAACAGCAGTGCGACTTTCAATAACTCAACAGACCACTCTCAGTATGAGAGACTTTACATAGCATTTGTCAACTTGAAAATTAAACTGATGGTTGAAATAAGAGAAAGCTCTTACAGAAATTACGAAAAAAAGTCTTTCGAGAAAAAACACGTGTTTCTAGGAACAGCACGAAAGGCTGCCCATCTTTAAGTGAATACAACCTCCACTAATACAATTAATTTAGGGAAGACTGACCTTTCCTCAGCAGACCATGTACTTTGGTAATCTGAACATTCATTCACAGGATGATTTTTAAACCTGCTTACCTGAATGATGAAATTTGGATATGGTTAGACTGGTATTTGGAAAAACAAGGACAATTTAATAAAATCTTGACACTTAGGCCCTCACACCATCAAGCAGCAATTTTATCAATAAATCATCACAATTGAGCCTAGGGCTTTAGTTTAATCAGCAAAAAGTCAGTTTAAAAGAGAAAGGCAATAATCAAAGAATCTGATTTTTATAAACCAGGCACTTCAAAATGAAATTTAAAAATTTTAAGTTTAAAAAAAAATTTTTTTTTAAGTTTTTGTTTTCAACCAATAGTCCAAACCTTTAAATTCTTTGTAAACTATTATGTACATAAAACCTTGATGTTAGTTGGAACTGGCCTGGACCATATACAGAGTGAACTATGTAGTACACTTTAAGGCAGTCTCATTTTTCAGATACTGTCAAACTGAGATGCCACCACCACCAGACATCTCTGCAGAGACTATTTGTAAAGATATGGAACTTTTGCTTTTTTATCATAAAAATATAATCACTATGATGTAGCATAAATATCTAAGTGTATTAGTTGAGTATGAAGTTAAAGAAAAGTACAACTATAACATCACAAAGAGTCATCCCATAATCTGACATAGGCTTAATTCCCCATTAATAAATCTCAGCTTGTTTATAATCTAAAAATGAAATAGCCATAGGTTATCTACTCCTTAGTTGAACCTGGATATTAATTCCACTTCATTGTTAACGTGAGCCATTATTGCTTTGGCAATTAGTCTTGCTGAGGACTTTCCAAATAAAATACCCTATGTCACCAACATTTTGTCAGGCAAAAATGACACTGAAAGATAAAAATGGGTACAAGCAAAATAATAACTTAAATTTGGATGATCTGCACCTAATGCCTGTAGGAGTATGCTTAGCTTTAACATTCCTCATAGATATGGTTACTCTAATTGAGCACTCATCCACCATTCTGTTCTGATTCAGAAAAGAAAATCAAGTTTGTATATATGCTTCTCTCATTAACTCTCAAAATCAAAATTAAATCATCTTCTGTCAATAACTTAACTGAAAATAGCATTTAGTATCTTTCAGCAACTTTGGGTCGCTTCCTGATGTGAATTTTTCTCATTTTTTCCCTCCCAATTAATAACTAGAAAACTACTCTCCCTCACTAGGATGTATAATCCAAAGCTATGACTTCACGTTTTGTGGATGAGTGAAAACAAAGTAAATGCCACACAAAAGTTGCTAATTCTCTTCATCAATTCCTTAAATCTCAAAGTTCTTTCAGTTATAATTTTAGGATTGTTCATTCATCAAGTAGTAATTCTCTCCATGTGGTTATTCTAGCATACACAGCCATAATAAACATTGTAAGGTAATGTATTTCTCAGGGGCTACAAAGCTGAAAGAAAGCAAACCATGATCCGAGAATCTTCAAAATAAAAGCCACTGAACTAGGTAAGTGGCCTCTATTTAGATTAAGTATGAGAATAAAAATTAGTAAGAGGTAAAATAAAAACTGAAAGAATTAATACAGCTTCCAAAGGCTCCCAGGGAACCATTTATACATCAGCAGAGACTGGTTCAGTAGTCAGAAGTTAACAGAGTTACCAACAATAAGTACATTAGATGTGCCAGATAGTTCTTTCCACTTGGTAACATATTTTAACAAAATGGAAGGGTTTTGTTTGTTTTTAAAACCTAAGGGCATGTGTCAAAGGAATCAGAATGTAAAGTTCTGTAAGCCAGAATGGTTGCTGAACTGTTAAAATGTAACACCAAATGAGGCTATTTAAACATTTTAGTAACTTTATCTCACTGAAATTGAGAACTTTAAAAACTAGTAATGTAACTAAATAGATAGCTAATTACTTAAGGATTACTTTCAAAGTAAGAAACACTCATTCAAATATATTTGTGGGTGATAACCTCCATCTGCATCCCTTTCTTGAAACCTTAAAAAAAAACCAAAAAAAGAGCACTAAACTTTTGTTTGTGAATTAGTGCAATCACTAACATGCCAAGTGCTTGCACTGTTAGAACACAGCCTTATAAAGTGGAAAGGATGCCTGCAGGGGCTGAAACACCCAGTATCAGAGCACACATCTCTGTTCATCTGTGAAGTATGTAGAGCATACTTATTTGGTAGCTTTAAAATGAAAATAAATCTTTTTATTATATAAAATCCTTGGTTTAAAAAGGCAACTTATCTTGCATCCTAAAATTTAAGCCCTTTAAATATCACAAAGTTACCTTCTGGGGCCTAATTTAAGCAAGATAGCTATGGTATTCTAAACTGGAATTTTTTTATGTTCAATTATACTGGTAATTTCTAATGATGACATAATATAATGGGTTTTCATCTTTGTATTTTTTCCCCCATATATTCTGGTAAAAATTATACATCCAGGCATCCTTCTCTCAGATGAATTTTAAATAAATCTAAGTAACACTATATACAATTATTTTCTTGCAGCTTGGTTTCTTAAACAGGCCCATAAGCTAAGTAACCTTAAACTATGTATCAAGAAAAATGTAAAGCCTCACTGAAATAGAAAAAAAAAGGACTATGTTTATATCACATGTTAAGTATTAGTTAGTTACCTGTATTGATAAGATGTGGGGAACAGACAACTAGCAATAAGCATTTTCACAGTAGGTTCAAATGTCTCATAAAACTTGGAAATCTGTATAATTTGTAACTACCAAGGAAAATTTAAAGTTTCCATTTGGGAAAAAATAGACAGTGATGGCAATCCTACATTCTGAGAATACAGAACACCTCAGAATGGGCAAAACTGTGCAGGACTCTCAGTACAAAATCCTCAGGACAGGGGGTATGCTAAATTACTTTCAATCAACAAATCTCCAAGTTCTGATGTATCTTCTCATCAACTCTATTTTCTTTCCTTCCTTCCTTATTCTAAAAAAAATAACTCTTAGAACTGAGGGCAACAATGACTCCTGGTCATAATTTCACTTATTCTTGTCTTGTCCATGTAAGATTTTAAAATTAACTTTGAGATTTATCTACTGGTAGGCATAACAGTTTCCAAAGAATCTATATAATATTAAAAATAAAAATTCCTGACCTTTCCAGTTGAGACACAGCAGTACCACTATTAGTATCATATAGTCTTGCTGAAGAAAAGTAATTCAAACTACTGGTAAAGAAGCATAAATGATGGAAGGCTATCATAATCTGTACGTGTTCATTTTCCTTAAGGTACTATAGCTATTTGGGGAGCAAAAAGGAAACAACAGGTTCTTGAGTGAGAAGAGGAGTTGGAAGCAAGTTAAAAACAGCAGAATATGAAAACAAAAAGAACATTAGCCTAAAAAACTTCAAGGAGTTCACTTTCCCTTCCTTTACATTAGTAAGAGGTCAGCTACAGAACAAGCCATTCAAAAAATGAAACGAATCACTGTAACTTAAAAAATTTTTATTGAGGTCTAGCACCCAGACAAAACTGAGATCTTGTGTTCTGAATAAGAAACTGTATTGTCTTTTTCTAATCTAATCAGGTGTCTTCATAATGATTAAACTCTGGGTATATACATAGGGGAAAAAAAGTTACTCAAAAGATCATTGTTCATGGACTCATGAAATTTAGGATCAAGGTAAGCGATGCTTTAACGGCACCAGGTAAAATGTATACTCCAGTCTAGAGTATCATATGTATTTCAACTATAAACCAGGAAGTTTCACTTTCTTTTAGCAGCAAGAGGTAATATTCATTACCTTAAGGTTTTTAGTTTTTCTTTAGTCTTAACCATTTTTTTCCCCAAATAGATCTGAGTTACAGATCATCACTTTATAGCCTCTTCTCTATTATTGCTTACATTCTGTAAAAACTATACTAACTGCTTTCAATATGACATTTTGCAATGTCTAAAAATATTGTGGAATAAGGACAATATATCACTGTCACATGGTATTTTGTAAACAATCTTAGTTGGGTTAAGAACATAGCCTTAACAGAGAATTCTTTATTTTGTCCAAACAGCAGAATGAAAACATCCTCAATAATACACAAACCTATATATAAAATATAGAACATCTCCAGTATATTTCCTTTTTATGGGATCATGCCAAGTATAGGCAAAAGAAAGTACTGTTGACAGGGTAAGACAAAAACTGACTTAGGCAATGACCTCATTAGCCAGGCATTAACATTCAAAGACCAGGTAAACAATGATTTTAACCAGAAAAGCAGTATGAAAGAGTTCCTATGAAGCTGAGATTCACACACCATATTCCCCATTCCTGGTCACTTCATGCACAGGTTGACTCTTCTCAACCGTGGCTCTCTGCCGTCTTTCACAGAAGAAAGATAATTTGGAGAGTACTATTATAAAGGTACAGGGAATACGTAGCCCAATACCAAATTTTCACCATAAAAAATTATAACGACAAAGCAAAAAAAAAAAAAAACGTGGAATTTCAGAAGTACACACCCTAATAATTTTTAAGAAAGCTCACCATAAATATTTCCAGAAACAACAGGCTTTACAGAAGATTGTACAATGTCCTGTGTACAAGGGTAAACATCTATTCAGGCCATTTGCCAAATTTGTTTAGTAGTATGTTTCTGGTGTATCCTTTCATTTCAGGAAGGTCAATAATCATCTGATTTCTTCTCAACCTAATGATATGTTGTTAGCCTACTCCTGATGATGGAAGAGGAAACTGATATAAGTGTGAAGTCAACTGCTTCTCTCTCCTTAAGTTTCAGGGTTTCTACTGTATTTCAACACCATGTTATTGTGCACTTACAGAAGCAATCTCTCAGTCATGAAAAATAAAACATCAGTTGCAGGACTTACAAAGTAAAAAGGGAAATTTTTCCAAACCCTTTTTTTTGCTTAAAAAATTAAATTCAAATGTACAAGACCAAGCACAGGCACTTTCCAAAAATTAAAAATGAAGCCAAACTATGAAATTACTCAATAGTTATAGAAGACAGCTCTGATTTTGGGGGGTCATCTCTGGTTGCCTCGGCAGAAGCACTGGTCTTTGGCTGCTCTGGCATTTCTTCCTCCTTTTCTGTCAGCCCAAGAGACCCCAAGGGAAAAGTGCTTTCACAATTCTGGGTCGAGGAGACCTGTGAAATTACAGGCATTTGAACAGAGGAGTTGCTTTCAAAACTGTGTTCTCCAAGATCATATTGAACAAGGGTCTCTTCTTGCTCCTGGTTTAAGTAGTCCGGTACTAGGAAATCACTAGGTAAGAGGCAAAGGATGAAACAGGGAGTCAATTTTCAAGCCAAGAATAAATAAGACATAATAAAACGACCTGATTTGTAAAACAAGATTGGGAATTTTCATTCTCTAATTCTTGAATGAAGATTATAACTCAGGAATTTTCAGCTTCTAAACTTTCCTAAACATGAGCCAAAACCATCCATTAGAACCCAAGTATATCAATTCTCCCTACCATCACGAGAGAGATCACATTCAGTGTCACTGTGGACACCTAAACAGCCTTTCTCCTTCTATGTAGAAGAGTTTCTGTGCACAAAACAAACGCAAATAGCATGTTCATTTAAACAAAATCATTTGAATAACTTATGTGTAACATTTCTTGGATTATACACTAATTATAAGGTATATAAACCTAGCTTTCTATTACTTCTTGGATACAGTTAAAAAACTAATCCTCATGCATAAATGACCTTATATACAATCTACCATATAGAAAAATGTAAAAAACCACTTAGATGCTTTATTTAAATCTTTACTGTTGAATAAAAACGTTCATTACACTTTATAATCTCAATAACTAATACACTTTAGGTTATTTTATAATTTGTCCACTATTAATTAAAAAAATTAAAGTCTGTTCATTTGCAAAGCAATTTAAGATGTCCTCGGTTATAAAAAGTCTTCAGATGTTAAAGAGTGGAGGACAGAGGGCTCAGCACAGGGAAGATACAGAAAACAGGCTGTGCAGTTAGTTAACTGGGACACGATTTTATTCCTGAACAAACTTTGATATGTCATGTATAATATAGGTTTAGGGATATAATAACCAGACACTCAGAGTCAGAAATGATTACATTAGAAAAATGTCTGGCTTGAAGAGAAAAACAAAATCAATGCAAGAAAAAAGTTTATAGAAAAATAAGATTAAAAAAATAAAGGTGGTGTAAAATTTGATTTTGTTTTATAAGAAACTAAGGATTCCTATAGATGTACAATTCTGATAAAGTATTAAAAATAGACAACAGAATTTTATATCTAGAGGAGACCTTAGCAATCATCTTTAAAGCTTACACATTATCCTTCTCTAAGTTCAAGCTTCTTCATCTGTGAAGTGACGTGTTCAATCATACCAGCAGTGAGCGGCAGAGCCAGAACTAGAACCCGATCCTCAGCTACCCAATAAATCAGAAAGGTTAACTCTATCATAAATTTTTAATATTCAAAGTATGGAGTTCTAAACTGAAAGAAAAAGAGGAAAACTTCATTTGAGGTAAACTATCAATTATAGTTGCTGCTGAAGTTTCTCTCATTATTTAGAGAAAAAAAAGAGAGAAGTAGTCAAGAATTTAACCAACATCCAAAGAATGGGAAGTAATCCACTGTCACCAAATATCATCTGACATGGTAAATTTTCCAGTCAGGTCTATTTAAAATCTACTACAGAATTACTTTAACCTTACATTAAAAAACAAACAAACAAACAAAAAAAACCACAACAACGCCCCCCCCAAAAACCTCCAAAACCCAAAACAAGTGGATAAGTAGTCTATCTCTGTAGGAAAAGATTTCTAATGCCAACTATAAAAGTATTTAAAACTGTTTATACTTAGAAGAATTAGCAAAATTTTATCAGGAGATCAGAGTGTTATTGGATAGTGGGAATTTTTAAGGAATGTGATTGATTAGCTGGCAACCTGATTGAAAAACAAAACAAAACACAGCAGGCTGCCCTAACAACAGGAAGAGAGAGTTTAGAAAGCAGTTTCCCTGGTTCCATTTTCGGTGTGCACCTCACCTGCTCTGGAAGTAGTTTGCTAGCTCTGACGCTTCATGGTTCAGACTCCTCAGGTGCACGATTAAATTTCCAGAGTTGGTGAACATGGCGCCACATGTTTTGCACTCGTAAATCCGAGGCTTGCGGATAATATGCCGGGAAACCCTCATGTGGTGTTTATATTCCCCGAAGGAAGTGAAAGTGGCACTACATATCTGGCACCGGAAACAGCGTTTACCTTCATGCTTTAGGCGATGCATCTTTAGCGAGTAAGCCCTGGTGAACTTTTTCCCACAGCGGTCACACTGAAATGGTTTAATTCCTATAAAATAAAGCAATACAAAATATTATCTAAAAACAAAATAAATGGAAATGTCATAAACTTCACAAATTTCTGAACTGTAATTTTGTAGCAATAGATAATCTGAAAAGATAAAAATCATCAGCAGAAGTGAGTCCCAAATTCAGCATCTTAGAAAAAGTACAAAACATCTGAAAAGTCACTAGTGCTTGAAAAAAGCAAGCAAGAAAGGCACCACAGGGGTGAGGGTAATCAAAGTGATATATACTCCATTTGATTTTTGAATTCTTCCAAATCTTCTTAGACTTCAAAATATAATTTAACAAGAGTATTTATTTAAGCAGACCCCAATTCTTCACCTATTATTATTTCATTTCATTAAAGTAGTAAGGTTTATATCAAGAAGATGTGTAAATTGATCAGTTATCTAATCTTCATTTCCTATCTCAGAGAAAAATGAGAAGAAAAAAGAAAAATTCTAACATCTCTGAACATAACTAGTGATTGTAACAGAACTATCTTTGGTTAAGTTTTGGGGTACTTAATGTAATAGTGACATAAATATGTAGAGATTAATATATGAAATGTAAAGTGCATTTATGGTCTCTTCCAATTCATTATCACAGTTTTAGCAAAAAAATATCAAAAACCTTCAAAACATAATCTGTTGATTCAACAAAGTCACAGGGAATTAGTGTTACAACAGGATTGTTAGACCTATCTGAAGAAGAGGAAAGTGAGACAGTTAAACAGCTGAGAATAGTAGCAAAGATTTCTTCGTTATCAGAGGCCAGTGTTCTACCCATAAGAATTTTATTGTCTTTATGTGGACACTGAACTTAAGTTTCAAGTATGTTCTACACATCATTTATCCAAAATCTTTTTTACACTAAAATAATACTGCAAGGCTGGCTGAATAGGGCACAGAGAAATTTCTCAGGGCACAGAGAAATTTAGGATTGCACAATTAAAATAAAATTCTTGTATTTAATTTTTAAAAACACTTTTTATTTGGAATTACAAACTTAAGAAAAATGAGAACAGCACAGAGAACGCCAACATATGACCTTTCAAGCCCATCTGCTTTACCTGATGCACTCGTGCTTTTCTCCCTCACACACACACACACATGTATCTGATCTCTCTTTCATGTATATCACGTGTGTATCACACTTGCCCCAAGTTCCAATCAGAAGATTTATGCCTGTGACCAACGTATTAAGCAAGTATCTTTCTGACAATGCAACAAATCAGCAACAGACGTGAATTTATCTGTTCTCACTAGACTTCCCAGAGATATACTTTTTCCTAACTCAAAAGCATCTGTTTACTATTTTTAACTGGACTTCCAAAATAAAATGTTCTAGAGGGTTCATTTATGCCACAAGAGGAACGATGGCATTACCTGAGTGGATCAGCATGTGCTGCTTCAGGTTCTGAATACGGGTGAATCGCACCCCACACGTTGGACACTGAAAAGGTCTATCTGGACCATTGGGACTTGGCCGCTCTGTGCTGCTGGTGGAAGGAGCAATGTAGAGTTGGTAGGGATACTGAACATTTTCCAATCTAAAAAACAGACCAAAGAAGGCAACCAGGCTCTGATTTTTAAGTTCAATAAACAGTTCTGCACAAGTTTAAATGAACAAAAGGAAATAAACACTTAAATGATTTTACTTTAGGTATCCTTAATCTAATAATCCTTTCCTTCCTACTACTGCTTTAATTCAGGCTCTGGTCAATATATGGCTATCTCTTTCTATTTTGCCCCACACCCCTTCCACAGTGATCTGATTAAATCAGTCTCTTGCTAACAGTCCTGTGATGGTTCACTGCTATCTTCAGAATGAAGGCATACAAGACTCATGATCTGGGTCTGTATACTTTTCCAGTTTCATTCCTGTCATACTCCCCAAACATACCCATACCAAGCAATTCCTCCTTAACACTTCTCTCTCAGTGCTGTGCTTTCATATGTTTAACTTCCTCTACCTGCCTACCCTTTTTGCTTAGATAACACACCAGTCATTTTATGAGATGTAGCCAAGAAGTTACCTCCTCCTCCTGAAAGCCTTCTTTGATTCACCAGTGATTTAGGCAGGTACTCTCCTATGCAGAGCAAGACTCCTCTGCAGATCACTCATGTTATCTGCTTACTTGTCTGTCTTTAACCTCTCTCCCGGCCCCAATGTCGGTGTGACCTCTGAGGACAAGGGTTACCTTTCATTTCAATATCCCCACCACTCAGCAGAGAGTATCTAGTACAGAACAGACAACCCCATTCATGTTTGAAATTAAGGAATCTAGGCATATTTCCATTTGCTTACACCTTCAATAATTTACTCAAAGGACTCTGGTTCACAACCTGCTCTACACCAGGTTATCTTCTCAAATACAGTAAATCGTATTTGAATTCTTTGAATCCTTTGAGTTTTCAACACACTTCTAAAGTCTGTCCTGGACTCAAATGATGAGGTGTTACTGCAGTGAAGTTTTATATTCAGTGGTCAGAAACAGACCATAAGCACTCAAAAAAATGATCATAACAGAGAATTAAAGTGGAGTGATCCAACAATGATTGGTGCTGTTTTACTTTAGACTGGTGGTCAGGAAAAACTTTCAGAACTGACAGACAGTGATCTGAAGAATGAAGAAAGAGGGAGCAAAGTGAAAATTAGGGAAGAAAGCATTTCAAGCAGAAGAAAGACCTTAAAATGGCAGGCCTGCAAACCAGAACAAACATGGACGACTCCAGGAACTGAAGAAGGTCAGCATGGCCAGAACGTGGTCTACGAGGAGTATGGTCTGAAGGGTGTCAGGCTAGAATCACATCGTGTACGGCTTTCAAGGCATGGCGAGGAGTCTAGATTTAAGAATCTACTCATTTCATTGGTACAAAGTATAATGGATTATACTGAGATGAAATAGACACTGGCCTGCCTTTTGTTCAGCACAGGGGCTACCATTCACAAAGAAAGCTCTAAGCACGTTTCAGCTAGACTTTAAAGGGTTACTGGGGGAGGGGGAGGACATCCTAAGCAAAGGGACCACCCAATAGAATCCTGAAAAGAGTGTGGCCTATTTTGTGATCAGAAATCTCTGCCAATAGGGTCACCATTAAAAAGAAAGGTAATAGGAAAAAAAAAAGAATCGACTCATTCTAATCCCAAAGAAAGGCAATGCCAAAGAACGCTCAAACTACTGCACAATCGCACTCATCTCACACGCTAGTAAAGTAATGCTCAAAATTCTCCAAGCCAGGCTTCAACAGTTTGTGAACCATGAACTTCCAGATGTTCAAGCTGAATTTAGAAAAGGCAGAGGAACCAGAGATCAAATTATCAACATCGGTTGGATCATCAAAAAAGTAAAAGAGTTCCAGAAAAACATCTGCTTTACTGACTACACCAAAGCCTTTGACTGTGTGGATCACAACAAACTGTGGAAAATTCTTAAAGAGATGGGAATACCAGACCACCTGACCTGCCTCCTGAGAAATCTATATGCAGGTCAAAAAGCAAGTTAGAACCGGACATGGAACAACAGACTGGTTCCAAATCCGGAAAGGGGTACTTGGTCAAGGCTATATACTGTCACCCTGCTTAAATAAGTTAAATGACTTATATGCAGAGTACATCATGAGAAATGCTGGGCTGGGTGAAAGAACAAGCTAGAATAAAGATTGCCGGGAGAAATATCAATAACCTCAGATATGCAGATGATACCACACTGATGGCAGAAAGTGAAGAAGAATTAAAGAGCCTCTTGATGAAAGTGAAAGAGGAGAGTGAAAAAAGTTGGTTTAAAACTCAACATTCAGAAAACTAAGATCATGGCATCTGGTCCCATCACTTCATGGCAAATGGATGGGGAAACAGTGGGAACAGTGACAGACGTTATTTTTTTGGGCTCCAAAATTACTGCAGATGGTGACTGCAGCCATGAAATTAAAAGACGCTTGCTCCTTGGAAGAAAAGTTATGACCAACCTAGACAGCATATTAAAAAGCAGAGACATTACTTTGCCAACCAAGGTCCGTCTAGTCAAGGCTGTGGTTTTTCTAGTAGTCACGTATGGATGTGAGAGTTGGACTGTAAAGAAAGCTGAGTGCTGAAGAATTGATGCTTTTGAGCTGTGATGCTGGAGAAGACTCTTAAGAATCCCCTGGACAGCAAGGAGATCCAACCAGTCCATCCTAAATGAGATTAGTTCTGAATATTCACTGGAAGGACTGATACTGAAGCTGAAACTCCATTACTTCGGCCACCTGATGCAAAGAACTGACTCATTTGAAAAGACCCTGATGCTGGGAAAGTTTAAAGGCGAGAGAAGGGGACGACAGAGGATGAGATGGTTGGGTGGCATCAATGACTCAATGGACAAGTCTGAGTAAACTCCAGGAGTTGGTGATAGACAGGAAGGCCTGGCTTGCTGCAGTCCAAGGGGTTGCAAAGAGTCAGACACGACTGAGCGACTGAACTGAACTACTGGAGAATTTAGAGTTTGCTACTTAGAACAGCAACACAATCTGACTTAATGTAAAAAACAGAATTTTGGCTGCAGAGCCCAAAGGACTTGTGGATTAAATACAGGGGTGGGTTTGAGGGAAAGGATCAAGTATAATTCCCAGAGACGTGCCGAAGAAATCGGGGCTTGATGATGACGCGGTTTACTGAGACAGGAAGGCTAGAAGAGCAGGTCTGAGGGAGGAGGCTGGAGCATTGTCTTGGTCTTAAGTCTGAAATGGCCCTGCTACATCTATGTGAGGATATCAGCAGGAAGGGTCAATGTGAAGACAATGACCTGGGAATCATGAGTATAAGGAAAAGGGTTTGGTGAACTGTTTTGGTAGCAGGTCAGGTATAATTATTTTTGGCTTTGCACACTACATGATCTCTATTTCAACCACTCAATTTTGCCATCCACAGACACAGCATGGTTGTGTCCCGATAAAATTTGATTTACAAATAAAGGTGGTGGGAGAATTGGCCTGTGGGCCTCAAGTTTACCAACACCTGAAACAGATACTACTTAAAGCAATGGAGCTGGGAAGTTTAGGAAATGCCTGAAAAACCTTTGTCTAATTTATGTGGCTACCTCATGATTACAAAATATACAAAAGTCAGGTTTCAGTAAACTTTTATGTAATCCTAGATAAAATGCTCGCATTCAGAATTACATGCGGGACCCTTACAAGAAAACGTCCTACTGTGTTGGTACTAACCGATCATCATCATCTACGTGAGCGTTGGTGCTAGAAGTACCCTGAAGTGTAGGCAATCCTTCCGTGATGCCTTCATCTACTGAGCCTGTGAACAAGAGGACAGCTGTCAGTACTCAGGTGAAATAAATAAACCAGGATATAAATTGCAAGCTCTGTCTCTAAGACTTTGAACAGATTATCTACATGTGATTTTAAAAATCACGTGTAAAACAACAGATTCTTATATTACTACTTAAATTCTTCGGATTATTTCTTTGAGTATTTAATTTAGAAAGGAGCACAGAAATTCAAATATAAATGAAACAAAAATTGACATAAAACTAAATAATGTAACATTTAAGGAATCACTGACAAGTTTTTTTAAAGACATTTTATGGTGACACACAGCTAACTTGTTGTACATACACTTTTTACACAAATAAAAAGACAACTGTAGGGTAAACACGTGTACAATGTTCTCACAAACCCTAACACACTACACTGGCAGCTTCTTTAAAGTCCCCATTACCCTTCCCTGATCACAAACCCCTCTTTCCAAGAGCAACCATCATCCTGTCTTTCACAGTTATAACTTGTTTCCTTTTTTCCTCACCCTTCTTCATTTTTTTGGCTGTGACATGTGGCTTGTGGAATATTCCCTTACCAGAGATTCAACCAGCACTTCTAACAGTGAAAGCGCTAAGCCCTAACCACTGGACCACCAGGGAATTCTCTGTTGTGAGTATTCTTGTACAACAGTGCATGTACGCATGTTTGTTTGTTTTTCCCTATGGTATCTAAATCAGGAATGGATTTGCTTGGTCATAGGATATATATTTTTTTAACTTCATGTATTTGTTGAACCCTTCCCTGGTGGCTCTGTTGGTAAAGAGTTTGCCTGCAATCTGGAGACTGGGGTTCAATCCCTGGGTCAGGAAGATCCCCTGGAGAAGGAAATGGCAACCCACTCCAGTATTCTTGCCAGGAGAATCCCATGGACAGAGAAGCCTGGTGAGCTAGTCCGTGGGGTCATAAAGAGTCAGACATGAACTGAGTGACTAACATATTCACTTTCTATGAAATGCTTGTTCAAGTCTTGCTACTGAGTTGCCCCCTTCATTATAAAAGTTCTTTCCATGTTCTGGATACAAAGTCTTTTATCAGTGAAAGATGTTACAAATATTTCCCCCTCTTCCATGACTCCTCTTTTCATGGTTTCTTTTGATGACTCAAAGATTTATACTTTAATTGATCAGTCTTTTCCTTTATGGTTATGGCTTTGGGGGCTTGTTTTTAAAAATCCTTTCCTATCTCAAATTACTTTATGAAAGATTTAGATTTTGCCCTTGACACATATCTTTCTTGAACACACCTGGAGTTGATTTTGTGAAGGGAACACTTACTGAAAAGTCTCTTTTCTTCTCTGCTCCGCAGAGCTCTAAAGGCATGGGTTTGTTTCCAGGTACTAGTTCCATCTGCTGGTCTGTATTTGCATGAATGCCACACTGTACTTACTGCAGTTTTAGAATAACCTTGATATCAGGCTGAGTAAATCCTCTTACCTTGCTCATTTGCTTCCTGAATATCTTTGCATTTCTTTATACATTTTAGAATTAACTTGTTGAATGTAAGTGATAATTATTTCATTTCTCCCTTTCTATCAGTTTGGAAATTACACAATCTTTTCCTATTCACTTTACTGGTTGCTTTGGAAATCAGACACGTACTTACCAAAATTGAAAGAAAACTTTACTTCTGCCTGGACAACAGAAGGATTTTGCAATTTACAAATTACTGCCTGATGTTTTACTTCTTTATTTGGATAAAGCCTCTATTTTTTCATATAAGCAATGTTTGTCCACATCTGTTCATGTTTACCTTTGCTCTTCATTCTTTTGTATATTAAACTTTCCATGTTCACTTTACGTCTACCTGTAGTCTATCCTTAAATGTTTTTTTAGTGATGATATTCTGAATCATTTTTCTTTGAGAATGCATTTCACCTTCATTCTTCAAAGATACTCTGTGTGCAGACATTTAGATACACATTTATTTTCCTTAGCACATTAAAGATATCATTTCATTGGTCTCTAACATTATTAAGAAGTTAAATATACCTACATTCGTACCGTCCATAAGCCTTACCCTCTTCTACACCTGTAGTCTCTACCGTTATCTCTGTGATGGTTAATTTCTGCGTCAACATACTGGGCTAAGGGGTGGCCAGAGAGCAGGTAATATATCACTTCCAGGTGTACCTGTGAGCATGTTTCTAGAAAGATTAGCATTTTGGTAGACCTGAGTAAGGAGAATCATCTTCTATTATCCAGTATGGTGAAGGGCTGAACAGAACACAAAGGTGAAAGAAGGGCAAACTGCTCTCTGCTTGAGCTGAGACATCCGTGGTCTCCTGCTTTTGAACATCAGTGCTTCTGGTTCTCAGGCCTTTAGTCTTGAACTGGGACTGATACTACCAGCCCTGAAGCTCCCAGGCCTTAGGATTTGGGCTGGAACTACACCACCAGCTTTCCTGGCCTCCACCTAGAAGACAGCAGACTCCGGGACTTCTGGTCCTCCATAACCACGTAAGCGAATCCCCCACCTCCCGCCTCACCCTGCATACGCCTCTGCCTATCTGTCCTACTGGGTTTGTTCCTCTGGAGAACCCTAACAGTTTGTCTGTGCAGCACTTGGGTGGTTTCTTCTAATTTATCTTCTGATTTACCAATTCTCTCTTCTGCTCATTTCAACCTGCTGCCAACATATTTGATTAGCCATGGTTCCTTTGTGCTGGTTGTTTCTGACAGTGGTTATTGCCCTTGAAAACACCCTGGAGAGGACTGACTTGCTGAGGGAAGGATGAATGTGCCCTCTTCCAGAAAAGATTTCTGTTTGCCTCTGTGAGGTTCCTGGAAGGTAGGCACTCTCTAAACCAATTTACTGTTTGAGATTCCTTGGCCTGCGCCTGCAAGGAGCAAGCACGACAGAAATCTGCAAGAGTTCTATCCATCTTTCTCAGGGGTGTGTTTTTTTCCTTTTCATCTTCTAGGCAGCCCACTGCCAAGGTAGCTGTCTCCAAAGTTCCCCTAGAGTCTGAAGGAAGGTGAGCAGGTGCAGTCCTTGTGGTATGTGAACTCTGGGGCCCCTACTTCATGCATGCACCTTCTCTAAGACTTTGCAGCTTTCATATGCTCTGGGTTGACCTCTGTCTCCCTCACCCTTTTCAGCTGATGAACCAAGGCCCATTCGTGTTTTGGCAAATGTCTAGGGAAAAACAGGTTTTAGTGCTCTGGTGAGTACTTACCTCTCCGGGTCAGACTCTTCCTTAAAATTAACCCTGATCATCTTTTCAAATACCTTAAAAGGTGACTTTAAAAAAAAAAAGGTTTTTTTGTTTTCAATGGGAGGGTAGATCCAATCAGTCTCGCCAGCTCTCATCAGGTGTTGAACTCGGTCGATGTGTCTACCATGTGCAGAAAGCTGTGCTGCCCCAACTGAACCAAGGAGCCTCTGCAGCTGTACACTCTTCCGGTGGCAGTGTTGTAACAAAAACTAAAATGTACTAACTGTAACAGTTTGTACAACACCACATACACGTGAACATTTAATAAACATCATCTGTTAACAGACACGTAAGATTAAATTTCCTCCCAGTGAAAATTTAGAATCCAGCACTTCAGTTTTCCCTCTTGGAACACTTGAACCAGGTGACATCAGGAAATGAATATGCTTTCCACTTAAGTAAAATTCTCCTAAAAAACTAACCTAATCCCTTTTAAGGCATCCAAACTTTATTAAATCATTTGCACTACAAAATTTGTGCCAGAGCTGTATATTTTGCCTTGACTTCTTAAATATAGAACATTAAAGATAACTTTTTCTTGTTTCTTGATGACTCAAGAACACCAATTGTTACACCTTGTTCCAATACACTGACAGAGGCTTCTGAAAGGAGACAAGACCCTGTGTTTACATTAATCCCCAACTGCACCTCTATTCCTTCCACCCCCATGCCATCTCTCTCCCTTACTGGTCTGTGTTTGGCATTTCAGTGCATGCCTTTTCTTTTTCTCTTTCCCTTACTGTCAAGACATTTATGCCTTTTCCTTACGCCTACTCATCCAACTTATTCCTGATCCTTCTCATTGGTTTTCAAACCAGATGTGGGTTGGAAGACCAGATAGTGCTGTATTTTGTTTAAGAAAGAGCTCTTGTCAATTTCTTCCCATTGTCACTTTTTCCTTTAAAGAAGAGGGAACTCTAACATTTCAATCTGTCTGAGGATAAAAACTGGAAAAGTTTCAGTATTTGGATATGGTCACCATGGACACACAAACAAATCTACTTTATAGTATTCTGCAGTTGTTCAGAATGCAGGCAACATTAAAGCTTATAGGTAAAGATTTGCGGGGGGAAAAAAAAAAAAAGCCTGGGGGTGTGATTTGGGCAGGCCAGAAAGACTGACCTAACTGACATATGACCACCAGGCAAGGCAAGCTATAATACTTCAGGAGAGGGTGGGATCATGGTGAGGTAGAAATAAAACCCACTGTGCTTCAGATTGATTCTGGTATTACCAAGAGTTTGCTTTAAAAGCTGGTCAAAAAGAACTAAGATGGAGAACAAGACATACTAACAGATGGTCCCTCTTAAAACAAATCTACTTCCACATTCTAAAATATCTAAACCTTGGCCTCTAGATCCCTAACTTGATAGATAGAAAGCATGGAAAGTAAAACAAAGGGCACTCTCTTCTTGTCCATGACACATTAAATGAGGCAAAAGCTAAAAATAAAAACCATTCCAAGCTAAATTAAGAGTTAAAACAGACTTTTAGAAATCTATCCAATATAAAAAAAAAAAAAAAGAAATCTATCCATACTGTGGGCACTGTAACACAGTGTTGTATCAGTTATGCAACTATACACAAAAATAAATCTTGTAAATTTTTTCTTTTTCCTAACATGATGGTTTCTGCCCATCAACGCAAGTAATCATATTAATTGGAATGTTACTTGAACCGATTTAATAGTAGGATACACAGCATTTACTTTGCTGAGGTAACAGTGATGTTTATTAAATTATTATAACAAAGTTTCCTTTTTAAACTATAAGAATTCTGCTCTCAGTGGTATGGGGATTAAGAATTCTGACTTACCCGCTTTATATGTTAAGGCTACCTTATCAAGAGAGATTCTACTCTCTTCCACCATTAAGGAGTGCTCTTCCATCAAAATGAGTCTTGTTTTTGCTAACCATTGTTTAAGTACTTAAGACACTTAAAAAAAACCCTTCTGGTGGTGAAAAGTAATCACAGTGGTCATCTACTACTGAGCTTTTTTTACCATATGCCAGCCACTGCTCTACATGTGTTAAACACACCTTATATCATACTTGAGAAAGAGGAACTGGCTTGACACTGATGCGTTTTTCTGTTGGACATAAAACCACCTCACAGAATATCAACATCAGACCCTGTCACACTGGTCTCAAACATGTAACTTTTTTTAAGCACAGACAAAAACAAGGTTATTGTGCAATCATACAAACTGAACCTCCCCTTGCAAAAGTAATGGATGTCCCTGCTGCTTTAGGTTCACTTTGGTCTGCATTCCTAGATCTCTGTTAAGATTCTCAGTAAGTCATCTGTGATTTCTGATATCACCAGTCCCTGAGCAAATCCCACTTCCTTGAATCCTCCCTTAAAATCACATAACACAAGCCCAAACCCTCTACTAAGTCCTTTCCAACACGTTCTTATGAGAAGCCCTTGAAGGCCCTGTTCCCACCAGTGTGTGATCTCCCGCACTGCAAATGGGCACTGAACTCAACTTGCTGAATTATAGGTGGCTCCTGGTGGTCTCTGGGGAATATACTGGGTATCCAATTAGACTTGCCACTGTTCCCTGATGAAACTATTTTCTGGCCTTCTAACACCTGTTCCTATAACCTATTGAGAGTTGACTCCCATCTACAAGAGGAATACACTGTAATGAGTGGATGGACACAGACAAGATCAGTCCCTATGAACTGGCCCTGGAGGCTGAGGTCAGAAAGACCGCTGACTGGCAAAAACATTTCAAAACTTTAAAAGGTATGACATATAAAAATCTTGAAAATATAATGTAAAATGACAGATGTCAGTCAGAAAAGACTACATATTGCTGCTCTCATTTATAGGAAATATCTGGAATAGGCAAATCTATACCGACAGTGTATAAGTATTTATCTGGGACTAGGGGTGGGTCCTGGAGAGAGGGATTGCGGGGTTTCTTTTGGGGGGATGACTATACAACTCTGTGAACATACTAAAACCCACTACTGTATACACTTTTAATGGGTAAATTTCATGATATATAAATTGTATTTCAATAAAGACGTTTAAAAAAACCTTATAAGGACCTGACTTCAAGTTTGTCTTCGTGTCCTGAGAATGGGTTTGCTTAGTTTCAAATGCCCAGAACCAGATTTTGTCTGATCCCTGGCCGCTGCAACTGGAAATAAAAAATTACACAAGCATTATTCTTGTGGACTGCTACAGTTCTCATGGGGTATCTCAATCTGAAACTGCATCTCTCTCTGGCCAAACATCTGCTTCCTTCATGCTTTCTCCGTAACTAACACGTTACACTTATCTCTCAGCTGACTCAATTTCACCAAGGACAATTCGGAGTTGGAAGTAGCCGTTTTGTGGGGAGCTTCAGGCATGAACAAGATTGTTCATTTGTGATACATCAACACTGTACCAACACTGAAGCAGGGACTTCAAGAGGTACCCCCATGGATGCTTCTGGTGTATGGTCTTCCTGGAAATGACATAACCTTGTTTAAGACAAGAACAAGAACCAAGCACTGAGGTACACTTTTAAACACCTTCAAATGAGCTATTGGTTTGTTTATTGTTTACTTTTAAGGTAGATTGAGGCTTCCTCATGCTAAAGGGCTATGCTGTAATGGCAGAAGAAAAATGAGCAGATTCTGTATTCCTGACTAGGAAATAGCAACTATTTCTCAAGTAATAGGACCACACATTACACTGATACTGCTTTGGAAAAACCCCATAAGCATGATCTTTTAAAAACACAGACTCTCCAATATCCCCATCATCCACAAAAGTTTAGAAAAAGAGAACAAATGGAATTCTAAAACTATATTTATCAAAGCACTTAAGAACCCTCAAACTTCCACAGTCCTAAGTACTGCCAAGAGGCTTGATGGCAATAAGATAAATCATCTCTAAGATCCACAAGGTGACCCCTTATGAGGTAACAGTAGGTTCCTGTTTCAGGTGGGAATTTTGGTTTAAATCTTAGGTTCTACCTGGTTACCAACTGATACGAT
Organism: Cervus canadensis; assembly: GCF_019320065.1. Classification (NCBI taxonomy): domain Eukaryota; kingdom Metazoa; phylum Chordata; class Mammalia; order Artiodactyla; family Cervidae; genus Cervus; species Cervus canadensis. The sequence continues at coordinate 34,181,960 of NC_057414.1, forward strand.
TAAATACTACAATGATACTCCAGGTTTATCACAAACACAGAAGAGCCTATGAATGATTTAAAATCTAGAGTTTTGTCTTCTGGAAAAGATGCCACCAGAGAAAACTGTCCAGTGGTATCAATAGAAAGGAACTGATCAGATGTTACCACTGGTTCAGCACTAACAGTTCGAGGTGACATTCACTGGATTCATAGTTTCCAACTTGAAAGGCATCACATCCTTCTGACTCCTGTACATCCATTCCCTCGAAGGTATTCTCCAGAAGATAACGACCTCAAAAGTGGACAGCTCCTACCCAAGATGGCAAAATCAGATTAATTTTCTGACTCTTCAGTACTTCTCTCTTTACTATTAATCATTCCTATTAAAGCCAATATGATCTTTCATCTTCATCCTATTGTTTCTGACCTCCTAAGATCTCCTTCTGCCACTTAAGAAAAAACCTCTTGTACCCCCACCCTAGACCACAGTCACTAATATGAATTTAACAGATTGTTGGATCTATTATACTCCATCTGACCCTGCTGACAAAAATTTAGTAACTGTTCTTTTAAGCACCGCAGAAGGTAGAGTCCCTTTTATAGGCAACATTATATATCATATTTCAGCCTTCAGCCACAGAGAAATGGACCCTGACCTCAAACCAACATGCTTCTGCTGCAATTACAATCCTAACAGCAAGGCCTATTCAGTCAGAAAGACCAGAATCCTGGAACCATCCCAATTATGATAGCCAGTTGGTTCTCTTCAGAGACACTTGAGTCTGACTTGCAGAAACTGTTTAACTCCATTCAAAGAATCTGTCCATTTTAAGGGACCAAAACTGCCTCACTCCTGCTGCAGTGAGCAGTTCTTACACTTTCAATAAGCCCACTACTAGAACACTACACTTCTATGTGGACACAGGGTTTACCAAGCTTGCTGCACACTAACTTATCCTGTATAGTTAGCTAATTGTTAGGGATTTTCAGATATTCAAACCACCATCTCAATGTGTTCAACTGCAGGTGTATTCCTGGTGGTCTTGCTGGAGAGCACCGACATACAACATAGAGTGAATACTGTCATTACTTTATGGTTGTGGGAACCTAGTGAGGCTCAGGGACTTGTTCAAAGTCACACATCTAGTAAGCGGCAGAAACTGAGAGCAGATTGTAGACCTGCCTGACTCCAAGTCCTGAACTCTTCATCATTTCCCCATACTGCACATATGCTCCATCATTCTAACTGCTCACCCCAACAAGTTTATCTACTCACTACTGCTACCGAGAAACTGTCAAACTATTTCTCAACATCTTAACTGACCCTCGTAACAATCACTTCTCTTTTAATGGCAGATTTTAGAGTCTAGAGTCCTTCTCATTTAAACAAATTTCATTGAATTTCACTTTTCTGTAAGGCGTTTAGTGTATACATTTGGAGTTAACAGGGGTAGCTGAGAATAATTAGTGTGTTTGCTCTGAAGGTAAAGAAAAGACAACTCATTTGGATAATTTGATTATTCAGATCAGAGTTCTTCCATATGTCTGATTTGTAACAGAATCTACATTTGTAATAGTATATACTGGAAATTATTCTTGGATAGATAACTGAAAGGCTTATTGTACTATGGTCCTAACTTCTCTATTTAATTGTGTTAATAACAAGGCAAAGCTGGAGCTGATTAGGTATACTCGAGAGTGGTTAAAATAAGGCTATTTCACATAGCTAGTTAGCAAGATGTTCAGTTATATTAGTATTTGATTTCTAAGTTCTCAGATAAATAATTAATAGTATTAATAATTACCTGTTAGTTCACTATTTAGAAGGTACAAAGGTGTTTTCAAGATTAAAGATGTCAGTAATTTAACAAAAACCGGGTTATACTGACACATAGCTAGGATCTCCTGCCATCAAATACATTATTCAATGTGTGGTTATCTGGAAAGTACAAAAGTATCTTGATCCAACTTTAGAAATATTATCTTTAATAGGTATTGTGGGAAGAACTGCATTCCTTCCCATCCCCCCCAAGGCATACTCACGCTCTAACGTCCAATACCAGTAAATATACTCTTATTTGGAAACAAGGTCTCTGCAGAGAGACCTAGGTAATTACCATTACCTAGAGTGTATGAAGCAAATGGCAACCCACTCCAGTATTCTTGCCTAGAGAATCCCATGCACAGAGGAGTCTGGTGGGCTAGCAAAGAGTCGGACATGACTTATCGACTAAACAACAACAACAGCAACAGAGTATATGATTATCTCTACCTAGTTGTGGTAGATAGACACTGCTAGTTGCAAACAATATCCCTTCTCCTACAATTTTGTGAGGTGGTTTCATACCCAGCTAATATACAAGTTAGAAGAGATCATACTGTAGTAGGGTGGGACATAATCCAATGACTGGTGTCCTGAGGAGGGAGATCTGGAAGAAGGCCCAGAAAGATGGGGGCAGAAAGTGAAGAGATGCAGCTAAACTCTGAGGCCCATCAGGAGTGTTAATGACTGTCAGCAGCTAGAAAAGAGCAAAGAAAGATCCTTCCCTACAGACCTGCCAGCACCTTAAGTTCAGATTTTCGGCCTTCTGAACTGTGAGAGAATACAATTCTGCCGTGTGAAGTCTGTAGTGGCTGGTGTGGCAACCCTGGGAAACTCATGTAGTGCATCAGAATCCAAGAACGTAACAACGTTAACACAGCCCTCCTGGTTCTCCAACCTCGTGGAGAAATCCTCTTCACTCATCTCTGCTGGCTTCCCTTCTCTCCCTGAATATAGATTATTTCTCAAGGAGCAGTTCTCTGGTTCTGGCTCTTACAAACACATTTTCCTGTTGAGAGTCAATGTGTCACTGCTAAAAGTGCTAAAGTGATCACCTCCAGTCCTGACCTCAAGGGCTCTGAGGCACGTTGCCTAGTCATCACCCAAGCACAGTTCACAAAGAATTGATCTTTCTGAGTTAACTCTTAAAACTGGGCTTCTACCTCCTCCCAATGACTTTCATCGTAGTTATGGTATTTAATAGATTCCTATCAAGTGTACAATTACCATTATTTTTTGCACCATTAAGAAAGAAAAAGTAACTGTAAAGATTATTAATTGTAAAGCATATCTGAATTTAGAGATAATAAAATGTGAAAAACTGTGACTTATAATCAATGACAATAATGTTCTCTCTTTTTCTAGTCATCCATGAACCCTGACCTTCTTATTCCCTCAAACCACATATTCATTAACATCAGGTAGTAATGATTCTTCCTTTACAAAGTTTCTTCATACCCATTTTCTTTACAGTATGACTTCAAGTATCTTCTTTCACACAAAGACAACTGTACTATATCTGGCTTGTGGACTGTCTCTCCCCAGCCAACCCCTTATGAATTTGACCAATATCAAATTTTCCTAAAATATCTGTAAAATACTTTTTCATTCCATTTAAGGTAGACTCCTTATTATCACTAGGATAAAACCCAAGTTTACTTGGCCTAGCTGTGGTAGACACTGCTAGTTGCAGACAATATCTATTTTCCTATAATTTTGTGAGGTAGTTACCTACTCAACTAATATATATATACCCCTAGATTATTTTGCAGCTGGGAAAGGCCACACATATGACATTATCTGGCAGAAGTTTTTTTGAGAGTTCTAGAAACATTTTCCATACATGCATTACCCCTTTCTAAAATACAAGGCTAAAAATGAAGCAAAAAACCTGTAACCACGAAGTATACAGATGACAGACTAAAGATGGTGGACTGCAAAAATACAAGGGACCTAGGCCACTGCAGAGCCACTATACTACTCCTGGACTTCCTATTTCTGAACATTCTACGCAAAAAAAAAAAAAAATCCCGTTGGGTTTAAGCCACTTTGAAGGGATTGTTATATGCAGTTGAATGCAATCCTAACTGAAACTAGTGTTTGAGGCTTTTCAAACATGTTCTCAATCACTCATTTTTCTTATTTCCCATTATATTCTATACTTGCAGGTTTTCATGCTTTATTCACATCACTGTGCTTTGAATTCACTGCTTTATCAAACATGCAGTGAATGTTCTTCCACATCTCTGAGCTTCTATACATTTTCAAAGGAATGTTATTCCCTCACTTGGGTAAACTCCTACTTATTACGTAAGATCCAGCTCAAACATGCAGTGTTAACTTGATCTCTCCTGTGTGAACCTCTAACACTGTTTATACCTCTAGCCTAGTTTTAATTATTGACTTACTCATCTGCTTTCTCAATTAATGGTGTTAACTCCTTGGATGCAAGCACTGTCTTTTTCATCATTTATTCACCCAAGTTTGGCACATGGTAAGTTTTTAATAAATAATTTTAGTAAAGAACAAAACACTAATTGCATTTTTAAAACTGGTATTTTTTGTACTGAAAGTAATTCACAATTCATTGGTATATGAACTGTGCCATAATATATGTGTCCCATCAGATACTGTTCAACTACTTTCTTTCTACTCATGTGTAACTTACTAAAAAAATATGGTAGGACTGATAGCATCTAAAAAATCTCAGTTACCATGTTTTAGTCTTCTTAATATTTCCTATAGGATACAGTACAAAACTTATCTAGTAAGCATTTAAAAATGCCTGCCCATACTTTATAGCATCATGGAAAACACAGAAGACATGATACCTATGGAGGAAGACTGGGGACTAATCAGAAGGTCCTCTTGCACTTGCTCACTTCCTGGCACTGTCTGCTGATCACTCAGTGAACTCTGAGATGCACTGACAGGCTGGGATACTTCCTCATGGACCTCCTCGTCACTTAACCTTTCCACTTTGACCCGGACATCTTCCTCAGCACCCAGAGGCAAGGTAGCTTTTGTGCTCTCGCAAGTCACATAATCAGTCATTCTTCTCCCTGTCTCAGATGGGCCAGGTAATTCTAAAGTCCGGGTATTTTCCGCTTGCTTAACCTTATCAGGCTGATTCCTTCGATCAATTCCAAAAGGAAAAGTCCAGGGAAAAGCTAGAGAAGAGTCAACTGGTTGATTTCTATTTTCTGAATAGGAAGTTGAAGAATTCAACACCTGGGGAGAACTTGTTTGTGTGCTACACTTTACAGGACTTTCAGGAGACATAACAATGTAGCTTTTGCGCTTTCTCCGTGATTCTCGGCAGACGGGGATGGTTCTTTCTACCACACTGCACTCTGAAGACACTGGAGAAATGCTTCCATCTCGAGACGTAAAATTGCAGTTAGAGTTATTTTCTTGTCCAGCATCCAGACCCTTTTCTGGTTGGCTGTTGGGTGTATTCCATAAAATGCTTGATTTCATGAACTCTGAGCAAGTGCTAGCAACACTGAACATTTGCATATAGCTGGCTGCAGCTAGAACATCAATGATATTTTCTGTGTTAATTGACAGAGTGGCTGTGTATGCATACTCTAAAAGGGGTATAAAGCCAGTCACTGTAACATGATGCAAATCCAACACATTCTTGTTCTCATCCTCTGCTTGGCCTACAAGTTTGGTGCGAAAGAAATCACTGCAAGCTGCTAGTACCACCTTATGTGCCCGAAAGATTTTGTCCTGGACACGAATAGTGATATCACAAAAATGTCCATCATTTCGAAGCATATTTAGCTTTCCAAGCATTTCCTGGCTGTGGGAAGAGGAGCTATGAGTAAATGTTTTCACACCCATCTTTCCCTTCCTCTTCTATAGATGCTCTTCAAGGATGCAAATGAGTCAGAAATGTCCTAAAAGATACATAAAATAAGCATTAATTAATGGTTCAGTAGCTGAAATACAAGGTGATTGAGATTGTTTTCATGAGGCCACCATGCTAAGGTGAAAGGTGGCCATGGGAAAGTCCAAGGTAAGAACCACGTTAAAATATACTCCCGGTGCCTGCGCCCTGAAGCATCCTACCAGAGGAGTCTGTGTGCTCATGTCATACACATAGCTTACACAAGACGAGCCCCTATAACTGCCACTGCTTGCAAACCACATGCCAGATACTGTTCAAATGCGTCACATTTCATAATTTGATTGTCATGTCTCTACCAATAGGTACATTTTACTGCTGTTGAAGAGAAAAGGGCTAACTACCTTGAAGAAGTCAAAGTTGTTAAGTTGCAGACCTAGGGTTCAAATCCAGGCAGGCTGGCCCCAGAACCTGCACCCTAAACCTCAATGTTTTATCCTGCCTCTTTCAGGATATGAGGTGAGTACAAGTGGCCAAGAGTCTAGGTCTTAGAATGTAATAGGTCTGCATTCCTTCTTCAACAATTCCTCCAAGGTTGTTATAAGATCTGAATGAAACACATGTAGCACATGCGTAAGCACGGTATTCGGCACTTTGTGCGACAAGAAAAAAGTGACTGCTTTTTATATTACTAACACAACAAAACCACCTTTCTGGAAGGAAATTTATAAAACAAATGTTTAAAATCAGACACTTGATTGGGTTTTTCCTTAAAAAAAAAAAAAAGACACTGATTTGCCTTTATCAGATTTTACATTTACTAAAAATTAAAAAAAACTGACCTTCTTAAATACTTTTAATTTCTCAAATCTAATAATACTTTTAAATACTAGTTCTTATAGTACTTTCCCCTTAAACTATTTTTACATCCTCTATGTGAAGTCAGGGAGGCTTATATTAGCCCCTTGATAAAGATAAGAAAGCTAATACTCAGGGAAGTTAAGTGACTAACAAATGATAACCAAAGCTAAGATCTGGGTCTTTTTACTGTTTGATCACAGTACTTTTCCAATATGAAAACACATAGCTATTATCTAAGATAAATAACCTTTAAAAAAAAAAAGTACTAAAATAAATATAAATATAAAACAAAGCATATTTGGGGAAATACTTTTTGTAAGCCATCTCTAGTTAAAGAAGTTTCAAATACCTCAAAATCAGAGCTACCAGTTTAAAAAAAAATGATGTTTAAAAGTTGATGAATATTTAATTGACCTGGGAAAATGTGTGGTTCTGAGCATTAATTAAAGCACAATCACTAAATACAGTGAACACTCAATAGTAGTAGTTATGTATTTAGTGAAAAACGTCATCAAAGTACACAGACAATAACCATCTTTGTGAAATATATACATATGTGTATGTATTTGTACACACAGACACACACACAGAGCAAGAGAACATAAGATCTTAACTAGAGATTCATGGATTCACTAAGGGGCCGTGATCTTCTTGAAACTGTACACAGAAAGATGTCTGCATATAGTTTCTTCATATTTATGCAAATCATTGGTAACATATGGGTGTTTATTCTTTTTCACATTAAACATTTGTTTCCTTTGAAAAAGCACTGTAATAGGGCTTGAGGCTTCCCAGGTGGCTCAGTGGTAAAGAACCCACCTGACAATTCAGAAGACCTGGGTTTGATCCCTGGGTCAGGAAGATCCTCTGGAGGAGGACATGGCAACCCACTCCAGGATTCTTGCCTGGGAAATTCCATGGACAGAGGAGCATGGCAGGCTACAGTTTACGGGGTAGAGAATCAGATGCATCTGAGCATGCACACACATACTAGGGCTTCAGTTTCTCCTGGTTTGGACCCCAAAAGTCATGCAGAGTAGGCCTCTTTCTTTCCCCTTGAAAAAGCTTTCAAAACTGAAGATGGCAGTCACATTCCTTTCCTAAGGTTCTCTTCTATAAGTTAAACATCCCTTGTCCCTCTAAGTGCCTCTTAAAATTTAATGAATATCCTTGCTCGGCTCAACAATCTCCACTTCCCATATTCCCTTAAGACTGGTTCAAAGAGTTGCATACAATGTGACAGGTACGGCAGAATTATAACTTGACGTAACTTTACTATCTTTACCTTCCTTGTCCCGGCACAAATAAGACTAAACTGGGTATTGTGACAGTGAAGCCACACTACTGATTTTGCTTACACTAATGAAAACTTAATAATCGACTTATTAGATGTGAGGAACTTTATTATGTAAGAGAGGAACACAATTACAAGTAAAACATTGTCCTTTACCTCATTAAGCTTACAGTCTTTATAAAAATGACATATGTACTTAATTAAGACTACACAGCTAGTGCTACGTGAAAGCAAACAATGAAACATTTAATTCTGAGTTTGCAAGGCAGAAGAGGAATCAGAGGGCAGGGCCTCATGAAAGAACTCTGCAGGTGATAAAGCAAACAGGTGCACCAAGCTCTCATGGGACCTCACATGAGCTCAGTGAGGGCCCACCATCCTGACGTGCCTCGGGTGCACTGTACTGGCCGACTGTTGTTAATGGCACTGTAAAGTGAAGTCGCTCAGTCATGTCCGACTCTTTGCGACCCCATGGACTGTAGCCTTCCAGGCTCCTCTGTCCAAGGGATTTTCCAGGCAAGAATACTGGAGTGGGTTGCCACTTCCTTCTTCAGGAAATATTCCCGACCCAGGGATTGAACGCAGGTCTACCTCATTGTAGGCAGACGCTTTACCATCTGAACCACCAGGGAAGTTATTATAAATGTGAAGGATGAAGAGGTCAACATCAGTTCAAACATCAATCCACTATATAAACAACCCTTTTGAATGTCCTTTGTAGGTAAATGTACATGTGAAGGGGAAATAATTTTTAAAAAGACATTATAATGATTTCCAGCTGAATAGATATAAATAATCCACTGATTATTAGATTATTCTAATTAATATTCTAATTAGAATTAGAATATTCTAATATAAGAAGACAAAATGATAAATTAGAATTCTAATAATTCTAATTAGAATTAGAATATTCTAATATAAGAAGACAAAATGATAAATTTAAGAATCTTCTCGGTCTGATAACACAATAAATGGCATAAAGCCTTGTGCCAAGACAGCCAGGTAAGGCCACTGAAACAGTTAACCACATCAGAGGTAACAGTTCAAACATAAACCTGCTCCACTCTACTTTCCCAAAGACAAGTAAACATAAGACACCAGGCAGCCAGGATTGATCTAACCAGAGTATCAGTCAACATACTGTTGTTTTCTCTCTCATAGGAATGAAATGAAGAGGAAAAAAAAATGGAAGGTTTTACATCAAGTTTTTTGTCCATATGCTACACCCCAGTAAACTGGCTTCTTTAAAAGTCCAACCATCAAGAGCACTTAGTTTGATGGCGATCACACGGTTCAGGCAGGAGCATGCCTCCAAGCAAGTGACACTCATAATCCAGGGACCATCTGCATGAACAAAGGTGTGAAGGCAAGACATTAAATAGTGTGTTTGGAGAGTATGTGCAACGGGATGTTGAAAACATCTCAATCGCAATTTGGGTGGAGGTTCCAAACAACAGATACTACCATTTCAAAGTGAGGTGCAAGGCAACCTATGCAAGGAGGTAAAGAGTTAAATATCAGAAAAAGATTCCTGCGGAGACAGATTAGTGTGTTTTGAGTTCCAATCCTTCTCCCACTCCCTTGTACTCCCCTGTAAGGGAAAGGAGTTGAGGCAAGTTTGCCCTTTGTTTTAGGTCTATGAAAAATGTGTCACACTTGAAACAAATCTAAAGGATACAGGTCTGATTTAAACCCTGGCCAAGACTAGGGAGTACGCTTATTACTTCCCAACAGTAAATAAAAGCAATACCTGGAGTGGTAACGATCCTCTGGAGCCCCAACACTGGGTGCATGCCCTGTTCTGCCCTGTGTCACTGTGGGACCTTAGGCAAGTCACCATACTGCACCTTCATTTCTTCAGCAGTGAAACAGGGTAAGACAACCTACCTCAGAGAGTTCTGAGGATTAACTGGCCTGATACATGTGAAGTGCTTTTAACAGTACTCAGCATGAAATAAATGCTACAGAACATCAGTCTTGGTGCTGCTGCTACTGTTACTAGAGAACTTTCTTCTTACTCAATCCTGTGCCTCTCCCAATCCTGGATGGGCCAGAAACCACAGTCACCAAATAAGGAAGAAAAAAAAGGCAGAGGGGAAAAACAGAAAGAAAAAGGAAGCCAAACAAATCTCTTTACTGCAGACCTGTAGTAGGCCTGAGGTGGGCAAATAAGAAAACCATTAACTCTGAATTAAGTTTATTAGTTCTTGAAAATAATGTTTCTATTCCCTAAAAGTGACCAGAAAAGTTAAGACTTGCCCTTCAAGGAACTGGAGGGAGTACTAACCCTACAATGCAAATTTATATGTATGGTGGAAGACAAAAATAAAATAAATTCTAAGTATCTTCTGTACATCATGTTTGTACAACGTAATGGCTACACACATATGGTACACAGCATAGTAAAGATGGAGGTATGGGATGGGAGGAAGATGAAGATTAGATTGGGAAATGCCAGATACAATTTTGTTTCCCTCCTATATTCTCATTAAAACAGATTAAGGACAGAAAAGAAAGTTTCTGATGTTTCTGAGTTTAAGATGCCTCCAACAGGAATATCCAGGTGGAATTTACATACGAAAACGTCTGTACTCTTGACTGTGTTTAGTAGCAGATACTAGGACCTTTAGATACGACGCAGCAACTCCCACCCGCCGAAAAGAATAGAAAACATATCCATACAGAAACGTATAGAACATAGCAGTATTATTCATAATATTCAAAAAGTGAAACCAATCCAAATATCCATCATGATAAATGGACAAATAAAATGTGGTATATTTATACAATGGAATATTACTTTACAGCAAAGAAATTAAGTAGATACATGCCTACAACATGGATAAAATCTGAAAACATGCTAAGTGAAAAGGCCAGTTACAAAGGGCCACATATTGTATGATTTCATTTATAGGCAATGTTCCAAACAGGCAAATCTATAGAGACAGAAAGTAAACGAGTGGTCGCCTAGGGTTGGGGGGGCAGTGGGGGAAATTTGGGGTTAAAAGCTAAGGGACTCAGGGATTTTTTTTTAGATAACAGAAAATGGTCTAAAATTGTGGTGACTGATACACAAATCAGCGAATACACTAAAAGTCACTGAACTGTACACTTTAAATGGGTGAATATGTAGGGTATGGTATACTAATTTTAAAATCTACACTTAGAGATTTAAGAAGTTCAACACACCTAAACAAGATAAATTCAAATAAGTCCATGCTCAGATACAAACTGTTGGAAACAAAAAGACAAAGGGAAAAATCTTAAAAGCAGCAAGAAGGGAATGACTCCCTACTTATAAGGGGAAAACAATTCAAATAATGGAGTACTTCTCATCAGAAACCATGAGGTAAGAAGGAAGTGACACAACACTTTCTAAGTACCCAAAGAAAAGAACAGCCAACCAAGAACACTACAGCCAACAAAAACACCCTTCAGGAAGAAAGAGAAAATCAACGCTTTCTCATATGAAAGAAAACTAGAGAATCGGCTGTCGTCAGCAGATTCACCCACAAAGAATAAGTTCAGATCAAGAGTAATGAATAGTAAAAACATATAGCTGAGTCTTTGAACTGTGCAAGTCCACTCATACATGGTGTTTTTCCAATAGTGAATACTACACTACTCCCTGGTCTGCGGTTGGCTGAATCTGAAGATGCAGAACCCCGGATACAGAGGAACTGTCAGATTCGCAGGGCTGACTATACTTATATGCAGATTATCTGCTCTGCAGGGTCAGCTCAGTGCCCCTGACTGCTGCCGTGTTCAAGGGTCAACTGTACAGGTTACAGTCTTCCCTCTCCCTCTGACTTTTCTAAATTATGTTTCACATAATTAAAGCAAAAACTATCCTAATGTTGATGTGATTCTCAAAGTATGTAAAGTTAATATTTAAGACAATTATAAACAGGGGAGTGTAACTTCAAAAAGAGGTAAGCCTTCACCCAGACTGATACTGTATTGACATCAGTGGACTGTGGTAAGTTATTTATGTATATATAATACCTAGAGCAGATTCAAAATAATATATAAAAGACATGCCCTCAAAACACCAAGGACAGATCAAAATGAAATTTTCAAAAAGGTACAATAAGCCACAGGAAGGCAGGAAAATAACAAAGAACAGAGGGAAGAAATAAAAACAAAAATAAAATGGTCTACTTAAATCTCAACATATCAATAATTTCCTGGAATGTACACAGTCCAAATAAAACCAACTAGAAGACAAAGACTGGTAGGATGGATATTTTAAAAACATGAGCCAACTACCATAAGACACTCATTTCAAAATAATGATATAAGGAGGTTTAAAGTACTATAAAAGGATGAAAAAAATACAGAATTATACTGTCCAATGAAGGAGCTGCCGATCACATGGTAATTTTAATCAATTAAACTAAATTGAAAATTCAGCTCTCAATGTCACTAGACACATTTAAAGTAATATGTAAAAAAAAAATAAATAAAGTAATATGTAAAAAAGCACTTGTACTGAATTAGTAATGTGCACATATCACTTTATTTTAAAAAGGTTCTCCAAAATTCTATTATAAATGAAAACGTCCACATTCTCAATTATTTAACTAATAGCAGTTAATATAGGTTTTTTAATATTGAGGCAAAATAAAACAAAATTTGTCATTTTAGAGTGTATAGTACAGGGCTTTAAGGACATTCACACTGTTGTGCAACCATCACCAGTATGTCCAGAACTTTTCATCATTCTGAAATGAAACTCAGTATCCATCAAACAATAACTCCTCATTCCTCATCCTCTACTCTCTACCAGACTCTGGCAGCCAACCTTCTAATTCTTTCTCTATGAATTTTCGTACTCTAGGTACATCATGTAAGTGGAAGCATCAAATAGTTGTCCTTTTGCAACTGGCTTATTTCAATTAGCACGAAGTCTTCATCCACTCTGTAGCAGGTACCAGAATTCCCCTCCTTTTTAAAGACTGTATAATATCCCACTGTGTATTTTATTTACATATGCATCTGTTGATGAAAATTTGTGTTGTTTTTTAATCCTCTACTTAACTAACGAAAGCAGGATTTATTTACAAATTGAAAGAATCTCCAGGTAGAGATGAATCTTAGAGGTCATCTAGTTCCATAGCCTTCTAATATTTAAATAATTTGATACAAATTATCACAATTAAAAAACTCTGTATCATCTTAAGTGGCTACCACTTTAAACTGTTCACATTTCTCTTTTACAAGTTGGAAACTACCACCAGTATTTTAATTTAGCCATGGCACATATGACAGAGGATATTCACATGTATGATACACCTCCATGGGCAAGGGCAGATTAAAAAAAAACCTGTACTCAATACATGTTAACATAAAATTTGCCATTCTAAACAATTTTAAGTGTCAGTTCAGTGGCATAAAGTACATTCACAGTGCTGTGCAGATAGCACCATTTATCTATTTCTAAAATTTTGTCATTGACAAGGACAGATTTTGAGAACACTCAAAAGAACTGCAGAGAACAAAAGCATCACAGACTTTACTTTGGCATGATAGTCCCAAAAGAATCTTACAAAGTGTGTAAGAAATAAGCTCATCATTTAAATATATCAAGAAACTTCATTTTATATAAAGAAAACATGTTCAATTTCATTTTTAAAAATTGAGCTTTATTTAATAAGAAGGGATCTTGATTTTATTTTTGATTCTCTACTCCACAGGCAATATTAAAAAGGCAGCACATAGGTAGGTAAAATTTACAGAATTACACTGTATGTTACTACAAATTTTTTCACTGAACCATTCTTGCTTATAGGCAATATGGACATGCAATTGACATCTAGCTGACTCATCTTTTTCATTAAAAATTTATTCATGGATAGAATAAAATAAAAGTAACTGTGATAATCACAAACACATAAATAATTCACAATTGCCACAACTGTTAGTGGTACCGTACATTAGTAATGGTTCTATACAATAGCTCTAGCTTTAACTCACAACTGATTAAGAGCAATCACAAAACCTCGGTAAACAGATAACCAGTGCAAGTTCGATGCATGAAGCAGGGCATTCAAAGCCAGTCTCTGGGACAACCCAGAGGAAGAGGGTAGGGAGGGAGTTGGGTTCAGGATGGGGGGACACAGGCACACGCGTGGCTGATTCATGTTGATGTATGGCAAAAACCACCGCAATATTGTAAAGTAATTAGCCTCCAATTAAAAAAAAAGAAAACCCTCTGGTAAGACCCAGTCCTTTGAAGACTCCTGACTCAAACTGGTCAAGAACAGGAATTCCTACAGTAACTCTGGACATCACCAGTATTTGAAGATATAGACAACCATGGAAAAACATTGCACTTTTATATAGTCAATACTATATTAAGTGTCTCCAGAGGAACCGTATGGCAGACTGTGAGGTATGTCTCTGGAACTGATAGTTTTCATTCTCTTACTCTACAGAGTAAGATCATGGCTTGATCATTATCTTAAAGCTTAAAGAGAAAATGGAGGAATAGATCGAAAAGAGGCAAATTTCCCCCCCTCAATGGGGGAAAAAACCCTCAGAAAACAGAATGAAGGAATTTGAATTTTAAAGCTCAAAGAGGATTACAGTTTAAAAAGTTTAGCTCAACAAACATTATCAGGTGCTAAATATAAATACTATGCTAAAAAGCCCAGAAAGGTTAACCAGTCACAACTCAATGGAAGACAGGAGTGGAGCCTCAGATTACTTGATTCTTGGAGTCTACTGTTTTGTACAAAAATCACAGTTAAAAATAGGACCTGCAACCATTACTCCTAAATTACAACAAGTACTCTTTCCATTGATTTGATAATAGTGTAAGAATAACTGTTTCCATATAGGAACAACTGGAAACAGCTTGGGATAGGAAAAGGTTAGGACTCATTAAATACCTTTCTAAATTGTCAAAGATTTAGTTAGGCAAATTCTGTAACAAAATGATGCTTGAAATAAAGAAACTGCTGTTGGACCAGAATTTTAAAAGCTGAGTTTAGTCTTTGCTGCAAAATAACCTAAAGAGGAAAAGGTGACTGTGAAAGCACCAAACATTAGCCTATTATGATTATCTGATTGCCCCCCCCAAAATACATGTTTATTGTTACAACTCTTCAATCTATATAGAAATATACAATGAAGTCTTTAAAAAAAACACCTCTTAATTCAAATTTTCTTAGAAACTGCTATCTCACATCTCCCCAATGAGCAATATATATAATTCCTCAATTGCTATTAAGGTTTTAAATTCTAGATATATGTAATAGATAGATACCCCTAGTATCCATGTCCCTTTGAATGATAAACGTCTATAAGGATAAATATATTAAGTCTTTTGACACAGTATAATGCATTAATTAAAAGTAAAGTCTTTTCACATTGCCCAAGTCCAATAACAGACTTCTCTACCTCATGTATAACTAAGCATTCTTTATTTTACTATACCCAATTCAGTATCAATAAATTAATGTTTCCTAGAAATAGTTTATATAGTAAGAAGAGCACTGCTTTGTACTTCAGACAAATCTGGATATTTGTTGTTGCTATTGTTTTATAACCTGTTTATTACTCAAGAATAGTTAATTTATAATACTGTATTAGTTTCAAGGGTAGAGCACAGTGATTCAGTGTTGGTTTTGTTTTTTTTTTTTAGATTATATTCCATTGTAGGTTACTACAAGGTTTTGTTTTTGTTTTTGTTTTTTAGATTATATTCCATTGTAGGTTACTACAATTCCCTGCTATATATACAGCAAATCCTTGTTGCTTATCTGTTTTATGTACAGTAGTTTGTATCTGTTACAATCTCAAATTTCTAATTTGTCCCTGCATCCCTCTCCTTTGGTAATAAGCTTGTTCTCTACGTCTGTGGGTCTGCTTCAGTGTCCTTTTTTTTTCCTGGCTGTGTTACATGGCTTGTCGGATCTCAGCTCCCTTACCAGGAACCCAGAAACTGAATCTATGCCTCCTGCAGTAGAAGCTCAGAATCCTAACCGCTGGACCTTCAAGGAATTTTTTTTAAACTATAAAGCTGCCTTATTTTTACACAATTTTAAAGGTCACTTTCCATTTAAAGTTATTACAAAATATTGGCTATATACCCCATGTTGTATAATACATGCTTGAGTCTGTCTTATAGCCAATAGCTTGTACCTCTGATTCACCACACCTTTATTTTGCCCACTCCAACTGGTAATCACTAATCTGTTGTCTGGATCTGTGAGTCTGCTTCTTTTATCTTATGGTCATTAGTTTGTTGTTGCTTTTTTTAAGATTCCACATATAAGCGGTATCATTTAGTATTTATCTTCCTCTGCAAACCTGGATCTTAATCATGTCTGTATCACTGAACTTACTGGATGCCCTTAAACTAGTTAAATGTGGCAGGAGTCAAGCAAGATAAAACAAGTACATGGGAAGTGCCCAGTGCCTAGCACACAGCATACACAGAAGAATGCCATTCAGCACTGAGTGATCAGTCTGTTCTGACAGGTCTCTATCACCTTTGGCTCGGTCTATCTCCCATCTCTAACCCCAGCACCCTTCCTGAGCTCCAGTTCTGGGCCTCTTATGAGCTAGTGTGTGTGTGCTCAGTCACGTAGTTGTGTCCGGACTCTGTGACCCCATGGATTGTAGCCCGCCAGGCTCCTCTGTGTGATCAGCGAGGATGCTAGGCAATTCCATCTGAATAGGTCTGCCATCTTTCAAATTCACTGCCTGAAACTGAACTCAAATTCTTCTCAACTGACACTCCACTACAGGATTTCTAACTGCTAATGATAGATGCTTTCAATTAACCATTCACCCAGAGCTTAAAATCTAGTACTTATTTTTGATTCACCATCTCCTCTCAAAATCTGGAAATTTTCCCTTAGCTACTCCCCGCTTCATAGGCAAATTCAGAAAAATTATAAATGTTTTTAAATGCCTTAACATTTAATGTTAAATCAGGAGATGGTTAGAAATTTTTAGCCAAGAACCTAATAATAGAAAAGGCTCAACAAGGTGAACAGGCTGCTTTTCTGAGCCAGGCCAGAGACATGGTTTGTGTATTCAAATTTGCACATCAAAGAGTAGTAAAATCCATTTGTCCAATCATAAGTTCCAATTGCAACATAGACATAATAGGTCTATTTAGGTAAAAGATAACAAAGAAAACATTAAAAGGTTTATCTGGCTAAAAGGAATAGAGCTTGCTTCAGAGCTTCAGGGGTTAGGGTGATTAAAAAAAAAAAGGCACACAAAATTTAGTTAGGTGTTTTCATCTCTGAACTTAAGTCTTAGAATTATGGTGGGTCACCTCGGAACCATAACGAGAATTAACTTAAGGATGGCAAAACAAAAAGTTGAGAACTGAGGCTCTTGATGATGTCACTGAATTGCAGAGTAATTAACTCTGAAGCTGCCTTACTCTAGAATTTTTTTTTTGAAAGTGTTTTAACTCATTCCATTAAGTTTTCTGAACAAAAAAAATAAAAAATAAAAAATAAAAGTTTTCTGATCCACAAAATAAATATCCACAGAGAGACCCCCCCATAGGTACTTCAACAGATCCAAATGAATTAATCATCATTTCTCCAAATGTACTCTTCCTTTTCAAATTCTCTGGCCCAAGATACCATCATTCCAAAAAGCAAAAAACCTGGGCGTCATCTTTGACTTCTACAGTAGTCTAAAAAAAGTCACTCCCTCAGATAAGTCTATGTCCTAATCCCTGGAATTTGCAAACGGTTTTTATGGAGGACTTTGCAGGCGGGGTGAAGTATCCCAACATAGGGAGACATCTCTGGATATCCAAGTGGCCCCTAGGTACAATCTTTAGCATCCTTCTAAGAGAGAAGTTAGAAGATATGACACCGATATCAGAGAAGGTGATGGGGAAGACAGGCATAAATTGGAGTGATGAGGCTGCAAATCATAGAATGCATAGTCACCAGAAACTAAAAGAGGCAAGGAATGGATTTCCCACCCTGACCAGAGTCTTTGGAGAAAAACGCTACCTGCCAACATCTTGATTTCAATCCAATGATACCAATTATGAATTTCTAGACTCCAGAATTGTGAAAGGATGAGTTTGCTGTTTAAAGCCATCCAGGCTGTGATAATTTATTACAAGAGCCAGAAGAAACTAATACAACTTCTGTTCTTCACTTTTCCTCCAAACACAGACTTGGTCACTAAGATCTATATCAAATCAATCCTTTCTTTTTTGGCCACTGCCCTGGGCTACTTAACATCCTGATTGTTCTCCCTGCCTTTAGTCTCACCAATGTTGAGTTAATCCCTCACCACTGTTCAAACTGTCTAAAATCCAATCATTTTAGTCCAGCAATTACCTCATGCTTTAGCTATCACCCAGTACAACTCTTAACAGCACTGAATTCTCAGCATTTGCATTTATATCATTCGATATCAATTGATTTCAATATATAAAACACTTGAGATAAGGCAGACTATTTTTTATTAGTTTATTTTTTGGAGGATAACTGCTTTACAATAACGTGTTGGTTTCAGCCATGTGCCAACATGAATCAGTCACAGGTATACACATGTCCTCTCCCTCCTGAACCTCCCACTTTCCTCCCACCCCCTAGGCTGTCATAGAGCACCAGGTGTGAGATCCTTCATCATACGGCAAATTCTCACTAGCTATCTATTTTACATATGGTAATGTATATGTTTCAGTGCTATTCTTTCAAATCGCCATACCCTCTCCTTCCACCACTGTGTCTACAAGTCTGTTTTCTATGTTGGCATCTCCACTGCTGCCCTGCAAATAGGTTCATCAGTACCATCTTTTAAGATTCCATATATATATTAATATGATGTTTTTCTTTTTCTGACTTACTTCACTCTGTATAATAGGTTCTAGGTTCATCCAACTCATAAGAACTGACTCAAATGCAATCCTTTTTATGGCTGAGTAATATTCCATTGTATATCTGAGGTTATTTATCTTTCTCCCAGCAAATTTGATTCTAGCTTGTGCTTCTTCCAGCCCAGAGTTTCTCATGATGTACTCTGCATATGAGTTAAATAAGCAGGGTGACAATAAACAGCCTCGACGTACTCCTTTACCTATTTGGAACCAGCCTGTTGTTCCATGTCCAGTTCTAACTGTTGCTTCCTGACCTGCATATAGGTTTCTCAAGAGGCAGGTCAGGTGGTCTGGTATTCCCATCTCTCTCAGAATTTTCCACAGTTTATTGTGATCCACATAGTCAAAGGCTTTGGCATAGTCAATAAAGCAGAAATAGATGTTTTTCTTGAACTCGCTTGCTTTTTCGATGATCCAGTTGATGTTGGCAATGTGATCTCTGGTTCCTCTGCCTTTCCTAAAACCAGCTTGAACATCTGGAAGTTCACGGTTCACTTATTGCTGAAGCCTGGCTTGGAGAATTTTGAGCATTACTTTACTGGCGTGTGAGATGAGTGGAACTGTGTGGCAGTTTGAGCATTCTTTGGCATTGCCTTTCTTAGGGACTGGAATGAAAACTGACCTTTTCCAGTCCTGTGGCCACTGCAGAGTTTTCCAAATTTGCTGGCATATTGAGTGCAGCACTTTCACAGCATCATCTTTCAAGATTTGAAACAGCTCAACTGGAATTCCATCACATCCACTAGCTTTGTTCATAGTGATGCTTTCTAAGGCCCACTTGACTTCACATTCCAGGATTTCTGGCTCTAGGTGAGTGATCACACCATCCTGATTATCTGGGTCATGAAGATCTTTTTTGTACAGTTCTTCTGTGTATTCTTGCCACCTCTTCTTAGTATCTTCTGCTTCTGTTAGGTCCATACCATTTCTGTTCTTTATCGAACCCATCTTTGCATGAAATGTTCCCTTGGTATCTCTAATTGTCTTGAAGAGATCTCTAGTCTTTGCCATTCTGTTGTTTTCCTGTATTTCTTTGCATTGATCGCTGAGGAAGGCTTTCTTATCTCTCCTGGCTATTCTTTGGAACTCTGCATTCAAATAGGAATATCTTTCCTTTTCTCCTTTGCTTTTAGCTTCTCTTCTTTTCACAGCTATTTGTAAGGCCTCCTCAGACAGCCATTTTGCTTTTTTGCATTTCTCTTCCATGGGGATGGTCTTGATCCCTGTCTCCTGTACAATGTCACGAACCTCCGTCCATAGTTCATCAGGCACTCTATCAGATCTAGTCCCTTAAATCTATTTCTCACTTCCACTGTATAATCATAAGGGATTTGATTTAGGTCATACCTGAAAGATCTAGTGGTTTTCCCTACTTTCTTCAATTTAAGTCTGAATTTGGAAATAAGGAGTTCATGATCTGAGCCACAGTCAGCTCCCGGTCTTATTTTTGCTGACTGTATAGAGCTTCTCCATCTTTGCCTGCAAAGAATATAATCAATCTGATTTTGGTGTTGACCATCTGGTGATGTCCATGTGTAGAGTCTTCTCTTGTGTTGTTGGAAATCAAGATTGCTGGGAGAAATATAAATAACCTCAGTTATGCAGATGACACCACCCTTATGGCAGAAAGTGAAGAGGAACTAAAAAGCCTCTTGATGAAAGTGAAAGAGGAGAGTGGAAAAGTTGGCTTAAAGCTCAACATTCAGAAAACTAAGATCATGGCATCTGGTCCCATCCCTTCATGGGAAATAGATGGGGAAACAGCGGAAACTGTAGCTGACTTTATTTTTGGGGGCTCCAAAATCACTGCAGATGGTGACTGCAGCCACGAAATTAAAAGACGCTTACTCCTTGGAAGGAAAGTTATGACCAACCTAGATAGCATATTAAAAAGCAGAGACATTACTTTGCCAACAAATGTCCAGCTAGTCAAGGCTATGGTTTTTCCAGTGGTCATGTACGGATGTGAGAGTTGGACTGTGAAGAAAGCTGAGCACTGAAGAATTGATGCTTTGGAACTGTGGTGTTGGAGAAGACTCTTGAGAGTCCCTTGGACTGCAAGGAGATCCAACCAGTCTACCACAAAGGAGATCAGTCCTGGGTGTTCACGGGAAAGACTGATGCTGAAGCTGAAACTACAACTTTGGCCACCTCATGTGAAGAGTTGACTCACTGGAAAAGACCCTGACGCTGGGAGGGATTGGGGGCAGAAAGAGAAGGGGACGACAGAAGATGAGATGGCTGGATGGAATCATTGACTTGATGGACATGAGTTTGAGTAATCTTCAGGAGTTGGTGAGGGACAGGGAGGCCTGGTGTGCTCCGATTCATGGGGTCACAAAGAGTTGGACACAACTGAACTGAATATTCCATTGTACATACTTACCACCACTTTTTTATCCATTCATCTGCTGATGGACTTCTAGGTTGTTTCCATATCCTAGCTATAGTAAATAGTGCTGCAATGGACAGCGAGGTACGTGTGTCTTTTTCGATTATGATTTCCTCACTGTATATGCTCAGAAGTGCGACCGTTGGGTCATATTCCTAGTTTAAGGAATCTCCATACTGTTTTTCATAGTGGTTGTATCAATTTACATTCCCATCAACAGCACAAGAGGATTCCCATACTTTCCTGCATTTACTGTCGTAGACTTTTCGATGATGGCCAGTCTGACTGGTTTAAGGTGATACCATAGTAGCTTTGATTTGCATTTCTCTAATAATGAGTGATGTTAAGCATCTTTTCATGTGTTTATTAGCTGTGTTAAGTCTTCTTCGGAGAAATGTCTGTTTAGGTATTCTAAGGTGAACTATTATCCCACCATTCATTATATTGGTGAGGAAACTGAAGCTCAGAGAATAAATGACTTATCTAAGTTCATAAGGCTAGTAAACAGCAATTGACATCCTGATGCTACCATTTGGGCCCTGGAAGGGGTCCCCCTTCCTGCAACACAATCAGGTCAGTTTTCACACAGGCATCATCAGGATATCACGATAAGGAACACTTCCATGACTCCTGTAATTTTCTTTGTGCCTCTTCATAATCTCTCCCACCAGCCTCTCCCCTCCACCACTAATTTGCTTTTCATTTTAGATTAGTTGCATTTTCTAGAATTTAATATATACAGAATCAGGTAGTAAATATTTTCTTATTCATCTGGCTTCTTTCACTGGATATAATTATTTTGAGATTCATCTATGCTGTTAGGCTCCAGAATTTTTGTTACTTTTTGTTTTCTGCTGAATACTATTCCACTGTGTGCAATTACCACAGTCTTGGTTATCACCTAACAGAGAACAAACTCTGAGTTGTTCCCAGTTTGGGGCTATTACATATAAAGTTGCTATGACTATTTGTGCAGTCTTCATGTAAACATACCAGCAGTTTCTTAATCATTTCTGTCTACACCATTAACATGTGCTACACTCTTATCAAAACATTGCTTATTATAGTACAGTGGTTCTCAACTGGGCATTTCTTTATGGCCACAAAAGGATCACTGCTCTATTAATCAGTATTTTATGTATCACAGGTAGTCAATTAGTGTCTACAGATCTTGCTTTCCTATAGATCCATGTGCTACTTGCGGGAAAACATTGAGCCTGTGTATATTCTATAACTGCCTAACACAGACGAGGCTGCATTTTTAAAAAAGCTGAATAAATGTGATTTATGGTGCTTACTTTTGGAATAAGCATATTCTTTTATGTTCACTCATATTATTAATAAAAGTACAATTATTTAAATAAAGCTTCAGACAAAATACCTAAAATATATATTTTAAGGAGTTTAACATACAAATATTTTAAAATATAAAATTATGATTTTATATAGAATACAAATATTTTATATAAAACTTGTCAATATACATGGTTTAAGTAAGGATGGGAGAAAAAAGTTCATGCTCAAATTACACTGAAATCTGAGTGAAGTAGTGAAAATTATAACTCACCAACTTCCTTCTCCAGAAAGTTATTGTTAAAATGTTTTTCACTATCATTTCCTTTAGAATCAACTGTTTTGGACAAATGCTACAGTGCCTCATACTTTAATTTTTGTTCTAAGAAAAGTTGTCACTGTTGTCAGTCTAAGCAAAAACAAATACCTGTATTTTTCCATGAAAGGAATCACACCTTTTTTTTTTAATGGAGTACTCAACTTTTTCATAGGAGTACTCATATTTGAGAGCATGAACACTAACAAAAGTGCATGTGATTTTTATCTGACAACAGTTTAACCCTCAAAGGTCTTCCTTAAGTCTTGATTTTTTACAAAGAATTCCAAATGAATTACTGTATCTGAGTTATAAAAAAAGGTCATTTTAACTTTTATAACTAGCCACTTTTTAATCAAGTAAATCAGGTAAAAATTTTAATCATTTTACTACATGAACAAGTTCTTTCTAGTTCAGCACTTTGAGAAAAAGAATGAGATTTACCTGGAGCTAAAACAATAAATCAATAAAACCAGTAACATTAAATTATTAGAATTTCCTCTGTTAACAAGAGTTGTGCTTATTATTAATTTTTACATCCAGGGAAAATACATTAATATACACTGAGTAACTCCCACCAAGTGTCTTTATTTCACCGTGGTCACAATTCTCAGGAAAGAATTTTCAAGATCCATTTAAAAGGAGGAAATAGAAAGTTAAATTAACTTGTCCACATTCCTATAAGAATAAAACCAGGATCTGAAGAAAGATCTGACTAACAAACACAGATTCAGTCCCTTCTCCCCAACTTACAAGTTGCCATTTACAAGAATTCAACCACAGTACTTAAGGAATACCAGCAGTTAACATCAAATCATTTTTACTAAAAAGCAAGCCTGAAGAAAGGGTATATCTTATTCAGTCTCTTGGATCCTTACATAAGCAAGTCAAATTTAAGTTACTTTTATAGTCAATTAGCATTTAAAGAGCTGTGTTTCCCTAAAGAGTTTTTAAGTGTTCATACCAAGTACTTCTGTGTCCTACTCTGTATGCTTTAAAATATGTACACGAGTATAGTGACTTTACCCAAAACACTTTTTCACTGCTGTCTTATGAAGTGTATCCCCTAAAAGATATGTTGAAATCCTAATCCCCAGTACCTGAGTATATTACCTTATTTGGAAACAGGCTTTTTACAAAAGTAATCAAACTAAACTGAGGTAATCAGGATGTACTTATATAAAGTAAAATTCAAAGACAGGCCATGTTAAGACTGAAATTATGCTGCCACAAGCAAAAGCAAGGAGAGCGGCCAAGAAGAGCTCCTTCCCTCGTAAGTTCCTTCCTTTAAGAGGAACCAACCCTGCCAACACCAAGATTTCAGACTTCTAACCTCCAGAGCAGAGACAAGTTTCTCTTTAAGCCATCCGGGTTGTGGTACTTTTGCCAGAGGAGTGGTAGCAGACAAATACGTGTCTGCTTTTCGAAATACTGTAAAATGTAACTACATTAAATTTTAATGGACTAATAGACATTTCAACTAAAAGGAAGAGAGACTAGGCTTCCCTGACAGTTCAGTTGGTAAAGAATCTGCCTGCAATGCAGAAGACTCTGGTTCAATTCCTGGGTTGGGAAGATCCCCTGGAGAAGGAATAGGCTACCCACTCCAGTATTCTGACCTGGAGAATTCCATGGACTGAACAGTCCAATGGGGTCACAAAGACTCGGACACACCTGAGCAACTTTCACTGTCACTATCATAGGATTGAAAAAGCAAGCCCAACTACATGCACTTTATAAGAAATCTACTTTAAATAAAAAATCAAAGAGGTATGTTAGAAGATATACCATGCAAACTGTAAGTACTGGAAGGCAAGAGTTGGCTATCCCTAACATGAGACAAAGTATACTTCATGACAAGAAGTATTACCACTGACACAAAATCAATGGTACATATTTCAAGTGCAACAAGGTATGTTCACCAATTGGGCCATAAAACAAATCTTAACAAATTTTAAAAGAATGAATCTGCCCAGAGTGTGTTCTCTAATCACAAATTTAAAAATCAGCAATCAGTGAACTATCAAGAAAATTCCAGGTATTTTAAATAACACACTTCTAAATAACCCAAAGTAATGAAGGAATCAACAAAGGAAATTAGAAAGCTTTGTTTTGTCTTTTTTTTTTTTTTGCCACAGAGCATGTGGGATCTTAGTTTCCCAACCAAGGACCAAACCCATGGCCCCTGCCTTGGAAGCACAGTCTTAACCACTAGATCTGACAGGGAAATCCCTGGAAAGTATTTCTAACTGAGCGATATTGAAAATACAACATTATCAACATTTGTGGAATGCAGATAAAGTAGTGCTTAGAGTAAAATTTATACCTTTAAATGTATACAAAGAGAAGACGGTCTAGAAAATCAGTGACCTATCCCCACACACTTTGCCATCTCACATTTATTAACATGACTACTATAAAAGACAAAATAACAGAAGATAAGTGTTGCCAAGGATGTGGATAAAGAGCCCTTGTGAACTGTTGGTGGGAATGTAAGCATAGATACTATGTAAAACACTATGGCTGTTACTCAAAGAAATTAAACACAGAATTACCATCAGTTCAGTTCAGTCTCTCAGTCCTGTCTGACTCTTTGCGACCCCATGAACTGCAGCACACCAGGCCTCCCTCTGCATCACCAACTCCGGGAGTCCACTCAAACCCATATCCATTGAGTCGGTGATGCCACCCAACCATCTCATCTTCTGTCATCCCCTTCTCCTCCTGCCCTCAATCTTTCCCAGCATCAGAGTCTTTTCAAATGAGTCAGCTCTTCGCATCAGGTGGCCAAAGTATTGGAGTTTCAGATTCAGCATCAGTCCTTCCAGTGAACACCCAGGACTGATCTCCTTTATGGTGGACTGGTTGGATCTCCTTGCAGTCCAAGGGACTCTCAAGAGTCTTCTCCAACACCACAGTTCCAAAGCATCAATTCTTCAGTGCTCAGCTTTCTTCACAGTCCAACTCTCACATCCGTACATGACCACTGGAAAAACCATAGCCTTGACTAGCTGGACATTTGTTGGCAAAGTAATGTCTCTGCTTTTTAATATGCTATCTAGGTTGGTCATAACTTTCCTTCCAAGGAGTAAGCGTCTTTTAATTTCATGGCTGCAGTCACCATCTGCAGTAATTTTGGAGCCCCCAAAAATAAAGTCAGCCACTGTTTCCCCATCTATTTGCCATGAAGGGATGCGACCAGCAATTATACTTCTGGGTATATACTCCAAAGAACTGAAAGCAGAGACATGAACATATACTTGTAACATGAATGTTCATAGGAGCATTATTCACTATAGCCCATATCTATCAACAGATAAATGGATAAACAAGATGTGGTATATATAAAAATGGAATATTATTTAGCCTTAAAAAGGAAGAAAATTCTGATATATGCTATGATATGGATGAACCTTGAGGATATTACACTAAGTGAAACAAGTCAGTTTAAACAAATACAGTAATACATACCATCCACTCACATTTGCAAGTCTTTTTACAGCAAAATGAGAAAAAGATTTGGATTCAGGTACGAAGACACTCGTTCACACACACACACATACCCTCAAGATAAAAGTAACTGCAAAAGACCCACTTTGACAAAATAGTCAATCTATTAGGGGCCTTTGCCTTCCAGATCTCAGGGAGTATTGATTGATACATTTTCGTTCATTTACAAAGCATAGCTAAAGATTTCTTAGTTTTGCAAATAACCCCAGGGGACTATAAGATGAAATAAAAACTCTGATCATCTACACTTAATTATTCATGGCTGGTGTCACCAATTAACAAGCAAACAGCAATTCAAATTGTTCTCTCAGTGTCACAGTTCCCTAGCACCCAACCAATGCTCCATCGGCGATAAAGCTGAATGAATGACCAAGGATAGTTCAAAAGCGAAGATCCTAACCAACGCTCCACCACAGGCGAAACCTAAGCAATAAGAAAGTTGGTATTATCACAACCAAGCCCTGTCATTCACCAAAGATGTCTCAACTGGCCAATGCAGGTACTAACACACATACAAACAACATACATATTGCCCCACAAAAAAATAATCAGACGCAAGTGTAGCCCAGAAAAAAGGACCATATGTAGCTTATCCCAAGGTGACAAACACAAAAACACAAATAACAACTAAGCCAACTAAGCTATGGTAACACAGAAAATCAGAAGAGGTGTAGTCTAAAATTCTACTTCCACTCCCAAATGGAGGCCTCCAAACAAACTGGCAAGCCTAGCTCTAGAAAAGCAAATGAACCGGTTCCCAAATCAGGCAGTCTAACAACAATTCCTCTCTTCAACAGGGTATGCCAATCAAATGCAAGACAAATTGACTTGAGAGAAAAAAGCCCAAATTGAGGCCAGTTGTATACACCAGAGTGACTTAGCCTCAAGTGGTTCACTTCCCGCCTAGGAAGCACTCCAAATATGAAACAGGAGGGAAGGTGGCAGGGCACAGCCTTTAAAAGAATGACATAGCCCGAGGACATGACATAAAGCAAGTAGGACCAAGGTGGCACACAAGTCTACTTCCACTAGACACTGAGCCTAACTCACTATAACAAGCAGCACGCTAAATGAAACATCCACAGGCGCCAAGATAGTTCCAAGTGTGTGTGTGTCTGTGTGTGTTAGTTGCTCACCTGGGTCCAACTATTTGTGACCCCACAGACTATAGAGTCTGCCAGGCTCCTCTGTCCATGGGATTCTCCAGGCAAGAATACTGGAGTGGGTTGCCATGTCCTTCTCCAGGGGATCTTCCTGACCCAGGGATTGAACCTAGGTCTCTGGCACATGCAGTCAGTTTCTTTACCATTTGAGCTACTTGGGAAGCCCCCAAGATAGTTCCAAGGCTGACTATAAAGCCTAAAAAGTAGGCAGTGGCCCAGTTCCTGAAACTCTCTGCCCCTTCCCCAAAATAGTTGGAATAATCCTCCCACTCATTAGCCTAATGAAATTATCCAGCCTCCAAAACTAAACATGCCACATTTAATAGAGGACAGTTCCAAATAGGGGCTTACCTGGTGGCGCAGTAGTTAAGAATCCACCTGCCAGTGCAGGAGACACAGGTTCAATCCCTGATCCAGGGATACCCTGGAGAATGAAATGGCAACCCACTTCAGTATTCTTGCCTGAAAAATCGCCATGGATAGAAGAGCCTGGACACGACTCAGCAACTAAAAAACAACAAAGTTCTGAACAGGCTTGCTTGCTAACCGTAGGTGATAATCAGATACTTAGGTTAAGATCTGAATTAAGAGAAAATCACTTTTAAAAAGAATTATATTGTTTCAGAAGCCAGAGGGTAGTAGTTCCACAAAATCCTGATTCCAAATATTCAAACTCTTGGTTAGATGTAACCCTAAGTTGTCTGTAAGCTGAATGCATCAAAAACTGTTAAAACCAAGTAAGTAGCAAATCATGTCAACATTAAAAAAAAAAAAACAAAACACAAAACCAACCTACATATACCATTTAATACCTATAGGATAACAGTATAGAACATTGAAACTGGGGTATCAAACATTTGTAATTTTAAGGGTTTTTTAAAAAAGCTATAATTACTAAAATGGAAGAATATTTAATATAGAGACAGAAATCATGTTCTCCTAGAAAACTGAGGCATTAATAAGTTTCATTCATCAATTTTCACTCTTATAAGACAGAATTCAGAGAAGGAAATGGCAACCCACTCCAGTATTCTTGCCTAGAGAATCCCGTGGACAGAGGAGCCTGGTGGGCTGCTGTCCATAGGGTCGCAGAATCAGACACGACTGAAGTGACTTAGCACTCATGCATGGGAGAAGGAAACGGCAACCCACTCCAGTAGCCTTGCCTGGAGAATCCCAGGGACAAGGGAGCCTAGTGGGCTCTATGGGGTCTCACAGAGTCAGACACGAATTAGCAGCAGCAGCAAGACAGAATTATCAATGTGAAAGATCACAATGATGTAAGTCAGTGATTTACCCCAGAATCAGTTATGTAAAAATGTGCTGGCTAAAGTCACCTTTGGCACTAATGATAATGTTAGTGAAGAAAGTGCCCATCAAGCAGGAGTGTAATATAAATTTAATGTATCTTTATCTTTTTAAAGGCACATATACAATCACTATTTTTCGATGCCGTGACTAAAAATCCAGAGATTTCCAGCTCATTATGGAGTGAAGTATTTCTTATATAAAGAACAAAAGAAAAAACTAAAGTGGCTTTCAGTTTAACAGGAGATAAATTTCAAGAAATCAGTCAAGATACAGGAAGAACTGTTTCAATCATGAATGTGGTGGTTGCATTTAATGTAAAGACATCCCATTATAGCATATATAAAGATATGCTCATTTGTAGTCTACAAAATGCCAGGAAACCACGGTGGGGGTGGCGGGGACATATATGTATTTATATATATTAGGGCTTCCCTGGTGGCTTTGAGAGTAAAGTGTCTGCCTGCAATGCAGGAGACCCGGGTTCGATCCCTGGGTCAGGAAGATCCCCTGGAGAAGTAAATGGCAACCCACTCCAGTACTCTTGCCTGGAAAATCCCATGGACAGAGGAGATTTGTAGGCTACAGTCCATGGGGTCGCAAAGAATCGGACACGACTGAGCGACTTCACTCACTTCACATATACACACACACACAGAGACACATATTCAATATATATATTAAAAACTATAGTTGGAAGAAGCCCAATTAATTTGGAGCCCTCTAACTAATGAAGGAAATCCCTTTACAAAAATCTCTGATGCTTCAGCGTTTTCAGTAACAAGAGAATTCTATCCTTTACAAGGCTAGAAAGATTTCCTCAAAGTTTAAAACCTCCAACATTATGGAAAATTTCAGATGCAATCTTCAGTGTTGCTGTAGGACTAATGTCAGTCATGTGTTTCTTTTGATTCATGCTGAAATGAAAATATATCCAATTTTATGACACATATTTAATTGTGAGATGCAGCAATGTGTTAAGTACAACACTGAAGACAGACTTTAGTTTGACACCTGGATATCACTTTACTTATTTGCAAAGATACAAGTGGCAACAACAAAGGGTTAAAGTGGGATCTGAATGAGATGATGTATAAAATATTTAGCATAGTGATACCTTTTTGAAAGGCTCAACAAATGCTGGCAGTTCTCATAACTGTATTAGCCCACTCAGTCTACCAAAACAGTTTCTAGCTGCTATGTAAGAATATATACCTGTGCTACTGTTTGTGGCACTTTTTCATCACTTTATGTTTCCTAATAATCTTCAGCAGTATATTTTACCAAGATTAAAGACAGGATGAAGGCAAATGGGCCCAATGCATATGCATTGCTCATTTTCCCACTCTATTCCTTGAGGAAAGAAATGTTTGCTCTGTTAACAAAAGCAGTGGTGGTGTACAGAGGGAAACACACTGTGGGCTCATCTTTTCCTGGGTAACAGGCAGCTGATAAACTGTGTAATTGTATTCTCACTTCAGACAGCCACTGATTGCTCCCTCTTAAATCCTCATCTGAAGGCATAATTATAGATTCTATCACATTTTGCCCAATCAAAAAAAAGTGCTATCTTCACTGATCACACATCCAAATACCTTTTATATCTGCAGATAGCGTATGTACGCCAGTTCTGTTGTGTGACATATAAGTAGATGGATTTATAAAACTGTATCAACTGCCTGCCTCTTTGAAGATTATGATTTTCAGAATTCTCTGGTGGCCTAGTGGTTAGGATTTCAGGCTTTTGCTGCCAGGGCCCAGGTTCAATACCTGGTCGGGGAACTAAGATCCCGCAGGCCATGTGGCCAAAAGAAAAAAGAACTGACCCATCAATAAAGTGATTTTCAAAGTAAAGCTTGCAAAAATTAGCCTGAAATCTACTTCTCTGCTCACCTCTACAGATTAGTCTAGTGCTCTTTGCCAGAGAAACTGGAATCTAATTGCAAAATTATGTACTCCAATATCACTTCACGTTAAGTAACACACTCTGTCCACTGTTAATCCTCCTACAGTGAAGATAATATAAGTCTATTAGATATTAAAAGGTATGACAGAGTTAAATAACACTTCATTTTAAAACTTGGGTAAGGCTTTAAGAATACTTTTAAAATATTTGACTTCTGAACCTTGTATGTGGTTTATATGGCCTTCCCTGGTAGTTCAGCTGGCAAAGAATCTGTCTGCAATGCAAGAGAGCTCTGTTTAATAACTGGGTCGGAAAGACCCTCTGGAGAAGGGACAGGCTACCCACTCCAGTATTCTTGGGCTTCCCTAGTGGCTCAGATGGTAAAGAATCTGCCTGAATGTTCATCACAGCACTGTTTATAATAGCCAGGACATGGAAATAACCTAGATGCCCATCAGCAGACGAACGGATAAGGAAGCTGTGGTACATATACACCATGGAATATTACTCAGCTGTTAAAAATAATTCATTTGAATCAGTTCTAATGAGACGGATGAAACTGGAGCCTATTATACAGAGTGAAGTAAGCCAGAAAGATAAAGACCAATACAGTATACTAACACATATATATGGAATTTAGAAAGGTGTTAACGATAACCCTATATGCAAAACAGAAAAAGAGACACAGATGTACAGAACAGACTTTTGGACTCTGTGGGAGAAGGCGAGGGTGGGATGTTTCGAGAGAACAGCATCGAAACGTATATTATCTAGGGTGAAACAGATCATCAGCCCAGGTTGGATGCATGAGACAAGTGCTCGGGCCTGGTGCACTGGCAAGACCCAGAGGGACTGGGTGGAGAGGGAGGTGGGAGGGGGGATCGGGATGGGGAACACATGTAAGTCCATGGCTGATTCATGTCAATGTATGACAAAAACCACTACAATATTGTAAAGTAATTAGCCTCCAACTAATAAAAATAAATGGGAAAAAAAAGAAAAGAAAAAAAGAAAAGAGAAAAAAAGAATCTGCCTGTATTGTGGGAACTGGGTTCAATCCCTGGGTTGGCAAGATCCCCTGGAGGAGGGCATGGCAACCCACACCAGTATTCTTGCCTGGAAAATCTCCATGGACAAGTCCCCCTGGCAGGCTATAGTCCAAGGGGTCACAAAGAGTCAGACATGATGGAGCGACTAAGCACGTATAATTTATACATTCAAAAATAAAATTTAAAAAGGGAATCCTTCTACACTGTTGCTGGGAAGGTAAACTAATGCAGCCACTATAGAGAACAGTATGGAGGTTCCTTAAAAAATTAAAAACAGAGCTACCAAATGATCCTGCAATCCCACTCCTGGGCATGTATCTGTGTTCAATATAGCACTATTTACAACAGCCAACACAAGGAAGCAACCTAAATGACCATCGACAGGTAAATGGATAAAGAAGATGTGGTATGTGCACACACAATGGAATATTACTCAACCATAAAAATGAATGAAATAATGCCATGAACCTAGAGATTATCATACTAAGGGAAGTAAGACAGAGAAAGACAAATATCATATATCACTTATATGTGGAATCTAAAAAAAGTGATAGAGATGAACTTATTTACAAAACAGAAACAGACTCACAAAAAGCAAACAAAACTTATGGCTACCAAAGCGGGGAGGAAATTAGGGGTTTGGGATTAACAGATACACACTACTAGATATAAAATAAGCAACAAAGACCTACTGTATGATACAGGACACTATATCCAATATCTTGTAATAACCTATAAAGGAAAAGAATTTGAAAAAGAATATATATATGTGAATCACTTTGCTGTACACCTGAAACTAACATGTTTTAAATCAACTGTACTTCAGTAAAGAGTTGTTTCTTTTGGAAAATTAAAAAAAAAAAAAAAAAAAGAAAACCATAAAATAAAAAATGGAACCAATGAACCATAACAAATTGGCAGCATAACCAGAGAAAGTACTTCAAGTGACTTCTGAACACAGTAAATATAAATACTCTGATTACACAGCCTTCATGCAATATGTTCTAACAACAAAAATAAATGCAAAGAAATCTTAAAACTTTACTAAGAAGTTTACTCCTAGTAGTGATATTGGTAAAATATTGAAATGATTTTAAGTATATATAGTAGGATACTGCAAGTATGTTCATTTTATTAGGAACTAAGATTTTCGTTTAAGACGAGAGACAAATACAGAATCAAAGAAAAGAAAAACCTGCTATGTTAAATTTGAATTGGATGTATCGCTATGAACTTGCTTAAACAAACAAGCAAAACACCATTTTTTGTTCTCCCCTCTCAAAGGGCCTAGACGCAGCGACGCTCCAGCAGCAAGGAATATGCCAGTCAGATCCTGGTTTCCATACACCATTTCTCACTAACAAGAGTCAGGACTTCTTGGATGAAAAGCCCATTCCTGATCTGGAACAAGGAAAGTAACAAGGTAAGCCTGGGATATTCTGCACCAGAGAGCATTCCAAGACTAATGGTGAGCAGGAGCATTAAAAAGACACAGGAACCAATTTGAAAGGGTTTTACTGGCCAAATTTGGGACAGTTTGAGCATCAAA
This sequence comes from Cervus canadensis, assembly GCF_019320065.1. Lineage (NCBI taxonomy): Eukaryota > Metazoa > Chordata > Mammalia > Artiodactyla > Cervidae > Cervus > Cervus canadensis. The sequence continues at coordinate 34,215,130 of NC_057414.1, forward strand.
AAGAAAAAACTGTAATGGTTATATATATTAAAAAAAAGATTAAAACTCATCCGTCCATAGTATTCCCACAAAAAAGGAGAAAAAAAAATTCTGATTTGCCACCATTATGCAATGCACGCAGTGGGGGTGACTAACTCCCCAACTCTTTACCCTGAATGTTAGTAACTAAAAGGAGGACGTTAACATTTTTAGGAGAAAGTTCAGTTCACTTCTAGTTAATGAAAGAAATCTTGACAGAAAATCTCCAATAAAATAACTGATTGAAGCAAGAGTCATCGATGGATGCTATCACAGAGCAAAAGGTACCCAGAAACAGGTTGTATGTTTGGGGTCAAGATATTACCCCAAGATCATATACAAATCACAAACAGGCAAACCAAACCTTTATAGTAAATCTGGTAGTTACCACTTTGAGCAAGTGGTCACATTTAGTTATCCTTAATAGTGTAGCATGATGTAACATAAAAGTACATAGGTACATAGCATCATCTATGAAATATTCTTGCCAAATAAAAGTTTTCCTTAAACTAATCTAGCTTTTCTTTAGACCTAACTTCCAGTAAGAGGAAAATTAGGACAGAGGATTACATTAAATGACACCATTAGGAAATGAATAAATCCTAAAACTGGGAGCATTCTTATAAAGCAAGTGGTTTGGTTCATTGGCAGAATGAAAGAAGATGGGTACTGGTCTTCTTAAAAAAAGGATCCAAGGCATAATAACAAATGCAATGTGTGAATCTTAACTGAATACAGCTGGGGGGTGGGGTGGGGGTGGATTTTCCAGAGACCCCAGATATTTGCATATGGATTGCTAATTTAGAAAAGTGTCGATAATGATATTGGGGTCAGTATAACCGCAGGAGGAAATACTGGAGTGTCCCGGTGTTTGCAATTTACTTTCAAGTGATTACACACAGAAAGGGGGGAACAACATGGCAGAAATGTCAATCACAGAACCTAGGTACTAAATAGTCATTGAAATTTTTCCTCAATTTCAAAGAGACTGATTATTTTTCATAAATAAGTGTTAAAAAAATGGTGTACCTGTACTGAAGGTACAGTAGAAAACACACCTACACTGGAAACATATCTGGGTATAAATCTCACCTTTATCACTAGTAGTGTGGCCTAAAGCAAGTTACTTAACATTACTTAAGTTTGTCTCACCTGTAAAACTCAAGTAATAATATCTAAGTCATTAGGTTGTTCTGCAAATCAGATCAGATATGGAAAAGGTTCTCATAATTAATTAATGCAAACACTGTAAAATACAAGACTATAAGAAAACATTCCCTTCATTACTGCCACATTCTATGATTAGGAAACTACATCAGGTAAAATTAAATATTCATTGGCAGTCAAAGGGAAGTAATGAGAGTAACATTATATATGAAGATTTACACAGCATTGTTTTAAATGCAGTAATTCCAACTGAAACCCTCTAGACAAAAAAAATCTACCTATCCAAACTATTAGTAGCTCTCAAATTGTGAAGTCTGCTTTTGGTATTAGCCTCTATCCGAATAAAACAGTAAGAAAATAAGTGGAAGTTAGAATGTCTTCTTAACCAAAATCTATAATTCACTTACCTGCCGAAAAACATGTAAGCTTTGGCCTTCATTTCTATAAGTTCCAATAAGGCACACCATTATTAGGCTTTATTCTAAATTTTGGTTAAGCTGCAAACCACTAACAAGCATGCAGTTTCCTTCTAACGTACTCATCATTTCACTCGCAGGTAACCCTTTTCTGGTTAGGCCAGCAGAAAACGCCTAGATGCAGACTGTGCCCCAGGTAGGGAAGAAAAAAGGTTTTCGTTTTTTAAATAAATGCCACCCCTTTCTTTCCAATACCAAAGAAAAAGAAGCGGGGGAGGAGGGGGGAACTGTGTGTTTCGGCTCGACCAGGTGAAACGCTAGCACCCCGCCTCCTCGGGGTCAGGGTGCTGAGCACACGCGCGCGCGGTCGAGGGGCGCCCTGGGAGATCGGGGCAATTTCTCCCAGACGGCGGGACGCAGGGCCAATCTCCTCCCTGAAGGCTTAGATTAGACGCCTTTGAGGGGAACCTGCGGGGTGTCTCCCGGGGCGGATGGGGGTGACGAGACCCGGCGTTCCCTTCCGCCCAGCACCCAGATGGGGGGCCGCCCGAGGGCGCGGGCGGCGAGGAGGGGCCGGCCTTGCCCTCCCTTCCCGGTTACCTGCGGACGGCGGTGCCGGGGGCCGGAGGCCTGCTGCTCCTCCTCCTCCTCCCCGCCAGGCTGAGGCGGCGAGGTGGCGGCGGCGGCGGCGGCCCGGGGGGAGGGGGCGGAGCGCGCGGCCCGCTGCCTCTCTCCTCCCCCGGGAGGCGGAGGGGACCCTATCTCGGGCCGCCGCGCCTAGGCCCGTGGACAGCCTGCGGCAGGGGCATGGCAGCTCCCAACGGCGGCGAGCCTGCGAGGTGCGAGAGTGAGAGGCGGAGGGAGGGGAGCGCTCCGGGGGCCTGAGGGGGAGGAGCGAGGGGGCTTGGCGAGCCACGCGCGGGCGGCCGTTGGGGGCGGTTGGCCGAGGGCAGGCGGCGGTTTAGGCAGCGCGGCGACGGCTCGTGTTTTCCCGGCGGGGCGGGGTGGGGAAGGGGAAGGGGAGTGAGGGGGAGGGAGGGGGAGGTTGGGAGGGAGCCGCCGCCGCGCGCGTGCGGGCCGGCGCCGCCGCCGTTGCCGCTCGGCTCACTCCAGCCTGTTTGGGGGCACTTTGTTTGTGTCCCACAATGCTCTGCGCGGGCGGCCGGGCTGGGGAAGGGGAGGGCAAGTGGGCGGGGCGCGAGCGAGAGGCGGGGGAGACGCGGGTACTGCGCAAGCGCAGAGAAGGCCGCTGCCGGTAGCCGTTACTTCAACCGTCTGCGACTCAGTCTCCTGAGGCAGCGGCCGGTTCTGATACGGCCGGTGCATCTTCACAAGTGCTGAGTTACCTTCACCCGCCACCTGCGCCCTGGCCAATTCGTCCTTTCTGTGCTCGTTCGCTTAGCCGGCTTCTAGCTCAACCTGACAAGCATTTCTGGGCAAGGTTCACAGCTATTGCTTTTTTTTTTTTTCCTTCTTTGAACTAAAACCGAAACAGACTCTGTTTTCTCGAGTGGTTTCTGTAGCGGCGCTGAGCCGGAACACCCCAGCCGCTTTCTTTCGGTGAGGGGGTGAGCTCGTAGTCAGCCCATTTCTCACACACGGAAACTGAGGCCTGCGGAGAGGCGGCCCCAGACAGGTGAGGACGTCGAGCCCCGCCGGCTGCCGCGCCCGACCGGGTTCCGGCCCCCTGCGGCCTCGGCCCCGGGGGTTGTTCTAGAAAGTCCCCCGGCCGCATGGCGGGACGTCCGGCTCTGAAATGGGTGGCGAGATTCACCTTGTTCCCCCAACACGAGGGCACCTAGAGCCGCTCCCCATGTAGGCCTGTTCCTTCCACACCTGGAGCCTCCTTGGGTTCCACCTCCGCTAACCTGAGTTTCCGACGAGGGCGTGTTCGGGACGCCCAGAAGTGATCAGTTCTGCCGGGGGCTCGAGAGTTCTCGGTCACCTGCAGAATCGCGCTCAGGGTTAGAGCTCTCGAGACCCCAAGCCTTACCGTCCCCAGGTGGGGGGCGGAGGAAGGGCGCCCCAGGCAAGCGGAGGGCTGCGCGGGGGCGGAGAGGCTGCGGCTTGCGACTCATGAGGCGCCCCGCATCTGCATACATCGTTTTCCCACGCCCCCAGCTCTTGCACCGAAAGACAACCGAAAGGCTATGTGCAAGGTGGGCTTGACGTCCCTTTTGAAGCAGAGTGGCGTTTTCTTCTGAAACGCTTGGCAACGGCATTAATCTACATGAGAGAATAGCACTCTGGTACCCACCCATTCCAACTACCTAAATATACTTTAGAAATAAAGGCCAGAAAACAAAATCTAACTTATAGTGTTTTCGGGTTCCAGCAGGTTTTCAAGTATATATAATGTTTAATCCTCACAGCAATTGTAATAGGCCAAGTTTTACTGTTACTCCCACTATCGTGTTTATTATTCCCGTTTCAGAGATGAGGAAAGTCAGGAAGATGCAAATGAGGCCCAGAAAGTTTTGTGCTGAGATTTGAAGGAGAAGGAAAAGAAGGCGAAATGCTTACCCTTAGAGGAACAGCAGCAACAGAGCAAGTCTGAAGGAAGGGCAGGAGCCTGAAGTCCTGGTGGGCCTTGTGTTAGGGTAGGTGTGCGACTTAGTACCTGGAGAAGAATCGGGTGGGAATGAAGCTGTCAAACAAATCCCCTCGACTTCTCCTAGGGCATTTAATAGGACAGTCAAAAAAGGACCACTAGGCAAGTGTTTATGTTTACTGCTTCCCTGGGGACTGAGGAGGCAGCCCTGACACAAAATATATATTACTCTCTTGTTTCTTCTCCCCTTTTATACTTTCCTATTTTTTGATTTTATGTTTGAAAATTATCATTCTTTCACCCCCACCCTAGGACTGGAGGATCAGTGGATCAGTGGGGCTAGCGAATAGCTGTGGGGCCCTAAGGGCACAGTGCTAGATGCTTGGATAGGGTGTGAGAAAAAATACAAAGGTTAGCTTTGAAGGAGTCCTCTCCTCTGTTTTGGCTTTGGGCAGGGTCAGTTTCTGTGGCTTCTGCGCCTCCCACCTTCTTGGGCTAGTAGAGACTTGCCCTTGGGTTGGTGGAATATACACACCTTTCTTTGACACTAGATTAAATAATACTGCTGGGAGGATTTTATGAAACCAGAATCCTGCACACAGGTGAAACAAACAAAGGAAGACAGTATGAGGAACCTTTAATTATTAACCTGGTGTGGGTGATTCTGAGGAATTCAAATTCCAGAAGAAGAGGGTTTTATTTTATTCGTGAACTGTTTGGGGGACCAAATTCTGGCAGAAATGGCACTAGCTTGTGGTCGACCATTAGGGATGAATAGGAACTTGGTTATTTAGTTCACAACTTACTTCAGAGTATGAACACTGAACACATAGCTCAGAGATCTCTGGTCCGACTTGGATAATTCCAGTAGAGAACTCATTACTGCACACAGCACCCTTGCTCCCTTATTAGTATGTTCTAACTATATTAACAAAATTAATCTTTTTTGTTCCCCAACCCTGAAACTTGGATCTCTTCTAGTGTTCTCAGTTCATCATCTGTCCACTTGAGCCCATCAGCTTCACTGCTCTGCCACATCTCAGTTCCAACCCATCAACATGTCCTGCTGATTTTGTCCTTTCCTGTGTGAATTGCTCAGTCGTGTCTGACGCTTTGCAACCCCATGGACTATACAGTCCATGGAATCCTCCAGGCCAGAATACTGGAGTGGGTAGCCTTTCCCTTCTCCAGGGGGTCTTCCCAACCCAGAGATCAAACCCAGGTCTCCTGCATTGCAGGTGGATTCTTTACCAACTGAGCTATCAGGGAAGCCATTCCCACGGCCACCATCCTAATCTAATTACAACCAATACCTTGTGCCCAGAGAATTGTAATACTGACTACCTGGTTTTCCAAATATACTGCCCCCTCTCTTCACTCTGCATAGCCAGAGTTACAATGCTTAGTATCACACAGCAATGGCTTCCTGTTATAGCAGGCAGATAGCTAGGTATGGGCAGAGAATGGGGGCAGGGCCCAGGTGGCAGGAAATCTTGCAACTCTTGTAAATAGCGGGGGTCCATGGGCAGACAAAGAAAAACAGGAACCTCCAGACTGACAGGAAACCACACCTTTGAGGTGATAAGTGTCCTGGAATCAGACAAAGAAAGGTGGGGAAAAGCGGGAATCTCCTGCATGCAACTGTAACCTTGTTCATTGTTTTCTTACAATAAAATTAGCCTTGCAGATAAGTACCAATCATGCTCTGAAGTGATGAAACTTCTGATCTAAGCTAAAGGACAAAAATCCCTCCTCCCCTCAGGAAGATGGAGCTGGGATGAAAAATTGTATTCTAGGGAATACAATCCCTAAACTCCTTCCCCAGTGAATCTTCTGCCCCTTCATTTCTTTGCCACTCATAACCAGCTTGCCAAAGAAACACAGGGCTGCAGCTCCTCACCTGTTTGCCCTCTGAGAGCATCATTGTTCAGCAGCTGAGTTGCTTCCAACTCAGACCCAATGGACTGCAGCAAGCCAGGCTTCCCTGTCCATCACCAACTCCCAGAGCCTACTCAAACTCATGTCCTTTGTGTCATTGATGTCATTCAACCATCTCATCCTCTGTTGTCCCCTTCTCTTCCTGCCTTCAATCTTGCCCAGCATCAGGGTCTTTTCCAATGAGTCAGTTCTTTGCATCAGGTGGCCAAAATATTGGAGTTTCAGCTTCAACATCAGTCCTTCCAATGAATATTCAGGACTGATTTCCTTTAGGATAGACTAGTTTGATCTCCTTGCAGTCAGAGGGACTCTCAAGAGTCTTCTCCAACACCACAGTTCAAAAGTATCAATTCTTTAGTGCTCAGCTTTCTTTATGGTCCAACTCTCACGTCCATACATGACTACTGGAAGAACCATAGCTTTGACTAAACAGACCTTTGTTGGTCTTTGTCTTCCACTGTCTCCTGGAATTTGCTCAGATTCATGTCCACTGAGTCTGTGATGCTATCTAGCTATGTCTTCTGCCACTCCCTCCTCTTAAATAAGCTCTAACTTTCTTAACCTCCCTGCTTTATCTGTGAATTCTTTTGCTGCAAAGAAAGAACCTTAAATTCACCGGGAATACTGTTTTTAGGATAAAATCTCAAACTTTTATCATGGCTTTCACAGCTACATAACATGAGCCTGTTTAATATATAACTTCAGCGTCAACTCTCATATTCTTTCAAGGAATTGTGCCAGCTGCAGATTTTTTTTCGAATCTTCAAAATGCCACACACTTTCCTCCAATGTGCACATGATTCCCTCTGTGTATATATACTTTGTTCCTTAGCTAATTCATCTCAATTGACATCTCTTCTACATATATAAGTATTTAAAGAGAAAAACCACACGCCCAAATGGCATTAGTTTGATGAAGCCCATGATAGCAAAACTAGATTTAGTACTTGACCTAACTGCAGTTTCAACCTTTACCAGGAATTGATGTTAATTAACCAGTTTGGAAGTCTCAGACAACCATTTTGCCTTTTTGTATTTCTTTTTCTTGGGGATGGTCTTGATCACTGCCTCCTGTACAGTGTCGTGAACCTCCATTCATAGTTCTTCAAGCACTCTATCAGATCTAATCCCTTGAATCTATTTGTCACTTCCACTGTATAATCGTAAAGGATTTGATTTAGGTCATACATGAATAGTCTAGTGGTTTTCCTTACTGTCTTCAATTTAAGTCTGAATTTGGCAATAAGGAGTTCATGATCTGAGCCACAGTGAGCTCCCAGTCTTGTTTTTTCTGACTATATAGAGCTTCTCCATCTTTGGCTGCAAAGAATATAATCAGTCTCATTTCGGAATTGATCATCTGGTGATGTACATGTGTAGAGTCTTCTCTTGTATTGTTGGAAGAGGATGTTTGCTATGATCAGTGTGTTTTCTTGGCAAAACTCTATTAGCCTTTGCCCTGCTTCATTCTGTACTCCAAGGCCAAATTTGTCTGTTACTCCAGGTATTTCTTGACTTCCTACTTTTGTATTCCAGTCCCCTATGAGGAATCAGAGATCAAATTGCCAACATCCATGATCATCAAAAAAGCAAGAGAGTTCAAGAAAAACATCTACTTCTGCTTTACTGACTATGCCAAAGCCTTTGTATTGATCACAACAAACTGTGGAAAATTCTTAGAGTTGGGAATACCAGACCACCTGACCTGCCTCCTGAGAAATCTGTGTGCTGGTCAAGAAGCAACAGTTAGAACTGGACATGGAACAACAGACTGGTTCCAAATCCGGAAAGGAGTACGTCAAGGCTGTATACTGTCACCCGCTTATTTAAGTTATATGCAGAGTACATCATGAGAAATGCTGGGCTGGAAGAAGTGCAAGCTGGAATCAAGATTGCCGAGAGAAATATCAATAACCTCAGATATGCAGATGACACCACACTTACGGCAGAAAGCGAAGAAGAACTAAAGAGCCTTTTGATGAAAGTGAAAGAAGAGAGTGAAAAAGTTGGCTTAAAACTCAACATTCAGAAAACTAAGATCATGGCATCCTGTCCCATCACTTCATGGCAAATAGATGGGGAAATAGTAGAAACAGTGAAAGACTTTATTTTTTTGGGCTCCAAAATCACTGCAGATAGTGGAACCATGAAATTAAAAGACACTTGCTCCTTGGAAGAAAAGACCAACCCAGACAGCATATTAAAAAGCAGAGACGTTACTTTGCCAACAACGATTTGTCTAGTCAAAGCTATGGTTGTTCCAGTAGTCACGTATGGATGTGAGAGTTGGACCATAAAGAAAGCTGAGCACTGAAAAATTGATGCTTTTGAACTGTGGTGTTGGAGAAGACTCTTGAGAGTCCCTTGGACAGCAAGGAGATCCAACCAGTCCATCTTAAAGGAGATCAGCCCTGGGTGTTCATTGGAAGGACTGTTGCTGAAGCTGAAACTCTAATACTTTGGCCACCTGATGCAAAGAACTGACTCATTTGAAAAGGCCCTGATGCTGGGAAAGATTGAGGGTAGGAGGAGAAGGGGACAACAGAAGATGAGATGGTTGGATGGCATCACTGACTCAATGGACATGAGTTTGGGTAAACTCCAGGAGTTGGTGATGGACAGAGAGGCCTGGCGTGCTGCGGTTCATGGGGTCGCAAAGAGTTGGACGCGACTGAACTGAACTGAACAATTAAATATTTGTTTAATATTTGCCTCCCTTATTAAACTAAAAGATCCAAAAAGGCAGGACCATGTCTACTTTGGTACCATATTTTTTTCTAAGCTTAATTTAATGCTTGGAATATATTGGATTAGCCAAAACGTTTGTTTGGACTCTTCCATAAGATGTTACAGAAATACTCAAGCAAACGTTTTGGCCAACCCAATAGCATCTGTGCAAAAAATAAGTGCTGAATTGAATAACAGTGAATAGAAGCTACAGGTGGCTCAGTGGTAAAGAATCCGCCTACCAATGCAGGAGACACAGGTTTGATTCTTGGGTTGGAAAGATCCCCTGGAGGAGGAAATGGCAACCCACTCCAGTGTTCTTGCCTAGAGAATCCCATGGATAGAGGAGCCTGGCAGGCTACAGTCCATGGGGTCGCAGAGTGTCAGATATGACTGAGCAACTCAGCACAATTGAAGTCAGATTTGGGAAAAATAAATAAGAGACAAACAGTGAAGATAACTAACATTTAGTGAGTACAAGGTACTGGCCTAAATTCTCATAATACTCTTTATAATCTTTATCTTATGAAGTATATATTATAATTATCTCTAATTGACAGTTAAGTAACTGAAGAGAGAGTAAGCCATTTGCCCAGGTTCACATAGATGGTAAAGATCAGGATTCAAATCTAAGCAATCTGGCTCTAGAACCCAACATATAAGGTTGAAGTGAAAAAGTCAGTCATGTCTGACTCTTTGTAATCCCATGGACTATAGAAGTCCATGGAATTCTTCAGGCCAGAATACTGGAGTGGGTAGCATTTCCCTTTTCCAGGGGATCTTCCCAACCCAGAGATCAAACCCAGGTCTCCAGCATTGCAGGCAGATCGTTTACCAGCTGAGCCACAAGGGAAGCCCAAGAATCCTGGAGTTGGTAGCCTATCCCTTCTCCAGCAGATAATCCCAACTTAGGAATTGAACCGGGGTCTCCTGCATTGCAGGTGGATTCTTTACCAACTGAGCTATCAGGAAAGCCCCAATATAAGGTTAGAACCCTAATATATGTCAGGGTGTAAGAATACACCATACAGCTGTCTGTACTGGAGAGGAGCTGATCTCAATTTTTTGAGTCCTAAATTCGAAAATCCTAGAGAAGGGGCTCATTGGCTTAGCTCAAGCCAGGTAGTCATTCCTAAACCAACCAAGATCAGTGCAGTGGCCACCATCAGGACATGTAGATTCCATGCAGAGGGACAATTTCCAGGAGAAGGGGTCATGCCAGGAAGGAAATCTCATAGAGGGTACCCCATGTATTTCTCCCCATACATTCAATATCATCAATTCCCTTGTCTAACATCATGCTCTTTCCCCACATAGAAAAACAGATACCTTGCCTCCTTAATGAGAAACCATTTAAAGATACAACCAGCTACCGCATTCATCTCTGATTCCCAGAATCTCTGTTGATCATGTCTGGATATGATTTGACACAATTTCGCAACCTATGGGCTAAATCACAAATTTAATGACCATCAAAAGAGAGCCACATTCTTTTGCAAAGATTCTAAAGTCAGCTCCTGCTGCTGAGTTTACCTTGAGCCAGAGATAAACTCCAAGATCCATATTAGGCAAAGTTTTCCCAGAGGCCACAAAGAAGAAAAGTTCACAGACCAAACTAAGGAGGTAAAATCACAGTTTATCAAAAAAGTTTAAAACACATAATGAGAAGTAAAGGAAAAGGTGTGGATGGACACACATTGGATAAGCTACAAACAGAGTGGAGGAACAACTCTACCTGAGCCTAAATTATACAAAGTTCATAGTCCTGTTTTATCTGGTGGTGGGGTTATGGGAATTGGAGTTGAGTCTGAGCAACGGGATCCCACAGGCTGAAGGTACATGGGGGCATCATATACGCTTGTCTATTGGAAAGATGCAAGGGCAAGTATATCAGGCAAAGACCTGTATCTCATCAGTTACCCTGGTGAGTAGCTGTGGTCTCATCTACATTTCTTGGGCAGATGACCAGTGGGGCCAGAATGGAATTATCTGTGGGTGGTTGATTTAAGGCCTCATAAACGTTGGATGCTTGTTGTACCTCATATATATTTACTGAATCATGAATGTTTGGTACATCTTGGTCCTTCCTTCCCTTTCTATCTAGTTTGGAACATGTACACTCCACTTGTTTTTATATCTCTCCAACATTCCTCAAATGCCACTTTCATTTCAAATACTCAGTTTCATCTAGTCTCCTTCCTTTTTTAAAATCTTATTTTCTATAGTAAATGTAGAAAATTCCTAAAATATTCAAACAGCACATGTTATAAATTTTAAAAATCAGTTGTAGTTGAAATTACCTTGGAAAATCTCTTAGTCACCTGTAAAGTACAGTGCATTGTATTGATGAGCCATGTTGGAGGCTGACATGCCACTGACCCAATGGGTGTTCCCTGTAGTGTGGGGACAGACTGCTCATTCCTCTGTTGGGTACCAGAGGAGGTTGTGAGCTTCTCACTCAGACTGCTGGGCATCCACACCATGGGACGCATCCAGATACTGGGACCAGCCAAGCAAATGACAGATTCACATCTCCTACCTCCTGCTCACTCTGAGCATCCACTCACTTAGCGAAATTACACTTAGGTTTCTCTTTCTCAAGCCCACTTGAACTCATATGACTTAAATTGTGTATGTTATTCTTCTGGAAAAGACAAATATCCATAAAGATATCCATAACTTAAAAATAAACAAACCTTTAGAAGGAAAGGGAAAGCAACATATAGAAAAGCATCTGAAAAAGAATATATGTATAACTGAACCACTTTACTGCACACATGAAACTAACATAACATTGTGTTAAAGAATCAACAATGAAAGTGAAAGTCACTCAGTCGTGTCTGACTCTTTGTGACCCCATGGACCATAGAGTCCATGGAATTTTCCAGGCCAGAATACTGGAGAGGGTAGCCTTTCCCTTTTCCAGGGGATCTGCCCAACCCAGGGATTGAACCCAAGTCTCCTGCATTGCAGGCAGATTCTTTACCAGCTGAGCCACAAGGGAAGCCCAAGAATCCTGGAGTGGGTAGCCTATTCCTTCTCTAGCGGATCTTCCTGACCCAGGAATTGAACCGGGGTCTCCTGCATGCAGGCAGATTATTTACCAACTGAGCTATCAGGGAAGCCCCAAATTAGCTATATTTCAGTTTATAAAAAGAAGTCTCAAAGGATGTGCAACAGTTAATGTTGTGTGTCAACCTGGCTAGGCTATGGTACCCAGTGATTTGGTCAACCACCAGTCTAGATGTTTCTGTGAAGATGTATTTTTAAGTGTGATTAACTTTCTCTCTCTGCCTACTCGTGAATGTATACACCATGCATGTGCATGCTCAGTTGCTCAGTCGTGTCTGACTTTTTGCAGCCCCCATGGACTGTAGCCCGCTAGGCTCCTCCGTTTGTGGAATTTTCTAGGCAAGAAAACTGGAATGGTTTGCCGTTTCCTACTCCAGGGAATCTTCCTGACCTAGGGATCAAACCTGTGTCTCCTGTGTTTCTTGCACTGGTAGGCAGATTCTTTACCACTGCACCACTGGGGAAGCCCATATACACACAAACTTTGTTTAAAGCACATTATCCCTCATAATGTGGATGTGTTCCATTAGATCAGTTGAAAGCCTAAAGGCTGAAGTTTCTTAAAGAAAAAGCCGTTCTGCCTCAAAATGGCAACATGGAATCCTGCCTGAATTTCCTGCCTGCTGGCCTGCCCTGCAGATTTTGGACTTGCTAGCCCCCACAATTGTGTGAGCTAAGTCCTTGAAATCTCTCTTTCTGTACCTCTATATCCTATTTGTTTTGTTTCTCTGAAGAACCCCTGAGTAACAGGATGCTACAGAATTTAGAGGAGCATATGAACAAACAGAGTCCCCAAATAATGAGTGGGAGTTTCTGAAGTAGAGAGATGAGAGCAATAACATGAAAAGGCAGTATTTACCCAAAAGAGTAGTATTTCTTGTGTCTAAGTGGAGGGAAAGGAGGATGCCTCAATGGTGCCTCCAGGCAACAAAGCAAGAAGAACGTGCATGATGTGGAACCAGCTTGAGCGCCAAGCCTCACACCTATCTCTGTCATTCATGTACTTGCCCTATAAAAATGACTTGAAGCTCTTAGAACCCAATGTTTACTTTCTAGTGCCATCTTAACTTTGGTCTCACTTCCTTCTACCAGGAATCCCCTCCCACTCTGTCTCCCATCTCTCCAGGGTCCGTTAGTCTCTTACAAGTTCTTAGCATCTCTTACCTGCTGAACATCTCCCCCTTCAATTCTCAGTAAAGCTTTTCTAAAACGCAGAGTCGGGTGAACTGTGTTTCCCAATTTTCTAGAAATTACCATATTCACGATATTGTGTTTGCATAGCTATCTCCTTATTGGTCTATGAACACTTTGCACTTTCAGCTAAGTATAATATATGTATTTAGAACAAGATATATCATATAGAAATACGTACATGTTTGTTGCTTGAATGAATGAGTGAATAAATAAATTTGTCCATGATCTTGTAAATGATGAAATGAAATCCAAACTCAGGATTTTCATACTCAAAGTCTTGTCTTTGTCTTCTGTATATGATGTGATCCATTTATTCTTTTGGAATTCTGTAGGTAAAATCTATCTACTTGGAAGAAACATTTTTGTCAGCACTGGAAGGAAAGAACAACAAATATGGGGAAAATGGACAGATGCCTATTTTTAAAAAAGAACAGAGTACACTAAAACTTGTTTTATTTTTGTTTTGTTTTATAGCTACTCTTTTCTGATTGTTGACAAGATTCCCAAAGGATTGATCTCAAATATAAATATAGATTTAGGATTTGATTTGCCACACACAAGATATATATCAGAAGTTCTCTTTGCTTCAAAATGAAAACCATTTGGAAAGTTGGCAGGTTTATTTGATAATCAGTTTATTCTCATAAGCCTTATTACATGGAAGGTTGAGTGAATGGCTGCTCATATGGTTTGACTTTGATGTCACACAGAGGACCTGCTCCTTTCCTTGAATTACTCTGTGGTGGATGGGAGTATAATTACTTCTATAATGCGCTTGTACATTTAGACATTGGTTCCTTTAAGGCACATTTTCCTTTGTTTTCAGTGGGCTCTCCCATCTATATTTACGTCAAGCATTTTCCCTAAACCCCACACCTAAATAGCCATCTATTTTGTGTTTGCTCCACAGTTGCCTCTGGTGCAACATTTCTGAACAGAAAGGACCTCTCTTGCCCCAGACCTGTTTCTTCTGGGTTTCTCATTTCAGTGAACTGTCTTACCACTCACCAAATTTCCCAAGCTAGAAACTTAAAGAGTTTTCCTATCACTTACATCCAAACATTAACTAGTCTTAGGAGTTGTTATCATGAACATTTCCTCACTCTGTCTACCAGGCTCTGTGGGTCTTGCCAGTGCCTTATTCAGGCCCTTCATTAGTTCTCACTTGGCTCCAGCCCCTCTTCTGTCCATTGTCCTTGGTGTAGCCAGGGAGGTCTCTTTTAAAGACATAGCTGATCACGTGATTCCTCTTTCTGAAACCTTATAAAATGTCTACTCTTTACCCTTAGGATAAAGTACAAACTCTTGCATTTCCTGAGACTTTCCTGGTGATCCAATAGTTAAGACTTCATGCTTCCAAGGCAAGGGGTGCAGGGTCAATCCCTGGTTGGGAACTATGATCTCACCTGCTGTGCAGTGTGGCCAAGAAAGTATTAAAAAAAAAAAGACATATTTTCTGAATCCTTTCCAACCCTTCAATATTCATACTCCTCTCTCCACCCCACCCCACCAATTTCATATATTATCCTATTTTTCTGAATACCTTCATATTCGCTTTGCTGTTTGTGTCTTTTTACATATTACTTTTCTTGCCTAAGAAGCTTATCCCCTTTCTCCTAGCCAGGAGTTAGCCATTTGTGTATGCTGAGACTCAGCTCTGTCACTAACATCCTTCAGAAAGTGTTTCCAGATATTTACTGGTTAGCTAAATGCTCCTACCTACATGCTTCCTAAATTCTGTACATTATACCAATGTCATGGTATTTATCACCTGGTTTGGCCCGTTAATTTTACTTTCATGCCTTTCCAAGCAGATTATAAAGCTCTTTATGACAGAGACTATTCCGTGTATCTTTGAAAGCTGAGAACCTATCAGCTGATATCTGCTGTAGCAATCAATACATTAAATTTTTTAATTTATGTTTTAATTGAAGGATAATTGCTTTACAGAATTTTTTTGTTTTCTATCAAATATTAACATGAGTCAGCCATAGGTATATATATGTCGCAATCAATACATTTTACTTGAATAAGGGGAAAAGATTAAATGACACTTAATGGGTGGTTTGAGAGGGCTATGAAAACACATTTTATCTTCAGTTTAACTTAACATTTTTTTTGTGTGGTAAAATATTTATAACATGAAACTTAACATTTTGTCCATTTTAAAGTATACAATTCAGTGACACCAAGTACATTCAATTTATTTTGTAACCATTACCACTAACTCTTTTCAGAATGCTTTCATTATCCCAAACAGAAAATCTGTACATTCCACCTTCCCTGTGACCCTTGGTTACCTCTACTGTCTTGTTTCTGTGAATTTGCCTATTCTTGGTAACTCATATAAGTGCAATTCTTAAAATTCAAACAGTATCTGTCCTTTTGTATCTGTATTATTTTACTGAACATAGTGTTTTCTAGGTTCATCTATGTTATAGCATGTACAAGAATTTCATTCATTTGCAAGGCTAAAAAAATATTCCATTCTATTTACCTACTCTTATTTTTTTATCCATTCATCTGTTAATGGACACATGCTTGGATTGTCTCAACCTTTTGGTTACTGAGAATAATGCTGCTGTGAATACTGGTGTACAAGTATCTGTTTGAGTCCTTGGTTTCAAATTTTTTTGGATATCTATCTAGAAGTGGAATTGCTAGATCATATGTTTATCTCTGTTTACCTTTTTGAGGAATCATCATACCATTTTCCATAGTAGCTGCACCATTTTACATTTCCACCAGCAATAAACAAGAGTTCCAATTTCTCCTCATTCTCATAAACACTTGTAATTTTCTTTTTTGCTTTTTGGGTATTATTCATCCTTTTGAGTATTAAGTACAGTTGACTCTTGAAAATTTAAGGGTTGGGGTTCCAACCTCCACACAGTGAAAATCTGGTTATAAGTTTAGAATTCGTTCTCCAGATCTTCTGTTTGACATCCAAGGGTTCAAACAACCCTTACCGTGCAGTACTAAATCCCCCTCCTCTGCCATGTTTTTGGCTGCTTTCAAATGTCCTAGATACTCAGTCTTACCCCAGCTTTTCTTCTGTGTCTTAGAAGGTCTGTTGTATGTTCTCACCTATAATTTTTTGCTCCAGGATTTTGTGGGTCTATAGTCATCTTGCAAGTTTTATGAGTAGCACCCACCACTTTTACCACCTGAGTTCAAGTAACAGACAGGCTCTTGTGTCAGTCCTTCAGGTATCCACCAGAAAGTTTAGGACAAATATACACAATAATTTGCAAATAATTTCTGCTTTGTTTTTTCTAGTTTGGGGAATGATACTGGAAACAAGGCTGCCACCACTTCAAGACCAAAATCACTGCCAAGTATGAGAGGGGTAGAGTAATGGTAGGTGAAGATGCTATAAAACTTTCCTACCATTTTGAAGATGGCTTTTTATTGACTGGGTATTTGTTTGGTGGCTATAAAACTTTGAGTGTTTTCCAGAGGTCCAGGAAATATGGTTCAGACAGTTGCTGCCTTTTTAAAATACATTTCTGTTGGGAAATGAAAACTTGGAGCTTCCCAGGCTACCATTTTGCTGATGTCTTTTTCTTTAACGTAGTTTCGCCTTCACTTTGGACTTTCAACAAGGAGCACTCGGCATGTAATCTAAGAGAAGGTGTGTGCAGTCACTGAAAAATGGCAGAACAAAGACCTCTGAGCCACTATAAGGAGGCTTGAAATAGGAACTTGCTTGGAAAGCTGAAATTTTATAGATGAGGAATCCACTAGGCTATTGGGTGACAGTTGAGAACAGATAGGCTTGTGAAATGCAGTTCTGTCCAGGTAGTAAATTGCTCAGGGAGCTGGTGCTTGCTGACAGTGTGGGACAGCTGCAGTTACATGCTGCAAATGGTTGGGTTTGATTTCTGGAGGCATACTAATTCCAGCTCATGAGGGGTCTTGAGTAATGCCAAAAATGACCAAGTAGAAGAAAATGTGAAGATAATGATATGGTTCTGGTGGTAAATTAGATTCTCCCTTCAGAGCTCAGAGAATCTGTCTAATTCAGTTCATTCCTAGTGGTAGCTGTCATATCAGCTTGTCCTGACCCTGGCTGTGGTTCACAGCTGTATCTCAGTAGTGACTTGGGAGGAAAGCCTTTAGTAATTGTCTCCGCCTCTCCATGTCTTCACTCCTTCTCCCATCAGTAGTATCCCCTGCCTTTCCTTCCATTTTTTTCCCAACTACTTACTCTCCTCTGTTTCCTATTCCCTCGGTGAAAATATGTTCTGATCTGCTAAATTCACATTAAGGTGCATATGGCCAAAAAGACTTGTATGTAAACCTGTCTAGGGACTGTTTGCATTTTAACAGAAGTTTCTGTGTTTCATGCTGGAAGAAAACATTTATTTTTTTAAAAATTATTAGTTTTGGTTGCACTGGGTCTTCATTGCTGCACGTAGGCTTTCTAGTTGTGGTGAGCAAGGGCTACTCCTCGTTGCATTGCTCAGGCTTCTCCTTGAGGTGGCTTCTTTTGTTGCAGAGCACAGACTTTAGAGCATGGGGCTATCGCCCACCAGCTTTAATTGCTCCTCAGCATATGGAATCCTCCTGGATCAAGGACTGACTGAACCTTTGTTCCCTGCATTGGCAGGTAGATTCTTATATACTGTACCACTAGGAAAGTCCTGAAAAAAAACAATTCTATTTGCGAAGCTCTAAGTATTAGTTGTTCCGTGTGTGTGTGTGTGTGCGTGTGTGTGTGCGCACGCTACGTGCTCAGTTGTGTCCAGCTCTTTGCGACTCCATGGACTGTAGCCCTCCATGCCCCTATGTCCATGGAATTTTCCAGGCAAGAATACTGGAGTGGGTAGCCAGTTCCTTCTCCAGGGGATCTTCCTGACCCAGGGTTCCAACCTGGGTCTTCTGTATTGCAGGCAGATTCTTTACTGTCTGAGCCACCAGGGAAGCCCAGATATTCCATGGGAAAGAGAATTTTTAGAGGACCAATTCTAACTCAGAATATTTTTTAAGGTATACTCTGTTCTAGGTAGTATAAAAAATTCCTAATTATAAAAGGGCTTTAGAAAATAAAATTTCTCCTCCCAGTATGAAAAGAAGCTCTGAGGCTGACTTGAATGTGACATCAGTGGATAACGAGCTTTTATACTTTTCCAGTCAGAGGTACCAAGGATAAAGCCAAAACTTTGACCATGTTGAGAAGTCAAGTCAGGGAAATTTTCACACAGCTATAGGAAAGGAAAGGCTGTTGAGGAGGAACAGAACAAATCTAACTTAAATCTTGACTATTTTAGAAGATAATAAGCAGCCTCCATACATTATATGGCCTTTCTTCCCAGTCATCATCAGAAAATCTTTGGAATACAGTATACAAATTAAGGATCTGCTGGTTCTGGAAGGACAGGTCCCAGAAAGTAAGAGCAAAGAGTGGGAAACATGTTATCACTGACTGAATTTAACTTCTCCCAGCCTCTGTTTCTTCCTCTGTAATGTGGAAGCATTAATATCTATTGAAGAGCATTAAAACTCTTTTGATTACAAATTATAAGAAGCCATACTGAACGTATGAACATAAACCAGAAATTAAAAAAAAGGAATTTGTAGGTTTTTACTCCTGGATGTTCAAGATCTTTGGCTTTTGGGCAAGCTGGATCCAAAGATCCAAAGGATGCCTTTAAAAATTTTTGGCCCTCCATTATTTCTGCTTATTTTGGTTTGGCTTTTCCTTAAATGGTTTTAATTTATGTGTCAGTTAAGGTGATCTAAAGAACACATCTCCCAGCTTAACGATTCTAAGAGAAAGTTGTTTTTAAATATCATTTTAAAGATGATATTGCCTTGCTCAGGTCAGATGTCCAAACCCTAATCAATCACTGCATGTTGGCATTTTTGGATTGGCCATCCTAGGTCAGATGTATAACCCAGTATTTGGCCAGGGTAACACAACTGACTGCCTCTCCAGGATTACATGCATGAAGGGAGAATTCCCTAAAGGATAAAGGAGGTAGAGGATGGAAAACTATGCTGGGCATGAAAATATTGTAGCTGTTATAATCTACCAAACCTACTACTGCAGGTTAAAGAATCAAATAAGCAGACACAAGGAAGCTGTTTATAAACTAGAGTCATATTTAAAACATCATTTAGGTAATTATAAATACCATGTTCATTAAAATCAAGAAAGCTGCATCATATAACAATGACTTTACAAATCTGTGGGAAAAGATGGACTATTCAATGCCTGTTGTGAGACAACTGAATAAGCATCTGGAAAAAAAAAATGCAAGGAGGAGCCGCACCCGCCTCCACACACTAGTATATACTCTAAATGGATTAAAGATTTAAATGTAAAAATGAAACCATAAAAGTGTTCGAAGAAAACATGGTAAAATTCTTTCATAATCTTGGAATGGGGAAGGTCTTCCTAATCATTATTCAGAATTCTGAGCTCATAAAGAATATGACTGATCAATAAAACTACATCAAAAACATTTGTGTGATGAAAAATATCATTTGAAAAAAAAGTCAAAAGGCAGGAAACAAATAGAATAAAAGACAGTGGTGTGTTGGAGATGCTCTATACTAGCTCATAGAAGCTGATTATTAAATTTTAGAAAATTTGTAAGCTGGTTGTCAACTTATTTAAAATTAAGTTATGTGAACTTATGAATAAAGAATGTTACAAACAAAGATAATATATATTCAAAAACTCATCACTCTAATTGTTTAACTACATTTTGTTATCATTCATACTTTTGGAGTGATTGACATCTGTTGTGTCTGTATCATGGAGATATTACATAATGGCTTGGTGTTACACATTTCTCCCAAATTCCACAGATGTAGAATGTTGGTAGCTGTGGAGAGAACGTTTACATCATGAATATTAGCACATGCTATAAAACAGGATTTATTTTCCCCAGAGACCATTACTAAACACTAGCCAACACACCACTGGGAAAAAAAAATTGAAACTCACAGAGAAAGGGCTACTCTCCCTCTATGTAATGTGCTTCTTATAAGCCAAGTATAAAAAGACTATAAACCTAACAGAAACATAAGAAAAATATGAAGTGTTCATTCATAGAAATAAAGAGATGCTCTGTGTCACAAGAGAAATTCAAGTAAAAACCATACTGAGATATTTTTTTTTTACTAACTAGATTAGCAAAACTCTGAGTGTGATAAGACTCTGCTGGAAAGGCTGTGGGAAAAAAAGACATTTTTTTTTTTTTACATTGTTGATGAGGATATAAATTTATATAACCCTTTTGGAAGGCAATTTGTCAATATGTATATGAAATTACCAATACATAGACTATTTGACCTAGCAATCCTATCCCTGGGAATTTATACTATTATATAGTATTAAGTTCTTTTGGTTCATTTTTTAATTACTTTAAAGATTGGAAACAACACAAGTGTTCATCCATATGGGCTGGTTTAATAAACTGTGGAATATTTAAGCAGTAGAATTAACTAGAACTGTAAAAAAAATTGAAGACACACCAAGTTGAATATGAAGAATCTCTAAATTGTATCTTTTCCATTCCATTTTATTGAGAAACAATTGATATGACATTATATTAGTTTAAGATGTACAACATAATGATTTGATGTACAAGTGTATTGCAAAATGATCACCACAATAGGCTTAGTTAACATCCATCACCTCATATAATTACAACTATTTTTTCCTTGTGATGGGAACTTAGCAACGTTCAAATACGCTATATAGCATTAGCTATATTCACCATGTTTCACATGACATCTCTAGAACTTCTTTATCTTAGAACTAGAAGTTTGTACCTTTTGATTGCCTTCACTCAATTTCTCCATACCCACCCCCATCCTCTAACCACCAACTTGTTCTTTGTTTCTCTGAGTTTGATTTTTTTTTAGATTTCACATATAAATGAGATCATGAAGTGTTTGACTTTTTGTCTGACTCATTTCACTTAGCATGATACCCTCAAGGTCCATCCATGTTATCACAAATGGCAGAATTTCCTTCTTTTTTATGGCAGAATTATATTCTATTATATAAATATACCACATTTTTCTTTACCCATTCATCAAGTTATATAATCAAATAACTAAAATCAAGGTTAATATCAGAGTTATCATTTGCATAATAAAGTAAAAATATAGTTGTATTTGATTTGCAGAAACAAAGTCTGGAAGAAAAGTAATAGAAATGGTTATAGGACAAGTTTGCTGTGTAAGATGTGGGACCCAGTTAGGCAGAGAGCAGGATTAGAACAAGGCTTTGTGTTACCTTTTTACACTAAAATGAATGTTGAACTATGTCAACATACTACCTTGTTACAAAATTAAATTGTTAAAGGAACCAAATGAAAGCTTCATTAAAGAGCACTTGACATTCAATAAAAGTTTCTGAGCACCTATCATATGGCAGGCACTGTTGTAGGAGCTGCGCCCAGAAGGTGACACCACATCATGTAAGCTGTGATGTAAAGCTGAAGAGTTTGTTACTGTTCTCAGCCACAGAAGACACTCTCAGATGCCACAGCTTCTCTTACGTCTGTCCAGTGGTTTTCTCTTGTCCCATTAGTCTCATATCCGTGACCTAAACAGAGTAAAAATATCCCAAGCCCTATAGTTTTAGTAACAATTTAATATTTGTGTTCTTCTCTGTGTAGGTTCTTTGTATATGTTTTCACAGCTTGGTCATCTTTCTTTTTTTAAAAAATTTATTATATTGAAGTATAGTTGATTTACAATCTTGTGGTAGTTTCTACTGTACAGTAAAGTGATGCAGTTATACATATACATATATATTCTTTTTCATGTTCTTTTCCATTATGGTTTGCTACAGAATACTGAATATAGTTCCCTGTGCTATACAGTAACACCTGTTGTTTATTCATCCTATATATGTCATCTTTCTTCTTGAATATATTGTTTAATATACTCAGTGGAATATGATATTTAAAAAGCTCAGGCCTTTAATTTTGTGGACAGTGAGCAAAATAGACAAAAATCCCAGTGAATTTACATTCTAGTGGTGATGAGGGAAAGACTTTCTGAGGAGGTGATGTTAAGTACAGTCATGAAAGATATGAGGGAGTGTGACTTGTTAGCATCTGGGGTTCTGCTTGTCATTCATAGTAATTACTATTTCCAGTGTCCTCAAGAAGATTGCAAGACATTACACATGCACACATATACATACACACCAATTTTACTATTTTTTATGATCACAGTAATGCTGCCACATTACCTAACGGCTGTGTCCTGCCAATGGTGTATTGTCTGGTAATGATGATGGATTTGAATGGAGTGAACTTCTCTTTGTCTGTTGTCCTGGTCCCAGTAAGGAAGAACATAGTTGACATTTGTGATTGACTGAGACTCTGATGAGGGGCAAACCTCTGGTTGTCGGGGCTTAATTCTCTTTCCAAATGAAGCTAAATGCTCCACAAAATTAAAGCCTTGACCTTTAATATCATATCCTACCAACCAGAGTAAATAACACCCTCAAGAAGAAAGACATTGAAGATATGAAAATGTATCAGAGAACATACAGAGAAGAACAAAACATTAAATTATTGCTAGACCTTAAGTACCCTGGGGATATTTTTATCATGTTGAGGTCATGGATATGAGCCTGGATTGGATGAGAGACAACTGTTGGGTGGCATTTGAAGAGTAGTTCATGCATGTTTGAAGATACAAATTCCTTAGCTTTACATCACAACTTACATGAGCTGGTGCCTGTTTAGTGGGTTCTTTCAGTGTTTGTGCTCTCTTTTATTCCAGTTCCTACTGCATTTTCCCCCTTTTTTGTAATTGTTTAGTAGGTGGTAAGAGCCTTAGAGTGAAGTACCGTTCATGTTTCCTTCACATCCCCAGCACCTAGCACAGCCAGTCCTGACTTTTAGCAGCTCTTAATAGGTGTGTGTTGAAAGACTGGTAAAGACATGCCCTGGGAAGGAAGACACTGGATAACAGTGTAGGTTTCGTTTTGGTCTGGGGGATTTGGAGTCTAAAGGCCTGCTTTGTTTTCCAGTTAGGTGGGCTGATGGATGGCCTAGCGTTTTGGTAGCTGTTGAGATTCACTGCTCCCGTTTAGCTTGCCCTCTGTGTGTGCACACAAGGCAGCTGGTGCAGCACAGCCGTCTGTGCTGAGGGTTCTCAGCTCCCTGCCAGCCGGGTAGGCTCTGCCATCAATCTGTCCCAGAGTCTCCAACACCCTGTGATCTGACAGTAACTCAATCCTCCTCCACAGACTTCTCTGATCTCCCGCCCTGCATTCTCCTCACCTCTGTCCCTTGCTCTCTGAGCCACAGACTTTGCCAGCCATGTGGACTAAAGCAAAAGTGAGTTCATCCACAGAGCATGTGCCTGGGTAGCCAAGTTCCCCAGGTTTGAATAAAATGACCCAATCGATTTGGCATTCACTGGGCAGTCACACAGGGACATGTCCATTCTGGGATGTCCCTCAGCCAGGCAGATGCTGCCTCAGTCAGATTGGCCAAGAGTCCTTGAATGGGGTTCCTGGCAAGAGTCACGGGAGATCAAAGTCCACCCCCACCCCCATTCTACAAAAGCTGAATTTGCCTTAATAATGATTTCCCAATAGGAATTTCAACTCCCAATTCCATTTGGATTCTTCCTAAATAGAAATCCTTCACCTGGTCTATATAGCTGCAAATTTAAAAGACTCAAAATTGCAGCTTTCATAGACAACGGACTATTTTATTTCTAGGGGGTAAAGAATTGGCACTGGCTAATGAGTTATATTCCGATGTACAATGCCCTCTGATTGTGTATTATATATTAGCACTCTGGACTTGAAAGAGACAATTGTGTAATGTTTGCCCATTAATTGAGAATAATCATCTCAGCTGCACAGTATTGCATACCAGCCAAGCTTGTCATTCTCATATCCAACAGCTTTTAATTGTTGTGTTGCCCTTTAACAGCAACCTTTCTCAGAGTTTGGAGAACAAAAACAGAGACCTACCTAAATATCAGCTTCTTCCCACCCTGAGAGAAAAGAATCCATTTAGATGGAAAGGATTTGCCTTTTCTAATCCTCAGGGAGTGCTCATGCCTTAGCAATTTCCATTATCCATCAAGTCTAAATACTAAGGCCATGGGATTTCTTCTTCCTAATAAAGTTAGGAAATGCAGCAGACAAGAAAGGGGCTTACATGATTATACAGTAAGCTGGAGACTAAAGTAGAAGAAATGCCTTAAAAATCATTGCCAGAACCCTTTTGAATGCAAGTAACAGAAAATTTAACTCAAACTGTCTTAAGTTAAAAAAAAAAAAAAGTATTGTTTCACATAACTGAAAAGTCCCAGGATGGAATTGCTTCAGCATATCGCTAAGAGTCGGACACGACTGAGTGACTTCACTTTCACTTTTCACTTTCATGCATTGGCGAAGGAAATGGCAGCCCACTCCAGTGTTCTCGCCTGGAGAATCTCAGGGACGGGGGAGCCTGGTGGGCTGCCGTCTATGGGGTCCCACGGAGTCGGACACGACTGAAGCGACTTAGCAGCAGCAGTGTCTTGATTTCAGGGCCCAGAGTATCTTTGAGTTTTGGTCCCACAGTCCCCATATCTCGGCCCTTCTCTCCTCTACTGCTGGTTTGAGCCCTCCCTTCCTCTGGGGAGAGAGCAGCTGGCAGCTCAGCTCTGGGCTCACAGCTCTAGTGCAAGTCCCAGGGTTGGATTTCATTGGACCAACTTGGGTCATGCCCTTATTCAGAACCAATTATGGCAGCCAGGGAGAATGAAGGGTGCTGATTGGCCAGGCCTTGATCACTCTCAGCCCTGGAGGTGGAGGGCAGGGTCAAATCCATCAGCCTGAACTACATGAACTGGCACTAGAAGATGGTGATGACTGTCTAAGAAAAAATGGTCCCTGCTACCAGAAAAATGGGACTGAATGCTAAGCAAACAAGAAGAACTGAGGCACTATCCCTTCATGTCAGCCTCACAAATGAATGCCTTTGTAGGTTAGAAATTTAAGCCTAACACCTTTTCCCTGAAGACTTTATAATAAAGATGACCATTTACCAAGTGCTGGACATCTCACAGAGTGTTTTAGATTAGTCCTCTCGTTTAATCCTATGGCTACCCAACCAGGAAGGTACAACAAACCCCCCTTTCTAGATAAGGACACAGAGGCATAGAGAGATTAAATGGCATATTCTAAGCCCACAACTGTTAGAGAGTGAGCCATTATGCAGCTCTGGCCTGACTCCAAAGCCCATGCTTAGTCTCTTTCTGTGTATTCCCCAAACTTGTCCATTTACAAGACTTCTAGAGTGGTTACTAAAGTGAAACTACAGGTTCTCAGGCACCCTGGTTACTTAGATTACTATCAACTCTACTTCTTTGTAGAAGCTGGTCCTCTTACATGGATCTCAGATGATCCCACAAGGGCAAATTACTCTTTCTTATGGCCCACAGCTGGCTCATGGGAAATATCTCTGTACTTTGCTCAGATAAATCTTGGGACTGTGGGATCTTCCTAAGTTTGCTCTGCCAGGAGAGCAGTTTCTTGTCCAGATTTCTCAGATGTTAGGCACAGTCTTCACTGTCTTTCAGGCTCTAGGAGACTCTATGGAGGAGCAGGCCAAGAACTTAGATTCCACCTCAAAAAAGAAGAGATGGGGCTTGTTCTGTGAAATATGAAGGCTTATTTTTATATATGTCTTAGGTATTTGGACATAGTGGGATGATGCAAAAATTGAAAAATGAATCAATGGAACTGGATAAGAAGCCCAGAAACCCAGCCACATATTTGTGGACACAATATATGATAAAAGTAGAATTTTAATAAATGGGAAAACAATGATTATTCAGTAAATGGTGCTTGGAAAATCAATTATCTGTGGGGAAAAACACAAAGTTTGGTTTCTCTCTTACATCACAAGTAAGTTAAAAATCCTACAAGGGATACAAAAAAGAATCTTTAAAAAATTTTAAAGAAAATATAGGCCTTAGGACCTTGTGAAAGATTTAAGAAAGATTCCTTAAGCTTTACAACAAAACTTCCAACTGTATAGGAAAAAGTAAGGACAAATTTTTATTATATTAACCCTAAATTTTCTGCAGTAGTAAAAGATACCAAAAAACAAAGTAAAAAATGAATCACAAACATTTGGGAAAAGATATTTAAAATGCAAAATCTGACAAAGAAATTGTACCCAGAATATGGAAAGAACCCTGACAAACCAATAACAATGATTGTGATTATAATAGCCAGGCACTTGTCCTAAGCGCTTGAGATATACTAACTCATTTAATCTTTATTATATTTCTATGAGACAAATGTTTATCACCCCCATTCTGCAGGTAAAGAAATAGAGAAAGGGTTAAATAGCATGCTTAACGTCACTGATAGTTAAGAGATGGAGCTGAGCTTGAGCCTAGGATTCTGGCTCCAGGTCTTATGGTTTTAATTACTATACTCTCAAATGCAATAGAAACATCAACCCACAGAGTCAACACACACACCAGAATAATTTTCATCTCACTAGCAGAGAAGTTAAAGTGCCAAGAAGTTAAGGTGCCAAGGAGAAATCACTTCACAAATTAAAATATCTGATAATACCAAGTTTGAGTGAGGATGTAGGAAGAAAGTGTGGACTTTTGTACACTGCTGGTGGAAGCATAAATTTGTACAACCATCCTGAAGAGCAGTTGACAGTATTTAGTAAATGTGAAAGTGCTCATACCCAATGACTGAGCTGGTTTGCATCTAGAGGTATACCCTAGAGATTCTCATGTAGTCTGCAGTGAGGTATGATCAACAATCTTCACTGAGGTTTTGTTTGTAATGGCAAAATTTGAGAACCAAAGAATTCATCAACAGGAAAAAAATTGTGGTATGTGTATACTATGAAATAACACACAGCAGTTAATATGAACCAGCAATAAATCTACCAATATGGGTAAGTATAAGGAATATAGCTCTGTGTGGAAAATATGGGTTGAAATAAGATACACACAGTGTAATACCATCTAATAAGATTTAAATATCTGCAAGACAATGCCATTTAAAATATATGTACCCAAAATACATAATAAAAGAATAAAAACCTAAATAAGAGTGATAAATAACATATTCATGGTAGTATTTACCTCCAATGGGGAAAAAAAGACAATGAGATCTGAGAGATGTCTGCACAGGAAGTCTCAATTATTTTTGCAATGCTTAATTGGGGAAAAAAAAATCCTGAAGTCTCTAAATACCATTCCTCATGGTAAGATGGCTGAGTTCAGCTTTCGGACAAGAAATCTGCGTGATGAGCCATGGACAACTTGTTTTGCAAGAAAGCTCTCCCAGACTAGCTGAAATCATGTCAAAACAACACAGGAGCCACTTTAAAGGCACTCCTATTGGTCCAAATAGGGCAATTTCTGCATCAAAAAGAAGGATAACTATAATGGATTAAAAACTGTCACATACATAAAAACCATGAGTTCATAATGAAACCAAAAAACCCTATAAACAATGTAATAACCTGCCACTGGGAGTTGCTAAGGTAACAACTTATTATTCTGAAAATGGATAAATAATGAGAAAGCATATATTTTATCTTTTCTATGCCATATATTTTGGGTAACTAAATCTTTGATAAAAGTAGGTCTTATATAATAGAAGAATCCCAACTAATAAATGCAGAAGAAATAACAGAATTTTTTAAAATGCACCATTTTCAACCTCTAAAGAAATAGTTGATCCAGGCAACATCCATTAAAGAGGCTAAAATTATTAACTGAAATGTCAATGCAGAACATTATAATGGAAGGATCAGGCTGATACCACCTACACCCTGTGATCAGTCTTACCCTCTGTAAAAGGGGGCAGCACAGACATTATATGCACTGAGGCAACAGTAAGTGTCTCCTAGAATGTTTCTTGCCTAAAATATTGATCCTGACTTGAATCAAGTCATCAGAACTGCTATTAATTTATAGGAAATACAGGGGATGGAAGAACTACTTAAATGACAAGGATGTGTGTGTGCATGCATGCTAAGCGCTTCAGTTATATCTGACTCTTTGTAACCCTGTGGACCATAGCCTACCAGGCTTCTCTGTCCATGGGATTTCCCAGGCAAGAATACTGGAGTGGATTGCCATGCCCTCCTCCAGGGGATCTTTCTGACTCAGGGATCAAACCTGTGTCTCCTGCATTGACAGGTAGGTTTTTTACCCCTAGTGCCGTCTGAGAAGTCCAAATGACAAGGATACAATGTTTATAGCTAAATCCAGAAGGTGGGACATCCTGTAGGAAAAGTGACCGAGTTTTTCCAACAAATGAGGATTCTGCTCCAATGAAAATGGCATTATGGAAAAAGGGAGAGTGAGTTACTATCAGGTAAAACAGACTAAGAGGACATAACCAAATACATTGTAAGACCCTTGTTTGGATCCTGATGGAAACAAATCAACAAGAAGAAGATTGGGAAAATCAAGGAAATATGCATAGGGATTAGTAAAAGAGGACATTAAGGAATTATTGTTATTTTTGGTAAGTGTGATGAAAGCACAGTTATTGTTCAGTCACTCGGTCATGTCCGACTCTTTGCAACCTCGGACTGCAGCACACCAGGCTTCTCTGTCCATCACCAACTCCTGGAGCTTGCTCAAACTCATGTCCATTGAGTCGGTGATGCCATCCAACCATCTCATCCTCTGTCATCCCCTTCTTCTCCTGCCTTCACTCTTTCCCAGCATCAGGGTCTTTTCCAATGAGTCAGTTCTTTGCATCAGGTGACCAAAGTATTGCAGCTTTAGTCTCAGCAACAGTCCTTCCAATGAATACTCAGGGTTGATTTCCTTTAGGATTGACTGGTTTGATCTTGTTGCTGTGCAAGGGACTCTAGAGAGTCTTCTCCAACACTGCAATTCAAAAGCATCAATTCTTCGGCACTCAGCCTTATTTATGGTCCAACTCTCACATCCATACATGACTACTGGAAAAACCATAGCTTTGACTCTATGGACCTTTTTCGGCAAAGTAATGTCTCTACTTTTTAACACGCTATCTAGGTTTGTCATAGCTTTGCTTCCAAGGAGTAAGTGTCTTTTAATTTCATGGCTGCAGTCACCATCTGCAGTGATTTTGGAGCCCAAGAAAATAAAGTCTGTCACTGTTTCCTCATCTATTTGCCAAGAAGTGATGGGACTGGATGCCATGATCTTAGTTTTTTGAATACTGAGTTTTAAGTCAGCTTTTCCACTCTCCTCTTTCACCTTTATTAAGAGAGTCTTTAGTCCCTCTTCACTTTCTGCCATAAGGGTGGTGTCATCTGCATATCTGAGTTTATTGATTTTTCTCTCTGCAATCTTGATTGCAGCTTGTGCTTCATCCAGCCCAGTATTTTGCATGATGTACTCTGCATATAAGTTAAATAAGCAGGTTGGCAATATACAGTCTTGACGTACTCTTTTCCCAATTCAGAATCAGTCCATTGTTCCATGTCCAGTTCTAACTGTTTCTTCTTGACCTGCATACAGGTTTCTCAGGAGGCAGGTAAGGTGATCTGATATTCCCATCTCTTGAAGACTTTTCCAGCATTTGTTGTGATCCACACAGTCAAAGGCTTTGGCGTAGTCAATAAAGCAGAAGTAGATATTTTTCTGGAACTCTCTTGTTTTTTCTGTGATCCAGTGGATGTTGGCAATTTGATCTCTGGTTCCTCTGCCTTTTCTAAATCCAGCTTGAACATCTGGGAGTTCTTGATTCATGTACTGTTGAAGCCTAACATGGAGAATTTTGAGCATTACTTTGCTAGTGTGTGAAATGAGTGCAATTGTGCACTAGTTTGAACATTCTTTGGCATTGCCCTTCTTTGTAATTGTAATGATAACTGACCTTTTCCAGTCCAGTGACTACTGCTGAGTTTTCCAAATTTGCTAGCATGTTGAGTGCATCACTTTCACAGCATCATCTTGTAGGATTTGAAATAGCTCTGCTAGAATTCCATCACCTCCACCAGCTTTGTTTGTAGTAGTGCTTCCTAAGGCCCACCTGACTTCTCACTCCGGGATATCTGTTTCTAGGTGAGTGATCACACCATCATGGTTATCTGGGTCATTAAGATTTTTTTTTGTATAGTTCTTCTGTGTATTTTTGCTACCTCTTCTCAATATCTTCTGCTTCTGATAGGTCCATACCGTTTTTGTCCTTTATTGTGCCCATCTTTGCATGAAATGTTCCCTTAATATGTCTAATTTTCTTGAAGAGATCTCTAGTCTTTCTCATTCTATTGTTTTCCTCTATTACTTTGCACTGTTCGCTTAAGGAAGACTTTCTTATTCTTATCTCTGCTTGCTATTCTTTGGGACTCTGCATTCAGATGGGTATATCTTTCCTTTTCTCCTTTGCCTTTCACTTCTCTTCTCAGTTATCTGTAAGGCCTCCTCAGACAACCATTCTGCCTTTTTGCATTTCTTTTTCTTGGGGATTGTTTTGGTCACCACCTCCTGTACAATGTCACAAACCTCCGTCTATGGTTCTTCAGGCACTTTGTCTATCAGATATAATCCCTTGAATCTATTTGTCACTTCCAGTAAATTATTGTCAGGGTTTTGATTTAGGTCATACCTTAAAGGCCTAGTGATTTTCCCTACTTTCTTCAATTTAGGTCTGAAATTTGCAATACAAAGTGCAATAAGAAAGCATAGGATTATGTTTAAAAATGTCCTCAACATTAAGATAAGGACACTTTATTTTCTTCTTAAGGTGGACCATTTTTAAAGTCTTTATTGAATTTGTTACAATATTACTTCTGTTTTATATTTTTGGCTTTCTGACCAGGAGGCATGTAGGATCTTAGCTCCCCAAGGAATTGAACCCACACCCTCTACATTGGAAGGCAAAGTCTTAATCACTGGACGGCAGGAAAGTCCCAAGATAAGGGCACTTTAGAAGAGTATGACATGATTAAATTGCCTTTTGAATGGTCTTTTACCCCAACCCTCCAAGGAAGCTTAGTGAACCACAGAAACCAGTCAGAGACTTCCCTCAAGGTCTGTGTAATGTGGGAGCTCAAGAAGAGAATGTAAAGCAATCTGAGAGCAGCAGATGCCTACCCTCTGGGAGAGAGGGTTGGAGCCGAGCACCATAATGCCGCACGAGTGTTTGCAGGGGCAGCACAGCTCTGTGGCCCAGACTGGGGATCCAGTGGGCTTGCTGTAGCCAGAGGAAGGGCAACAATGTCCAGTGACTGAGCTGCCAGGATGAAGCAGCCCCTGAGAAGGTGAGCCTGAAGTGACCATTGGGGTTCCCACTCCAGGCTGATGTGGTTGCAGGACATTTGGCTGATACTTACAGAGCATGGATTCCAGCATTTTACATACAAGCACAACAGTCTCAATCCAGGAAAACCCAACCTCCAATTGGGGAGATAGAGGCACAAAACCATGTATCTTTTTATCTCTTAGAAAGGCCAGGTGAGAACTACCTTCGATTCCAGTCTGCAGCTCTAGCCCCCACCTGCCTGTAAATCGTTCTGATTTTCTGCACACCTTTGTCTAACATGCAGAAAGACTGTCAAGAGAGTTGCAGACCTCAGCCCAGAGGGTGTTAATAGCTACTATCTTCTTTCTGAGTTTTTATCAGGAACTGCTGTTCACAACTCATGTGAGAAAGTTTGCCAGAGATTTCTCAGGAGCAGACCTTAAGTCTTCCTGCTGCAGCAGAATCAGCCTGTTTAGTGATCTTCCCACTTCTTGGAGTCTGGGGCCTCTAATGAGCCAAGTCCACTGCTGGTGCTCTGCTCTTCTGATCTGATGCCTGCTTCCTGGTGGAGCCCAGGGGGTTGGAATGTTGCTGTGGCAGTTTGCCAGCAGCAAGAAGAATAAGCTTGCCCTGAGAGTTTCCATTCATGGGCTTTGACCCAAGTCCAGGGAGCCATCTACCAACGAGATCCTGTGGTGTTACGACCAGGGGAGATAGGAACACTTGGCAGCCAGTTGTTTTCCTGGCCTTGAAGGAGGCACCTGTGATTGAGTCATTCCTCATATTCTGTACAAGTAGGCCATTTCTTTTGATAAAAGTTTCCTCCTCATCATGTTCATAGACTCTAATCTGGAAATTCCTTTTGTCTTGGCTGCATCACATGGCTGGTGAGATCTCAGTTCCCCAACCATGAGTTGAACTCTGTCTATGGCAGCAAAAGTGCCACATCCTAACCATTGGACATCCAGGGAATTCTTTGGTAATTACTTTTGATCCTGAAAGACTTTTGCTTTTTGGATATACTTAGACCAGGTCTGTTTTGTTTCTATTGAGTAGGACATCTTCCTATTGTAAGTGCTCATCTATCTGTACCCTCTATGAAGGCATGGAAATAAAACAGGGTTAATGAGAAGGGAATAAAAAGAACTGGGTTATCTTTTCTTGTTTTCTTGAAGATAACCCCATGATATATGTGCCAGATACTAAAAAAAATAGAGACTAACTTCGAGTAGAATGGCATAAAATAAAGAGCCTTGCATTGGGCAATATGATTTCCATAAGCATTTAGTCTACATTGACCTCAATTGCTTTGTCTGTGTTATGAGGCTAATTATAATTAACTGAAAGGTAAAAAGTAAGAGGTTCAACCTCAAAAATATCTGGAGTGACTTTCCCTTTCCTTAAATCTGAGAAATATTGAAAATCCATCCCATTCATTCAATTATTTATATTGTTTTATATCCTCATTCATTCATACAACAAATATCATCCACCCAACAAATATTCATTGAGGACATATATGAAATTAACAATGCATGATGCCATGGAGATAAAATTCGTGTCCTCAGGAATTTCCATTTTAATTGGAGAGTGAAGATGTACATGGAAAGATGTAAGATAGAGTGTGCTAAATATAGTAAAAAGATGCCAAGTGCTATGAGAGTTCAGAAAAAGAGAAATTGCGTCCAGGAAATTTTAGAGAAGACTCAGTGAAGGTTGAAGTGGTTAAACTGAATCTTGAAGAATAAAATTTAAATAGGCAGACATGGGGAAAAATATTCCACTGGCCCCACAAAGCCTTCAACAGAGATCTGGGGGTGGGAATGTGTGGGACGTGTTTGGGAAACTATAAACCATTTAGAAAAAAATGGAAACCAGAGACTATTTATCAGTGAGAGACAACTGCCACAGTTCAGGGGACAGTGAGCGTTTAACTCAGGGGGTAGAGGAGAGAAGGGGCTGTGAGGACTGGGTGGGGAAAAGATGACTTTGGGGGAGGGAAGGAAGGATGAAGGTGAAGGGAGGCTGGAGGGAAAAATGCTCACATTTCCTTCTTTTCCTCGAGGTTGGTGGTCACCTCCTCAAATCTGATGGTTCTTCTACTTTTAGATTTGAATAGTACTGGTTTTAATACCCAATTATCTGTTCAGAGCCAGTCAAAGTTTGGACAGAGAGCGTCCTATTTGATTGTGATCTTCATCTTGGAGGATATTTGTGCTTTGCTTAAGTTGCTACTTTGCTCTAAAAGTCAATGAACGAGTCAGCAGCACGTATCGAGGCCACATGTCTCATTCTGTCTGCCCACCACCCCTGCCCCCTTAAATTCGGATGCTGACTAAATGTTCCTTGAACTATGGCAGTTGTCTCCTAAGTGGTCTCCCACTCATAAATCTTTGACAGTTTCCACTTTTTTCCTAAATGATTTATAGTTTCCCAATGATACAAAAAGTATTTGTATATATTTTTCAATGAGAGTTTATTGAATATCTCTGATGTTTAAGTAAATGGGGAGAGAGGGAGATTATATCTCACCCACAGGGGTTCACAAACTAGCAGGGGAAAAGCTGTATATGTAAATAACCAGACAAAATGAGGTATGTGAAAAGTGCCATGAGATTATCACAAGTTCAGAAGATGTGGCATTAGTCCTAGAAACCTGGGAAAGCATTAGGAAGGAGGTGGCTGATAAAATAAAATATGGGTCTGTTTATAGACACTCATTCGTGGGGAATCCGGAAGGAATGGGAGGCTGGGAGTTGAAACTGAAGGTCCATGAAGTGGTGGATTTTGTCAGAGTACTCAGCCTACCGGTTGTATCTCTGTTGTTTAGTCGCTCAGTTGTGTCCAACTCTTTGTGACCCTATGGACTGTAACCCACCAGACTCCTCTGTCCGTGGAATTCTCAAGGCAAGAATACTGGGGTGGGTTGCCATTTTCTCCTCCAGGGGCCTGGAGGGGAATCGACAGGGATCAAACCCCTGTCTCCTGCATCTTCTGCACTGGCAGGCTGCTTCTTTACTGCTGCGCCACCTAGGAAGTCCCAGCTGTATCCCTGCTACTGCTAAGTCACTTCAGTCGTGTCCAACTCTGTGCGACCCCATCCCTGGGATTCTCCAGGCAAGAACACTGGAGTGGGTTGCCATTTCCTTCTCCAATGCATGAAAGTGAAAAGTGAAAGTGATGTCACTCAGTCATGTCCGACTCTTCGCGACCCCATGGACTGCAGTCTGCCAGGCTCCTCCGTCCATGGGATTTTCCAGGCAAGAGTACTGGAGTGGGGTGCCATTGCCTTCTCTGAGCTGTATTTCTGGAAGCCTTCAAATTTAACTTAGCCCTCATACAACCAGCCATGCTGACTTCTGCAATCTGCTTCTCTTTGGGTTGAAACTGGCTTAGTTTCTGCTGTAAGATATGCCTGAGGCATGGGGGATGAAGTTAGTGTAAACTATGTGGGCTCCCAATGTAAGAATTTCGATAAGACGAGTCTGACAATGAAGCTGATGCAAACGGGACAGGTGGTGCCCCTGGTGCCTTTCATCTTGCTTCAAAATTGGTTTGGTTTGTTCAAAATGCCACTTACTGCTTTTACAAAGACCAGCTTTCCACACTCTGAGAATGGATTTCTTTGTGGTCTGTTAGGCCACTGTGTGGTTTCCCCTACTGGATTCTCTTTTTGTGGCTGGAGGTCAAACCCTTTCTTGCCTGCTGCTTCCAGGAATGTGTGGTGTGTGTGTCAGCGTGCTACATGAGAAGGTTTTATTTTACCTCCTTTGAATGGAATGGCAGTCATCCAGCAGGCCTGGGTGCATGTATAAATAGAGGACACGTAAGCCTGCACTTTCATATCCAGAACATAAACCAGCCACTACTGCCTGCTGCAACATCAGGTTTTGATGAAAGGCTGCTGACAGCACCGCAGACCATGCCATGGGGCCCAGCAAACCACCTAATCCCACTGCTCTATCCCAGGCATTGGTGGGGCAGATTTCACTGCCAGGGACAATTTCTTTCCAGCCACTAGCAGCTCTGAGTTTCTTTGGCTTTTCCTGCTTCAGCTGCCCATCACTGGTGACCCTCAGTTGGAGAGGCCAGAGTGAACATAGAAGACTAAAATGTACAGCTAATCCCCCTATTTTTTCTAAGGCAGAAAATTTAGACTCAGTTGACTGTGAGACCCTTTGATTATGGAGCTCATGTCAAAAGGGCCCATTGAAAGCTTATTGTTACCGTGTCTCCTGCCTAACTTTCTCCAGCCGACAACAGGGTAATATCAAGTCCTAGACTCTATAGGATTAAGTATGAATTCCTGCCATTCAGATGCTTTACAATCTGGTCCCAAACTACCTTTCTCACTCTATAACCACTCCATTCGTACTTTAGACTCTATTTAAGAGTCTTGGTCCAAGGCCTGTTATATCACTCTGCCTTTATTGCATTGGTCCCCTCCCCTGGAATCACTCCCCTTCTCTCTGCCTACTGAAAGCCTTTCTCTCTTCTTGGGCTGAGTTTCATTCCAGGGCCTCCAGGACCACTCCCTTCATAGGTGTCTTTCTCTCCATAGCATGCATTGTTTCTACTGTTTACTCAATGAATCACTACGTTACTTATGATAGATTCTTTGTAGTCTCATGTACTATTTAGAATGGACATTTTTCACATTGAAATTCTAGATTCTAGTCTCTAGAACAGAAAGCCCATGAGGTCAGGGGCCATGCATTATCTTCCTATGGTGTTAAGTGCTATATATACAAAAGGAGCCAGGAAGTGCTTGTTGATTCAGTCAATCAGTTCAGTTGTTCAGTCGTGTTTGACTCTTTGCGACCCCAGGGACTGCAGCATGCCAGGCCTCCCTGTCCATCACCAACTCCCAGAGTTTACTCAGACTCATGTCCATTGAGTCAGTGATGCCATCCAACCATCTCTAAATGAATAATAATCCGCTCTTGAAGAAGCAGAGCTCTAGCAGTGTCTGAGTGAATCTAGTGGCCTTTCAAGGACATTCTCTGACTACGCAGTGAAAAATTGGAATATGAGGTAATAATTGAAGTTATTCTCAGGTCCAGAAGGGAGCTCAGAGACTTATCTCTCCACTGAAGTGCCCTTGAGTCATCTAGAATGGCAGCTTAACTCAACTTCCAAGCTGGGTTTCTTCCACAGTTTGGGGTTTCTTGGCATTCTATTCTATGAACTCAAAAGACCTGATTTTTGCAGTGTCCATCCCTCAATAACCTTCATATATTCATTTGCTCAGTAAAATACTTGATTTGAATTAAGCTAGGAACAGTAGTTCTAACCTTTTACTATTGTGGGGAATGGGTCTGGGATGTTTGTGTAAGATATAAATGCTTTCTGTATAGTATTTGGGTTTTGAACAATGCCTTTGGAATTCCATAAGTACTTGAAACATATAGGCAGTGATTGCAACACTTGTTCTTTAAACAGTGGATTTGACTTTTGTGAACCTATAAATAAAATGTTTAGATAAATCTAATTAATAAAATAGAGACTTGAAGATGGTACTGTTTTAGTACAAAATAAGGAATAAAAAAAATTAGAAAAAAAAAACAAACCATGATTTTTACATGTGACTTGTAAAAGGGCTTTGAAGGTGATTCCAAAAGATAACTTTCAGAAATGTATTAAGTTATGGAAGCATTATTGTAATAAGAATAGCTTTCACTTACTGAGCATTTCTTGTGAGTAATTAAGTACTTAATATTCAAAATCCCATTTAATACTAAAAGCAACCTGATGATGAAGAGGGATTTTATTAGCTCCATTTCAGAGGTATGGAAACTGAAGGTTAAAATGTTTAACTTCGATTTGAATTCAGGTTTGTTAGACTCCAAAGTCCATTGACCACTGTGATGATCATCTTGAAGGACAAATACTGATTGGATATTTTCAACTTCTCATGTTCGAGGCCATTTAGGGCTAGTCATTGCACAGCTCTGGGGTCAGCACTTGGCCCCTGTTCTTAGCATGTTTGGATCATTTTTATGACAAATTTCTAGCAGATGGAAGTAAAGTGTCTTGAGCAAGGTGGGTGGGGGAGTGGTTCCTAATTCACAGTTGCTCAGAAGTTGTTCTCAGTGCTCTATGGTCACATATAGAAGGCAGGGTTCGAAAACTGGAGAAATTAGAAATTTTGAGAAGCTTCTAGACGAGCTTCTTGGAGCTGACAAACGAGGGTGTTTATGACTTAAGATCTGAAGTAATATCTCACTTACCTGTTGTCATATTACTGCCTTCTTCTGTCTTTAGAGTGAACAATAATCTCCTGATCTTCTTAGTTGTTAATGTAATTTAATGGAATAAGTAGAGTATTGAGACTGTCCAATGTGAAAGATGCTATGATAGTCCCTTGGAAGGAAGAATGAGGATGGTGAATGGTAGGGTATGAGGAAACCTGCTGGAGGAGGGAATTCGAGGGGAGATGAAGGAATGAATGTGTGGCTTCATCCTATTTGTAAACTGCAGAGGAGATGACTGTCAGGACTGTACATTAAGTGTGATAATGGTGGGGGTGGAGCAGGATGTCAACAAAAACCCTTGGGAAGATAAGGGAGAGAGGAGTTAATTCTGTCTGGCAGTGCTGGAGAAGCCTTCATGGAGGATGGGACATTTGTGCTCAGTCTTTTTTTTTTTTTTTTAAATATGAAATATGATTGTCTTTTTTTTTTTTTTTAATTTTTTTATTAGTTGGAGGCTAATTACTTCACAA
The DNA here is from genome assembly GCF_019320065.1 of Cervus canadensis. NCBI lineage: Eukaryota > Metazoa > Chordata > Mammalia > Artiodactyla > Cervidae > Cervus > Cervus canadensis. The sequence goes on from NC_057414.1 coordinate 34,253,154, forward strand.
CATTTCAGTGGGTTTTGTCATACATTGATATGAATCAGCCATAGATTTACACTTATTCCCCATCCCGATGTGCTCAGTCTTGAAGAATGGGGTGGGGGGTGTGCCTCTGACAAATGGAGGAGGAAGGGATAGGATCAGGAAGACATGAGGGGAAAATGGTCTAACTGCAAAATGAGAGTGAGCTCTGTGTCCATGTGTTGGGTCAGGTAGGGACTGCAGCAGAAAAAGCAAAGCATGCTGAATATCCTCTTGAGAACTTGAGGTTGCACTGGGCCATGGGGACTCACTGAAGAATTCTGAGCACCAAAGACCTTTTGATTTTCCAGACGGCTCCTTCTGCCGTGGTTATTAGTAGTGTTGGTTGTGTTATGAGGCATGAGATTTCACTTTTCTTTTTTTTTTCCAGGGGAGCCATCTCAAGGAAAAGGATCTTATTGTTCTTTTGTTCCCTTTCATCCAGGTTTGAAACTCTGTTTGCCATTTCTTTACCCTTCCCTTTGATGCCTGCAGCAAGGGAAGTTGTACCTTTGTTCTCCCTGCTGACATCTGGGGCAGGTATTTCACTCACTTTACCTTGTGACTTCTTTTCTGAGAGTCAGATGGGTCAAGGAGTAAGTTGTCCTCATTGTCTGTGGGTTGAAAAGAAAGTTTAGGAATAAAGGAGTTGGAGAAAGAAGCATATAGGCAGAGAGGTGGGACAGTCATCAAAGCATAGGACGGTGTGCCCTGGGTTGAGAGAGGTCTCAGAATAGAAGGTGCTCCTCTTGGGATTCACACTGCAGGCCTTGGCAGGCAGCCTGCCTTTATCACAGTAAATTTTCAGACTTCAAGATTGGGCACCACACCCTGGTGTTAAGCTGTTAACCTCAAGCATCAAGGCCACAGCTACTGGGAATAATTCCTCCTTCAAGTTGTGGCCTCATCAAGTTCTTGGTCTGGACACACCACAAAGGGTAAATGTTCCTAAATCCAGTCTCATGATGCTGGGATTCTGTATATATTCTGGCAGCTCCCACTCCTTTACTGCAGGACACATGCTGAGCAGAGTTGTTCTAGAGTGGATCATGGCATTGCAGTTGCAGAGAGAGACAGACAGATGACTTTTTTCTTCTACTTCCTGGAAGAATAAAATTGGAAACAATGTGGATACTTCAAGGAAATAAAGGACATTTCTAGAGCCAGACTTTTCACAGCAAAGTCTGCTGTGCGTCTAGACGGTTTTCAAATTCAGGAGCTCCGGAGACTTCCCTTAGTCTCCTTGCTGTGTGCTGTGAAGTTACACCCAGGCTATCAGCAGAGGGCTCCCTCAACTTTAGAAGCGGCTACTGATGCTCGGGAGGCCAAGCCATGTAAATGAGAGAAGAAATGCAGATCTGACTGAGAGTTTAAAATCCACTGCCCCAAAGTACTTTTGGAGAGAAGAAACACTAAGCCATCCTGAAAACAGACCACTTCAGCAAGAAGGTATTTGCTAGCGTTTACATTAAATGACACTGTTTAAATTCCTGGATCGAGGTCAGTGTAATGTTTATGCTCAGAGTAACACATAGCTAAGTTATCCTTCAGCGAACCTAAGGAACAGAACAACTCCCTGACCAGTGGTTTAATTGTTTCTGGACTGGTGGCTAGATGACTCCCAAATATTGAATCACAGAGCCATCAATCACTATCATTCCCAGGTCTGGACCAGAGCTTTGCAGATGCCAAATCCCCATGTGGCATTTGCCCAAAATCATGCCAGCTAAACACACAGCACCTGAGAGATAAAGCATAATGTCCGGGTAGCTAATGGCCACTGTCAGGGCCGTTGGAGCTGGCCAACTGCTCTCAACTGAGATGGAAAAGGCTGTGTGGTGAAGATGGACCCAGGAAAAGGAAACCAGACACTGCCAAAACTATGTTTCTCTGAAGTTAATATATTGTGGGGGTGTTGGGATTGCTCTACTCTGAACACATAGCAGACTGGGCTCCAGGGCAAGAATTAGTAGGAATCAGAGTGCCTTTTTCCTCAGAAGTTGCTTGACAACCTCTGTTCAGTTGTTACCATCTGACTCTTTTTCTTAGCTCTAGGCAAATAATCATGTTCCTTTATTATAACCTCGTCTGAGACGTGTCACAGTGAATGATGCCAATGAATGTCTGACATCAAGTATGCCTCTTTGAAGAAATTACAGGAGAATGCCCCAAATTCTTTGACTACATTTGAGAGACATCTTGATCTTTTATTTGGGGATGATGAGGACATACCTAGTCAGCGGTGAGCTTTTCTAACCTTTTCAAATTCCAGGGAAGAGGAGGCACCATACTGAACAAAACTTACCTCCCACCTGTCTCGTGGGAGCACGTACCAAACAGAGGAACCAGTTGGCTACTGGGCAAACTATACACAAAGGAATGCTAAGTGGGCTCAAGGAGACGTGGGCTTTGTAAGGTGAGGGTTAATCAGCAGGATCTGGAAGCGTTTCCAAGAAGAAGCATGTGTCTTCCTTGTGACAGCAGGGCAAACACATATGAGTAGAATCTTTGGAGAAGCCACTCCAGGCTACTGCGGTGGGAAACTCAACGGTTTCTGTTTGTGCTGGCTTTGCTCATTCACATGTTTCTCATCAGCTGCATTCAGATTGATTCCATTTGCAAAGCTCTCCTGGCAATCTTGGTGGCAAAATCTCCAGCAGTTCTGATCCTGCCCAGGCCCTGTCTTCTCGTGTAGCTTCTTGGCACTTTAGCTTCTAAGCAGAAATTGGCTAAGCAGATGCAGGAATTGAACAAAGCCAAATGTAAAACAGAATGCTGGAACACTGAACCAAGTGGGGAGCAGGAAGGCAGTGAGGGGCAGTGAGGGACCAGGAAAGGGAGGGGCTTCCTTAGAACCAGACTGAATCATGCTCCCATCTTGTCAGCATACCCGCTCATTATGCCAGATCAAAGGTTACATCCCCTTTATGCTTCCGTCTTACTAATGGATGCAATATAAAATATTTGGGCCCTTGGCCCTCGTGGAAGTTGTGACCCATGACACTCTGACACCGCTTAATTTTTCTCAGAATCCTTTGACTTAGCTTTGCAGACTCTGATCAGCTTCCTTCTCTGAACACACCTCCCCAGCTTCAACCGTTTCACATATGTGGTCTGTCTTTTCTTCCTCCACTTGATGCTGACTTTTCTTGTACTGTTAGGGAGGATGCTTGTCAGCCCACCATTTACATTGACATGGCAGGGAAAGGCCATCCAGTTGGAGAAATGTCCAAGCCCTCTCTTCCCACTGTTGAGACTGGGAGAACCTCACTGCTGTCCACAGCCCTGGGCTGCTTCCCAGGGACCGACAGCACATGTTCTGTTGCTCTTATCATGCATGTTGCTGTCTGGATTTGATTTTTGCATGTGCGGGTCATAGGGCCTGAAATTAGGGTGGAGACCCAACTGTTAGGAAGGAGAGAGTCCATTGGCTTTAGGTTCAAGGCATTGATCCAGTCCAATAAAGCTGTACACACACACACACACATACATGCATGCACACACGCATGCACACACAGGTGCACACAGGGCAGGTGGTCTCACAGTCACATAGTTCAAAATGCAGAAGACACAATGGGCGTATACATCTTCCCACACTCCTGCCCCTTAGCTTCTTAGTCCCCTCTGTAGAGCCCACCAGGGTCCTCTGCACATGTTTTAAATGTACATTAGCAAACAAATCATATATTTCCCCACAGTTGGTAGCATACTATATTGTTCAGCATCCTTTTGTGTTTTTCACCTTTTAAAAGGGCTGTGTAGTGTATCATTGAATGAATTTCCATAATTTGTTTAACAAGTTCCATATGACAGGCATTTGGTAGTTTCTAATCTTTTGCTGTTGTAATAAAAATATAAATCAGTTTATTTGATCCTCAGAGCTTGTGTTTATTTCTCAAGGCTCAGTACTGGGAGGGGAAAGGAGTGTGGCCCACCCTCTGAACATCTGCCATGGCACTGGAGGTGAAGCCCCGGACCACTGGGGCTGGCACGTCCAGGCTGGCTCTTTGGTTCTGCCCAATCCCCATCAACTTGTCATCACATAGAGGACTTATGCTACCAGTTCTGGTGTTCACTAAGCTAGGTAATTGCATGCTTTTCTTTCTCCTTCTCTGCCTACATCCTTCTCCAACCCAGGGATTTAATTGTAACCAAAATCCTGATCCAGCAAGTCCACTCTCCCAAGACTTAGCGTATTGAATTCCCTACATTTCTGTAGCATGTGATAATTGGCAGTGCACTTTCACATAGCATTCTTTCATCTAAATCTTGTACAAATGCTCTGCAGTTGGCAGGACATTCTCTCCATGAAGGAACTTTTCTCAGAGGGACTGTGTGGCTTGCCCAAGTTCACTTTGTTGATAACTGACAGACACAAAGCTGGAAGCCAGGTCACCTAACACTCCGTCCGCTGCTTTTCTAATATATGTGGTCATCCTTTTGCCACATGTGTGACATCCAAGTGAGCTTTCAACTTGGAATATGGCAGAGGTGCTAGCAATTTATGCTCAATTTTTATTTCCATCACTAGATAGATTGAAGCTCTTCAGACAAAAGGGATGATAGACCAGTTTATCCACATGGATCCCCTGGAGTGGTATACAACACGGTGAGGTCAATGCCAGTTGTCCAAGGAGGAGGAAAGAATGGCGGGAGGGTGGAGGACAGGAGGCACACGTGTGATGTGGAGTCAGGGGTGGGCTAGAGAGGGGCAGCAGGAAGAGGGAGGGAGGACCTCCATGTAAGAAGTGTCCACTGTGTACCTCAGTCACCAATAGCCACGCTCAGAACTTGGGGAGGACAGGCACCAGAGGCAGTGGGAGCAGTGGTGTGGTGGGCCAGCTCTGCTCCAGCAGCGGGCGTGGGGGTTCCCCGCGGCAGCCGGGGACTGAGGGGCTTTGGGCCCCGTGCTGAGTGAGCACAGCGAGCTGGTCTCTGCCCCCGGGCTCCCTGGTGTGGCTCCTCCCTTGGGGTGTGTCTCTGGCAGTGCCTTGGCTCCTACGAGCACAGGTTTGGGCAGTTCTGCTGCATCCACTCACCAGGCTTCCTTGGACGCACCGCCCCTGATGCAGGAAAGTAAGGTGTGAAGGAGCTGTGGGTGCAGTCTGCTGGCCCCACAGAGAGTGCCGCCCTGTAGGAGGCAGGGGTGTGAGGGCAGCCGGGGCACTGGACCTACTTCTGCAGGAGAAGAGGGAGCCTCGCAGGGGCGCTGCTGAGAGATACACCAGGTTGAGAGGTGGGCTGGCTGTGCACAAGCTCAGAAGCTGTGCTGAGGACCTCAAGAATTGTCCTACAGGAGGAGGGAATTATGAAGGAACTTGGAGGAAGTTCTCTCCCTCTCCCCATGAGCATGTACCAAGGAAAAGCCCTAAGAAGGCACAGGGAAGGTAGCCATTGGCAAGCCAGGAAGTGGGTCTTCACCAGGAACTGACCATGATTGCACCCTGGTCTCGGACTTGCAGCCTCTGAAACAGTGAGAATCAGATTCCTGTTCCTTAAGCCCCTCATCTCCAGGGCTTTGTCATGGCAGCCTGCCCAGATGGAGAAGCACACAGCCATTTCTCAGCACTGGCTTGGCTCTGGAAATCCAGGGCAAACACAGGGTCTTGGCTCCATGGAGCTTGAAGGAGGCATCAGATGAATATTCCTTGCAGATATACACAGTTATTATTATGGAAGAGAGCAATCAGGCCTCATTTAGACTATGGAAAGTAGGGGAGGACTTCTGAGGATGTGACTTCAGTCTTCAACATGAAGGATGAGTGGAGGGAGCAGGTTGAGCAGAAGAAAGAGCACTGTAGCCTTGGGGAGGGCGTGCAAGGCCTGGGGTGACCGGGTTTGGGGAGAAGCTGACAAGACACAGTGTCGCTGGGAGTTTCAGGTGATGGTCACTTGGGAACTGGCACATCTTGATGAGAGGGTTTAAGTGGAGAAGTGAAATGATCCAATGTTTGTATTTAAAAGATTTGTTATTGTTGTTCTGTCAATAAATCCTGTCCCACTCTTTGCGACCTCATAGACTGCAGCATGCCAGGCTCCCCTGTCCTTCACTATCTCCCGGAATTTGCTCAAATTCATGTCCACTGAGTCAGTGATGCTATCTAACCATCTCATCTTCTGCTGTCCCCTTCTCCTTTTGCCTTTAATCTTTCCTAGCATCAGGGTCTTTTGCAATGAGTTGGTTGTTTGCATCAGGTGGCTGAAGTATTGGAGCTTCAGCCTCAGCATCAGTCCTTCCAATGAATAGTCAGAGTTGATTTCCTTTAGGATTGACTGGTTTGATCTCCTTGCAGCCCAAGGGATTCTCAAGAGTCTTATTCAACACCACAGTTCAAAAGCATCAATTCTTAGGTGCTCAGCCTTTTTATGGTCCAGCTCTCACATCCATACATGACTATTGGAAAAACCACAGCTTTGACTAAATGGACTTCTGTTGGCAAAGTAATGTCTCCGTATTTTAATATACTGTCTTGATTTGTCATAGCTTTCCTTCCAAGGAAAACTATGAATAACATGAGAATCAGATGGGAGGGGTGGGATGCATGGTGGATGCTGACCTAGGTTTGGGGGTCCTGAGCAGCAGGCAGATTAGAGGGATGTAGTTCATGTGGGAGCCGGTGCACAGGATGGTGAGGAGTGGGAGGGGAACAGAAGACAGGTAACAGGAGCAGCAGCTGGGAGAGGGTGAGTTTGAGGCACTGAGTCTGGTGGGAAGCTGTAAACATACGGACTCATGGTTCAGGAGACCGATTCAGCCTGTGCAGAAAGGAACGGACACATCGGGCCCAGGCCGCTGTCCCTAGAGAGGCCTGTCACAAGGCTGGCCCTTGGCTGGCATTTGGGAACTTGGCTCTCAAAGTGTCCCCATCACCAGTTAACTGATAAGGCTGCTTTTTGGTGCCTGGACTGTTTGTGCAGACCATGTGGTTTATGCTGAACACCTGTTCTCCTTCTGGGAGTCTAGAATGTTGGTTGTGAGGCAGAGGGCTCCTTTGTGAGCAGCCCCCAGGGACAGCCCTGAGCTCTGAGTCCCTGCTGGGCTTCCCTGGGCTGACACCTCACAGGCATGTATTTGGGGAAGAGTGAGCTCCGTGTGACCCCTCATATTGGGGGGGAGAGAGCACAGGGAAGCCTTACGGTGACTCCTCTGGACCCACGTGTATCTCTGTCCTTATGATTCGGCCACTATCCTCCCTGTGTCTCTGTAATAAATCTCAGCTGTAAACACAACTTGCACTGAATGTTGTGCATTCTAGTGAATCTCTGATGATGAGGTGACCTTGGGGACCCCTGACACAGTCTCAGGATTTGAATTTGGGAATGATCTGCATGTTGGAAAAAACCATGAGCATGGGAGTGTGTGAGATGCCCCAGGAAGCATGAGTAGGGCCCTGAGGGTCTCCACAAGTTAGGAGTGACTGGGGGACAGGAACCACAAAGGAGGTGAGGACTCAGGCGGCAGGAGAAAGGAACGTCTGCGGGACTGAGCAAGGTCATTGTCAGCCTTGCGAGCAGTCCTGTGGGAGGCTGTGGGGAGAGTGACTTGGTAGCAGATTAGGAGAGTGGAAGGAACAGAGGGATGTGGGGAGATGTAAACACATTGTAAGATGGAAATGACTTGATCATTTGTTTTATTTATTAAGTGCGCTGCACGACAGGCAACAAACGCCAGTGATGCAGTGAACCCAGGGTGTGGTCCTGGCCTCACGGGGTCTGTGGTCCAGCTTAGTGTCTGAAAAGCAAAGTACATGAGGCTATGGCGTGTTGCACCTAACCTGAGGGCTTCTTTGACTAAGTGACCTTGAATCTGGGAATTTATGAATAAGTAGGGCATTGTTGAAGTTGGGGGAGTAGAAAAAGGGAGCAAGGTCATTTCGGGAAGAGGGAAGAATAGATGTGGGCTGAGGACCTGAGAATGGAGAGGGCTGTGGTGTCTGCAAGGAACTGATTCTACCTGGAGAAAATAGCTCAGTGTGTAACAGAAATAGGAAAAGAGGATGGTTCTAAAAACCTAAGTAGAGCTATGGGTCAGACCTTAAGACTGGTTGCAAGATACTGTGCTTTCTTGTATGATGACTTTCATTCTCTTGTGGGCAGGGGTTTTTTTTTTTAATCCCATCCCTTTTCTGAGATCTAGCACATCTGGTGACTAGAAAAATAGACAGATCTTTGGTAACATAACTCCAGATGGAGAAGAAGGACACATTCTTCCAGCATCACAGTGCCCCAGAGATGGGCAAGCGTGGGGAGGCTGCTGTCATGTTGTCCTTGATTGTGTCCCCATGAGGGCTTGTGTAGCTTCCCCTCGTCTACCCTGAGATCTGAAGATCCAGGTCCATGCAGCAGTGACAGCAGACAGTGTGGACTAACTGATAAATCATGTCAGGGAGCAAGCACAAGGAAAGGCAGGACTCTGGGTGGGTGGTAGAAGAGAGAGGGGCAGGCAAGGATGACGGAGTGGGGAGTCCTGGAAGCCTATGTGCTATGCCTGGAGGACCTGGGAGATTAATTTAATAAGGTCCCAAGTACCCCCTCTACTATGGACTTGAGAGTTACTGGAATATGCTTCTTGGTTCTAAAATAAGATAAAATCAGGGTGTTCCTCTAGCTTTGGGTCTGTAGCCTGACTGGTCAACTGCGAGACTGTGTGTCCTTTCTCCTCAAATCATGGGTGATGTCGGGTTGAGTTCTGCTGAGTTGGGAGAGGTGAGGTCTTCCACTCATGGTGGGATCATGAACTCATCAGAAGAGTAAAGAAAGTGGAAGGTAATTTTGTATACGATCAGCAATAGAACTAATGAGGGAGGCCTGGTTGGGTGGCTGGTCAGAGCTTCCACTGGACATGCTAACTTCGTGGTGGCCCCTTGAACTTCAGTGGCATGGACCCTGGTTGTCAGAGTCAACACCATGATGGTAAGCCTGGGGCAGAGGGTGCAGTGGTCTCTGTGGGCTCTGCTACAGAGTCCCAGTCAGTCAGTGGGGCAAGGAAGATGGGAATGTTGGCAAGATGGAGCTTGACGTGCTGGGACATGGACTCCATGTGCACAGGGAAAGAAGCAGAGATGGAGGAGAAATAAAGATGGGGATGTGGGTGTGGGTGGTGGTCAAGGATCTGGGGTCCCTAGAATAAGTATTGAGGGAGCATGAAAGGTCTGGAAGGATTGGAAGTTGTGGTTGGTGGACACAATATTTAAATGTATGACTTAAAAAAAAATAAATCTATGACTTTGGAGGTGAAGTTGAGTTATAAGCAAGTTCAGGATGTGGCCTTGGGAGGTCCAGACCTCCAGACCCTTGGGAGGGTCGTCACCAGACCCTCTCTTTGATCTACCATTCACAATGGTTTTCTCCTTCCTTTCAGCCTTGGATGCATGTCCCTTCTCAGCTATCCTTTCCCCACTTTCTGGTCCAATAAGAGGAACTCATAGCATCTTTCTTTACTTCTGGAGAAAATTCTTTCACCTGTGTCTGATTCATTTGTGTTACTAGAAACTTAAGCTCTCCATGGTCCAAAAACCCTTTCAACTATTTTTTATTCCCTTTCTTAGAAACAGGAAGCTGTGCTTGGCTGAGGACACACTCTTCCAGTGTGCTAGGACTCACAGAATGTTTGGAATGAGGAACAGTGAGGGCTGGGGAAGACTCCTCTTCCCTCTCCTTTCCTGGGGGCATCTGTACGTCTGCCAGGGATGGGCTGGGCAGCTGGTGGAGATGCAAAGCCAGCCAGAACTTTCCTGTCTTTTGTTGCTGAGCCCCAGGCCTGAGGGAACATATGTCCTAAAGAGACAGGTGCATTTGAGGGCTTTTCTCCCAGCTCTAGCATCTCAGCTCAGGATCCACTGGGCATTGGGTCTCATCTTTTCTTCCCAGTACTTGAGCAGGGTTTAGTTTTGGGTTGTGGGTTGGTTGACACTCAGTTTTCAGCCGGGAAGGCCCACTGCCTTCCCAGTGGGATATCAGAGAGGTCTCCCTCTGAAGAAGCGGGCACTGAGCTGTCACAGGGTGCACCTGTTCTATAAGCCTGGCCTGGCTGTGGGGAAGTGCTGACCAGAAAGCAGACAGGTGCCTGAGAGGGGCTCATGAGGTGCCCTCTAGGCAGGGGCACAGCCCAACCGCCCTGCTTGCTCAGCGCTGTCAACCTCTCATTCCCCTTGCGCTTTATGTTGATTTGTTTGGAACTGTTTCTTATGTAAGGTTGATCTGACCACAGTATGTCTCCACGGATCAACGAGATTGAATTAGCAAAAACATCGACTTAGGTTTGTGCCCTCATTTCTTCTCACATTCCGTGGGCAGTTTTCTTGAAGCTACAGGCTCAGCCAGAGGACCTGGATGGGGTGGGGAAACGTGCCGTGCTAGTAGAGACCTTTCTCAGAAAGACATGCTGTCCTGCAGTCACAGCCCCCACAGGTCGGCCAACCCTGGTTTGCATTTCTACAGGGCAGGGTGGTACTGCCTGTGCCCTCCCCTCCTCCCTCCCAGGACACACGGGCAGCCTGCTCAGGATCCAGTCCCCTGGTGGAGTTAGGGGTGGAAGATACTGCTGTGGATACAGGTCTCCACTCTGCACGGGGAGAGGGTGGAGGAGGACAGGTGTCGGGGTGTGGATGCATTCTTGCCCAGAACTCTGTCTTCACAGCCTTCATCATGCTCACCGTGTCTTGCCTTTAACTTTGACTGAGTATTAAATAATTTAGCTTCAACTCACCCAAGAGGCAAAAGGCAGTGATGCAGCTGTGTCAGGAGAAATCTCGAATTCCAAGGATAGCACTGCACCTGATTCTCTTTGGTAAATTCCACATTGTATTCACTCTTGTAATCAAACCAGTCCTAATTCCCGAATAGTCAAGGGGAGGTGGCTGCTTCCTGAGGAGTTTGGGGATCTGAGGCAGAGCCCACACAGCAGATATCGCTGGGGCTCCGGACCCCCTTTCCTTGAGACCTGGGGAGACTCGGACATGGGGTTCTTGGGACGTATGCAGAGGCACCAGCTTACTTTGCAGATCTGAGAACACAACTGTGACAAAGTCACTCAGTTTTCTTGGACCACATAGAGGTCACACGACAAAGCATAAGACAGCATACTCTGAAGGACTTTCCTATTGTTCCTGTCATTTTTTTCTTTTTGGTGGAGGGAAGGCATGGTAAAAATGAAGAGGGCCCCAGAGGAAACCAAGAAGAACAGATGTTTGGATGCTAAGGGGGAGGTCTTCAGTTAAAGGGCACACTTGGTTAAGAAGCCCCCAAATGCAGGACATAACGCTGGGTGGGCGCCTTCAGAGAGCACCACGTGCAGCGGGGAGACGAGCCCCTCGCCCTGGGAGAGAGCGGTGCTTTACCGAGCTGGTCGGGGACAGTGAGATAGCACTCTTCTATGAAGTCACACACCCTCTGGTCAGCCACAGGGGAATGAAGGGGAGAGAATAACCCCAACAAGGACTCACTTATCTCAAGGATGGAAGGTCGGAAATAAACTTTGAGGCTAAAGGACCACCTTTGGAATATTTCTGCCAGGAGCTCAGAGGGCCCACAGGAATGACCACGTTACCTGCCAAGTCAGGGCCTCAGGGAGTTTCAGGGGAGGCACTGGTGCCACTTTGGTGAAGAATCCCTGCTGAGGGTGCAAGCTGTCAGGAGGGAAGTCAGTCTTCCCTCTGGGCAAGAAGGGTGGTCGTGGTGGGCTGGGGGAGCAACAGCCTGTCTCTCCCTGCAGATCTGTTTTCGGAGTCCCTGAGCTGCAGCTGCTGAGTTTCCAGACACAAACAAGCCTGTCTTCTGTGAGCCTTGCTGAGCCCACAGAGCCAGGAGGAGCCAAGCGGGATATTATTCTGCTCTGCGCACCAGCAGCTCTTCTGCCAGCTGAGTGCCAGGCAGACTCTGTGCCCGGTAATGATGCAGCCTGTAGGGAAGTCACAGCTGGGCATGCTGGGCAGTTACTGTGGACACACTTGGCCTTGATTATTTGGGGGAGAAAGAGGACGGAAAGAGACAAAGAATTGCAGAAATACACAGTCTATCTCAACAAAGCTGGTGCGCAACAAGGACAAATATGGCACTTCTGGTCATCATCAACATGCCTGTGTGTGCTTGTTTATGCTGAGGCAAGCCTGGCCTCCCGCTCACCAAGGACATGGCAGTAAGGGAAAAGTGGTCAGTGGTGTCCACGGCCACCACGTGGAGTTTGCACCACATCAAGACAACCCTCAGAAGGCTGGGTTGGGGCTGAAATCCCATTTGCCTGCCTCCCACAACCAAGTCCTCCCAGGGGCACCTTTCCTCTCACACAGGCTCTGTGCAGCATCCTCTCTGCTGAGCCCACTTTTCATTAGAAGGGGTCTTAGGAGAATGCTAAAGGGAAGGACCAGGGGGCCAAAGGGGACAGAAAAGGGAAGATCCTCATTCAGAGTTCTCCCATCTTCATTAGAGTGTCGCCTCTTGATATCGTCTGTTCCTTTCCATCCACTGTGCCCAGGGACTAAGCTCCTTGTACACCAGACCACATGGAAGATGAGCTGGGGGCTTGCTCAGAGCCAGGCAGAGATGAGGGGACCTGGAGTAAGGTGGGATCAGGGGGTTCTCAGGCAGGTTTCAGGTGCTGGTGGGGAGGTCATTCTGTGTAACAGCACTGATGGGGACAGCTGCCGTTTGTGTAGTCAAAAGAGTTGTGGGTTGGGGCTGAACTCGATGTGGAGAGGAGCTGAGGTCACTGGGATGATGGTCCTTAGAAACAGGTGCGGCATTCCTCAGATGCTAAGAGAATCTTGTTTCTCCGGCTGGTTGGTATGTAAATATGAGGATGAGGACGCAAGCAGAGTGGAATGGGAGAGGATTTCCCAAGAATAAGCAACCTGAGGGCATTGCCAAACCTTTGTTACCCCAGAGTTGGAAGTTTCCACTAGAGCAGGGCTTCTCAAAGCAGGGTCCCCAAACTAGCAGCCTCCATGTCATCTGGGAACTTGTTAGAAAAGCAGATTTGCAGTCCCTGACGCACTGACTCAGAAACCCTTGGGGTTGGGCCCTGCCATCTGTGTTTCAAGCAGGCCTTTAATGACCCTAATGCCCACTGAAGTTGGGGAACCTCCAGTCTGGAGTATGCAGATACAGCCTTGCCTCAACTGTCTGGACTCGGCAGACAAGAGCACTCAGAGGGAGGTCTCAGAGATGCAGGCAAGGTGCCAGCTTCCGTGGGTGTGCTCAAGGTGAGCTGACCTAGTTTCAGCCTCTCTCCTGGGGCCCAGGGTCCCCTGCCCTTCCAGAGAAGTACAGAGCCAGATCAGACCATTGCATTGGCACAAGAGCACACTTTAGTTCAGAGACACATTTGCATAAATACTTGAAGTGGATCCACCCCTGCAGGTGGGAGCCTGAGAACACGGGGCTCTTCACAGTTCTGGGCTTGCAGCCCTCCAGCCGATGGGTTTAATACTGAAGATAGTCCCGGTCATCTCTGAAGACACCTCAGGGCGCAAATACGGGGCTTGCCGTGATGCTCATCATCACCCCAACTCCCCGTCTCTCTGTGACTAATATTTTCCTCACTGAGGTAGATTATTTATCAAGGGAACCAAGTAGAAAACAGTTTTTTCATTTAACTTTGCTTCCCCCTTTCAAACAGGCTGAACGAATCTTCTGTTTGTGTCCCTTTTACCTTATGCCCTCTACTTGGACCAAGGAGGGTCCACCCCACAGCATCTGTGGTCTGTCTCCGCTCTCCTCTCCTCCCCTTGCAGATTCACGCCCAGATGGAGGGCCATGGCGGTGTAAGGCCTGGGTAGGCTGGCAATACCACCTCCAGATGTGGGGTCACCATAGTGCGACCTTGTTTACACCCCACACCCCGAGTCCATGAGCAGAAGTCACCTGCTCTGGATCACGAGAAGCAAGGCAGGCTTCTGCAGAGCTTGGTATCCTCAGGCTTCAGAGCCTCGTCACAGGCAGCAGAGGTCTGGCCGCTGGGGTCACGGCACTGCACTGTCCGCCGCTGCCAGCCAGCCCCACAGCTGTGAGAGCATTCAGACCAGTCCCCCAGCACCCACTGCGTGTTGAGCAGGGCCTGAATGACATTGGTGGTTGTCCTCTCTCTGCTGCTCTGTTTGCTGGAGTTCACATCGTCAGGGACAAAGAAGGTATATTTGACCTTGAGGGGATCCCCATGGACCTTCAGGAGCTGTAAGGTCAGTGGCTCGGGCAGGGACTGGAAGCTCTGCAGCCGCTCCAGGGAGGTGAAGGCACCGCTGTACCTGAGGACAGTCCCGTTCAGCAGGATGTACTGTTCTGTGGGAAAGATGGCGTTGTTTCCATTGAGCAGGTACTCCCCATCTGTGGTCTTCAAGGCCAGGTAGTTGCCATCGTTCTGAACTCCCGGCGGACTCCGCTGTTTCACATCAATGTTTGTGGAGCCAGCCGGGAAGGTGACGATGTCATTGTAGCCATAACTGTGACAGGAACAGAAAGATACCCTTAGGACCTGTGGCTCCCCAGCCAGGCACTCAGGAGGTCAGAGTGGAGTGATTGGAGGTGGGCAGACAAAAATTTGCACTATCAAACCAGGAAATAGTTGCATAAAGTTGCCAGTAAATTAGCTGGTGAGGCCAGCAAGAATGCTCTGTACATTGGGATTTTTGCTTTGCCTGGCAGCTCTATTGTAAATGTTTGGAGATGAGATCTTGACGATAGCACAGAGGGGAAGGCAGCCCAAAGGGAAGTGAAAGCTGGGCTGTTGCTGCTCGAGTCCGCATGGAAGACTCTGCTCCCCGTGCCCGTTCCAGGATCCGACCAGATGGATGCCTCACTCCCCTCCCAGAGTCCGTCTGTTCCTGGAGATGTGGCTGTGTGGCTGAGGGCAGGGAGCAGGGTGACACTCTGTGCCCAGGGGCCTTCTCCTGGGTGTGCCAGCATCAGGAGCTGGGTCGTCTGGGGGGACAGTGTGCTCTAGGGCAAATGTCTCCCCTTTACTGCGGGCCTTGGGCTTTCTGTGGGATGGAGAACCCTGAATCTTATTCTTCTTTGCGGGTAGAAAGTATTTGTTCTCACAGGCTAGGAGGGAGGTGAAGAGGACTGAGGAGGGCGGTCACTCTGTTATTTGCTGTTCTTGCCTCATGCCCACTGGGAAGCTTGAGAGGACGCTGGCCCCTGCTCTAAGGCCTGAGTGAGCACTGTGGGGACTCCCCCTTTGATCGCCCCACACCCCATGGTTCTCTTTTCTATATCATTGAGTTTAAATTTGAACAGACTCGCGAGTTGTATTTGAAAGCAGATTCTGTTCTTTGATTCTGATGAGATGAGGTAGCATGAAGGAGTTGGGTAGGGGTGCAGTGTGGCCATGGACCCTTGCCCTTCTTCTCTAGGAAGTGTGTGCAGGGCAGGAAAAAACCCCTAGGAAAGGAGAAAACTGGGTTCTCCTTGGACGTCGTTACCTGCCATGGTGACCTCAGATGATCATGTTATCTCTTCGTGCCTCAGTTTTCTCATCTATAAACAGGGAATGACCATCCTGGCCCTGACAGACTCATATTAGGAATCAATCAGAAAGCACTTAAATATAGGAGGGCTTCCCTTGTGGCTCAGTTGGTAAAGAATCTTCCTGCAATGCGGGAGATCTGGGTTCAGTCCCTGGGTTGTAAAGATCCCCTGGAGAAGGGAAAGGCTACCCACTCCAGTATTCTGGCCAAGAGAATTCCATGGACTGCATACTCCATGGGGTTGCAAAGAGTCGGACCAGACTGAGCAACTTTCACTTCACTTCACATGAACTTATGGATTTAAGGTGTGAGAAAGGATCTGGGGCTCTCAGATTCAGGAAGCTCCAAGACTGCCAAGGTCCCCCAAGAACCCCCTTTCTGAAGATCCACCTGCAGAAAGGGCAGGGCCCGCCGGGTACAGGTGAAACGTCCTTCCCACAGCAGGCCTGGAGCAGCTGCTTCTGGCAGGGGTCCCGGTTACTCAGCGCAGCTCTGCTGCTGACTGACTCAGAGATGATGCAGCCCTGTGCACGTGGCCTCCAGTGGTCCCTCTGCTGATCAGACTGTGCCACGTGCTCTCCCACCTCCTGACCCCTCACAACCACTCTGAGACAGAGAGGACACCGAGTTCATGCAGACACTGCAGCTAGCGCTCCCGGGTATGCAGGGGCTGCCACTGTCTATCTCTAAAGCCTGGTCCACTCCCGCAGCTAGGGACAGGACTCCTGGGAGACCCACCTGGAGGGACTGAAGGAGCCAGACACCTTCCTGCATGAGTCGCCTTTGCCCCCACACACCCCACACTTGTCCAGCTTCTTAGGTGAGTCCAACACGTGATCACAGCCAGCCTTGACACACTGGCCACGGACACAGATGGCCAGAGTATCGGGTCCACACAGGGTGCCGTCGATCACCTGCAGAAAGGAAGCGGGGTCTGAAGGGACCTGAGCATAGATGCAGCCCGCACATGGTCTGGGCCAGGAGGCCTTCCTCCCCACCCGTGCATCTGAGTTCCAGAAGGTTCCTCACCTTGTCCTCAAATATTCTGAACTCGCTCCGCCCCCTGGCTAGGCAGAACAGTTTGCAGCGGTCCCGGGGGGACACCCCCGCATACTTGGGGACCCACTGCAGTAGGTTTCCCTCCACGTCTGTGTAATTGTAGGCATTGAACTTCTCACACTGCTGCTCCCTGAAGCTTTTCCCTAAAACAAGGATGAGAGGTCACGGAGTCACCATGCTGAACTGAAGCAGGGAGGACCCCGAGGGGGAGATGCCTAGATTCTGGGCAACCTTCTTCCTCCTGGACTTGACCTGGCCCCAGGATGCCAGTCACCTCAGCCCGCCCTTCCTCAGCACTGACCTCGGTGCTGACTCATGAGGCAGGAAAGGAGCAGCCAGCCCTGGGGGGGTTTTCTGGGAAAGACAGCATTTCTATTGGGGAGGGTCTTAATTCTGCTTTACAGATTAGATTTCTCTCATGGCTCAGTTGGTATAAAGAATCCGCCTGCAGTGCAGGAGACCTGGGCTCGATTCCTGGATTGAGAAGACCCCTTGGAGAAGGAAATGGCAACTCACTCCAGTATTCTTGCCTGGAAAATCCCATGGACAGAGGAGCCTGGCGGGCTACAGTCCATGGGGTTGCAGGAGTTGGACACGAGTTAGCGACTAAACCACCACCAACACCAAACCTAGGTGAGCATAGGGATAGCTCAGTAGGTCTGGGAAGCAGAGAATGACACATGGAGGTATATTTTGGACCCTCTGCTGATCATGACTCTTGACACTGGATGTTTAGACAAAGGCCCCCTCTGCCCCTAATTCTGATCTTGCCTCTGCACTCTACTTGCTGTAATTCTGGGTGTCCTTGGGGGAGTCCACTTGGAGACACTGCGATTACCTCCAGCTCAGTGAGGCCCGACTCCGTGTGGTTCCTCCATCACCTGGTTGACTCTTCATTGGGTGATGTTACCACCTTTCTGCCTGAGACTGGAACCCTGGTATCTTCTCGACATTTGAGCACCTACATCTGCTATTTCCAGCATGTCACTAAGTCCTGTCCTCTGTTCAGGATGAGCTGAGGTTTTGCATGCTCCTTCCCACACTCCGCAACTCAGTCCACTGCTCACAAGCCAAGGCTGGGGGTTTCCTGTGAGACTTGGTGCCCAGTCTCCCACCCATCCTGCTGCTTCTAAGACAGGAAGACCTGGGTGTTTCCTTCTCGCAGTCCTGAAGTTAGCACTGCTCTTACTGCTGAGGTTCCCCACCCAGCTGGACACCTTCATGGTCTGTGGAGCTTCAAACCCCGGGTGGCCACGCCCCCTCCTGAGAGGGTGTCAGGACAGCTGAGGCTCACAAGAAGTGCTAGACACCCACTGACAGAGATGGCTGGTACCAGTGCACCTGAAATCCTGGCCTCAGCTCCTGTCTGTGTCTCCTTCGTGCCTCGTATTCATTCCCCTCTCCTCTGCTCTCCTCTCATTTCCCCAGGAGCCCTTCACTAGTGTGCCAGGAGGATGCCCACAATTCCAGGCAGAGGCTCTAGAGACTCCTGCCATTACAGCTCCTCCTCGTCTTGCAAAACTACAAAGCCTCCAGACTCCCTCGCTATTTGCCCTCCCAGGGCTGGGCCTCTGTGCTTGGAGGAATTTCTCTAACCTCCCTAAAAGTGTGTGCCATCTGCTGCCTGCCACACTCCCTGGAACTGCGACAGGGAGCTGGACAGGGTGGTGGGGCAAAGATCTGCAGGGACTCCCTCTGATGTCTCTGCAGCTGTCACTGCTCTGAGTTAAGGAGTTAAGGCTTGTGCTTTCTTGTGGGCACTGGGGGATGTGCCTGGGAGGCAGACATGAGACCACTTCCCAGAAAGGTTCCCGCAGGCAGATGCCATGGCCCCAAGGGGAGATGGGCAACCCTCTCAGGAGAAGTGTGTGCTAGGATCAGATTCAGAAACCTTCCCTCTGCCCTGGGCTGAACATCGGTTGGAATGACCCTGGAGGTGGCTCCAACAATTGCTTTGGACAATGCCTCCATTGTTCTGCACACAGACCAGGATTTAGACTCCTCCAGGAGGAGTATTACTGTCCTCTCGCCTTCTGCAGAGCCCTCCCCCGGCCCCAGTGCATAAGCAGGTTGGGAATTAGGTCCTCCATGTCCATGTCTCCAAAAACCAGGGCTGTTTCTCTCTGATTTCGCCAGGCTCTCCCTGCACAGTGAGGGGCGCTGCAGGCTGCCCTGAAGTGTGGTACCTCGAGAGCCCATTTCTGTCTGCACCCTGGAAAGCCCTGAACCCGGAAGACCGCCCTCCTCCAGGGCTGTGCTGCAGGCGCCGCAGCAGCCGCTCTGGCCATTACCGTCCGGGGGGCACTCCTCGGTGTGGCACGACTGGTACTTGGCTCTCTGACCCAGGCAGTACTTCCCTCCGTTCTGAGGCTCGGGGCTGGTGCACTCGCGGTATGAAAACTGTACTCCTCCTCCGCAGGTCCGTGAACATGCACCCCAGGGTCCCCACGGGGCCCAGCCTCCATCCACCACAGCCTGCAACACACAAGGCCGCCCTGAGTGGGGGGAGGGGAGAGGGCCTAGGCTCTTGGTGGGACCTTCTCTCCTACTTGTGCTTATACTGGTGGGTGGAGTTCGGTAACTGCCCGATTCGTTTTCCCAGTGACCACAGTCTGTGCTGGCCTGGCCCTCGGCTGCCCCCCAAGCACCCAGGGGTCTAGAACAGTGCCTCGCCCTTTATTAGGTGCTCAGTAGGAGCTGCTGAATGAAACACTTTTATGGGAATAAGGCTGAAGAAAATACAGTGGTTTCCCATGGGGGCTGAGACTCCCGCAGTGTTTGGAGACACTGTGGTTGTCACAGCTGGGCCGGGTGTACGCTGTTGGCCTCCAGCGAGTGGGGGGCAGGGAGCTGCTCAGCCTATACAGCCAGGGTGCACACAGCCCGGACACCACCAGTGCTGAGGCTGAGCAGCGCTGACCTAAAGGAAGGCTCTCTGGGAGGTGAGGCTGCTACTCTACTAGCCACCAGGTCCAGGAGTGAGTAGGACATGCTGGGAACAAACAGAGTTGCATCCAACTTTACAACTGACCCTGAGGTCAGGCAGTTGTGATGGATGGGTACACAGAGTTTTAAAAATGAAAATAATTTTTTAAAGGTTACAAGAGTCATACGTGATCCTATAAAAAATGAAAAATAGGAAAGATGTGAGAGAAAGTAATGCTTAAAAATATACCACTACCTAGATGAAGCCACTGACATGATTTTCATCAATATCCCTTTGTACCTTTGCTCTGACTATTGTCATGAAGGTGCTGTGTTTTTATTTTACAGAGACATGATTCTGTCAATATATGCAGTATTTCCGATCTGTCTTTTCCCCTTAAAAATACATTAGAAGCACTAGCCTGGGATCACTTTCTGGCTAACTTTTCCTGTGTGGAGCTTGGCTGCACTGCTGGGGAAGGTGGGAGGGGACCCCCTTCCCATCTCTCCCCTCAGGACTGTGTGAAGCCCACACTACCGGACGGGGTTCGGAAAAGCCACGTGTTGGGCAGGGGCTAGGAGGGGGCTTAGAATGAATCCATGATGCCCATCCTGGCCCAAGCTTAGAAGGAACGTGTGGATTACCTGGCCACACAGGCCCCTGGGCCTCAGTGCACAGGATGTGCCCTGAGGACAGCCTTCCGGAGGGTGTGAGCGCAGGCCACCGTGGTGATTCAGAGCTGGGCCAGACCCAGGCTGGGACCCATCGGACATTATTTCAGAGATGGCTCAGTGACTCCAGTTAGAGAAAGGTGACTAGCCTCACAGTCTGGAAGTACTAAGAGCAGGGCAAAGGAGCCTGTCAATTAAAACCCCTTCTCAACTTGCCTTGCCTTTCCTGCAGGTTCACTCTGCCAAGTTTTCTCTGAGGCTCAGAGGTGGTTCCCCTTCCTTCTTCCCTCCTCCTGGAACAAGGGGTCCCCACACTTCCTCCCACTGTCCTGACCCCTAGCTATGAATTCACCTCAGACATGGGTAGGGCATGAATACTTTCCCCTCCTTCTTGATGGGATGTCCCTCTCTGCTGTCACTCACTCTATTTATAATAGAATTCATAATGGCTTCTGTTTATTGAGTGTCCACGACAGTCTTGTGCAGAAGTGTCCACACCTAGCACCAATCCTCCAAGTCAAAGTCCACCGCTGTCCCAAAGGCAAGCTCCCCAAATGCCCAAGCCCTGATAGCATCGTCCATTTGCTCTGAGTACACCCTTGAAGGGCTCCTCTTGTGTTTGAATAAATACGCTTTGCTTTGTGTGTCAAAGGATGTGTGGTTCTACTCATAGTTGCATCTGGCCCCAAGTCTCCTGGTTCCTAGCTTTCAAGTGTGGCTTCCTCCATGGAAACAGCCCTCCCCCTTTCCCTCTCCCTGACACCCAGTGGTCATCCCTCACCTCGGGCTTTTCCACTTCCTCCTCAGGCAGGCAGCTGCCCTCCCAGCAGAGGTGCCTGGGCCCGCAGGGTGTCCCGTCGGCCCAGGGCAGGCTGGCATTCCTCGTGTGGCAAAGGGGGTCGGGGCCATCAATGCGGCACCAGAGCTGCGCGCAGGTGTTCTGCTCAGAGGAGTTGGGGCAGTGGCGGAAGCCCAGCCCAAAGATCTGCTTGCACTGTTGGTCCAGGTCATAGAGGGCCCTGCGGCCAGGGAGGTCTGTGGGCAGGGCCATGGCCCAGGAGGGGGCATCCAAAAGGCAGTCCCCTGAGGAATGGAGGAAGCAGAGAAACAGGAATAAGGGCCAGGGGTTCCCTCCTCGCACTTGACACTCAAGGTCTCCTTGACCTCAGTCCACAAGCTGTCAACACTCCATCATCTAGAGAAATTCCTCCCAAGTTTTGACTATCAGTAGCACGTTTATTTAAAGGATTGAATTCTTTGTCATCTGGAACGTCTTATTTGTATTCAGTGGTTACCTAGGGAAGGCCAGCTAATTGTAACACTAATCTTAAGTCACAGTATAATTGGGGATGTAAATGGACTCTTAAATCCAGGCCCAGAGAATTAAAGCCAAAGTACTGATGTTTGAACAATCTATTATTTTTGCATCAAGAATCAATTGTGTCTTCACTTCTTTACTGCACAAGCCAGGCTGCTTGCACCAGGCACCTTGCCCCACTCCTTGCTCTCAGGGGGCATTCCTGCCTCTCTGCTGTTTTCACACTACCCTGTGATGTATGGCTTCAGCCGCTCCATTCTCTGCTCTGTATGACAAACAGTCTTCCATTCCCTCAAGGTCTGTGGGAACCCACCTTTTCCAGCAGACCTTCTCAGACCACTTCTATCTGCTCTGCAGATAATCTCATTGGTGCTAGAAGCTGGGCTGAGGAACAGCAGGCTAGAGGAGTGGTTAGAGCACTCAGCCCTGGAGGGCAGTGAGGACACAGCTGCCCAGTGTCTCCCATCCCGAGATGCCAGCAATGCAGGTGCCCACCGCTAGCCAGGGAGAAGCGGGGACCTATCATACCCATGGTCCAGGAATGCGGGTGCCTGTTGCTGGCCAGGGAGAAGCAGGGCCCTACCATACCCACGGTCCAGGAATGCGGGTGCCCGCCACTGGCCAGGGAGAAGTGGGGGACCTACCATACCCACGGTCTAGGAATGAGGGTGCCTTGTTGCTGGCCAGGGAGAAGCAGGGACCTACTGTACCCACGGTCCAGGAATGCGGGTGCCCGCCGCTGGCCAGGGAGAAGCAGGGGACCTACCATACCCACGGTCCAGGAATGCGGGTGCCCACCGCTGGCCAGGGAGAAGCGGGGGACCTACCGTACCCACGGTCCAGGAACTCTCTGAGGAACGAGGCACTGCAGGGGGACCAGGGCCGTGTTTTGTTCAGCTGGACGTAGAGCGGCGCCATCATGTGGTGCTTGTCCAGGGGCCCGAACAGCCGAGTACAAAGCTTGGAGTCGTCGTGGGGCATGCCAAGGACGTGCCCTGCGGAGGATGAGACCCCTAGTCCACCTGCCACCTCTACTGCTGTCAGCCATGGGGTACAGTGCTCTGAAGACCTAAGCAGTGCCAGCTCATCCAGGAACCCCACCTGCTTCTTCCTTAAGGACAGTTCTCAGCCCACTCTCCCAGGGGAACCGGAAGC
Organism: Cervus canadensis; assembly: GCF_019320065.1. Taxonomy (NCBI): domain Eukaryota; kingdom Metazoa; phylum Chordata; class Mammalia; order Artiodactyla; family Cervidae; genus Cervus; species Cervus canadensis. The sequence continues at coordinate 34,275,759 of NC_057414.1, forward strand.
ACTGGGGTCCCTCTCTTTTCTGCTGGGGCCTTTGCTGATTCACATTCCCCTTAATCGTTTGCTCACTTTCTCACACTGTCATTGCAGTTGACCTTCTGAATCCTGACTGCCTAGCCAGGACACCCCCTCGTAGCTCTATCTGAGCACTGTGCCCCCTGAGGCTGGCCCTTCATGCAGGGTCGGGATGGAGAGCATGAGGGCAGTTACTCTGTGACAACCAGGAGGCATGGCACAGTCCTGGGGCTGCACCACTGGCCTCTGGAAGGCGGGTCCCCCCGCCCAGCAGTCGTGGCCTCTGGAGGTGGGAGTCTCACCGAGCTCGTGAGCCAGAGTGTAGGCCGCCTGCAGGCCCTGGTCCTGGATCACAGAGCAGCTCTTGCTGGGTTCACAGATGGTGCCAACGTTGGCCACTCCCAGGGTGTCGCACCTGCCCTCCTGCCCGCAAAGGTTCTGCTCAGGAGAAAGTGAGGGGTGAGGACAGAAAGAGGACGGGAACTGCATGTTCCTGCACCTCCTGAGATGAGGGACATGTTTTCAGCCAAATCTCTATTTCTTCACAAAGGACATTTGTCATCTAGATCAGCAAGACATCAGGCTGTGGGCCTGGGAAGTCTGTCCTGGGAGGCAGGATAGCCTGATGAGTGATGAGGCTATGGACCCCCCCCCCATAGGGAGACTGGTGGGCCCTGACCCCTGGACCTCGGATTCCCCAGCTGTGAAGTGGGGCTAAACATGCAGCATTGGCCTCAGGGTTGTCTTGAGGCCTGTGGGGCAGGGAGCAGGGCCTCCACACATGATGACTCTGGCTAGGCTTTAGGAAACCACCTACTTAAACCTCACTAGGAAGGTGGAAAGGCCTCCTGATTTGGAGACATTATAGGAAGGCCCTGGTTACCTGCCCCTGGGTTTAAACCCTGCACCTGCAGCTGCACCTCTGAACTTTGTTCCAACTCCACATGTCTCTTAGGGCAGTTTGAGCCCTTTTCATCTTGTCATGACCTCAGCAGACAGTTGGTCGCAAACTCCTGGACAAGAGCCCTTATGCATTCCTCTGCTTCCCTTGAAATACCTCATACTTGTCCTCGTGACCTCCTCCTCCTCCCCCTCCCCCTCATCCAATTCAAGGCTCTCTGTCCAGCTAGGGCCAGCAGGGAGCCAGTCGCCACATTTGGGCTGGCTCCACATTTGAGCCACACCCCCCCTTGACCAGCACTGTGCCCGCCCCTTTCCCCACAGAGTCTGGAGGCCTTCAACCTCTCTGGTGAGCAGGACGGCCGTGTCGAAGTGCTCGGGGTGCCGGTCTCTGGGCTGGTTGGTGTCCCGCTGCCAGGTGCAGAAGTCACGCAGTATCAGCCCGCTGTTGTCTGACACCTCGGGGCCCAGCTTCTCATCCCCCATGATCACCAACTTTATCATCACCAGGTTGATGGAGTTACCGATGCTGGGGTGCTTGTAGATGCGGGCGGCCATGGACATCAGCATCAGGATGTGGTTCTGGGGGAAGCAGGGGTGGAGAGGGAGGGGTCAACCTCCCAGCAGTGCCCACCCCTGCTGTCACCTGAGTTGTGCACTCCTCACTGCAGGGCATTGGTGTATAGCCTCTTTGGGTAGGCTCCTAAAACCCCCCAAGTACTGGCATTATTTCCCTTCCTTGTACTTATTAGAAATTCATGGCTGAGTAAGTGGCCTGAGGTCCAGAGCTAGTGTGTCAGCCAGCCCGTGAACCCTGAAGGCCTGGCTCCAAAGCTTGTGTGTTTAACATCCTGCCCAGCCACACATGGCCATGGACATCTAAATCCATTAAAATTCAATCCAATTAAAATCACTGTCCCTCTGCCACACCAGGCACATTTCAAGAGCACCAATAGCCACATATGACTCATGGCTGCTGCAGAACATTTCCATCGTCACAGAAAGTTCTTCAACTGGACTGCACGTGTTATCTACCTTAACCTGGACACCCACCGTCTCCCTGCCAGTCACCCGTCCCCTCATGCTGTCAGCCCAGAAGCACTTGTCTGAGCACTCAAGGTTAGAGTCCATGAAGAATTGTCCTCAGTCTGCTGGGGTAACCCCTACTCTTCAGGAAGGAAACTTTGCTGTAATGGTCACTCCTAACAAGAGCTCCTCTGCACACTGGACATGCGTCACCTCAGGAAATGCTCACAATGATCTGGGCAGTAGGGATGGTTATCCCCATTTCTCCAACAAGGAAGTGGAGGTTCTCACAAGTCAAATATCATGTCTACAGCCACCCAGCTCTTAAAGCTGGAGTGTAGCACAGGCAGGTCTGCCTCTTCTCATTAAGCTTCCCAGGGCCTGGCCTCCTGGCTTCTGCCTGGACAGCCCAGGGGGTTATTCTCCTCAGCTTGAGGCAGGAGAGAACCAGATGGGCTGGTGAGACCCAGGCTCTCAGGCTCACACTGCTTCTGGTCCCACCAAGGTCAGAGGAAGACTGGACACCGGTGCTTGGCCTCTGCCCAATCCTGGGCTGCCAACAGCTCCCAAGACCTCCGGGGAGGCCAGATCAGGTCACCCTCCTGCCTCCGGGACCTCCAGAAGGGCGTCGTCTAGGATGATTTTACAGAACAGGAAACCAAGGGGATGGTCCTCCACCAGGAGTGTGGCCAGTCCTGCTCCTTGCCCCTCAGGGCTCCACAGTCCTGTAGCCTCTTTTTCTTCCCTCCTGTGATCTGGAAGGTGGGACTGGAAGGAAGGAACTGAAGGTGAAAGGTCACAGAGGGACATTCCGGGGCTGAGGCCATGTGTGGGAGTTCCAGATGAATCCCATTATTTGTGAATGGGATCTGTCTGTTCATCTCACCGGCAACCAGCCAGATATTTGGTAAGCCCTATAAACAGGTCGGCAGGTCACTTAGTGTGTCAGGCGTTCCAGCTACGTTTAGGCTGATGCAAACATCTTATCAGCAAAGCTGAAACTTGGCACCCGCTCCCGGAGTCAGATTCCTGAGGGAAACAAGTAACCACCTCATTAGGCAGCTGGGGGTGAGGGCTGAGGAGTGGCAGCCTGTCAGGCTCCTCCCTCCAGTTATCCACTGCTTCCAGGGTGCCCACATGAGCACACGGGATGTACGGCCTGGGGCTCGTGGATTCTCCTCCCTGAGGTTCAGGGAGCTCATAGCATCCTCTCCAATCATGCAAGTGGCAGGCTGAGCCTGCTTGAGAGCAGTTTTCCTTTTAGGCAGTGGGTTTTATGGGAGGACAATGAAGGTTCCCCTGGATGCTCTCTTCTAAGATAATTCCCATCGCAAGAGGGCTGCCAGGCCTGTATGGTCCAAAGTGTCTGTTAAAGTCCGCAGTCCTGGTCTGGCCCACCTACCATTTCTCTAATCTCACTGAGATTTTGGGGATGAGAAGTTCCTCTGAGGACTGGTGGCTCGGATGCCTGTGCATCTAACTGACCCTGGGGGCAGGGAGCCAGGCCTGGGCAGGCAGGCAGGCAGCCATGAGACTGTGAACGCCACTTCTGGGCCTGTCTCCTGGTCCAGGGGGCAGGTCTGACTTCCAGTCCCACAGAGGGCAGGCCCAAAAGTACCATCCAAGGCAACTCTGGTGTTAGCTGTGCTTTGCTGAGCATCTGCTATGTGTCAGGCCCCGGGTCAGATGCCTTTCGTATTTTACTGTCTCCTCCAGACACTGCCAGATCCTTGGTATAACAGTGCCTGTCAGGCTGGTGAAGAAATTGAGGTTCAGAAAAAGGGGTAACTTATTCAAGTCATGCATGTCTATTTTCCGTCAAAGTCTATGCTCTTCTTCATGGCACTGACTGCCACCCACCTCTGCTGTTGCAAGGACAACTGCAGCACAGTGAAAACAAAGTATGCAAGCAAGACCGCGTGCCCTTGACATTGTCTCTGTCCTACCTGCCTTCCCAGTGGGACAGGAGGAGAGTTACGTGGTGACTCAAGGACCGTTGAAGACTAGGGCCTTTTTAAACTGGGAAGTACTTTATATGGTCGATCATTCTGATGGCAACAGACTGAAGGAATGAAGACTTGGTCTTTTCCAGTGGGGGTTCATACTTCACGGGCATATAACATGCCCACAGAGACTCAGACATGTGTCTGTTCTGTTATTATCCAAAATAGGACACTTCTGAGAGTGAAGATGAAGTGTTAATAATTAAGTCAAGATAATCCTAGCCAGGGGCTGTGCTGGGCAAGCCAGGATACTTAGCCACTCTGGTGATAGGGCTGGTGGGAGACATTTTCCCGGAGGGCAGTGGAACGGGAACAAGTGACTTAGCCCTCCCTGAAGCCACTGGCTAGTAGCTTGACTCTGGGATGCCTCTGGTCTTCTTTGGGGACCTCCCTGCTCAGCAGCACCTTGAGAAGCTCAGCAGCTGATGGTCTGGCTAGACAATTTTCCAGACCGAGCGTGGGGCGCTGCTCCCCACTCTCGCCCCTTCCTCGTGCAGTTTCATCCAGGAACAGTCAGCAGCGGCTGGGTGCATACAGAGTTAAGGTCTCTTCTGAGGTGGTCCCCCCTCTCAGAAAGTCCCCTTTGTCTGAGCTCCTCAAGTGTACAGAGTCTGGAAAACTTCCTTGTCACTTCACGGCGAAGCCAGTCTTGTGCACGGTTAATTCTTTCTCTGGCCTTGAAGGCAGTTTCTTCTCAGGACTGGGCCTCCCACGGTGGCTGGACCTGTTTGGGCTGCTGGGCTCAGTGACCCATCCCCACAGCAAGGACGATGTCAGGGGAGGCAGAGCCAGAGTCACAGACCCTCCTGTGCTGAGCAGGCGGCAGGGCCCAGTCACCAGCACGGCCGTCGGGTGAGGAGACCTGGAGGAGGTCACAGATCCTCTGTAACCTTCGCTCGCTGGGCTCAGTGACCCATCCCCACGGCAAGGACGATGTCAGGGGAGGCAGAGCCAGAGTCACAGACCCTCCTGTGCTGAGCAGGCGGCAGGGCCCAGTCACCAGCACGGCCGTCGGGTGAGGAGACCTGGAGGAGGTCACAGATCCTCTGTAACCTTCGCTCGCTGGGCTCAGTGACCCATCCCCACGGCAAGGACGATGTCAGGGGAGGCAGAGCCAGAGTCACAGACCCTCCTGTGCTGAGCAGGCGGCAGGGCCCAGTCACCAGCACGGCCGTCGGGTGAGGAGACCTGGAGGAGGTCACAGATCCTCTGTAACCTTCGCTCGCTGGGCTCAGTGACCCATCCCCACGGCAAGGACGATGTCAGGGGAGGCAGAGCCAGAGTCACAGACCCTCCTGTGCTGAGCAGGCGGCAGGGCCCAGTCACCAGCACGGCCGTCGGGTGAGGAGACCTGGAGGAGGTCACAGATCCTCTGTAACCTTCGCTCTCTTCCTCTGCCCCTCACAGGTGTTTGCACTGTGTGGTCCTTGTAAACCGCTCCGCAGATTGAATGTCCTCAGCGTGTGGCTTCCCCACGAGGTGCTGAACTTTCCAGAAGGCTCACTAGGAAGCAGCCTCAGTAATGCTTAGACTAGACTCCATTACCAAGTCCAGGTGCGTCTCTTCACGGGGGAGGGGGAAGCATCTCTTTATCCTCATTACATACCCTGGTGGCTGGGACACCCCAAAGCACCTCCATCTGTGTGAACAAGGTCTCCAGGGGACTCCTTGAAGAGTTACTTGCAGAGAACTAGGTTATATTTGAGGAGGTGTGTCTGGGCAGGCCAGGTCCTAGGGAACCTGGCCTTGACATTCACTTGTGCTTTGGCTGAGCTCATGGGCCAGTCCAGGGGATTGAGCTGAGAAGTTCAGGTCTATCCTGTGGCGTCTCCATAGCGGGTGAACAGTCAGAGCAGAGGGGCCAGAGGTCAGTCATAGAAACAGCTGTGCCTTGGCCTCAGCCCCACCTGGGGCAGTGACAAGGGCATGCAGGCAGACAGGAAGGGAGAGGTGTCAGGGCTGGCCCCAAAGGTAGAGGGAGCCCCACCCACCCAGGGAAGGACCTCAGCTTTCAAGGTGCCTGACGGCTCTTCTGGGGTGTTCTTCTGACCCAGGGGGGTACTGGGCTGCTGCAGCAGTCCCGTCTGTGAATGTCCAGAAACCTGTGTGTGTGGAGGGGACCACATGGGACATGCACATGATGGGTCATCCAGCCAAGAGTCCTGTGAGGGTACAAGTGGCCCTGGGTGCGAAGAGGAAGCCAGCTGCCTGGTGCGGCAGACCTGGGGGCAGAACCCAGCCCTGCCCTTGCCTCAGTGGCCTGGGAACCCTGGTGCCTGGCAGCCCGCATGTCTGCTTTCAGGTGGTTCTGACCTCTGGAGCTGCCAAGTACATGCTGGAGGCAAATACATAGCCTCATAAGTGTGTGGGCGCTGAGCTGAGCTGAGATGGTAGGGAAACATCAGGGAGGACATTTTGACTCTGAAGACCAAAAAGCAATGACTTTTCCCGCTGCGTCTCCATATTCTTGTGGGCTTTCCCACTCCTGGTTGTCAGGCAGCTGTCAGGAATTGTGTGTGGGAGGGCTCAGCACCGCACTCCGGGTTTGAGGTGGAGGGACTTTGCCAGGGTCCCTGGTAGCCAGGTATGGCTGTCCTCAACCTGAGAAGGGAGAAGCCCCACCTGCCACCCTCTGGAAGACATGCTGGGGCAGGAGTCAGAGGAGGTGGCTGGCACCTTTCCCTGCTCTCTTGGAAGGCCGGGAAGCAGATACTTGGTCAGTGCAGACTCACAGTCCTTGGGCAGAACTGGGCTGCGGGGTCAAAGCTGTCATCCCAAGCTCTGGGAGGGGCGAATACACAGACTGCCAACACTGCCAACACTGCCATTACACAGACGGGTTTGAACCACCCTGGCAACATCCAGGGAAGCAGCCACATGGACCTTTCACCTCCAGTTCTTCCCACCTTTGCACCTATAATGCATTTCCCAGTGACTGACAGACTGAGAAAGCTGGGGCAAAAAATAGAAGGGCCCACCGTGCTTCATGTAGACTGTTGTGCACAGGTGGTGCCAAAGCCCTCGAGGCAGGCATCAGCTGGGCACAGGCTGAGGCTAGAATAGGATGATGGCCAAGACTGCCATCACCAAAATGGCAGCAACTGAGCTGCAGCTGCGGCCAGGGTGCCCGTTTCAGGAATCGGTGCCTTCTGGGGAGGTCAGTCCTCCACGGGGCACATCTCTGGTTCTGCGCTCCCAGGATAAGAGAGCGTGTGGCCTCGCCGGGAGCCTTCTGCTTCACCTGTTCCTTGGAGGAGGTGCTGGGGTGTAGGGTGACACACACATCTCCTGCTGAGTCTGCAGCATCAGTAAATCTAGTTGGAATCGGCCTGGCTGCAGGAGCTGTCCCCTGGACTCAGTGCCCTGCCCCAGCTCAGTAGAGAGCTGTGTCTGGGTGGAGGGCAGCTCAGGTGGGCCGAGAATAGTTCTGGCTCCACCAGGAACACTCACCACAGGAGGTCAGATCCCCATCATCTTCTCCTTCCCTCTCCCCTGAAGCTTCAGGTTCCTGGGCTGAGTCCCCAGGCAGAAATTCTGTTCCCCTCCCTTCTCGTGCTGACTCCGGTGCTGCCAAGTTCTGCCAGGGCTGAGCGCCAGGTTGGCAAGGTATCTGTGCCCCTGATCAGAACCAGCTGGGCGCACAGAAGTTGGGCAGCCCCTTTCCAGCCTCAACTCCCTGCAAACAGTGTCTTTTACTTAAGTCAGCCTCAGTTCTGCAGGCAAAGGACACCTTTGCATCCCAGCGGCCTTTCCTTGGGAGCCCCTCAGGTCTGGAGACAGTAGGGGGCTGAGAAATGGGGCCTGGGGTAGATGCTCTTCCCAAATGCTCACTTATCCTCTCTGCTGGGTGAGGTAGGTGTCTGGAGTGGGGGTGCTTTAAAACCCAATTTCAGTTCAGCATCTGTGGGATGGGGGTGGACATGGAGAAGGGGGCCTAGGGCCTCCCCTCCAATCAGAAGGGAGGTAGTGGCAGGAGCAGGTGGTCTCCTGGGTGTCAGAGGTCATGAAAAGAGTTACTTCCTGTTCTCAGAAAGGAGAGGACCCTATTTGGGGTGAGGAGCGGGAAGGATTTTCTCAGAGGGACAGGAAAGGGAACAATTTGGAGACTCTGGGAGGTGATCAGGATACCCCTGCACAGCAAGTCTTACCTCTAGATCCTCTCCGTAGAAAGCAGCCATGGATGCATCGGCCACCAGCAGCATTTCCACAAAGCGGTCCTCCGACACAAACCGTTTGGTCCTGCTCTTGGCCCCCAGGGTTGGTGGTGGCTCGCTGGAACTTTCTTCCTCCTCTTCTTGGCCCTCTTCGTCCTCCTCCGCTGTGCCGGCTCTTCTCTCTTGCCTCTCACCCTCTCCCTTCTGCGCCTCCCTCTCAGACGCTCTGGACAGGGGCTGGGCTGCAGTGGCGGGGTGCACGTGCCCCCAGCGCTGCAGGAGGTGTGGCTGATGCAGGGAGTGCCCAGCGCCTTGGGGCTTGATGGTGAACTCCTGGCCTTCCAGCAGGAAGGTGCCGCTCAGCCCGCGGCAGAGGCTGACGGCCGCCAGCGACTCGGGGTCCCGGTTCACCGTGCCAGAGAAGATGCAGCCGCGCAGCTCCCTCTCGCGCCCGGCCGCCCCGCCGGAGCCCCCGAGGCGCGCGATCTTGAACTCCGGCGCCAGGAAGCTGTCATCGGGCTCCAGGCGCAGCTCCAAGTCGCGGCCGAAGGCGGACAGGTGGAGCGCGACCTCCCCGGCGATGCTCTGCAACCGCTTGGGCACCACGAGCGCGGAGGCCGGCCCCCTGCCTCCGGGCCGGGCCGGGGCGCCGCGGGTGAGCGGCGGCAGCAGCAGCAGCAGCAGAAGCGGCGGCCACCGAGGGGCGGCGCGGGGCATGGGGGCTGCGGCGGCGGCGCGGAAGGCGCAGGAAGGGGGCCCGGCGCGGGCAGGTGCGGGCGGCCCGGCCGCTGTCCTCGCGGGTAGGCGCTCGGCGGCTGGCCGGGCGTGTGTCCGGTGGGCGTCTAGCGGCGGCGGTCCCCAGGCAGCCTCTCAGGCTCGCGCCCGCCCGGCCAGTGGAGCTGCAGCAGCTGGCGCCCTGGCCGCGTGCGCGCCCTTCACGCCCGCCTCCTCCACACCCCGGGAAGCACCGAGTGGGCTGCCGAGCTCTTCGTATTTATACTTCCTTCCCGGCTTTGACATAAGAGGTTTATTTTTGATCTCTCACTATTCCCGTTTCCCCTCCCCTGGGATCAGAGAGAAACTGAAAAGAGAGAGCAAGAGAGGAGAGAAAAAAATTCTGGATGAAATGTAAAACCAATCAGGAGTCAGCGAGACTGGCTCCCCCGCCCCTCCTCCTGTAGGAGTCAAAGCCAGCTCTTTCCCCCTCGTTTTCCGTGGTGCCACGTTAATTCCTCCAGCTCTGGACATGCCCTTCGGTCAATGGTCTTGGGGAGGGCCCAGTCGCTTCTTCCTCTCTGGTCAGGTGCCCAGGACACACCCCCAGGAGACCCTTGCACAGGTCCCTACAACAGTGTAACTTGGGGATCCGACTGCAAAAACGAGGTTCCCAGAGAGGGTCCTAGAGCTTTTCATTGTAAAGCAAAGGAAAGGGGTAAGAAAGATCATATTAAACTCAAGCTCCCTGCTAAAAATCACGTTTTTCACCCCAAACTGGGGATCAGTGCAAACAATACCACCTGGTTGACACAACTAAGGACTCTTACTGCCTGGTCAGAGGCTGGGGAGGGGAGCAGAACTCAGCAAGGGGGTAAGTTACCAGAAGGGAGGGGGCAGTAAACGCTTGCAGCTTCGTCTTTGGCCCTGAAAAGTCAGTTGGAATAGTGCTCAGCTGCCTTGGCACCTCAGGATGGGTGGCACCCCTCCCCCCACTGCTTGTGGCTGTGGGTTCCAATGTGGATGCGAGTGGATTATGGTGTCCTGCAACATCACCTCCCTGGGGTGAGAGGGGCTGTAACCTGGAGAAGGGAATAGTCCACAGACCTCTTTGAAGGAACACAAAATGCAGCACTTGATGATGCCCCAGTCCTAATGGCCGAGGTCTGAGCTCGCCTGAGGGTCCTGTTCTCTAAGGATGCGCTCCTAGGTGTCCTTGAGGGAGATTCCTAGAGGTCAGGACGTTGAAGTCCTTTGCCCGATCCCCTGCCCCAGCTGCCTGACTCTCCGCCTGGGTTATGGTGCCTGCAGTTAGTGTGCAGTTGATGGTGACTTCACTTCAGTCCTCCCACTCCATCAACATCTATGGAGGATCCACATGAATGTGACCTCTCAGGGCTTCTTACTCTCAAAGAGGAGGCCCCCACAGACAGACGTTCCTTAGTGATCATGGAATACCAGGGCAAGTCCTGGCAAATCCTCTCCAAGGGTCCCTGCTCCTTGCTTCTGAGAAACACAGAAAGCTGAGCTTTCTATCCTAGCATGCCGCCTAATCTTTCCTGGGTAATTTACAAGATAGGAATAACTCAGTGTGGGAAAACACACTTCTGGAGGCACGGGAATGGAAAGAATGGCCTCTTCAATCCTTTCCAAAATTGAGCAAAACACATAAGGACACAGAGGTATAACAGCTTTGAGGGAGTCTGACTGTAAAGTTTAGGGGATACAATGGGTTAAAGGACATAGAGAGATTTTACCTACTGATAGACAATAGACAATGGAGTTTAAAACTCCCCAGACAAAAAAGGTGGCTCAGAAATTTATAGGGCTCTTTGGTATCTGGCGACAGCGTATTCCACATTTGGGTCAGATACTGAATCTGCTTTACAAAGTAACTAGGAATAGATAATGAATTTCAGTGGTGTGATTAATGATAATAGACTTTTGATGCCACTAAAAGTCCATTTCAACATGCTTTAGACTTCTGGCCAGTACAACCCAGTGCTGTAGAATTTTGTGTGTTGTAAGAGAATTGTATGCTAACGGATCTTGTGGCAAAAACACAAGGTGGAGAGAGTTCCTTTGGGCTTCTGGAGTAGGAAATTCTGAGAGGCAGAGAGAAATGACACTACCTTTGAAAAACAATTATTGGCTTGTTATTGGGCTCTGATTGATATGTAACATTTGATTATAGATTATACTATAGTATTAAGACCTCAAGTGACAATCATGCAATGGGTACAAAGTTCGCCCCAAACCTACAGCATTCAGCAAGCCCAGGAGTCCAGCATAATCAAATGAAAATGTTGTATTTAGGACCAAGCCAAACCTGGACCACATGGGGTCGCTGTCTTACATGAAAGGATTTCTATGGAAGGCCTGGAGCAAGAGGATATAATTAAGCATGAGCTATCTATCTGAATCACCTGTAAAATGGGGAAAGTCATTTGACTCTTTTTAACTGCACAAGAAAAACAGCATGCATGATTTACTGATGGATCAGTAAATATATAGGATGCACTTGCTATTGAAAAGTGGTTGCAAATAATTCTGTCACTACTAAATTGCTGCCAAGTACTGGGGAAGGTAAAAGCAACCAATTTGCCGAATTATATGCTATTCACCAGGTATTAAGCAAGAGAGTTTAACTGAATGCCACATATACAGATTCTTGGTTGGTAGCCAATGGATTGGCCACTTGGCTTCCCCTTTGGGTAAAGAATAACTGGCAAATTCACTCCAGAGAACTATGTGGAAAGGAATTATGGTCTGACATTTGGGAATTGTTTGAGCTACTAATCTTTCAGTAGATTCTCTCAGTCTTCCAAATTCTATGAATGATGCTCTATCTCTATTACAGATGAACAAACCCATATCCAAGCAGTAGAAGTTGATACACACTCCAGTGACTTAAAAGGTTTGACTTGTGGGCACACCAAAAATGTGGCCAGCTGGGAACAAAAGCAACATACAGGTGGGCTCAGGATCAAGGTATTTCCTTACCTGTGGATCTCATTGAATCTGTTATTTTACAATGTCCAGTTTGTCAACATATTAAGCAGAGAAGCTTGGCATATTAGTCGAAGGACAATTGGCACGTGGCAGGCTGCCTGCGCAGATATGACAAGTTGATTATATTGGTCCATTAATTCAAAATAAACGATGCCAATATGTGTGTACTGCTATGGACTCCTATTCTGGATATTCAGTGGTAATTCATTTTGGGAAAGGCAATCAGACTAATACCATTAAAACATTGGAAATAATTAATTTATATTGTGTTCTACTTTATATTCAAGGTGACAAGGGGTCACATTTTAAAGGTAAGTTTATACAAGCATTTGCCCATTAACATACTACACAATGGATCTTTCATATTGTTATTCTCAGGCTGCTGGTTTGATTGAAAGAATGAGTGGTTTGCTTAAACAATTAATTAAACTTGAAGAGGGCTCTTATAAAAACTGGAGGACTAACTTGAATACTGCCTTCAACATTTTATATAATAGACCTACAGGGGAATCAGAAACTCATTTGATGAGAATGACTATTCCAAACTGACAGATTCATAAAATAGACTTCTATCCTGAGACAACTGAGTATTTTGAAATTAGCCTGGGGCACTCTCTCTTTTCTGGGCTACTCCTGAGGTCGCAGGACTGGATTTGTATCTGTATCTGAACACAGACCTATTAAAAGATTGATGTCTGCTGTTTCGATTGGTATCAGAATTAAAATGCCTCCCGGACACTTTGGATTAATCAAAGAATGCTCCAGTTCAGTTTTCAAAGGGATCTGTGTCCATGGTGGAGTTATAGACCCAGACTACCACGGAGAAATTTGAGTAATTCAACAGAATAAAGGAAAGGATGATCTATTTATTACTACACATGATCTAATTGCCCAATTTCTGGTTCTTCTATGTGTAATTGGCAAAGTAGTAAAAGGAGAATTTCCAGCCTATCTAGCAGTTAGAGGTGATGTAGGGTTTGGATCTGCAAATGGAATAAGTGCAGTTGGAGCTAAAGTCTGGGTGAAGCAGCTTCACTCAGACCTAGCAGTCCTCCTGGACCCACTGGTGTCACTCTGCAGGGAATGGATAAGACCGTATTAATGATTCCTGGACAGGAGGCATGGAAATATGTGTCATCAGTCACTGTTACTCTCGTGAATGGACTATTCTTGGAATTCTGACTGTAATGTGGATTGTCATTCATGCCTCAACCTTCAAGGATGTGTTAAAATTAAAATTATGAAGAAAGCTACTGAGGAATCTCCAGCTGGAGAAACACAATTTGGACTCACACTCAGGATAAGTTCACCTGCCCAGCAAACAAGACCTGTCTTTTCTTAACCTTGATTTTCTGTAGACAAAATGTATCTATTTGCTAGATTAGACAGCACTGGTAAAGATATAGCTCAAGCCTTAACTAACTATCAGTGCCAAATGGGTGCCTATAATGTTAAAGCCCCATGACCTCAGCTTGATTTATAACAAAGACTTTTTTACAGTTGTTCAATGACTCAGTAATATTCCAGCTCCACAAAACTAAGTCATTAATTGACATATTTGATTGGACTGTTTGTTCTAAGCATCTATTACATTACGTTGCTCGAAAGAATAATCCCAAGGAATTGTCATGTCTACTAATGTGTGTGCATGGCAAAACTTATTTAGAGAATGGATTCCTACCAGTCATTGAGTGCTTATCCTCAATGGTATTACAAAGCGCACTAACGCCTGGTGCCAAGTGGCACTCTATCATTATGGTAGAGTTAGCACAGCACGTGCCAGTGTCACGTGTTACCTACTGCATGTGGAGAAGAACACTGGTTGCCTCGTTTCACTGGGAGTTATTTGGGCTTTGATCGCCACAGTCATTGACTGATGGATTGTGACAGGGTTTACCAAGGGACTGCTGTGTGGACCAATGTCTCGCATTTGGGACTCCTGCTCATTGGAGAACTCCATCAACTCTTGTGAATGGACTATCTTCCCTAAATCCTATACTACATTGTTTTTTGAAAATGGCCCCTCAATTTTTATGTATTGTAAACAATAATGTAGAAACGATTTCTTCGTATCAGGTAGAAACCACTTTTTCCGATGACGGACACATGTTGATCCTTTATATTGGAAGGGGACCACCTGTTACTTTCTATCCATGAGAACTCAGGTATTGTGAACTCAAATGTTATTCCCTACTCTTTCTGTTCCCAGTATTAGTTTTCTCTTAGAAACCTTACTTAACATTTGTAAGGAATGAAACAGTTACAAAGTTTCATAGATAAACCTAATTGTAACTTGATAGAACACCCTGTTGTTACTATTATTGCTACCCATAAGTTGATGCATGTAGGAGCTGATATACAAGAGCATACTTCTCATTTGTGGTGGGACTTTTTCGATACTAAATCCCCTACTGCTCAAAAATTGTTTTCTGCATTGTTTATCCCATTACTTGTTTCTTTGATCACTTTATTTCTATGGACTATCTGGAATTGTTATTTGAGTTAGAGAATTAAGAAGACTGCTCATGTTATTTTGCCTTATTCCTATGCTCTTCAGCCTAAACAATCCTGAGGCCAACTGTTAGGGAAATTAAAATGGAGGAAGTGTTCAGTTTTTAGAAGCAGGAGAGCAGACCTCTCCTTGTTTCTGAGCTGCTTGGAGACCACTGGGATGCTTTGCCCTCCTGCAAGCACAGCAAGTCAGGCAGCACTTTAGATAGGAAAAGGAGTGGGTCTTGGAATCGCTTAAACCGGTAAGGGCCTGGCCTACCCCCCAGGTCTTATGAAATCCTACGACTCACAAGGTGAAACAAACACCATTGTAAAAGTTAAAGTAAAACCAAGCCTGTATTTTGGGGGCACGAACTGATGATTATATCAGTTTGTGGTCTGGGATTATAAGCAGGAGCCCCCAAAACTACAATTTGAAGTCTTACCCATGGAGTGGACATACAGCCTGGGACCTTTTCTGAACTGGGACTGCAGATTACTCATAACCAGGGACTTGCCATTGCTGTTCAAGTCTGGATGTAAGTTGTCAGCGCACTTTGATGATATTTGTGCTTACTTTTCTCTATTGTTTCTATTTCTCTTCCTCTGATGACTGTATATTGACATTAAGTCAAATAATCTTCTATAAAAAGCAGAGACATCCCTTTGCTGACAAAGGTCCATATAGTCAAAGCTATGGTTTCAAGTAGTCATGTACGGATGTGAGAGCTGGACCACAAAGAAAGCTGAGCACTGAAGAACTGATGCTTTCGAGGGCTCCTGAGAGTTCCTTGAAATGCAAGAAGATTAAGTCAGTCACTCCTGAAGGAAATCAACCCTGACTCGTCACTGGAAAGACTGATGCTGAAGGTGAAACTCCCAATACCTTGGACCCCTTGATGGGAAGAGCCTACTCATTGGAAGAGACTTTGATGCTGGGAAAGTCTGTAGGCAAGAGGAGAAGGGGGAAACAGAGGATGGGATGGTTAAATAACATCACTGACTCAATGGACATGAATTTGAGCAAACTCTGAGAAACAGTGGAGGACAAAGGAGCCTGGCTTGCTGCAGTCCATGGGGGTGCAAAGAGTCAGACATGACTGAGTGACCGAACAAAAACAACAATAATCTTCTATCAGTTCAGTTCAGTCAGTCGTGTCTGACTCTTTGCGACTCCATGGACTGCAGCACGCCAGGCCTCCCTGTCCATCACCAACTCCTGGAGATTGTTCAAACTCATGTCCATCAAGTCGGTGATACCATCCAACAATCTCATCCTCTGTTGTCCCCTTCTCCTCCTGCCTTCACTCTTTCCCAGCATCAGGGTCTTTTCCAATGAGTCAGTTCTTCCCATCATGTGGCCAAAGTATTGGAATTTCCGCTTCAGCATCAGTCCTTCCAATGAATAGTCAGGGTTGATTTCCGTTAGGATTGACTGGTTTGATCTCCTTGCAATCCAAGCGACTCTCAAGAGTCTTCTCCAACACCACAGTTCATAAGCATCACTTCTTTGGTACTCAGCTTTCTTTATGATCCAACTCTCACATCCATACATGACTACTGGAAAAACCATAGCTTTGACTATATGGACCTTTGCCAGCAAGTAATGTCTCTACTTTTTAATACACTATCTAGGTTTGTCATAGCTTTTCTTCCAAGGAGTATCTTTTAATTTCATGGCTGCAGTCACCATCTGCAGTGATTTTGGAGCCCCCCAGAATAAAGTCTGTCACTGTTTCCACTGTTTCCCCATCTATTTGCCATGAAGTGATGGGACTGGATGCCATGATCTTTGTTTTTTGGATGCTGAGTTTTAAGCCAACTTTTTCACTCTCCTCTTTGACCTTCATCAAGAGGCTCTTTAGTTCTTCTTCACTTTCTGCCATAAGGGTGGTGTCATCTGCATGTCTGAGGTTATTGATGTTTCTCCCTGCAATCTTGATTCCAGCTTGTGCTTCATCCAGCCTGGCATTTCGCATGATGTACTCTGCATCTTAGTTAAATAAGCAAAGTGACGATATACAGTCTTGACGTACTTCTTTCCCAATTTTGAACCAGTGTGTTGTTCCATGTCCAGTTCTAACTGTTGCTTCTTGACCTGTATACAGGTTTCTCAGGAGGTAGGTAAGGTGGCCTGGTATTCCCATCTCTTGAAGATTTCAGTATTTGTCGTGATCCACACAGTCAATCCACTATATGTCGTGATCCACTATGCTTTGGCATAGTCAATAAAGCAGAAGTAGTTATTTTTCTGGAATTCTCTTGTTTTTTCTGTGATCCAATGGATGCTGGCAACTTGATCTCTGGTTCCCCTTCCTTTTCTAAATCCAGCTTGAACGTATGGGAGTTCTTGGTTCACGTACTGTTGAAGCCTAGCATGGAGAATTTTGAGCATTACTTTGCTAGTGTGTGAAATGAGCGCAATTGTGTGCTAGTTTGAACATTCTTTGGCATTGCCCTTCTTTGGGTTGGAATGAAAACTGACCTTTGGCCATTATTGAATTTTCCAAATTTGCTGGTGTATTGAGTGCATCACTTTCACAGCATCATCTTTTAGGATTTAAAATAAGCTCAGCTGGAATTTCATCACCTCCACTACCTTTGTTCATAGTGATGCTTCCTAAGGCCCACTTGACTTCGCACTCCAGGATATCTGTTTCTAGGTGAGTGATCACACCATCATGGTTTTCTGAGTCATTAAAATCTTTTTTGTATAGTTCTTCTGTGTAATCTTGCCACCTCTTCTTAATATCTTCTGCTTCTGTTAGGTCCATACCATTTCTGTCCTTTATTGTGCCCATCTTTGCATGAAGTGTTCCCTTGGATCTCTAATTTTCTTGAAGAGATCTCTAGTCTTTCCCATTCTATTGTTTTCCTCTATTTCTTTGCTTTGTTCACTTAGGAAGGCTTTTTTATGTCTCCTTGCTATTCTTTGGAACTCTGTATTCAGATGGATATATCTTTCCTTTTCTTCTTTGCCTTTCACTTCTCTTCTTTTCTCAACTATTTGTAAGGCCTCCTCAACCGTTTTGTAAGGTTTCCTCAGACAACCAATATTCTACAAGAAACTGAAATTGTTTTATTTGTATGTAATGAGTGGTTTCTTTTGTTAACAAATCCTTTAAACCTATAATGAAAGTAAAACTTTCAGCAAATCCAATGGCTGCAGGTGGGAGTCTTAACCTGATCAGGGAAATTCTTAGACATCCTTGGGCCCCCAGGTTTCAATTGGGAAGTCTCTGGAAGTTATTGTTTTTAAACAGAATGAGATGTCCCCAAAGACAGTTCTTTGGAGAGAGGTCAGGTTGAGGACGTGGGTCTGAACCCGATGGCTGGCCTCTGTCCGCCCTCCAGGATTCACCCTTCCCCACAGTCCTGTGGGCCTTGCCAGTAACTCCAGGCCTGTGCCTGCCACTAGCACTGTGTCCTCAAGGTGTCAGGCTTCCATCTAGTGCCTTGTATACAGGGACTGAGAAGAGGGGTTCCCTGGTTTGTGGTGAAAGCCCCAGGAGAGTGGTAGGTGAACACAGTACAAGAAAATGAATGCAACAAGCAGCTAGTGAAATTCCCAGGGGGTATCTGCCAGTTGCAGATTTCCTACCTTACCATGTTCTTTCCCCAAGTATGTAATTACAGCAGAGGAGGCATGCTGCGGCCCATGAGTTGAGTCCTGCACACTGCCTGTTTTTGTATCGTCCACAAACTAAAGATGTTTCCTATTCCCATTTTGTAAATGATTAAAAACATGAAAAAGAAAACTAAAATTTCATGATGCTAGAAAAAGGTATGAAATTCACATATCAGTGTCCATACATAATATTTTATTGAAAGACGGCTGCCTTGTGCATGGTCTACACATTGGCTGTTCTTATGCTTTGAGAGCAGGGTTAAGCACACCTAAAATATATGTGCAATCTGACCTTTTACAGAAATAGTTTTCTGACCTCTGAATTACAGTAAAGCAGCATTAATTTGGAGTGCTTAGATTTGGAATGTGGGATTATTTAGACTCAGTGTCTGTGATTAATGTGGAATAGGAAGTTTTTACATGATTTCTTACTCTGAATATGAAGGGTAACATATTAAGAATGAAAATTAAAATATCTGTGTCTGTCTTGAAACCTATATCTAGCAGTTATTTATTATTTAATTAGTCCTTAAGTAACTAAAGAATTTTTATGTTTATGGTATTTTCGTTGGCTCCAAAATCACTATGTATGCTGACTGCAGTCATAAAATTAAAAGACATTTGCTTCTTGAAAAGAAAACTATGACAAACCTAGACAGTATAGTAAAAAGCAGAGGCATCACTTTACTGACAAATTCCATATAGTCAAAGCTTTGGTTTTTCTGGTAGTCATGTACAGATGTGAAAACTGGACCATAAAGAAGGGTGAATGCCAAAAAATTGATGCTTTCCTATTATGGTGCTGGAGAAGACTTTTGAGAGTCTTGAACTCTTGAACAGCAAGGAGGTCAAACCAGTCAAGCTTAAAGGAAATCAACCTGAATATTCATTGGAGGGACTGTTGCTGAAGCTGAAACTCCAATATTTTGGCCACCTGATGCGAGGAGCTAACTCATTGGGAAAGACCCTGATGCTGGGAAAGATTGAAGGCAAAAGGAGAAGGGGGCGGCAGAAGAAGAGGTGGTTAGATAGCATCACCAACTCAATGGACATGAATTTGAGCAAACTCCAGGAGATAGTGGAGGACAGAGGATCCTGGCTTGCTGCAGTCTATGGGGTCACAAAGAATCAGACACGACTTAGCAACCGAACAACAGCAATACTACAGATCTGTTGTGAATGTTGACATTTTAGTTAACTCATAACTATTAGTAACTGGTCATTTCTCAGCTTATCATTAGGTTTTTATAGAGTATATATTATAAATTTTTAATATATCCTAAGCTCTAGTATTCTCTAGAATCTCTTTTCAATTGGAAGATCCATTAGTGGCTATCTAATCCACTTCCACTCAAATTTTGCAGAGAAAAAGCAGAAATGTAGAATTTTCAGTGACTTACCCAAGGCACATAATTAGTGGTAACAAATTTTCTTAAAATACTATGGGACCTCCTGTGTAAAGATTAAGGAAAAAAAAAACTGTTTATTGCTTTCAAATTTCATTTGTAATCCATACCTTTTTGTTAAAAGTGAGTGCTTACTCTGGGCCAGGCATTGTTCTAAAGGCTCATTTAAATTTAATTTTCCTTAAGTCTTGGGTAAATATAGCATCCACCTTTTGACTGCTTGCTATGACTCGGCACTGTGCTGAACAGCCCCCAAACATGATTTCACTTTATCACCATGACAATCCTCTGAAAAGACGTCCCATAGATAAATAGGTTTAGGGAGGTTAGATAAGTTGCTTATGGTCACTCAGTTAATAAGTGGTGGAAACGGCATTCTTAACTAAAGGTCGCATTCATAAACTACCAATTAAATATAATATTTTTCTAGTGACATCATCCTACACTGATTTAGTGTTTCTTTGTTTAGAACCAATGATTAAATCATGGTATTACTGAGCTGGAAGGACCTTTAGGTTTTCATTTTTAAAGATTTCAAAGAAGGGAATAAACAACTTTTCTCAAAAGCCTGTGATAGCATTTAAATATAAACAGAGTTCTTTTTTCTAAACAAAGTAATACTTTTTTTTTTTTTTTTTTGCTGCAATTCATGTTCATTTTTATAACTTTGGCTAACTGCTGTGGCCTCCATGTTGCCTATAACAGAGGGAGGATTTCCTGGTTCTCCTCTCTCTCACTAGTGAGCTCAGATTCCCAGCAGTCAGGGTTTGGTTCTGATATCACTTTTGTGCTGACGTGCCTTTGTACTCCCTTTGGTGTGCAGAGTTTTGTGATCACCACTTGTACACAAGCACTCCTCTGTATTTTTATGTTTAATTCTCCCTTAGTCCTAAACATTCCATCTTTTGGAACATTTGGAACTTCACACAGTATATGGAAAATCATTAATTCATATTCTTGAGGCTGTTTTAAGTTCAATGTCCCAGTTCCCGCGGAGCACAAGCTACTCTGGTTATTTTTCCTATCTTCATCTGGCTGTCTGGTGTTTACAGTCTCAGTGGGCACACTCCCAATTCTGTTATTTATATCACTGAGAACCGGCTCTAGCACAAACTTAAGTCTGATATTGACGTAGGCTTTCTTGCTGGCCAGATGTTGATTGATTTTAGTACCCAGAGCTGCAGCAAACAAAATTTTTTGTTCCGACTTTGTATTTTCAATGACTAACTGCTAAGTCTTGGGCTCATTGTTGGGCACCCCCATATAAGGTTGATCCCAACCGGGATGTAACTGTGATGAACATCTGTGGTCAGTACTGTAACTGGCCATTCAGTCTGTTGCGCATTTTGAGTCTTACAAAGTCCACAAAAAGGAATGGCTGACTCGGGTCTTGCTTGCTTTACCACCAAATGGCCAGCAGGTGGCAATGTTCAACTTGCTATTTATCGGCTTAGTTTTTTTTTTTTTCTTTTTTCCCCCTTACAGAGCAACTTCTTCAAAAGTTAGACATTTTTATCACAGCATGCAAGTCTGAGACAGCAATCTTTCAAAATTATACACATAAATCTGAATGTTCATTCTGTTTCTTACACCCAGTCCCTGGAGAATGTTGAAGGAGGTATCCTGTGGTCATCGTGCTTGACGTGACCTGTGTTTTTCCCTTTTCCACTGTCCAGTCTTTACTGGGGCTTCCCTGGTGACTCAGAGAATCTGCCTGCAATGCGGGAGACCCAGGTTCGATCCCTGGGTGGTCTCAGGGATCACTACTCCACTCCAGTATTCTTGCCTGGAGAATCCCATGGACAGAGGAGCCTGGTGGGCTACAGTCTATGGGGTCGCAAAGAGTTGGACACGACTGAGTAACTAACATTTTTACTTTTCCTTACTGTAATTACTGGTCTTCATCAGACAAGTGTCTCTCAACTCAAATTCTCTGGCAGTCTTGGAGAGTTGGCCAAGCCGAGGTGTCTTCAGGCCTGGGACCACCTTAATCGTGAGAATGGTTTGGCTCTGGTGCATCCTTTAATTTTTAGTGAAAACAGTACATCTCCTTCATATCTTCATGGTTGACTCGTACCACCAGGTGGGAGTCTTGTCACATTTACTTTTTACAGCCGATGATGTGGGGTCTGAAATCGCTCTAATGGATGCTCCTAATTTACCACTTTTGATTTTACACTCACAGGCACACACATATGTATAAATATATACTTTATTGTACTAACTTGCAGAGCTGTGTACAGTTTCTCCTTGTGTCGGGGGAAGAAAAGAGGGATGCAGGAGATTTCAGGATGGAGGGTGATTTCAGGGCATATGAAGTGCTTAATTCTAGGTCATCAAGGAATTTCATATAAAAATGATCTATGTTTTATAAATATCTTCCCAGTGAGTTAGGATGGGAAGTGCCAAGAAGAGTGTTTGACTCACGGTAGGCATGTTAAATGGTCACTGTTTGTGTAAACGTCATCATAGTTGTCTACCCCCCAACCCCTAGTTCACCTCGCTTCATTCCCCTCATCCTCAGTGTCTCTTCTTTAGAGTCATCAGGGAGCTTCCCTGATCTGCTGTCATCCACAGAAGGGAATCCAAGTCATTAACACTTCGGTTTAATAGCGAGTACTCCTAGGAGTATTTGAATGTTAAGAGTCTCGAGTAAGGGAAACCAAAATAAGTGAACAACTAATGGTGGAATTTGAGACATGGTTGCCTTAGACTGAGTGAGAAATCTGGGGGCCAAGGACACACATCAGGGCTCCTAAATGACAGATGGAGGCACCTGCAAGAGTGTTAAAAGCAGATGTTTTAAGCTTTTATATTAGAGTATAGTTGATTAACATGATGCCCATTTCAGGTGTATAGCAAACTGATTCAGTTATACATATACATGTATCCATTCTTTTTCAAGTTAAAAGAGGACATTTGAATTGGGTGAGAGATGATATTATGAGAATGTTAGAGCCCCCTTTGTTCTGCTTTCTGGGTGTCCTCAGATAAGTAGAGGAAACAAGCATTCTCTTGATTCTGGATTAAAGAATCCAGGTTTTTTCTCTTAGACGTCTGGGCTTAGTGCAAATTGTCCACCCATTTCCTCAGGGCACAGGACTAATTTCTCTTTTTCAGAATATTCTTCCACGCAGTCCTCCCTGTTTGCGGTCTCATCAAGCTCACTGCCTTAGAGAATTTAAAGAGGAATGTAGACATTAGATGAGGATGGCAGGAGGTCTTTCCTCCATCTTCCCACCTTACAGATGGGGAGGTTGAGGCCTGCAAGGCCATCCTTGTCCCCGAGTCACACTGCTGGTTGACAGAGAAGCAATTCAGGGTGTGAAGGTGCGTTCTCAGCCCAGTGTTCTATGTCCATCTGAGGCCACGTGCTCCTGCAGAGCAAGACCTGAGCTTGGAGGGATCCTGTGCCTCCAGCCAGGCCCAGCCCCTCTGGAAGATGGATGTGGCCCCAGAGCCCCGGCCCCTGGGCTGCAGCAGGGCCAGCTGGTGTGTTTCAGTGTGCTGCGTCAGCTAGCATGCCACCTTCTGCCTGGAATCTTCCTTGGCTGTTTGCTTTTTCTTCAGTGAAAGAGCCTTCCATTGAGGAAGAATTCCAAGTATTTAGACTTTAGCCATGTTTAATGATTTACAAAGGAGGGCTTCACTCCGAGTGATCTTAAGAATGTGGAGGTGTCTTCTGAATGCCTCAAAAGGAGGTGGGGAAATAGGAAAGGCCTGGGGACTTAGGAAGAAAGTGGGACTTAGAGTAGCCGCATGGCCGGGGAGGAAGGGGAAGAGGACAGGGACTAAGGGCTGGTGCCCTTGCATGGGAAAACTTTCTGATTAGCTTTGAAGCTTGGAAACATCAAAGGCTTTTTTCCACATCGTGTGTGTGTGTGTGTGCGCGCGTGCGCACCCACTCATATCCATACACCCACTCTCTCTCTCTAGCATATATACACACAGACACACACGAGGACATTAAAGAAGCTTTTGCACTTGAGAAGGAATGGAGTTGGGTGTGCCTTGAAGGTGGGAGTGTAGGAAAGTGGGCAGTGAAACAGGTGCTGTGGGCACAGGTGTGAGGGTGTATTTTTGACCTGGGCACTTGACTTTTCTTCCAGCAGGCCGTGCAGATTCATTAAAGAACTTGTATGCAGGGAAGCGACATGGCTGCGTTTTTCTTGTAGAAGGATGACTTCAGCTGTTACCTAAAAACCGGGGTGGTGTTAAGGCAGGGATTGGAGTGATGGGGACCTGTTAGCGCATGCTTTCCAGAGGTGGCATGAGCCTGAGGGAAGGGGTGGTGGAGACGGGCAGGAATGCACTGGGGCCTCTGGAGCTGTGGGGAAAGAGGAGATGGGGCTGAGGCGCCTGCGGAGAGGGGAGGTGGATGGAGGTGCCGTGTACAAGGACAAAGGTGTACATGTACAAGCTTTGGGCACGTGCGTGGAGGGAGAAGCACGTCTGTGTCCAGGCTTGTGGAGCACCTTCTGGGATGGCTGGTGTGGGTGTGGATGGATGCACACCCTCGTGGCTCAGGCAGGGATGGCGCTGGTATGTGGCTGCAGAGCCGGCTGCCAGGATGGTGGCTGAAACGGTGTGCATGCCCTGATCTACAAATACATGTGCTGTCAAGGATCCTCTTCACTTCCTCCTGAGTTTCTACTCATCTTCTCAGCATCTCCCATTTTTTCACTATCCTCTCTTCTCGCCCTTCCCAGAGCACAGGCGAGGCCATCCTGCCGGTCTGGGGTCTTTCTCCAAGAGCCAGCACCCTCTGTCTTCCTTTATGAAATGTGGTGATTTGCACCTACCTGGGCTCTGTAGTCTGCAGGTGTCTCCTGGTTGGTCCGTTCCTGATTCAGACATCAGGGTGGGATGTCCTGGTGAGGGAGGAGATTCCTGGCTGGTCTGGAGAAAGCAGGAGAGGAAGGCGGATGTCTACTTGGAGTAACTCGATTTCTGGAGTCTCACCAACCCCAGCTGGAAAATACTGGATGCATTGCCGGGCTGCTTCTGCCAGGTTGGCTAAGCAGTGACATTGCTGTATCCCATCACCTCTTGGCTCTCACTGGTGACAAGGGAGGCCATGCAGAGGTGCAGGGAGGAGGCGAGGGCAGGCAGAGAGTTCAGAGCTCTGATGAAGGGGGGAACGCCTGGGTCTGGAAGAGCTTTGGAGCACCCAGAGTGGGAGCAAGCAGTCTCTGCTCTGGGACCCTCACTCTGGTGGGAGGGGGCCTGTACCAGGGGAGCCAGAGTAACATTTCTCCTGTTGGCCTTGTCAGGGGCTCATTCTATATTCTTCTCTAGTTAAACACCAGGGTTTTCTGCCTTTTAATTTCTTTCTTTCTGCCAAGCTTCACAACACCGGGGATCTTAGTTCCCCAACCAAGGACTGGAGCCCTGGAAGCACAGAGTCCTAAACACTGGACTTCCAGGGAATTCCCAGTCAGCCCTTTGATTTCTGATGTCCTGTAAGCATGGCCGTGTCTGTGGGGTCACGGAGGCTCAGGCGGGCATTGTCTCTGCTGCTCTGGCTTCTGCTCTGTGCTTGGCCATCCACATATCTGGCCCCTTTCCCCTCACTTCTCCACTTCCGGGGTAAGGCAGAGAGTTCCTGAAGCCTGGGCTGAGGCAAAGCGCATGGACTCGGTTACTCAGCGATCCGGACAGAGCAGAGAGGCAGTTCACAAAGCATTTCTATAGGAGGTGCCAGAGGAGAAAACTCGAGGCAGGCAAATTTACAGTGAAGAGCAGTGAGATGAGTGGCAGCAGGTGGGACATGATTCCGATGCTGCACAGGTGGTTTACTTCTGGCTCACGAGGACTGCGCCCCTGGAGCTGGTCTGTGACCCTGCCTGGGAGGGTCTTTGTGCCACCCCTTCCCCTGCCTGCGCTCTTTCTAAAGCACTTTTTGTGAGAGTACAGTTGCTTTACGGTGCTGTGTTAATTTCTGCTGCACGCCAAAGTGAATGAGGCGTGTCCCGTGCTCTGCTTCGTCACTCAGTCGTGTCCGACTCTGTGCAACCCCATGGACTGTAGGCCCCCAGGCTCCTCTGTCCATGGGATTCTCCGGGCAAGGATACTGCAGTGTGTTGCCATGCCCTCCTCCAGGGATCTTCCCCACCCAGGGATTGAACCCAGTTCTCCCGAATTGCAGGTAGATTCTTTATTAGCTGAACTACGAAGGAAGCCCGAATCAGCCATACTCATACACACATCCCCTCTTTTTTCGGTTTCCTCACTGAGTGGAGATCCCCGAGCTATGCAGTAGGTTCCCCTTAGTTATCTATTTTATACATAGTGTATGTATGTGTCAATCCCAGTCTCCCAATTCATCCCACACCCCTCCCACCTTGATATCCATACATTTGTTTTCTATGTCTGTGTCTCTACTCCTGCTTTACAAATGAGATCATCTAGACCATTTTTCTAGATTCCACATAAGTGTGTTAATGTATGATATTTGTTTTCCTCTTTCTGATTACTTCACTCTGCGTGACACTCTTTAGGTCCATTCACATCTCTGCAAATGGCACAGTTCTGTTCCTTTTTGTGGCTGAGTAATATTCCGCTGTATGTACGCGCCACACCTTCTTTATCCATTCCTCTATTGATGGACATCTAGGTTGTTTCCGTGTCCTGGCTCCTGTAAATAGTGCTGCAGTGAGTACTGGGGTGTGTCTGTCTTTCTGAGTGATGGTTTTCTCCTGGTATAAGCACCTCCCTTGGTAGCTGCTGTCTGAGAGTCTACTGTCTACTTTGTTTTGGAAAAGGCTTGGGTTCTTTTTTTTTTTTTTTTTTTTTTTTGGGTTCTTTTAAGGTGTAAATATATGTGAATGGAAACAATATAATGCTGTTATGAGTTGTTTTGGCCTTAGTGAAAATGAAACTGCTGGCAGCAGCAAACTTTGAGAAAGGGGAGAGAGGGTGCAGGAGAAGAACTGGAGAGAGGGTAAGGTGAAAGGGGAAGAAGGGGGAAGGCCTGGCACGGAGGAGAGGCGCTGGCGGCCCTGGCTTCCACAGGCCGCATGTCCCACCTCGGTTTATCCACAGGAAGGCAGCCAGAGCCTGCAGTTCACCTCCGTTTTCCTTGCAAACTTCTCAAGTGAGAACTGTATTGTACTTTCTAACTGCAAGAGTTCTAAATGGTGTCCTTACTAACAACAGTACAAATATCCCTCCTTTTTCATTCAGAAGGAATTCTAAGTTGTAGGAGATAGGGCCACTTAGCTGGCACCACAAACAACCCACCACCAAGCAGGGCTAGGGCTGGGCCCCAGCTTGCAGATCTGCAGTTTGGAGCAGTGACCTACTCTCAGTCACATAAGGGCTGCTGTTTTCTGCCCAGGTCCCATGTGGCCTGTTTGATATTCAAGTATTTAAAACATTTATTTATTTGGCTGCACCAGGTCTTAGTTGCAGCATGTAGGATCTTCGATCTTCTCTGAGGCATGTGGGATCTTTAGCTGTGGCATGCAAGCTTTTAGTTGCGGCATGTGGGATCTAGTTCCCTGACCAGGGATCCAACCCAGGCTTCTGCATTGGGAGTGCAGAGACTTGGCCACCTGACCACCAGGGAGGTTCCCTGCTGTTCTGCATTTTTAACAACAGGTATGAGAGGAGGCTTTTCCTTCTGCTTGGGCACAGGCAAGACTTGCTTGGGGGATCTACAAATCTCCCAAAGTTACGGGCAAAGCTCTGAGTGTGTGTCTGTGTCTGGGTGTTTCCAAGGATCGGGTTTCTCAGTGTTTACAGCATCCTCTGTGGGCCCGAAGTGGCTTAGGATCACTGCATCAGAGCAAACTGCAATCTAACCGAGTTCCACTGAGCTGAGTTCTCTTAATGTCATAGTTTAGAAGGAAGGAAGGAAGTGAAAATATTTGAATACAACAGAAAAAATGCCCTTTGAATACAAATCAAATAACACACCTCTACTATACTATGTTAGGGAGTTCTCTGTGACTTTCTGTAAAAACTCCAAAGACATTAGGGCCATCAGGTTAATTGTTTTTCTTACCCAAAGTGGAGATGTTAATAATTCCTGTCCCACCACTCCCCCCAGTGTTTTGTGAGGATGAAGTCAGACAATATATATGAACTCATTTATAAACCATATGCTGTTTTTGTATATGTAAAGTATTTTTATTAAGAAGGAGGATGGGTTGATGGAAGAAAACATGGCGCTTGGGAGGAAGGATGAATTTTATTTTGGGGCCTCACCTGACATCCTGACATCCTGTGTAAAGGTGGTGCTTCCCACTGACTGCACAGGGGGCCTGAGGCTCCGGTCCAAGCTCGATCTTGAAGCTACCATTCTGGATGCTGATGGTGGTGGGAAAGAGAATACTGTACACCGAGAGGAGCAGAGCAGAGAGAAACTTGCTTGGCAGAAAGAACAAGTGCTTTCTAAATCCCCAGGCAGGAGTTGAGGATTTAGCACACATTTTGTCTCTGTCCTAGGTATTCCTCCTGTACCAGTTCGAACACCAGCGAGATCCTAAACAGCTAAGAGTCCCAGTCATTCACACTGATGTGTATATGTGTGTGTGTGTGTAAATCTATGAAATGCATTACTAAATTGGTGGGCCTGAGATATGAGGGTGGTGGCTGCTATTCAAGATGGTATGAGGGGTATTCAGGGTACAAGAAGGAGGCAGCCTGGAACTGCCTGGTGAGTGTCCCCAGGCCAACTCAGGACCATTTGTTATAGCCCCCTAGCATCCGAGAGGACAGATACAGGACTTAAGTACCATAGGGACATCTGTTAAATACTGAGCCCCAGAGAAAAAACAGAGTGGGTGGCAGAGAGGGAAAAAATAGAGTTAAATATTTCCTCTGAGCAGAGAAGAATGGACCCAGGCCCAGGGCTATAATTCATGGAGCCTTAGATGAATCTCCAGCTGCTTCAGCTGTCTCCACATCTGGGGGAAGACAGGCCAAGAGCTCCGGCACTGCTGGGAGCCTGTGGCTGATGTCTCCACAGTTTAACACTTCCTGAGCCTTCCAAGAAGCTTCCCAAATGCCTCAGTGGATGTTGTCTGCTTTGCCTGACTCGGGCATGGTGTCCATGAAAAGCAGATTAAACATACTTGGGACTTTCAGGGATCTTTGCCAGAGAATGCTAGAGACATACAGCACAAAAATGGTATATTCTTAAATCTATTTTCTGATCTAAATGTGAACATGGTAAGTATTATTTGCTCAGTCATGTCCGACTCTTTGCGACACCATGGACTGTAGCCTGCCAGGCTCCTCTGTCCGTGGGATTCTCCAGGCAAGAATACTGGAGTGGGTAGCCATTTCCTTCTCCAGGGACTCTTCCTGACCCAAGGACTGAATCCAGGTCTCCTGCACTGCAGGCAGATTCTTTACCATCTGAGCCACAAAGGATACCTTGAACATGGTAAACCAATGAACTAATAATACCTGATCTGAGGAGTTGCGAGGCACCCCTCCCCACTGAAATCTTGCCTGGACCATAGAATTTCTTCCTCCTTTCTCCCCAGCTCTTTTCTCCTTAATTCTTATTTCCTGTTTGAGAAGATATGCCAGGATGCTTGATTTTTTCAAGAAGCAGAAGTCACCCTTGGTCCTGATGTTGGTGAATATTTAGAACCTGAAAGGGGTGAATTCTGAGTCTCCTAAGAGAACCCCTCTCCAGCCTCAGGGCATCACCCTCTGGGGCTGATCTCCTACCTGAAATCTTCTGCACCCACCTGGCTCAGCCATGCCTTCCACACCTGCTCTGGGGACTGTCATGGAGAATCATGTGAAAGGAAAAGAAGCCCTGGTTTTGATGAGTTTCCAGTCAAGGGTGCCTGTAGCCCAGTCCCAGGAAAAGGTGTAGCATTTAATTAGCAAAAGGCAAGCAGTTCAGTTCAGTTCAGTTACTCAGTCATGTCTGACTCCTTGTGACCCCATGGACTGCAGCACGCCAGGCTTCCCTGTCCACCATCAACTCTCGGAGCTTGCTTAAACTCATGTCCATTGAGTTCGATGAAAGACAAGCAAGTTCAAATCAAATACTCATTTGCTAGAAATGGAATACACAAATGCTGAAGGAGCTAAGACAAAAGGAGCCATCAAAGCTTTATGAGTTAAATGAAGTGGTTTCCTACAGGAGGCCAGAGGTTGAGACAAGCAGAGGTGAGGCTGAGAGGGCAACCCCCGCACTGGGGAGGTGGCGAGCTGAAGCAACAGCTTTGCAGCGGAAGAAGCCAAATTGACTAATTTAGCCAGAGCCAGGTTTTCATGGAAAGGGTAAAGAGAATGAGTTATGAGATGAGCAAAGCATCTCTCTGGGCAGCCTTAGACAAGGAATTTTCTCTAGACCTCAGTGGCCTCCACTATGACATGAGGGTCCTGGGCTGGGTGACGAGGGTGCTGGGCTGAGGTCCCCTCACAGAGGGGACACAGATAATTATAGCAGGAGTATTTCAGGCAATCCCAATTTCCCAATCCTCCTAGGAGCTAGCCAGACCCCCATTGTATTTTTGTAATTTTTATTTATTTTTCTTACTAATTTTTATTTTGGCCACACTGCACAGCATGTGGGATCTTAATTCCCCAACCAGAGATCAAACCCATGCTCCCTGCATTGAAAGTGCAGAGACTTAACCACTAGACTGCCAGGGAAGCCCCTACTCCCATTTTAGATCTGGAGCCCCTGTCTCCTGTGAGGCTGAGCTGAGGTTAGATTTGGGTGCATTCATTCATTTACTCTGTATTTACGTATGTGTGTTAGTCCCTCGGTTGTGTCTGACTCTTTGTGACCTCATGGACTCTAGCTCACCAGGCTCCTCTGTCCATGAAATTCTCCAGGCAAGAATACTGGAGTGGGTAGCCATTCTCTTCTCCAGGGGATCTTCCTGACTGACCCAGGGATCGAACCCAGGTCTCCCTCATTGCAGGAAGATTCTTTACCATCTGAGCCACTATGGAGAGTTCCTACTGGCCAAGCAGTGGACCAGGCCCTGGATGGGTAACAGTGCATGAGACAGAGGAGGTCTGACTGTTGTTCTAGTTGAGGGATTGGGGGGCAGATAGTCAATTAAAGAGTAAAGATCCAAGTGAACAAAATAGGTTTAGATAGAAGTACATGCTGTGGAGAAAAATAAAATACAGGCTCATAATCATGATTTGGGCTTGCTAGGTTGGGTGGTCTAGGAAGACTTCTCTGAAGGAGTGGCACTTGGGCTGAGGCCAGAAGGCCAGGAATAGGTCAGCTCAATAGGTGAAGGGTATGATGACCAAGCTGAGGTCTTCAGATCTGACAGCAGGGAGTGCCCCAGTCTTTCTCTGGGGGAGAGGTCTTTTTTATTTCCCAAAGATCTTAAGATCTCGGAGGGTGGCACTTGCACTGTCCTAGTGTGAAAGCAGGGCCACTGGAGTGACCCTGAAGGCCCCTGAGGGGAGTTAGGAGAAGGTGGGCCCACTAGATCTCCTCTTTTCCCAATAGAAATACCAGAAACCCCAGAAGGTGATGATGGAAGCATCTTGGAGGATCAAGTAAGGCTTGGTAGTAATAAAAATAATAAGAATCCGCCTGCAATTCACAAGATCTGGCTTTGATCCCTGGGTCAGGAGGATCCCCTGGAGAAGGGAATGGCTACCCATTCCAGTATTCCTGCCTGGAGAATCCCATGGACAGAGGAGTTTGGCGGGCTACAGTCCATGGGGCCACAAAGAGTCAGACAGACTGAGCAACTACCACAGCAACAATAAAAATACGAACAGCACTGCTAGATAACTTTAAGAATGCTTTTTTATGATGCATCAAGCACTTCTGAGCACTTTTTAAAAATTCACTTATTTAAAAAAAAAAAATTCACTTATTTAATCCTCAAAATGAGTATAGGACATGGTTTATCAGTATGCTAATTTTAATAATGAAGACACTGAGGCTTCAGGAGGTACAGTAACTCGCCCAAGCAGGCACAGCTAAGATGGGGTGGAGTCAGGACGCACATGGGGTCCTCTGAGCTTGGGTTCTCAGTCACCGCGCTCTGTTGCCTTCCACAGGCCTCCAGCGGTCATTCAGTATTTGATATGGAAGTGATCTTAGATGGTATCTAGACCTGAGATTTCCAATGCAGTCTTCTGACTGAAGACCTCTGATGGTGGGCGGTCCCTCTTCTTTTGACAGATGAGAGTGTACAGAGTCAGAGAATCAGATAAGTGATGGAAACAGAGGGTCCATGTGGAGTTCTCCTGACTTCTACTCTAGTGAATGCTCAGCCTGCATTCTCCTAGAGCCTCAACCCTGCTTAGGAACCCCTGGCAAGAGCAACTGGACGGAGTGAAGCTTCCCAAGAGGGGAGAGACCAGGGTCACAGAAAACGACGCACATGAAAATTGGTGTAGTGCTAAGCGCAGAGTAAGGGCTCAGTGTACACGAATGCCTTTGAGGATGTCCACATGGCCCATTTCTGTGCTCGAGGTGTGACTGGGGAAGGGGAAATGAGGCCAACAGGTGGGGAAGGGTTTCTTCTTCTGAGCCTGTCATCGCTAGTGACACATCACAGTCCCTACCAAACCCCATGGATCACGTAAAATGTCATTGGAAACCTTGTAACTCACCATTAAAACTGCTGCACGTAGGAAAACAATTGCCTGCCCTAAAGAGGTGACTTATGATCGCCCTTGGTTGTCTGTGTTTCTCTTTAATTACAGCCCCTCTTTAAACACTTGGACACAGAAGGCCTTTGTCAACGTGAACTCTCTCTCTCACAGACCTCCACATGCACACTCTCCCTTTCATTTCCAGAGCGTAAACACCATCTCTTACTCATTCACATAATGAATTTCAGCCCCACACATCTCAGCTGAAGCGGGGCCCCAGGAGAATAGTGGGCACCAGAGCACTCTTCCTGTTCCAAAGCCCCAGGGGGGCTCTTGTGCCCGGATCCTTTACGGGGAGAGAATAATGGGCAGACAGTGCTCTTTCTGGGACTAGTCCCAGCGTTCCCTTCCACAGCAGAGTTGTTGACTCCAGCAGCCACTCCTAAGAAAATTCCAAACTTCTTCCGCACACCCCCTTCTCATGCTTCAGATCTTCACGCACTGTCCCACTCCTGCTCCTCCTCTTACAGGCTCAACCCAGAGCCCTTTGGTTTTGGAAAGATTTTCTAGGTCTCAGGAGAGACAGGATAGCCTTCCTTGCTCTACTTGCCCTCCTTCCTTCTCAGAAGAAAGACGTGGGTTTTACTGAGAGCTAAGAAGGACCTTGGGGCCCAGAGCCTGAAACAGGGCTCCCAGACTCCCCTCAAAGTCAGCGCGAACTCGTGACTTGATGGCATCACCACTGCATACCCTCAGCTTCTCACTCCAGCGTCCTTCCTGTGTTTGGTCAAGGATCACAGGAGAGAAAGTCAGGGAGGAAGTACTCTTTCTTTCTTTTCTAAGAAATACTTTGAGGATGCTCCCTTAAAAAAAAATGTCTATTTTCATTTATTTATTTGGCTGCTCTGGATCTTAGTTGTGGCATGTGGAATCTTGTTCCCTGACCAGGGATTGAACCCGGGCCCCCCGGCATTGGGAGTCTGGAGTCTTAGCCACTGGACCACCAGTGAAGTCCCAGAAAGTACCTTTTCTTGATGATTTTTCCACTGTCCACCAGTGCCTCAGCCCCTCTTTGGCAGGAAGACCACCCTTTTCTCCACATCCCTGGGCACTGGTGTGCTTGCTGGTCAGTGCTAAATATGGCTCTCCATCACCCAACCCCCTCCAGTCCTGGGTGGCAGCATTTGCCCCCTTGAGCGGTATGAACACTCCCACAGGACCTGGTCCGAGCTTCTGTCATGATGCCCCTGCACGGGGTGAGGTGGGACGGGCACCGCTCAGTCCTGCCCTCCCACCCTCACCCTCTGCTCTCCTCTCTGCACCTCCCCCCCAAGGTGCCGGGGTCTGTCCTGGAGGACTGGTGATCCCCCAGGCTCCAGAGCACAGATAATTGTGTTCAAATCATTAGGACGTGATGGGGCTTGTTATTACACATGATTTATAAGTTCACATAACTAAAATGTTAGTGACAACTGTGTAACAGCTGACTGGCAAAGTTCTTGAAAACGAACCATCGGTACCAGCCCATCCTGCCCACCTGTGGCCCGGGCAGCCATGGGTTCCAAACAAGCTCTCCATGGGCCCCAGAATGTGCCCATCTGGCAGCAGTAGCACATGTACAGGGGCAATTCTTGGTTCTGGATTTTTTAGGGGACACTGTGATGAGGAAATTGCAACGGGAGGGCTGAGGTGGGTCTGGGAGAGGGGGTTAGCCTCCAGTCTTCATATTGCATTCCTGACCCCAACTGCCTTGAGACCCAGGGCGCAGCCAGCCGAGGGTCCGGACTGATGCTCTGGGCACTGGGGCCGGACGCAAATGCAGACTCCGCCGCTGGTTGCTCTGGCCAGCCCACGCCTCCTGCCTCAGCGCAACGCCACTCCCTCCCCGCCAAGTGGCTCTGCGTTCGGGAGGCGGGATCGAGTTCTTCGGTGGCCCCAGGAGGCTGCAAGCTTTGGGAGGCTGGGAGAGGAGGGAGGGAGAGCGCTGACTGGGCAGTCCAAAGAGGAGGGGGCCTTTAATAGGCTCGCCCAGCTCCTGGTTTGAGGCGCTGCGAACCGCTGGGGTTCGGAGAAGCGGCCGGCACCTCCCTCTAGCTCTCCGCTGCAAATCTTCGTCCTTGCACTTGACAGCGATTGTACTTAAGCTCCCTGGGCGCGCTCTGCTTGGAAAGGCACAGGTAGGAGGCGCGAGCTGCCCGGTGCACGCTCACAGCTCTGGGAGGAGTCTCCCTCCCTGGGGTTCTCCTTTCTGGGAGCTGCGGGCGGCCCGGGGCGTCGGTGGTTCCGGTGTGCGGGCTGCAAGGAGACCGTGCCGGCGGCCGGGGAGCCGGGCCGGGCCCTTCCGAGAGCGCGGCTGTGCGCTGCTCGGCGCCATGCTTCTGCTGGGCATCTTAATGCTGGTTCTCGCCGGGGCACCCGCTGGCGGCTCAGAGCCAGAGCGGGAGGTGGTGGTTCCCATCCGACTAGACCCGGACATCAACGGCCGCCACTACTATTGGCAGGGTCCCGAGGACTCCGGGGATCAGGGACTCATTTTTCAGATCACAGCGTTTCAGGAGGACTTTTACCTACACCTGACGCCAGATGCTCAGTTCTTGGCACCCGCCTTTGCCACTGAGCATCTGGGCGTCCCCCTCCAGGGACTCATCCGCAGCTCTCCGGACTTGAGACGTTGCTTCTATTCTGGGGACGTGAATGCCGAGCCAGATTCGTTCGCTGCCCTGAGCCTGTGCGGGGGGCTACGCGGAGCCTTCGGCTACCGGGGCGCCGAGTATGTCATTAGCCCGCTGCCCAACACCAGCGCGCCGGCGGCGCAGCGCAACAGCCAGGGCGCACACCTCCTCCAGCGCCGGGGCGCCCCCGGCGGGCCTCCCGGAGATCCCACGTCTCGCTGCGGGGTGGGCTCAGGCTGGAACCCCGCCATCCTGCGGGCCCTGGACCCTTACACGCCTCGGCGGATCGGCTTAGGGGAGGCTCGCAGCCGACGCAGGTCCGGGCGCGCCAAGCGCTTCGTCTCTATCCCGCGATACGTGGAGACGCTGGTGGTGGCGGACGAGTCGATGGTCAAGTTCCACGGCGCGGACCTGGAGCACTATCTGCTGACGCTGCTGGCCACGGCGGCGCGGCTGTACCGCCACCCCAGCATCCTCAACCCCATCAACATCGTCGTGGTCAAGGTGCTGCTTCTCGGAGACCGCGACACGGGGCCCAAGGTCACGGGCAATGCGGCCTTGACGCTGCGCAACTTCTGCGCGTGGCAGAAGAAGCTGAACAAAGTGAGTGACAAGCACCCGGAGTACTGGGACACGGCCATCCTCTTCACCCGGCAGGTGAGTCGATCCGTCTTCTCTTTGGACCCAGGTAGCCCCCATTATGCGGGGGGCGGGGGGGGGCGGGGAGGAGCGGGAGTGCCCGCCCTTAACTCTCCGAATGTCCTTTATGCCGCGCAGTCACCTCCTCACCTCTGAGTTTGAATTTCGTTGATCTCTGCCGACTGCCACTTGGGCTTTTCGGGGAAAGCCTGCCGCTAGGCTCGGCGGAGCTCTGACTCGCGTGCATGCGGACGCACGTGGGCGGTAGGAGGAACGCCTGCTCCTTCGGAAGGTGTTGGCCCGGCGCGGCCAATGACGCCGAGGGGCCGGGACCCAGGAAGTTGCCGCCCCGGTGCAGCGGTTGGTCTGCACGGCCAATAGGAGGCGCCCCGAGGATGGTGTTGGAGAGTCCGGCTCTCCTTCAAGGGGGCGTCCGAGTCCTTCCGGACCCTCCTTCCCAGCCTTCCTTCTTCTGCTCCGGGACCTGGGAGCTGAGCGCTCGCTGTTCTTCTCGAGGGCAGCACGTTGCAGTCCTCTTTCTGTCTTGGGCCTGGGAGGTCTGGATTGGGGTGGGGGGCTCGTTTGGATTTTTTCGTGGGTTGCAGCGAAAGGGCAGACTCACGTACAATGGAGCCTTCCCTTTTTGTTGCTTCTCTCTCCCCGGGCAGCACGGGGTCTGGCTCCTCTCGGAGGGGCTTCAGGCCCATTCAGAGCAGGCAGAGTAGTCAGAGAGTTCGGAGCCTGGAGCTCCAAGTGGAGCTTCGCTCGGAGCTGAGCTGAGTTGTCCCGTATCCCTGTTGGCAGGTCGGGGGATGGGGGGCCTGGGTGCCCTGAGGTAGCTCCGCAGGAGCAGGCGCACTGACACGTCCTGTGAGGGCTCCAGCTCCCACCCCCGGCCGCGCAGAAGGAGTCAGCTCAGTGACAGAGTCCGCAGATCCGGCTGCAGGGCTGGAAAGGCACTGAGTCAGGGGACTAGAAAGGTCAGAACAGCAGATCAGAGAAGCCTTTGGTGCTATGGATCTATTGACATTTTAGATTCATAGATTGGGTGCTGAGTTGTCAGAATCTTGAAATTTCTCAGGTATGAGAGACTGAGAGGGAAGAGGGCGTCAGTGTGACCTGCTTCCTCGGACCCTGGGAGCTGGGGCTTGAATCAGTGCCAGGCTCTCGCTTGGCTCATGTCATAACCACAGCCTTCTGGGGATGGCATGGAGCCCTCAGGTACCTGTGGGGTCCTGAGTCTCCGCTGAATGCAGGTGGACTGGTGCACACAGGGCTGGGGCAGGAGCCTTCCACACTGACCCAGCTGGCACAGCTGGGCCCTTCCTGGGGCTGAACTTCCTCCTTTCCCAGCCTTCTCCTCCCACCACCTGGCTCCTCTAGGGAGGTCTTTGGCCTGAGTCTGTTTCCTTGTGCTCATTCTTCCAACTGAGGTCTGTGGAGCTGTCACTGCCCGGCTCCTCCTAGCTCTGCCTGAGTCACAGGGAAGCTTGCAAGGGAGGAGGCCTCGACCTCTGCACACAGACCAGCTCAGCAGTCAGATGGCTGGGGAGAGAGCAGAGGCCGAGAACAGGATCTCTTAATGCGCAAAGCAGCTGTTGGCCTACCTGCTACCCGGGATGCCCTGTGAAGGTTGCTCACTGGTCTAATGTTACAGACCTGTGTCTCCGCCGCCTCGTGGCGTGGCTCACTTTTGGAACCAGTCCTGGGAACAGGACTCCTGCAGGAGTGTAGGTCACGCTATCGGAAGGATCTGCCTTGTGAAGTAGCAGCAATCAAACAGCGTGACAGCTTCTGTTTGTTGCTGGTGTGGGCTAGATTCCCCCCTCCCAGGGGGCCTTCTTGGCCACGCATAATGGACACAAGATGTGTGGCCACTTGGGTCAGAAGCAGGGGTGTGTGCGGTGTGACCCCTTAGAAGCTGTCTTTCCCTTAGGCATCGTGAGGGCAAAGCCAGAGAGTGGGGAGGCTGTGTTGGCAGGCCCGTCCTGCAGATATGTGCTTTATGCTTTAGAGCAAACTTCTCTCCCCCACCTCCTCACCAGCACAGACTCTGGGGCCTGACGCGTTCTCAGAGTCTTAGGAATGGCTCATTCCTGAGCTCCCGGGGGAAGATACAGTATGAGATGAGAACGCCAGCACACAGCTGCGCTTTCTAGACAGAGGCCGGCATGGGCTCCAGGAGTCTGGAGCCACCTCTATGCGCCAACACAAGAGGGACTTTTGTCTCACTTTGTAAGTTATTGTGTTAGTCGCTCGGTTGTGTCTGACTCTTTCAACCCCATGGACTGTAGCTTACCAGGTTCCTCTGTCCCTGGGATTCTCCAGGCAAGAATACTGTAGTGGGTTGCCATTTCCTTCTCCAGGGGTTCTTCCCAACCCAGAGATTGAACACAGGTCTCCTGCATTGCAGGCAGATTCTTTACTTTTGTAAGGGTCAGGAGTAATCCTTTAAATTGGATGTGTGAGCTTCTCTGCTTATATTTATCAGAATATTGGTGTAATTAATGCTTTTTCAAACTAAAATTTGAAAAGAATTATACATGCATGCTAAGTTGCTTTAGTCATGTCTGACTCTTTGCGATCCCATGGACTGTAGCCCGCCAGGCTCCTCTGTCCTTGGGATTCTCCAGGCAAGAATACTGGAGTGGGTTGCCATGCCCTCCTCCAGGAGATCTTCCCGATCCAGGGTCAAAGTTGAGTCTCTTAAATCTCCTGCACTGGCAGGCAGGTTCTTTATCACTAATGCCATCTGGGATGCCATATATAATTTGTTTGGATTAAACATTTTTAGAAATGTGCTTATTTTGTAAATTACCTTTTGTCTCTAAAGGACCTTGAACTGACAGGCACATTTAGAGTCACTTATTTCTTGGCTCTCCTGGAGATAGTGGAAAAATGGTGTGATTGTCTCTGATCACACAGTTGTGTTTTTCATGGGGTGGAAGCAGTTAGGAAGAGGTCGGGCTTGTCCGGGTCGTATTTCCTCCTGTGATGACAAGGGGCGAGCAGCTCTGGGGAGCTCCAGGTGCTCTGGGGTGCCTGGCGAAGAGCAGGAGAAGGGCTGGACGGGCGGACGTGGAGCTCCCTTCCAACCTCTCAGTGCTACAGTGGTGGAAACGAGCCTGGGCCAGGCAGTGGGGAGCCTGCTGTCCTCTTGGCAGGCGGAGGGAGGGATGTGGGGTGTTGAAATC
This sequence comes from Cervus canadensis, assembly GCF_019320065.1. Taxonomy (NCBI): domain Eukaryota; kingdom Metazoa; phylum Chordata; class Mammalia; order Artiodactyla; family Cervidae; genus Cervus; species Cervus canadensis. The sequence continues at coordinate 34,314,161 of NC_057414.1, forward strand.
AAAACACTGGGAAAACGAGACCCAGGGAGGATCCTTTACTGTCCACAAAGGAGGAACCATGGATCACACAGCAAGGATTTTGACAATTTGAGGAGTTTCCTTAAAGATTCAGAATGAGTCTAAGTTCCTGGAGGAAGAGTGCATGTTGGATTCTGCAAAGCAATCAGCTTCCAGCTCATAACAGCGGGGTGAGGTCACACGGAATTGGAACCAGGATCTGTGGAGAATGAGAGCCAGTTGTTCTGCGTGGACTTTTAGTTCTATGAGGAGAAGTTTCTATGGCTTCCGCTCTGCTGGGCAGAGGTCCAGTGGGATCACACTTCCCTGGGTCTTCTCTCTTCTTTAGGTTGGATGCCTGTGCACTTTGGGTAGCTCTGCAGTTGGCTGACTTCCATTCATTTATCCATACATTCTCTTAACGCTTGCTGAGCATCTATTACTTGCAGTGCTTTCCTGGGCTGTGGAGATAACAGATACTTGCAAGATGTGGTCTCTGGCCCCCAGGAATTCACCGTGTGTCAGGGACCTCCAACAAGGAAACAACCAATACAAGGTGGTGTGACTGCCCTGGGGAAGACTAAGATCCTTCTTTGCTGGAGGCCAAATCATTGTCTTTAATGCTGGCGTGCAGAAGCCGAGGACAAGGGACAAACAGATGCTGGATGGAAGGACTGGCAGGAAGGAAGCAAGTGGTGTTGATGGGACAGGAAGCTTGCTTCTTTCTTGTGGGAGGCCTGCTCCTCCAGTCCCTGCTCTAGTTTGCTCCCTGTGATGTCTTCTCCTTGGGACTGACAGGTTTTAGGGTTTGTAGCTTGCGGGGTTGCCCGCTTATTTCTTCACGTACCTGTTTTTCCTGAGTGTGCTGAGTACCCTGCATGCTGCTCCCTTCCCTAATTTCCTCCAAGCTCTCTTCTTCCTCTTGTAAGGTCTTCAAGGCAGGGTCTCTGTCATCCTCTTCCTCTCCTCACTCCTGCTCTTACCTTTCTTCCTTTCACATCTCAAGCTTGGCACTCGTCTTCCCGTTCTGGCCTTGGGTTTTGTGGGGATGTGTATGTATACCATGTGTATATGTGCAGCATAGATGTGTATGTATAGCATCACTGACTCAATGGACATTAGCTTGAACAAACTCCGGGAGTTAGTGAAGGACAGGGGAGCCTGGTGGGCTGCATTCCCTGGAGCTGCAAAGAGAGGACATGACTTAGCGACTGAACAACAAATCTGTATCCTACACTGCATAGGATCGATCGACATTCCGGGGTCTTATTTGAAATAGAGGTCAGTTCTTTCCATAATGAACTAGATGCAACATGACAGTAAAATTTAGTGTTCAGACAAAAAGGCTAATAGTAAAATGACAAATGTCTTTCATACATATCTATCAATATAATAAAAAGAATCGCAATTTTGTCAAGATCTTTTTGTTTGTTTTGTTTTTGTTTTTGATTTACCTTGTATTAGTTTCAGGTATACAACAAAGTGAATCATTTATATATATACATATATTGTTATCGTTATTGTTTAGTCGCTAAGTCAAGTCCAACTCCTTTGTGACCTCGTGGACTGACTGTAGCCTGCCAGGCTCCTCTGTCCGTGGGATTTCTCAGACAAGAATACTGGAGTAGGCTGCCATTTCCTTCTCTGGAGGATGGATCTTTCTGACCCAGGAAGAACTTGTGGCTCTTGAATTGGCAACTGGATTCTTTACTGCTAAGCCATCAGGGAAGCCATACATATATCTGAGTGTGTATATATATATATATATATATATATATATACACACTTTTTCAGATTCTTTTCCCTTATAGATTATTACAAAATATTGAGTATATTTCCCTATGCCATACAGTAAAATCTTATTGTAAAATTACCTATTTTATATATCTTAGTGTATATATGTTAATCCCAAACTTCTAATTTATCCCTTTCTTAACCCTGTCCCCCTTTGGTTACCATAAGTTTTTTCCTATGTCTCTTGCTCTATTTCTGTTTTGTAAATAAGTTTATTTATCATATTTTAGATTCCACATGTAAGTGATACCATATGGTATTTGTCTTTCTCTGTCTGGCTTACTTCACTCAGTATGACAATCTCTAGATTCATCCACATTGCTGCAACTGGCATTATTTCATTCTTTTTTTTTTCATTCTTTTTTTTATAGCTGAGTAATATTCCATTGTATACAGAGACTGTATCTTCTTTATCCAGTCATCTGACAGTGGAATTTTAGGTTGCATTCATGTCTTGGCTGTTGTAAATAGTGCTGCTGTGAGCACTGGGGAGCGTGTATCTTTTGGAATTAGAATTTTTGTCTTTTGTCAGGATCTTTTTTGAAGTCAAGCCTTGGAGGAAGATGTTAGCAGAGAGAGAGAGACAGCTGTAGATTTGGTATTTAACAGTTTGTAAATCTTGATCACTAAATGGAAACTCAGCCACGCTCCTTCAGGGAGGGAGGAGGCAGACGGCACGGAGGGGAGACAGTTCTCCCCGTCTGTAGGAAATGGTTCTTCTGCCCCGTTTCTCACTTACAGCACATAAGGAAGCCAAGAGTGATGGGCCAGGGTGGGGGGGGGAGAGTTTGGAGGCAGGAACGTGCACTGAAAACTTTTCTTTGCGTTTTTAGACACCGGTTAGTCAGGAGAGCCAGCGAGGTCTGTCCCCTGTGGGTCCTGCCCCTCCCCTGCCTCTGAACGTCTCACAGCTGTTTGCTGTGACACTTGCCTGGGTCGCGCGGAGTGATGGAAAGAACACAGGCATGGAGGCGGGTGGAGCTGACTTGGGATCTCGGTGCTTGCATGTTTAGTCATGGCACTGAATGTATCAGCCGCTTGAAGTTCTCTATCCTCTTCCACAAAGCAGGGATAATGATTCTGTGCAGGGCTGCTGAGGGGATGAGTTACTGAGTGTTCCAGAATCGGTGCCCTGTGACTATCACTGCCTCAGTCTCACTGTGTGTTTGCCGTTGTCCGGTTATTGCAGGTGGGCCCCTGGCTGGAGCTTAGGTTTAATATGGCCCTGCTGCGAAGCCTTCTGTCCCCTGCAGGTATGCCCTGACACTTTCTCTGTGTGTGGAGACTCTGGACTCCAAAGTGGCCAGTCCCAGGGATGTGTAAACTGCCTTCAGTCAGGGCCTCCCTGCATCTGTGTAGCCCCTCTGATGGGACCTTGCACGTTGCTGTCATTCATGGGGTGGGAGGACCACAGAACCCTGGGTGTTCAGGTGGTTTCACCTTCCTTCTGGTGGATCGTTCCTCCATCGCTTGAGGTTGTTGCCTAAAAGAGTTGGGAGAGGGAGCGTTAGGTTCTTTGGCATTGCACCGAGGCTCCTTGCCTCTGACTTTGCCCTGGTGTACCACAGGGGTGGGCTCGGCGTGTCAGTATGGGGTCGGGAGCCAGGCACAGACCCCTCTCCCAGAGCACTCTTGGCCCCTGAGCCTGCCTTCGCCTCTGCCCGGGTCTCTCCCGGCCTCTCCCCACTGGTGACCAGCCTGAGCTCTGGGGGGGCAGGGGTCCGGAGTGGACCACCTTGTCCTCTTGAGCCCCTTCATTCTTGGAGTGTTCATGCCCCGGAGTCAGCACACAGGCCTGGGGAGGATCAGGCTCCATGACTTCGCGGCCTGGGTTCAGCCCTCACTCAGATCCTCCTTCCCTGTCTTCGCCTCGAGCTCACTGTTGACCCTGGGCTGGTTACGCATGGTCTCCCAGGGCTCATCTGTAGATGGGGCCTGGTTGTGGCATCTCCTTCACAGAGCTGCAGTGAGGAGTCCGACAACAAACAGGTGAAGTGCTTAGAACAGCATCTGCTACGTGAATGCTAGCGACTGTTGGATGGTTTCTGGAGAGAGTCTGGTCCCCTGCAAACTTTGGGTTCCTCTGCTTCCTCGCTGAGGGCCTTCCTGTCTGATTCCCTCCATCTCTTGCTGAGACACCGATCCATGCAGCTCAAGGGATTTGTATTCTGGTGGAACAGAATCAGGCTTCCCTGGTGGCTCAGGCAGTAAATAATCCATCTGCTACGCAGGAGACCTGGGGGAACAGAACCTGCGGATACAAGCTGGTAGGACACGCCAGCCTTTTCTCACTAGGTTTCCTGAGTCACGCTGCCCAGACCCTGAACTGATAGATTCTTTTCCTTCTAGCAAAGCAAGGCCATCTTGTCCTTGGGGATTGCAAACAGAAGTGGGTTTTGAGTTTGATGAGGAACTCCAGTGACGCATGAGAGAGATTCAGATGGGCAACCGACTACAGGGGCCATGTTAATACCAGTGCAGGTGGTCTCACCAGTGGTGAACTGAGCCCTAGCTCACGTGATTCTGTTCAGACTAAAGGCCATGCTGCCCTGGGTGTCCCAGGGTGTGGATTCTATCGCCATTCTTTACTTCAAAGTGGCCTGGCTTTGGCAGGGAGTCATCATAGCCCTTGGAGCCCCAGTTTCCTCACCTGTAGAATGAGAGAGAGGCTGTGTAGAACTGTGAGTAGAATTCTTGGAAGCTGTGATGTGACTTGCGACCATGAGTGTGGGCTCTCATGCCCAGAAATTCAATGTGAGCGGGAAAGCTGTCTCCATCAGAACATGTGTCTTCTGCCACATTAAAAAGTTTACTGTGCTTGATGTTTTAAATTAATTTTTACTGAAGAATAGCTGCTTTATAATGTTGTGTAAGTTTCTGCTGTACAGTGAAGTGAATCAGCCACAGGTATATGTATATCCTCTCTGTTTTGGATTTCCTTCACATGTAAGTCACCACAGGTCATTGAGTAGAGTTCCTGAGCTATACAGTTCAGTCTCAGTTCAGTCACTCAGTCATGTCCAACTCTTTGCGACCCCATGAACCGCAGCACACCTGGCATCCCTGTCCGGCACCAACTCCCGGAGTTTACCCAAACTCATGTCCATTGAGTCGGTGATGCCATCCAACCATCTCACCCTCTGTCGTCCCCTCTCTTCATGCTGCCGGAAAACAACAAGCACCTCAGTAGATGGTGGGGAAAGTGAGACGAGGTGGAAGGAGGACTGCGGGAGGACACTGGTTGGGAGGGGTGGTGTGTGTGCAGCTCACAGTCTGGGGGAAAAGGGTGAGCCCTGTGAGGTGGCAGCAGTGGGGGTGGCTCAGTCACTAAGTCGTTTGCAACTCTCTGCAACCCCGTGGACTCAGCCTGCCAGGCTCCTCTGTCCATGGGATTTCCCAGGCAAGAATATTGGAGTGGGTAGTCATTTCTTTTTCCAGGTGATCTTCCCAACCCAGGGGTTGAACCTGGGTCTCTTGCATTGTAGGCAGTCTCCTGCATGGCAGGTGGATTCTTTACCTAACTGAGTGAGGTGCTATCCTTATTTGTTTCCAAATTGTGGCTCCAATCCTAAATTATTGTTATAAAAAGAGACAGAGAAGAATGATCCAGGAGGATTAGGTTCTTGGCCAAGAAGATTCTTGGGTCCTTTGGGAAAGAGGCTGTGGCTACAAGAGGAATTGGCAAGTCCCCAGAAATAGTGAGGCAGATGGTGACTGGACTGGGCGGTGCCGGCACCCTGCAGGTGGAAGGACCCAGAAGCGGCTCTGATTCTGGAGACAAGTGCCTCGTGTGAAGCGGTTAAGGCAGCTGGAGTGCGTGTGAGATCCTTCCAAAAGGGTGGAGACTCAGTGCCACAAGGGAGGCACGGTGGGCCCTGCACAGTCACCTGTGGGCGTTGAAAGCAGGAGGCCCAGCGAGAGTCCCTCTGAGTCCTGACTCGGGGCTGAGGGCCCGGCAGAGCCCCTGACACCCAGCAGCTGGTTTTCCCCCAGCGATAGGCTGGTTCTTGCAGCATGGCCGCTCTTGGCTGCACCCCGACCCTCAGGAAGGTTGCCGGCTCTTGCCTTGTTCCTCTTGTTTGATCCAGAGAAACTGGGGTTTCTTGATGGCAAGAACAGGTTGCTCCTGGCCAGAAGGGGCCTGCAGTGGCACATCTGCTGCGAGAAACCTGCCTCCCTGAGAGGAAGGAGGACAAGAGAGAAGAGAGGGCAAGGAGAAAGCTCTCGGCTTCCAGGGCCTCCGGGCTGCAGAGGCGGGCTTTGCAGCAGCCGCTGGACCCTGGCCTGAGCTCTCGCTCTGCTCCGGCCTCTTCCACTGAGCAAGGCAGGGGCTGGTCCTCTGAGTCTCCTTGTGGGTGACTTCACGTTTCTGTGAGTCACTTTTATCAGCTGCATAGTGTGTGTTGGCAGACAAGATCGGTCTTAGGTTTCTTCCATTCTGCAAGTAGACCATTCTGAGTGTTCCTTTTATAACCCAGAGGCCAGAGGGGCTGACACCCCTGAGCTGACAAGGGGTAGAGGCTCAGAGCACTTGGACTGTCTTGGTTCTCAGTGTGAGCTGGCCCTTCCAGGAGGGGCGCAAGGCCCAGGAATAGGCGGACTTGCCTGAAGGGACATGTCTGTGTTGTGATGGGTCTAGGCTTCTTGGTCTTGCCCTCTCCCACATGAGGCCAGTGCTGGGTGCCCATGGTAACCTGGGGACAGTGTGACACATCTGTGTTGTGATGGGTCAGGGTCAGCCTCTAGGCTTCTTGGTCCTGCCCTCTCCCACTCAAGGCCAGTGCAGGGCACCCATGGCGGCCTGGGACAGTGTGACACACTTGTCTGGCAGAGGCTGTCCCTGCAGGCTGTGATTGCTGGGCTGGAACTTCCAGGGGTGACCACCTCTGTGGGGTCCTGTGCTCCCGTGTCCCCTCACTCTGCCCCTGCACGGGCCTTCCTGCCTCCCTTCCATTCCTGTCTCCCTTCCATCCTCTGTCCCCAGGTCACTCTGTCCACCCAGCCTGCTCCTCGGTGGCCACAGTCCTTGAACCACTGGTCAGGTGAGCTTCTTCTTCCCTGCTTCCTGCCGTGTCCTGTCAGCAGGTGTTTTCTGGGTTTCAGAACTCAGGGGCCACGGGTGGGGCGGAAGGGAGAGCTTTCTGAGCCTTTGATGAGGAAAGGGTACTTGAAAGAGATGGAATTTGAGGTGTGTCTGCAGGGTTTGAAGAAGGGGCGGAGGTGCTGTGAGCCAGGGTGAGACGCATTTCACCCACCAGTGACTCGGGTGTCCTCTGGTTTGGTCTGATCCCCTGGGGGTTCTCTGGCCAGAAGCCCTGTGAACTTGTGAGGAGCTGTGACTGTCACCTGACTGTGGGAAGCCAAGCCTGACTGCTCAGGTGGTAAACCTCTGAGTGCTCGCGATTAAATTTTGCTGATTTTCTGTACTATGACCGCATTTCCTCCCATGCCCCCTGGCCCCACTTATGCCTCCGGGCTGCCTACATTTTCCCCACGTCGGCATGGGTGTGCATGCTCACACACTTGCACACACCCCTAGAGACATACAGCCAAGCACAGCTCTGTGTGTGTGCTGTGCGAGCCGCTGGGCTCCCCAGGGAAACACCAGAAGCGCTTTCTCCCCCGGGGGGCTCTCGAGGCGCTGGGTGAATGGCAGTGATGAGGCCGAAGGAGCCTGAGTGTCCAGACCCCAGGTCCTGGCTGGGGCTTGAGCATCTCCGAGCTTCAGGGTCGTCTGAACAGGGCGTCTGTAGAGGGTGGTGCCAAAAGCCCTACTCCGGGCTGGGTTGGAGGATTCCCAGGACTCTGCGCATCAGGTGCAGACCCAAGGTCACCACCATAATGAGACGTGATCACGAGTCGCAGGCTCCACCCTCAACAGATGTGTGTGATAACACCTCTGCCTCCTCAGCCTGTGCTGGGGCACGTGAGATGCTGCCCGTAAACTTCTTGTAAACAGCCCAATGCCTTCTGCAGTGCAGGCAGGGATAGGACGCAGACAGCATCAGTATCACCTCTTCAGAGTGTCTTTTCAGGAGGATCAGAATGTGCACAGGGGTCCTGTTCTCATCCCGCTCGGATGCCAAGGTCCCTGGTGTGTCACTGGCCCACGGTGCTCCCAAGCCCTGGGGGATACGCTCCCTGAGGGCTGCTGGAGGCCCTGGCCCGCTGCAGCTTGTTTTATTACAAAAAGAGGGACAGCCCTTCCTGCTCAGGTCATGGCCCCTGTAATGTATAGTCTTCATAGCGGCTGTCAAGCCTGTGGTCCCCTGAGCTCTATGGCCAGTGGAGGGGTTTGGATCTGGGCCTGCATCTGCCTCTCTCTGCCCCTCCCAGCCATAGCAGCTGGGCCTCAGGCAGGGCGGGCCCTTGGCCAGTGACCCGCTGGCTGAGAGTCTGAGCTTAATTCATGGTTGTCTGAAGTCCATCCCCCATCGAGGACCCAGGCTCCCAGAGCAGACTCTGCTCGGAGAGCGCTGGCTTTCCACCCCCTCTGCCCAGTTAGCCACGACCAGAACCTCACCCAGCTGGTGAGTCCCTACTTCCTGGGCTGGAAGGCAGCCTCTCTAGGAAGCAGTGGTCCTTCTCGTGTAATTATGGCCCCTTGATTTCCTCCCCGGGGCTTCCTTGGGTAGGATTTGGGCAGCATCTTCTCAGCTCGCAAGCCAGCAAGCTTCCCTCCTGAGGCCTGGGCTCATTCCAGAAATAGCAGCCCACAACCCGCTGGGCAAAGGGCCTGGCTGGGAGGTGATGGGCCCACGTGGCCTGGGAGTGGGTTGAGTGCCCTTCCTTCTCAATGGGTCTCCATGTTACATCTCTAACTTCTGCTGGCCTCTGCTTCTCCCCTGCCCTGGCAGGACCTGTGTGGGGCCACCACCTGTGACACCCTGGGCATGGCTGATGTGGGCACCATGTGCGACCCCAAGAGGAGCTGCTCTGTGATCGAGGACGATGGGCTGCCCTCGGCCTTCACCACCGCCCATGAGCTGGGTACGCAGGGCTCTCGGGGTGGGGGTCGAGAGGGCAGGGCTCCCTTCCGCTCCCTCTGGGTGTGCGCTGGCTGCTCTGAGCAGGGGTGGGCATTTGTCTTTTTCCTTCGAGGCCCTTTAGCAGTGGCTCTCTCTTCTGGGTGGGCCTACCGCATGGGTCCCCCGTGCCCTGGCCACCCTCTGAGGCCCCTTGTCTCCCCTGCAGGCCACGTGTTCAACATGCCCCATGACAATGTGAAGGTGTGCGAGGAGGTATTCGGGAAGCTCCGGGGCAACCACATGATGTCCCCAACGCTCATCCAAATCGACCGTGCCAACCCCTGGTCAGCCTGCAGTGCGGCCATCGTCACCGACTTTCTGGACAGTGGGCACGGTGAGCGGGGCCTGGGGAGGTGGGCCACCCGGCCCATCTGTCTTCTGTTACCCACCGCACTCGCGACCCAAAGAGCCGGGCTCTGGCGGGGCCCGTTCCGTGTCCCTGGCTTCGTCCTCTCCCTGCCTTCGAGACCCCACGCTGGCCATGGCCGCCTTTCCGGGCCCGTCCCTGATGAACACCCTCGGCTCCCGCAGGAGACTGCCTCCTGGACCAGCCCAGCAAGCCCGTCTCCCTGCCCGAGGACCTGCCGGGCGCCAGCTACCCGCTGAGCCAGCAGTGTGAGCTGGCCTTTGGTGTGGGCTCCAAGCCCTGCCCCTACATGCAGTCCTGCACCAAGCTGTGGTGCACAGGCAAGGCCAAGGGCCAGATGGTGTGCCAGACGCGCCACTTCCCCTGGGCAGACGGCACGGGCTGCGGCGAGGGCCGCTTCTGCCTCAAGGGGGCCTGCGTGGAGAGACACAACCTCAGCAAGTACCGGGTGAGTGGGCTGCCGCCGCACGGAGGGGCGGGGGTGGGGGGTGCTCAGGAGCCTCCCCAGGGGACCAGCCCCAGCACAGATTGCTGTGTGTGTCTCCATGACTGGCAGTGGCCCTGTCCCCTTCTTGATTCTGAGACTGGAGAAAAATGATGTGGCCAGTCAGGGAAGCTGGCAAGCCTCCTACCTCCCAGTCCTGAACTGCACCCCATCTCCCATGGAAGGGCTCGGGACCCGAACTCCAGGCCCCAAAGCTCCGACTGGCTCATGATCTGCTCTTCATTTCTACCTTCTTTGGGTAGTTCACGGCCAGGGAGCCCGAGGTGCACCATGCTCATCTGTTATATCCTGAACTTAGCTTCAGTTTCTGTTGTGATCGGTTGTTATTGAAGTTGAAACATAAATGAATGAAAGTTATTTTTTTCCTGATAAACAGGAATACCAACCAAACCAGAACAAATTCAAAATCCAGAACTATACTCTCTGAATATAGTAAGAGTTTTATATTTTTCAGATCTTGGGTTGGGGTAGCAAAGTGGTTGGCATTTTTCCAGGCAGGAGGTCCACCCTCTCCCTTGATCCTGACGGGGACTGTCCATCCATCTTCTGCCTCAGCCCTGGCCATAGGAGAGCTTGCCTTGGGGTTTTTATGTACTCAGAGGCAACATGATAAAAAAAGCATTCATCAAATACTTTATCAATTTCCCTGAGATGGGTTTGGTACAGAATTCTGTAAAATCTTCTGTTCTGGAAATATACATTTAATTAAAATTTCATTCATTAGGCAACAACCCACTGTATTCTGGGTTGTTCTGGGTGGTCAGAAAAACAAAGAAAACATGGGCCATGTCAGAAAGCACACAGTCTAGTGGGGAAATTAGAAATGTAACTGTCATCCAAGGGGTGGAGGCGTGTACGCTGTGTGTTGAGACAGAGCATGACATATGTTGTAGAGAACAAGGGTGAGAGACCACTGATGATGGGGGGGCCTGAAAAAGCACTGATGAGGAGGGTGACCGGGAGAGAGTCTTGAGGGGTAAGTAGGGTCTCAACGGCAGAGATGGGGCTGAGTCCGGAAGGTGGGCTGAGCTGGAGGCTTGTGGGGATCAGCGCTCCGTCAGGGACATCTTTGAGAGGGTGGTTTGGAACCAGCCCGAGGCTGCCTGGACCCCTCGTCTGCTGCACAGAGGCTGGGAGCTCCTGAGGACAGGCCAGTCATGCCGGTTCCTTCTCTTTGGAAGAAGAGTCTGGAGGGTAAAGAGATAGGTTAAGAGGATGTTGGGTATAGCAAATGTGATGTGAGAGGCGCTCTGGACCTCTCAGCCCATCAGTAGCCAAATCCACTCTGTCCCCAACCTCACTTCTGAACAGACTGTCCCTTCTCTACCTTGGCCCTTCAGGGAGTCACTCCCCTCAACAGTCAAGGTCAAAGCACAGAGCTTATTAATCACCCCAGTGACCTCAGTTCAAGAATCCTACTCTGTCCACTGAGGCCCCATTTCCCCCAGCTTAACTGCCTCTAGCTTCTGCACTCCAGCAATTCTTCAAGTCCATTTTATGTACAGTCCATCCATTGATCTGACCATCTTTCCATCGCCCCTCACGCATCTCAGATCCTCACCAGCCTGTTACTGAGTGAAGACTTGGTGGTCCAGCGTTGGAATCACTCCTTCCCAGACACTCCCCTGCCCCGTCCCTGTTCATTGTATTCACTGGGCTCAGCCATCTGCCCCCCCGTGGCATCTGACTCTCTCCCATCCCCAGTGGTGCTGGCCCACCTTGCCAGGACCAGCCCCGCCTCCCTGTACCCCACCTGCTTCAATCCCATCTGACGGCAGGCGCACAGGCTTCTTTTTATTGTTTGTCTTCCCTGCTGGGATGTGTTTGCTTCGAAGGCAGAGATTTGCTTCTAGTAACAATTCAATAAATACTGGGCAAATGAGTGATTGGATGGCTCATGGCAGGAGTGTTTCCTGTAGGAGCGTGCAGGAAGAAGTGATGCCAGGTAAAACGATGTAGCATCATCTCAGAAGCCACAGGAGCAAAGTTAAATATTGAAGACGGGACCACAGGCCTGGGCACGGACTCTTTCAGTCTCTAGGGGGTCACTGCTGCCTTGGCCAGGGGACTCCTGTGTGTGAGGCACAGAGGAGGCAGCAGGTAGAAAGAGCAGGTGTAGCTGACTCGCTGAGGAAGGGAAGCGCTGAGTTGGGGTGGGCTCTGATTTGAGGAGAAAGCAGGGTTAAGGGAAAGTGTTCTTCTGCAGGATGAAACAGACATGCTGGCAACAATGAAACAGAAACTTTCTGACAGAGAACAGATGGGCGAAATGCTCTGAGTACCTACATCAGTTATAGTATCTGTCTCCTCTTGGGTTGGTGGCTTTGGATGATCTGTGACTGTGTTTCCACCCCAGCCTGTACAGTGGGGCCTCAGCCCCTGTGGCCCAACCCATGTGTTTTCAGTGCCGAGAACTTAACTTTACTGTCATCCTAAGAAAAACATAATGAAGACTATAAATTCTCTCTCCTCTCTCCACCCTCTTGAAAAGTACAACAACACTGCATAATTCACCCCAAAGCCAAAGAGACTTTGAGGATTGCTTAATAGTCTCCTCTCTTTATCTCCTCTGAACACAAACATTACATCTGCTTGTAACAAAACTTTCAAAAATGCAACCCCAGACTGAGGTGACAACCAATCTGGTTTGGTGAAAAGTCTGAATTCTAGAAATCTTACAGATGAGACTATTTGGATATCTATCATGACATGGTTTACTGGCCACTTTAGATCCAGAGACTCTTGTAAGGACACTAACAATATGTAAAGAAGAACCTTGAGCTACTGTGAGGTACTAGGAAATATCACACATCATTTCAATCTTCCACCTGACCTCATGCCTGAGGTCAGATGTGCTGGCTCCATTTTGCAAATGAAACACCTGAAACTTAAGGAAGCTTTTCTGCTTTGCTCAAGACCACCCACGTGGTGAGGGCACAGGTGGAGCGTCCCTGACTGACTCTACAGCCAGGAGCCCCGTCTTCCCATGTGGCCTGGCTTGTAACTGGGAGCAGTGGCCATTTGCTCATCTCCAGGCTACAGTGTGGTGTGTGTCCCGGGCACGGAAACAAAGTGGGTTTTGTTCTGGTGGGCTGGGATGGTGGAGGCTGTCCCTGTGTAGCTCTCCTGTAGGATCCCGGTGTGGGTGTGGCGCCTGGACCCTGCAGGAGTGTAACAGTCCCCTCCTTGCAGGTGGACGGCTCCTGGGCCAAGTGGGAGCCCTACGGCCCCTGCTCGCGCACCTGTGGAGGGGGCGTGCAGCTGGCCCGGAGGCAGTGCAGCAACCCCACCCCCACCAACGGCGGCAAGTACTGTGAGGGGGTGCGGGTGAAATACCGCTCTTGCAACCTGGAGTCCTGCCCCAGCTCGGGTGAGGAGGGGGTGCCCGTGGCACTGCTGGGGAGGTGGGCTGGAGGCCCCAGAGCTACTTCAACTGAGGTCCTCACCCCTGGGGCAGAGTCTGCATGCGCAGAGGTACCTCGGGGTATCATTTCTCTGCCCACTCACCTCTGCCAGGGCTGTTATCCTCTGAGGCTGAGGCTGGAAGGCTAAATGGTCCAAGGGGGACAGGACACTAGAACCCTCTTAGTTAAGCACTGACAAGCCCATCTTCATAAGCAGGAATTCTTTTAGACAGGTTAGCTTTTAATTTATTTGGTTTCTAAGAATAATCCTTTGCAATAACAATAGTAGAATGAAAATAAAATGGTTTAGGAAAAAAAAAGAAAAATTGTTACATATCCCTTGTTTGACTTTCCTATAGACCATGATCAGCTCTCTGTAATTTGCTGGGATAAAAGTAAATTACATCTTTTCCACATTCTCAGTTTTTTGCTATTTTTATGAGACTGGAATAGATACAGCCCAGCTTAGAACTCAGAGATGGTTCTTACTTACATATGAGCAGGAATTTTTCATCCAAGCCTCTTGAACTTGGGTGGGGGGAAGATGACATCTCTATATTTATTAACTTTTTAATCTAAAATTTAGAAATTTTAATCTAGAAATTTAGTATATATATACATAGCTAACCTTTCCACCTAAAATTTAGTATTTCTCTTAGTTAGGCAACAAACTATATTGCTGGTCTGTGGCTCTGCCACCACTATAAATCCCAGGTATTTTCATATGTTACATATTTTCAGTTGTGGCAGATTTCTCAAAATGCCATTTGTGCTCACCACCACACTTAGTGTTTTTTTTTTTAAGTTTTTAAAAAATATTTTACCTAATTTTATTTTTTTTTCTGTGTGGCATGACATGTAGGACCTTTAGCTTCCCAATCAGGGAAATAACCCTCGCCCCTTGCAGTGAAAGCTGGAGTCTTAACCCCTGGACCTCCAGGGAAGATCTTCTGGTTGTTTTTTAGACTCATCTTTGAATCGTGTTATGTAATGAGTTAACAAGGAAGCACATGCATCACAAATATGTTTCAAAATATATTGATTGTTGTGTGTTAATATAATTGGTATTCTTTGTGATCTATGTATGTATTTTATGCATTTAGGAACATTCTGCAAACAGTCTCAATAGGTCACTGAAGACTTCTATTTAGGATTCCTGTTGTAGAGGGAATTTAAGGCTGGACCACTGGGGAAGGTGGCACATTGCCTGGGGGATGCATTATCATCTGTATCCTGCATCCTTTGGTCCCAGCCTGCATTGGTCCTTTGAGATGGGGTGGCTTTGGTGATGAGGACCACTCAGCCGAGGGTGGAGAGGAGCTGTTTAGAGCCAAGGGAGGCTGAGCAACCACACGGGGCAGGGTCCTATTTGCCCTCTTCCCGACTGCCCCTCCCTTTAGCTTCCTGCATGTGCTTCCTCCCTCCCCAGCCTCTGGTAAGAGTTTCCGGGAGGAGCAGTGCGAGGCCTTCAACGGCTACAACCACAGCACCAACCGGCTCACCCTGGCCGTGGCCTGGGTGCCCAAGTACTCGGGCGTCTCCCCACGGGACAAGTGCAAGCTCATCTGCCGAGCCAACGGCACCGGCTACTTCTACGTGCTGGCTCCCAAGGTGGGTGAGCCCAGGCAGGAGGCCAGGGGGTGGGGGGACACAGTCCTGGGGAATGTTGGGCTGAGCTGCCCCTGCTCCTCTTCTCCCTGCCCGGGGGGCCCTGCAGGTGGTGGATGGCACACCTTGCACCCCAGACTCCACCTCAGTCTGCGTCCAGGGCAAGTGCATCAAGGCGGGCTGCGATGGGAACCTGGGCTCCAAAAAGAAGTTCGACAAGTGTGGGGTATGTGGAGGGGACAATAAGAGCTGCAAGAAGGTGTCAGGACTCTTCACCAAGCCCATGTGAGTTCTGGGCCCTGGGGGTGTGTCCAGGGCAGGGAGAGGAGGGATGGGGGCGGGAGGGGAGGAGTTACCCCCCAGGCCCCGGAAGCGTGGGTTAGATGGGTTAAATGTCAGATCCTGAGCACCCTTGCTGAGGAGGCCACTCATGCTTGCCCATGAGTGTGATGTTCATTCATTCATTCATCCAACAAAGATGGAGTCTTGAGTAGGACTCTGCTTAGCAGGAGATGATATTTAGGGAGACAGTAAAGTCATTAGGGCCTGTCTTGGGTTCTAGAGTGAGACTGTCCTGAGTTCAGATCCCATTTCCCACTTTCTGAATGACCCTGGTCCAGTGATGCAATCTCTAGGCTTTCAGATTTACCCCCTTGTAAAGTGAGTATGGTGCTAGTGTATTTCTAGTCCTGCTGTTGTGAAGGTTAAGGGAATTAATTCGAGTAACATGCTTAGCATAGTACCTGGTGCATAATAAATGTTCACTAAATGTTCTTGATGTTGATAAAAAGCAAAAGGTACCTGGGGATAGATGTGACAGTCTCCCTGATTCCTGAGCATGAGGCCCTGGCCTTGGGATGGGATGAAGGCAAGAATGGCACTAAACTTCAGGGAAATGGGGGAGTGAGCAGCTGGCTCGAGGGAGCCCCCTCCCTGGGACATGGGTGCCTGGATCATCCGGAGAATTGTCCCAGCAGAGCCTGGGCTCCTGGCTTTCCAAGGTCCAGCACAGTCCCTGTTTTTCAGGGGATTGTGCTCCTTGGAAAGTCCAAACCCACTCTCTGGGAGAAGAGGAGGCAAGCAGAGCCCCTGCTGTCTCAGTTGAGGGGATATGGTTGGCTCTGAGAACTTGGGGGTCCACATGCTGCTGGTAGGAAGGCCTTGATGGCTGTCCAGGAGCCTCCACTGTGCCCCGGACACGGTGCCCTCTGTCGAGCCCTGGGTGCAACCTCTCTGGGTGCTTGGACACTGGGAGCCAATGCTGTTGTAGTCGGACCTGCAGGGGAGACCCAGTGGGGAATTGAAGGTAGATTCTCTGACTTGCTTCACCAGCTGAATGGCAGGTGTCCCTTTCATAGATTAGTGGGGCCAGAAGGAGCCTAAGACATCAGTTCTTTTAACCTGCTCATTGTGTAGATGAGCCGTGGAGCCCAGAAAGTCTGATTCACTTGTAGTCACCAGGGAGCTGACACCCCAGTCAAGGCTTGGTTGCGGTCCCTGACTCTGGGGCCATGAACCTCCCTGCACTCAGGTGGTGCTAGTGGTAAAGAGCCGGCCTGACAGTGCAGGAGATTTAGGAGACCTGGGTTCAGTCCCTGGGTGGGGAAGATCCCCTGGAGGAAGGCATGGCAACCCACTCCATTATTCTTGCCTGGAGAATCCCACGGACCGAGGAGCCTGGCGGGCTGCAGTCCACGGTCTTGCACAGAGTCGGAACACAACTGAAGTGACTGAGCATGCACACACACCTCCCCGCAGAGCCCCAGCCTCCCGCCACCTGCTGCTCCTCCTTCCTCTCCACTCCCTCTGAAGGATCTGGTTGTGGGTGAGGCAGTCTCACCACCACTTGGTTTGTGTGACCCTGGACGGGGCCAGGCTATGGGCTCTGTCACCTGTGTGAGCGCCAGGGGTTTGGGGAAGAGGAACCGATCTCGGGGTGGAAGGCAGTGGGGTCAGGAGGCCTGCAGCCCTCTAACGCGCGTCCTTCCACTGCAGGCACGGCTACAATTTCGTGGTGGCCATCCCAGCGGGCGCTTCCAGCATCGACATCCGCCAGCGCGGCTACAAGGGGCTGATCGGAGACGACAACTACCTGGCCCTGAAGAACAGCCAAGGCAAATACCTGCTCAATGGGCACTTCGTGGTGTCGGCCGTGGAGCGGGACCTGGTGGTGAAGGGCAGCCTGCTGCGCTACAGCGGCACGGGGACCGCGGTGGAGAGCCTGCAGGCCTCGCGGCCCATCCTGGAGCCCCTGACGGTGGAGGTGCTCTCCGTGGGCAAGATGACGCCGCCGCGGGTCCGCTACTCCTTCTACCTGCCCAAGGAGCCCCGGGCGCCCTCCATACACCACAACAGCGTCCTCAGCCTCTCCAACCAGGTGGAGCAGCCGGACGCCCGGGCCCCCGCGCGCTGGGTGGCGGGCAGCTGGGGCCCGTGCTCGGCCAGCTGTGGGGGCGGCCTTCAGCGGCGGCCGGTGGACTGTCGCGGGTCCCCGGGGCAGCGCGGGGCATCCACCTGCGACGCTGCACACCGCCCGGTGGAGACGCGCAGCTGTGGGGAGCCCTGTCCGACCTGGGAGCTGGGCGCCTGGTCGCCCTGCTCCAAGAGCTGTGGCCGGGGGTTCAAGCGGCGTCCGCTCAAGTGCGTGGGCCACGGAGGGCGGCTGCTGGCACGTGACCAGTGCGACCTGCGCCGGAAGCCCCAGGAGCTGGACTTCTGCATCCTGAGGCCGTGCTGAGCCAGCGGCCTTCCTGCCCACTGTCGGCCCGTCATGCTGCCGCCTCCCTGCCAGCTGTCCACACAAGGCAGCGGCCTGGGGCCCAGGCCACGAGGTCACCCACATCCAGGGACAAGGACCTGGGCGGGGAAGCGAAGTCACTAAGGCACAGTCTACCTCACGCCCGGCTCCTCCGGGGCCAGCCTCACAGCGAAGCTCAGAGTGGTGTGGAGCTGGGCCGGAGGCGCGGGCCCAGCCTCCCAGGGACAGGAGGATGGACGGGCGCCTCGCAGCAGAACTTCAGGGACCAGCCCCCCGCAGGGAGGCCGCAGGCTGCTGGAAGAGCCACGGCCCAGCAGCTTGGCACCCTCAGGGGGCCCAGGGCTCTGAGCCGTCTCCGAACAGGCAGGTGTTTATGGTGCTTTCAGCCACTTTCTTTCCTGCCTGACCGGGACTGAACAGTGAAAACTGGCTGGGGGTGGGCAGAGCCGAGGGGCAGGGGCAGGGCAGGTGTAACTGGAGCCTGGGCCACTCCATGTGGAATGAGGTGTGTGCAGGGGCGGGGAGCCGCCTGGGTGCATCTGCCTTCCTCTCTCAGCCATCCCTCTGAGGGCCCCCTCTCCTCCCCATGTCGTCTGGTCTCCACACTAGTGGGAGGGCTTGCGTGCCAGTGTCCTCTGAGGCTTTGCAGGTGGAGGCAGGCGGTCAGCACAGAGACTGTTGTCTTCTTCATGAGGGATCCGATCATCCAAAAGAGATACTGAAGCTTTCAAGGGGTGATAGGCTCTGTTGCTGAAGCAGTGAAGGGTGATCTGGAAGGGTCTGCTGTCTCGGGGGCTAGGCTTTGAGGGCATGTCACCCTAGGGAGCGAGGAGGAGGCATCAGTTCTGAAGGCTTCTTCCCCCAGGGAGGCAGGTATAAATAAGGCCGTTATCCTAAACCAGCATGGCCATGGTGCTTACCCTGCTGGAGGGACGTGGGACACTCCCAGAAGGGCCAGGTGCCGAACATCCAGGTGGACATCGTCTGAACAGCTGCACGTGGTCTGCCCTGGGGACCATCCCACTGCATCGCAGGCCACACTTTCTGCAGTTGGATAATGGGGTTCACTGTTTGCTACCTCAGGTCTGCTCTCTGGGTACACGCCCTTCCCTCCCCAGGGCAGTGGTGACCCTGGTGCTTCCAGCAGCCCCAGCTGTCGTCCTCCATAGACTGAGCTGCCCAGACGCAGAGATGAACTAGGGTGCCTGCTTCCTGCCTCCCACAGCCCGGCCATCCCCCAGGCCCCCAAATGCGACAGGGTCTCTCTCTTCAGGTGCCTTGGGGACAGGTTTCAAGAGGCAGCAACAATCAGTTAGCTGACCCAGAGGCCCTTGGTGCTGCTGGAGACTTGTCTGTCTCAGAGACACAGTAGGGGAATGGAAACCAGGATATTTCCTACAGCTCCAAGTGGGAAGATGTTTTGGGCTAGGAGCTTCTTTGGCTGAGCAGGGTATTTCTTGAGGGTGCGGCTGCGCTAGCACGAACACCGGAGATTCTGGTTCTGACTGTAGGTGGCGAGTCCTGGACCTCAGTGAGGCGACAGCAAAACAAGTGTCTTCCCTGGGAAAGGCAGTCAGCACTTGTATCGGGTTTCCCTGTAAGTCAGAGTCTGCAGACCAGCGGGCCAGCCAGCGAGCCTGGGACCGTGTTCTAATCCTGGTCTAACCCTGGCTGAGCCCTTGAACAAGCTCCCACTGGGGGCAGAGGGCAGGCGGGTCTCTTAGGCTGGGCTGCTGTCACCCTTGAAGAAGGTAGAGAGGAGAAACCCCCTTCCTGCCTGAGTGAATGCTGGGGGGCTGCAGGGCAGAGGTGGACTCCCGCTAGCTGACGACAGCACCGCACCCCGCGCTCGGCGCACCGCTCCCTGGTGAGGAGAGGTGAGGTGGCGCGGGGACGTGCAGAAAGGTGGGTGGGAAGGGAGCGGTTGTCCGTGGGGGCGTCTGGCCCCTAGCAGAGCGGCTTGAGGAATCATTTTAAGGAGGGACAACCAATCTTGTTCCTGACACATGCTGGATCTCAATGCTCTTTTCTGTCATGATGTTTTTCTTTTACATTTTTTTTTTTCCTTTGAAAAGAAGTATGAGCAAGACAAGTTGGGAGGTATGTCTTGTCTGGGACCACGTCACTCATCCAACCATACTCTCCAAGAACATACTCTTCTCTATGAGCAGAGAGAAGCCTGAAGGCACAGGTTTCTGGTGACGGAGCAAAAAGTTAAGGTGATCTCTCATGTCTGTGGAAGAAGAGGAACGTGCTGGGGGCTGCAGCCACCTCTTGGGTGGGGCGTGCACCAGCAAGGGTCTGCCCGTCAAGTGCACTGACTCCAGGGGCCCAGCCTCGCGGGTCTTGCCGTGGGGGGGCGGGGGTGGGGAGCTGAGGACCGGTGGAAGGTCCTGAACGTCCTCGGCCTGGGTGCTGGCTCTCAGAGGCGCTAGACACTGTCACGGACAGAGCCCCTCTTGTGTTTGGTTCTTTTGCATTCCGGGTACTGTAGAAGGACGGAAGGACCTGGGTGCTGGCAGGGCTGTGTATACTGTGTATACGTGGGAGCTGGCTGCTGCGGGGACGACGGCCTGCTCCCAATAAAGCTGTATTTAAGACCCGTGTCCTGCCTCTGTGCCTTCATCTTCTCTCTACATGCCTTCTCTGAGCACCCGCCGAGGGCCAGCCCTTGGGTCCCTGCCTGGTGCAGTGAGCGCCCAGGCTGGAAAAGATCCAGGTGGTGACAGGTGCAGTGAGTGCAAAGAGGGGTCGGCCTGGGCTGAGCAGGAGCACTTGGGTCTGCGGGAGTGGGTGTGGGGGAGGGATCAAGGGAGGAGGGCTGGTGGGGAGGAGCATACCCTGCTGAGTGGGGGCTGGGGATGGGCGCCAGAAGGAACAGCTATGCAGGCAGCCTGAGGGGTGGCCTCGGGGCTGGATTGAGGTCAGGGGGCCCAGTACGCTACCTGCCTTAGGAGGGATCCCAGGTTTCCAGAGGGAAAGCTTCATTCCGTCTGGAGAACCTTTCCTTCTTCCTAGTTCCGGTTTGGTCAGACAATGCTAGATTTCCAGACGGGGCAGAGGCATGACATATTTTAAAGAACATCCAACTAACAGTTGAGAAACTTGCAGTGATCTCAGATCTGAGACGGTCCCTGGAGCCCCATTTCCTAATCTGCCCAGTGAGGGAGGGAGTCCATGAGATTTAGGGGGAGCGTAGATTTCCTATTTCTTCAGGGTGTGTTTAAGTTCATAGTCTGGGTTTCCACACACAGTTAAGCAGTCAAATTTGGTGGGTGACTATTTGGTTTTAACTTGGGATTCAGAGATGAGTGGGCTTCTCCTGGAGAGGGGTCCAGGGTGAGGGGCTAGGATGGGGGCTTGGACAAAACACTTGACAGAAAGTTCTGGTGGAAGGAGCAGGGGGCTAGAAGAGCCTGCCTGGCTCTCCAAGCTATTGGGAACCTGGACAGGATCCGGAGGGGGTTGGGGTTGATGTCTCAGCTGGCAGTCAGAAACTGTGAGATCTTTGTAAAATTACCCAAAACGTTGTCACGTTTCTGGGGTTGTTATTTTTGTTGTCCCTCCTGTTTTCCATTGCAGCAATTGCCTGTAAAAGCTCTGAGAGGAAAAGTTCCCATGGGTTAGAGGCTAAAGGAAAAGCTGTTTCTCTACCTGCAACACTTTTGACACCAAATTTATGTGTTTTTTTTCCCCCTTGCCAACCAATTTCCAGCTTTCTGGACACCAACAGGGTGTCCTCTAGTTAAAGTCATTTTGGGAGTTAGCATCAGTCTCCACAGGTTAAGAGCTCTATCTCACAAGACTACCCACACTTCAGATCCAGTCACAAGTAACGGGTCCTCAGGGCCCCCACACTTCCGACCTACTTGGCTAAAAAGCTGAGGGTTCCCGTGGTTCTCTCTCAGTTCTGAGCTGGAACGGCTCACGGAACTGGGGCAAACGTTAGCTTATGTTTCCTGGTTTATGATAGAGGACATGATGAAGGACACAGGCAAATAGGTGAGGAGGTGCACTGGGCAAGGTCCAGGAGGGTCCCTACGCATGTGGGCTTGGGGCGTGTCGTCCTCAGCACATGGGTGTGTTGACCAATCCAGAATAGTTTCCCAACCATATAGTGTGTTCCCATCTGCATAGTTGAGGGATTTTTATGGAGCTTTTCTCACGTGGGAAACTCCAAGGATTTAGGAGCTCTGTACCAGAAACCAGCATCAAAGACCAAATGATAGAACAGAAGGATGCCTCTAGCATCTCTGTCACCCAAGAAATCACAAGTGTTTTAGGAATCCAGTGTCAGGAACCAGGGGACAAGGACCAGCACACATATATCTTATTGTGTTGTAGCAAATAAGAGAGGAAGGGGAGGGACTTCCCTGGTGGTCCAGTGGTTAAGACTTTGCCTTCCAATGCAGGGGCTGTGGGTTTGATCCTTGGTTAGGGAGCTAAGATCCCAGGTACCTCGAGGCCAAAAAACCAAAAACATAAAAGACAACAGAATCAATATTGTAACAAACTCAGTAAAGTCATTAAAAATGGTTCACAGGGAAAAAAAAGTCTTAGCAAAGAGGGAGAGAAGAAGTCTGCGTCCCACTGGCAGCCAGACTGGGGGCTCAGAGGTGCCTCTGTCAAGGTACCAGAGGCAGCGGCTTACACTGAAGCATGGAGAGTAGACAAACCTGCCTGTGTTTTTAGCCTTCCTGGAGAAGGAAGGAGTGTCCTAAACTCCCTGGCCTTTGAAGAGAGTCAGGAACAATCTGCTTCATAATTCCTCCTCGGGAGAGCAATGTCTTCTTGCCAAAGTGGAGAAAAAGCCTCTATAATTGCACAAAGGTCTTGACTCCCTGGGCCGCGCTCCGCTGCCCAGTGAGCCCTGGCCGCCCCAGCGGTTGAGCTAGCGCAGCCTGTGGCCGCGTGTGTGACCCCGTCTTTCCATGGCCCTTGGCCTGAGCCCAGCCCTGCCGGCTGAGTCAGGCCTGAAGCCCGCAGTCCCAGCAGCAAGTCCCAGCAAACCCAGCGTCTCCTTCAAGCTCCCCAGACGGACCCTAACCCACCAGCCCATTGGACTGGGAGGGCATTGCAGTGGTATCCACATTGTACCATCGTGGGAAGAGACCCCTCTGCCACCGCCACACTGTGGGGCCCTAGAGGCAGAGACCCCTCACTGCTCTCTGGAAGGGGGTCCTCCCTGCCTACATTGTTGCGGGGACCTGGAACTACCCAGCCCTGCACTCAGCTGGGAGGGCCTGGCCTTGCCTTCTTCTCTTGCACTTGCGGTCAGTAACGTAAATCACATTCCGAACACGGGCCAGAAAGTTGCCGAGGGAGGTAACAGTTCCTGGCTTCCAGAGGCATTCCGAGGAAGAGGCAGAGCTAGTTCCTTCCAAGGGAGAGTGATCTTGGCAGAAAGGGCAAGACAGAGCGAGAGGCAGGGAGTCTGCCCGTGGACAGCAGGGTTTGGGACAATGGTGCACGTGCTGTGATGTCAAAGGCTTGGAGGCTGGTGAGGCTCTGAAGCACCCCTGAATTGTGTCGACTTAAAAAAGAAAACCACAACATGAGAGCTGCTAGTTAAGTTTTATTGCGGGCAACATGAGGACTGCAGCCCAGGAGACAGCACCTCAGAGAGCTCTGAGAAACTGCTCTGAAGAGGTCCTGGGGAAGGACAGTGTATATGTGATTCTGGGGAAGCAGGAGTACATGCAGTCAAGCACATATTTTTTTTCAGAAGGTTTCTGCTGGTCTCGTGAAGCTTTCTGCTAGTCATGAGAAATAGCAGTCACCACGAAGAGTTTTAGTGCTTTTCTTGATTTGAGGAGATACAAGAATTGGGCTCATAAAATCAGCACATGAAAATACCTAACTATCTGAAGACCTGTTCTGCCAGTTTCTCCCAAGCACAGAGCGTCTCATATCTGCTCTCAACCCTGAACTCCTTCGGCAGGTGCTGAAGGTCAGCAGCTGCAGCAGTACGTGATCTAATCCTTGCAGAGGTAGATGGCAAGTGCCCATATGTAGCTGACAGTTGTTACACACTGTCCCCTTTGCCCATGCCCTCCCTTGCTCCACAGGCCACAGTCCTAGCTAGTATATTTAGGGGTTTAGGCTCCTGCTGTCTGGGACTTCTGACCCCATGGACTGGACTTCTAGACTTGGCAGAGAGGACCTGTCCCTTTCACCATGGCTCATCCAGCAGAGACTTCTGGTGTTGCAGCAAGGGACACCCTTCCTAACAAGGAGGCTCTTGTCCAACATTAGGAAATGAATTGTCTGAGGAGACAGAAGTGCTGACAAGGCAAGAGACTTTATTGGGAAGGGGCGCCTGGGTGCAGAGCAGCAGGGTGAGCGAACCCAGGAGGGCTGCTCTGCCACGAGGCTTGCAGTCTCGGATTTTATGGTGATGGGATTAGTTTCCCGGTTGTCTCTGGCCAATCACGCTGACTCAGGGTCCTTCCTGGTGGTGTGTGTGTCGCTCAGCCAAGACAGATTCCAGCGAGAAGGACTCTGGGATGACACGTGGACTGGAATCCCCTCTTTCCTTGTGGCCTTTACCAATTTCGTCCAGCCGGTGGTGGCTTATTAGTTCTGAGGTCTTTACTAGGATCTCCTGGGGAAAAAGTAACTCATGCAAGTGATTACTGTGGTGCCAGGCTAGGTTTCAGTCAGAGGTTCCCCCAACAGATGTGGTGGTGGGGGGGAATGTTGAGGAAAGAGTCTTTGGGAGGCCTAAGGAAGTGTATTCAGGGAGACAATGACCTTTCTTCAATGACCAATGTGCCTTTCTTCTGCCGTGACCCTGTCACAGACCCTCGTGGGCCTGGGTCTGCAGAGCAAAGAGATATGGCCCTGCCAGCCTGTACACACACACACGGAGAACAGGGCCTGGGGCCAGGTGACCATCAGAGAATGACTCCAGGTGGAGGCTTCCCTGGGAACAAGCGTCAGACCAAGAGGGTGAGGGAGCTGGTCCCCTCCGGGTCTATGAAGACCCTGCTCTGTACATGCACTGATTAACCTAGAAACATGATCCCACTTGACCTTCGCAGCCACCCTCTGCAGGTGGAACGATCCAGCCTTCCAGATGCTGAAACCGAGCTTTCAGAATGGGAAGTGAATTGCGCGGTCATCCTGGCAAGTGGTGGAGCCAAGATTCAAGCCCAAGTTTGCTCCCTTCCAGAACTAGGCTCCTCCCTGCTCTGCTGGGCTCTAAGAGGCCTCGTCAGCTTCTTGCCATGGCAGGGAAGACAATGTCCTTTCTTCAGTGACCAGTGTTCCTTTCTGCTGCCCTGAAAGATTTCTTGGAAAGACTGAGAGCATTTCTTGAGGCAGTGTTATGTGGTTTCTAAAGGACTTCTTAACACAACCCAGACATGCCCTGAACCCTATACAGCAGGCCTGGAGGATCCTGCAGACTCTGTTCCAGATCACTGCAATAAAGTGAATATTGTAATAAGTCGAGTTGCATGAGTTCTTCGGTCTCAGTGCCTATAAAACTTATATTTACATGATTCTCTAGTCTATTAAAGGTACAATAGTAATATGCCTAAAAAATATGCATACCTTGATTCAAAAATACTTTATTGCTAAAAAATGCTAACCACTATTTGAGCCTCCAGTGAATCGTAATCTCTTTGCAGTACTAACATCAAAAATCACTGATCACAGATGACTGCAGCAAATATCATCATCATAGTAAAACAATCTGGAACACCGAGAGAGTTCCTGAAATGGGACACAGAGACATGAATGAGCAAATGCCATTGGAAAAGTGGTGCCCATAGACTTGCCCAACACAGAGTCACTGCAAACCATCACTCTGCAAAAAACGGAGTATCTGGGAAGCAACGTACATTGAAGTACAATGAAAAGAAATCCTCCCATAACCTCTCCTGATAGGAAGCTGATGCACTCGAGGGCTCTCTTGGTATGTTTCCCAGGGAAGCTTCTTCTGAGGTTTTTAGGGCTGGCATTTGGCTCTTGGAAACACTCTTCAGCCAAATGAACCTTGAGTCCTTAGACACCCCAGAAACCTTAGACGGTTTGCACTACTTTGAGTCAAAGAAGCAGAAAAGAATGAGGAGATCTGAGCAAACCATCCTCATGTGCCAAGGGAGTCCAGCAACCCCCGTAACTCTTCCTTTTCCTTGGAAACCTCCATAAGTTGTTTTTTGTTTCCTTAAAATATTTGTCACATATAAGGAACAAGGATTAATAAAATAGAACCTAGATGCTAACCACCCAGTGTAAGATATAACACATCACCAGCAGAGTTGAGGCCCCCTGTGGATGTCTCCTCCTTCGTGCCACTCCTCCTCTGCCCAGGGTTGGGAAGGGTTAACCATGACCTTGAATTTGGTATTTAGCATCCCCAGCCATTCCTTTATCTCTCGCTACATATGTCTGTATTCCTAAACGACGCCTAATTTGCTTGGCTTGCTTTTCAACCACACATTCAGGGTAGCACCTGCATTTACTGGCAGGAAATGGTGTTCTTTGACCTTTTACATTCCTTGCTGAACGTTCTGTCGGTAGGAGTCATTCACATGGGTACACGTGATTCTAGTTCCCTCACTTTTCAGTCTGGTGTATTATTTCATTACTTAGGTAGGAATGATGGGCATTGAGATTGTTTCCAGAATTTTCCTGATACAAACAGTTCTGCTGGGAAGATTCCCATACGTGTTCTCCAGAGCATAAGACATGTTACGGGTGGAATTTCTGGGCAGAGAGAATTTGCACATTCAACTTCATGATGAGCTATTTCCAAATTGTTCTCCAGAGTGATTCTACCATGCCTCGAGTTTTCCCAATCTGTTTTACTTTCTTTAAGGGGCTGCCTTATCCACCAACTGGGGTTGTTTTCTGACCCGCTTACCCGCTGGGTAGGGTTCGCCTGTCTCCAGTTTCTTTCTCTTGTTCTCACCCTCCCAGGATTCCAGCAGGAAATGGGCACGCTCAACTTCAGATGGGTTGAGCAGAGAGTTAAATAAAGAACAGATTACAAAAGAGTGGGCTGGAGTAAGGAAGCCCCAAGGGCTCATGCAGCACCCCAGGAGGTAACTGTTGGGTTTAGTTTCCACACGCCCTAAAAGGTGAGCTGAGAAAGGTGGTCAGGGCCTGAGTTAGGAAGGTCTAGGTGGCCAGGGAGCCAGACAGGTGCTGAGACTTTTGATGGGGGACACAGCTTCCACCGCTTTAAATGTGAAAGAGGAAATAATAGCACTCAGCTCCTGCGTGAGTCAGTGGACTGACGTATGCAGTGCTGGGGATGAGCAAACACTCCACAAATGCCAGCTAATTATTACCCCAAACTGGGAGTAAGTTACACAGCCTCAAGAATTCTCAAAGAATTTTCGTAGTTGCTATTTCCCAATCTGTGTTGAAAGAGAAGTGGGTTAAGGTTACTCCTTTCATAGTTGTGCCTCTGACCTTTTTAAAAAAATAGGAAATATGCTATCTCCATTTTCTGCGCTCTTCTGGGCCTCTGCCTACTGTCTTTTCTCTAACTGTTCAGGAGTCAGTGTGGTTCCTGCCCCCTGTATATAGCAGAACTGTTTTTGCCAGATGAATCTCTAAGGTTCTGAAGAATAAGTTTCTTAATCTTTCCCCCAATTTTTAAATTCTGAAATATATCAGACATACAAAATTGGAAAGGATAGAGTAATCCTCTGCTTTTTCTTGTTGCTATTTAGTTACTAAGTTGTGTCTAACTCGTTGGACACAGACAGATCCCAAGGACTGCAGCCCGCCAGGCTCCTCTGTCCATGGGATTTCCCAGGCAAAAATACTGGAGTGGGTCACCATTTCCTTCTCCAGGGAATCTTCCTGCCCCAGTGATTGAACTCGCATCTTCTACATTGGCAGGTAGATTCTTTACCGCTAAGCCACCAAGGAAGCCAATCTGCTTAGAAAGTGTAATTACTATTTCACTGTATTTTCTTTGTCTCTTTCACAGAGAGACCATTTTTGTCAACGCATTCGGGAGTTGCACCCTGGCACTTCACTCCTAAGTACTTCAGCTGCATTTCTTAGGAATAAAGACAGTCTTCTACATAAACATGGTACCATGCTCATACCTAAGAACATGGACAGTTCTGTGACAGCATCAGATATCCAGTCCATATTCATAATTCCCCAATTGTCCCAAGATTGTAATTCATAGGATTCAGTCAACCTTCTTGCCTTGAATTCCTTTCTCTGGTTGTTTCCTCATGGTGCCCTTAACTTGTCCCTTCTCCCCCTGTATTTCTCGTGTTGCTCTCTCGTTGGCTCACATCTGCAGGTTCATAGCACTGGGTGTTCCACTATTGGTGAAGCTGTGGGGTTACTTGTTCTCTCTGTTGTAAATACCTTGAGGACATGCACCCTCTTTTTCATCCTGGAGTGGACTTCAGCCAGCCATCACTCCTTGGGTTCCCTGCTCTTCCTCTGAAGTCCAAGGTCCCTCCCTGCTTGATCGTCAACACCCAGAAGACTCTATTAGGGTAAAGTAATAGGTGTGCTCCTACTCCTATGAAAGAACTTCCAGCTTTAAGTGGGTCATTTAAAATCAATGATTCACTAATTTATTCTACAAGTAAGTCTATCCATCTGCCAGGTAGCAGGCACTAAGAATATCCACAGTGTTCCTTGCACTGCTTCCTTGCTGCTTCTGTGCCGGGCTCTTCGGCTCTGCCTGCCTGTTACCGCTCAGTTGCCCTCATGAGCTCCCCTTCCTCCTCCAACCCTTCCATGCTGCTCCATGAAGCTCTCTGTGCAGCTCATTTCTCATGCCTCCCTCCCCCTGGCGCCCCATCAAGTGCTCTCCTGTTACTTCAGTTAAAAGCAGCATGGGGATGGCTCTTGCGTCTGCATTCTAAACTTCCCCCAGGCCTGAGCAGGCCAGACTCTCCCTGGCTGGGACCCCACATCTCATCATTCACTAGTCACACGACTTTATTCCACCTCCCAAATGTCTTTAAATTTGTCCCCTCTGTTCCTGTCCACGGCTGCTGCCTCGGTGCAGCCCGGCGTCACGTGGGGAATGTCAGTAGTCCACTCCTGTTCTCTATGTTTTCAGATTCATCCCCTTTCAGTCCTTCCTCCAGGAATGACTTCCAGCCCATTTCGTGTGCAGCCTCCATGTCCTTCTGACATGGCAGTAATGGTTTGTCTGTCTCTTTGGTTGTACTCTGAGGACCGAGAGGGTCCCTGGTGGGCTTCCCTGGGGGCTCAAATGGTAAAAAATCTGCCTACGTTGTGGGAGACCTGGGTTCAATCCCTGGCTTGGGAAGATCCTCCGGAGAAGGGAAAGGCTACCCACCCCAGTATTCCAGCCTGGAGAATTCCATGGACTGTGTGGTAGTCCATGGGGTTGCAAAGAGTCGGACACCACTGAGCGACTTTTGCTTTCACTTGGTTGTACTCTGAGGACCGAGAGAGTAGGCAGAGAGTGAGACTGGTTTGATCTCCTTGCTGTCCAAAGTATCTCAAGAGTTTTCTCTAGCACCACAGTTTGAAAGCATCAGTTCTTTGGCACTCAACCTTCCTTATGGTCCAACTCTATGGACATACACATCCCAACATTATGGAAGGTATTAAATTATTGTCTCCTCTTGGGCGTCAAGAAGCGGGGGGCCAGAGATGTAAAGGGCCTGTTTTACAGTGTTCTCCCAGCTACTAAGTTGCAGAGTGTGGCCTCCAAACTCCATAGTCACTGAATGAGTTGTAGACTGAAACCTCTTGTCCAGGTTCTCAGGAGGCTCACCTTCTCCTGGGGGGACAGGCAGATGGCTGTGATGTGGTGAGGGCAGTGTTGTGCCCCAGGCATGTGTTAGGTCCATGGGATGCTAGAATAAGCAGCTGTGGTGATAACCTTCAGAGGATGTGGGATGACCTCACAGAGGAAATGTTGCGGAAGCTGAGTCTTGAAGAATGACCAGAATTTGTCAGTAGATAAGGAGGGAAGGCATTCTTTGCTCTGGGGCCAGTGTGGACAATGGCACAAGAGAATTAGAAACGAAATACTTGCTGCAGCTGAATTACAAGCATGCTGGGTCAGGAAGATCCTCTGGAGAGGGAAATGGCACCCCCATTACAGTACCCTTGCCTGAGAAATCCTACGGATAGAGGAGCCTGGCTGGATACAGTCCATGGGGTCACAACGAGTCGATACGACTGAGTGACTTTCACTTTCACTTTTGGGTGGGAGATGAGGCTGGAAGTTTGGGTGGGGAGTCTTATCGTGAAGGGCCTTCCATGTACGTTAAGGACTTTGTGCTTTGTTTAGTAACTAATAGGCAGCCATGGAAGGATTTAAAATCAGATATTTAACTCAGGTTCGATTTTAGTTAGTTCACAAGTGTGGTGAGCTTGAGCAAGCCTAGATTGATGAGGACAAGATTGTTGGCAGGAAGACCAAGTAAGAGGTTCTTGCGGTCATCCAGATTCAAGACCATGAAACATAGAGGAGGGCAGCGGTAATGAGACGCCAAATTCTAGAAATGTGTAGAGTTAAGGGTTTATAGAGCCAGTCTTGATAACTGTGTACAGAACATTGCAATGAAAGAAGTGTCAGAGGAAAGTGCAGACGAAGGTTTTCCCCATCAGTGACATCCGTGCTTTACAAAGGAAGTGTAGGATTAGGTCATTCTTTGACACATGGATATGACCACGGAGCAAAGGGAGAGGAAAGTGGATATTCTTCTTTTTTTTTTATCTTTTTAAAAACCGAAGCAGAGTTGATTTACAATGTTGTATCAAATCTCTGCTGTACGGCAAAGTGACTCAGTTACACACCGATATACATTCTTTTATTCATATACATCCTTTTTCATATTCTTTTCCATTCTGGTTTATCACAGGATATTGAATATATTTCCCCGTGCTCTACCATAAGACCTTGTTGTTCATCCATTGTTAATGTAATAGTTTGCATCTACCAGCCTCAGACACCCAGTCCAGCCCTCTCTTTCCCCCTTCCCCACTGGCAACCGCAAATCTGGACTCTGTGTCTGTGAAAGCGGATATGCTTGATCGCCTCTTTGGATTAAGTTTCTGAAATATAGGCCTTCCAGAATTCAGACGGATGGTATGGCCAGTAGCTTTTTTCCTCCTGTCACTCCTTACTGCCTACCACACCTTTTTACTAACTGCCTTAGTTCCTGGAATCACAACCCACTCCCTCTAATCTTAAATTCTGTGTTTAGCTTGGCACCAAAAAAAACATACAAGGAGACATGGGAGGATGAAAGGAAAAGGACAGAGCAATTAGAGGAATAGAGAGATTGTTCACTATCTTTTCTTCTACATGCAGTTGAAAGCAACTGTATGGTATTTCAAATGTATTCCAGGATAGGTCATATAAACAGATTTATTTTTTAATATACCCCCTGTATCTTTCAATTAACCATACATTGTGCATAACATATTTCAATACACATCTCTCAGGATGGGAATAGCAGAAACATATGTTAACAGAGTTATATTAACTCTAAGGACAATACTACTGGGTTACAAGATATTATGGCTCCATATGTTACCCATAAAGACTCCTGTGGCTTTAATGTGTAACACACTCTGTTTTGGATTGTCAAATGGATTGGAGTCAGGCTGAGAAAAATGAGGATCTTCCGGACAAGAAGGTTTATGTACTGTTCTGGGCAAGAAAAGCTTCTTAAAAGCATACTGGGTAAATCTCCTTGTTGCCCAGTCTCTATCTAAATGGAGATTCCAATGGTTGGGCTATATTTTCCCCACCATTCTGGGAAAGTCTGATACATATTGCCTTTGAGACAATTAGATAAATACCTACCTGTGTAATGGATAAGTCTCTCCTAGCTCTTATGAGTCCACGGCACTATGTCTGAGTCACTTTGCTCTTATTCCTTCAAAAGTCACTTATTTATACATGCATGGGTGGTGGCTTAGATGGTAAAGAATCTGGCTGCAATGCAGGAGACCTGGGTTCGATCCTCAGGTTGGAAAGATCCCCTGGAGAAGGGAATGGCAACCCACTCCAGTATTCTTGCCTGGAGAATCCCATGGACAGAGGAGCCTGGTGGGCTACAGTCCAGGGAGTCACAAAGAGTTGGACATGACTGAGCAACTCAGACACACCAGTTGCCTGGACAATCATGGCCTGGGAGTCAGAAGAGCTAAACTTTTTAGGCTCTGCTACCACCAGGTGACCTTCTGCAGGGGACTCGTTTTTTCTCAGAGTCTGTTTCCTTTTTAGATGATGCATTAGACTTGACCATTAATTTTATGGTCCCTTTTAAACTTCCCTGGTGGCTCAGATGGTAAAGCATCTGCCTACAATGCAGGAGACCTGGGTTCAATCCCTGGGTTGGGAAGATCCTCTGGAGAAGGAAATGGCAACCCACTCCAGTACTCTTGCCTGGAAAATCCCACGGACAGAGGAGCGTGGTAGGCTACAGTCCATGGGGTTGCAAAGAGTCGGACACGACTGAGCGACTTCACTTTCACTTTAAACTTTTAGACTCACCAATTCCATAAGTTGGAAATTTCAACTCCAAGTGGATTTTCAAAAGATTTTGCCTGTTACCTTTTCTGAAACAAAAGAAGATGTATCTTTTTGGCTTTATACATTGGCAATGCCAATGTTCTTCTCTATTTTGGGGGGAGGTTTCCTACCCAAAGCATGCCCATCTCGTCTTCCATCTGCAGGTAGCCCTGGAAGGAGAATAGCTCACTAAAAAAAAATCTCACTGCAAACAGATTTGCAACTGCCTCTGGGAAGTAGTCCTTCTTGACTGTTAAAGTAGTTTTGGATGTCATGGACCAGAAAAGTGATATTAAATATTTCCATTTCTTCCCTCTACTTACCAAGCCCATACTTAGACACCAAAATCTGTTTTGAACTCTGCACTGCCGCCCAGTGGGTAGCTCTCATCACTGCATTCTCTTTACACTGGGCCTTGGGGACAGAAACCTGGACACATTTTGGAAGGTGGAATAATAATACAACCGCTGCTGCTAATAATGGGAGATTTTCTACATCCCATTGGGGCACTGTTAAGTCTCTGCATGTTGTATGTGTTTATACGTTATAATTATTTATATGTTACATGTCATCTGTCCTCATTAGCCTTGATGGCTAATATTAGAACAATAGAGTTCTACTATTAATTCCATTTTGCAGATTAGAAAATGGACATTGATTAAGTGACAACCAGGTTGATACAATTTAGGGCTAGAAATGGCGAGAATGGTTTGAATGGTTCCTCCTGGGCCTCTGATCTCACAGAAATTCTCAACAGCTGAATTTCTGTCTCAACAACCTCAGAAGAGAATATATTTATTTGCAGACAGTATCTTCGGTTCAGTCCGATAACTGTCAATTGCAGTGTATGCTTAGAGCTTTCTCAGAAGGAAGCCCAAGAGATGGTCCTTGCCCTCAAGAGAGACTTAAGAGTCCAGTTCGGAGGGTGTTTGTGCATTCTTAGGAAATAAATGAATAATGCTGAGTAGTCCAGAAAGTTTCTGGAGGAGGAGGAGTTGAGGCGGGTGTGGACAGCACAGCTGAATCTGAAAGCTGGAGAGGGTGAATGGGTGAGGGCAGAGTGTGGATGGAGGGGAAGTTCATCCCTGGAGGCAGGCGCTGCGTCCTTCCCTGTGGTTGTTCTCCCTTTCCCCCCTTTTCCATAGTTATCAGTTTCTCACTAGAATCCAGGAATATGGACTAGGAGACATGGTTTCTGCACCCAGGGGGCTCACAGTCGAAGGGAGAGACTGTGTAATCAGCCTGAGCAGAGGCAGCGGGAGGGGTAGTGAGGCTTCTGGGAGAAAGGAGCTGGCCTGATGCAGAGGAGTGGTGGGGAGAGGAGCAGTGGGTGAGGGTGAATGCCATCCAGGCCTTGAGCCCCAGCCCGGAAATTTGGGGCTTCATGCTGAGTGACGTGGCGAGTTGGTTTCTAAACAGGGCCTGGCATTCTGAAATCACATGGTATTGTCTTTTTTTTAAGAAAGAAAAATGAGGAGAGGAGAGAAGAATATGGACTCATACACAAGAAGTGAGTCTCTGTGTTAACGTGTTGAACTTTTTGAAACCAACTACAGGGAATTCTGGGCTTCCCCTGTGGCTCAGTGGTAAAGAATCTGCCTGCAATGCAGGAGATGCAAGATACACTGGTTCGATCCCAGGGTCTGGAAGATCCCTTGGAGGAGGAAATGTCTACTCACTCCAGTATTCTTGGCTGGAAAAGCCCATGGACAGAGGAGCCTGGAAGCCTACAGTCCATGGGGTTGCAAAGAGTCGGACATGACTGAATCAACTAAACACAGCACAGTACGTATGTATACCAAAAAAGCATTTGGAAGGGTATGTGTCAGACCTTTAGCAGTGGAAATTTGTGAGAAAGAGAGGGGCATTGTAATGAAGGGGATATGGCTGTGTAAGAGTGGATTATGGGGACTTTTCCCCCATTTGTTTATTATATAAATTTCATTTATAATATGTTTGATTTTGGAGATTAGCTTAGTGATAAAGATCCCAAATCCCTAGACCGGGGTTGTTTGCCTCACGGTTTAAGTACAGGCTCAGATCCAGGCTTTGCCTCTTTGTCACTGCTTCTTTAAACCTCTGGGGCTTTCTTTGTAATGGGGAAAATAATAACAGGTTTTTTCAGACAGCCGTATTAGCTGATGAATATGACACATGAGGCAGAGTGCTTGGCACCTACTAGGAGCAATGAATGTTAGCTATCTTTATTACTGTGTTAATAAAGAAGAAACGCTTTCACTTGCAACTTGGGGTAAAGAGGTGTGTCCTCCCCCTAGAGGGTTGCTCATTGAATCTGGTTCAGTGGAACACATAACTGAAAACGAGGCGCTGGGATGAAACATGCAGAGCAACAGCCTCGGTCAGGTTACTGCCTGCTGGTGAGCGTTCACGACAGGCAGGAGGGCCTTGTTGACAAAACAACCCCAAGGCATGGGAGTCTTGTGACTGTATTAAGGGGGACACATCAAATCCTCCGTGTAATTCTAAGGGACTGGCTTATCAAGGCCCACGTGACTGAAAAATAAAAAGAATTTTTATTTTTATTTGCCTAGAAAAGGGGAGCAGTTCATTTCTTCCTTTCTTTTGAGAGAAGTTGTGTGGAATTGGCCTTTCAGTGAGAGAGACTGTATGTATATGTGTGTGTGTAGGTACGATTGTGTATATGCATATATACGCATAGGCTATGGGGCCCTGAGTATATGGGCATACATTCATATGGGGAGCTGGGAGAGGCTGGACAAAGGGCTGCAGGAAGAAGCCCAGGGAGCCAGCGGAGGGAGAAGGGCTGAAGGCAGTGCCAAGTGCTGGTGGAACCCCAGTCTCCGGGCAACAGGGAAGCTCAGCTGAGCCGCCCTGGAGTGTGAGACCTTAGGGAAACCAGCTCTCCTTCGGGTCCCAGAGCCAAGGGTCAGGTTCAAGGCGGGTCATCCGTGAACCACGGGTGACTTTGGCTCCTTATCTGTACCTGGAGGTGATAGCAGTACCTGCCTGGGAGGTTCGTGGAGGGGACCAGGTGAGGTGACCTGTGAGAAGCATTTGGAACCTTGAGTGCCTGGCTGGTGGGCGTCTTGCCACCCTGAGCTCAAGGGGCGCAGATGGGCGCTCACGGCCTGTGGGGAGGGGAGGCGGGGTCGGGTCCCTGCCTCTTGCAGGAGGTGTGACTCAGGCAGATTCCTAGGGAGACGTCCCCCTCCCCACAAGGTCACTTTTCCAAGCCCCCAGGGTCAGGAAGGGGCAGGCACCAAGGTCCCTCTGTCCTTGTTGGATCCCTTGGGTCCGGCTGGCAGTGAAATATGCCTCGGCCGACACTGTCCCCGGATCACAGCAGAGCCGCCCTCCCACCCTTCCTGGAGGAGAAGGGGCGGGTGGGGGGCTCCCCGGGGCCCGCGTGGTGGAAATATGAAGTGTGACTTCCCGCACACCCGGGAGCCCGAGCCAGCCTGGGTGCAGCTTATCTCCTTCCTCAGCCCATTGTTTGTTTTAGGAAAAATCAAAGCACACTCCCCTTCTGCTCTCTTCAAACGGAGCAGGAGCAAGCTGGCTGCTGCTGGGGCAGGGGGGCTGCTGAGGGGTGCAGAGGGGTCAGCCCGGAGCTCCCCTCCTCTCTGTCCCCCGCTGCTTGCCCGTGCGCCGATGGCATCAGATTGCGTCAGAGGCCCCAGGCTCCGGCCGGCCGTGCACCCGCCAGTCTCTCTGCATCCGGCTCTAGAGGCAAGGCTGCAAGGAGTTCACCCACCTCTGAGGACTACCTGGTTTCCAGGTCTCAGCCTGTCCCCTCCCTCTGCGGGGACCCCTCCTCTGCTCTGGGCTCCTCCTTGCTGGATCATCCCTCTTGACTCTAGTTTCTAGCTCAGGAGCCTGCAGACAGAGAGGCCTTGGCTGGACAGAAGAGTTATCCCTGCCCTCCTCTGATTCCTGCTCCTTCTCTTTCCTTTCTCCCATCCCAGGGCCGCTGGTGCTGGGGCCAAGGCCACGTCTTCCCTCTCCCACTCCAAGGAGGCTCAGGGTTCCCCGTTCCTCTGCCTCCATTGTGGGTTAAAGTTTCTTACTGCAGCCATCGAAGGAGCAGAGACCGGCCCTGGGACTGGACTGGGAACAGACAGTTCATTCTTTGAGATGCCTTTCGGAGCACTCAGAGTCCAGTGGGTCCCCGGGTGTCCTCAGCCAGGACTGGGACCAGGCGGCATGTGAACCTGGGAAAGCCTCTTGGGGTGTCTTGGAGCTGAGTCGCAGCAGTGGCAGTGAGTGAACAGTGGATAACCCAGGGAGGACTTTACAGGGTTCAAACCACTTTTCATGGCCAGAATCTTGCAGTATAAATTGCAATACTCTTAGGTTTAAAGTTGTTTTCTTTTTAAATATGGGTATTTTCAAACACACAAAAGCGGAGCGAATAGATCAATGAAAGGCCAGGTAACCTGTCACCCAGATTCAAAGAGCCCTGACTTTTGGCAGCTGTTGTTTCCTTAGCTCTGTCTGCCCCCAGCACCCCCACACCTCGCCACCACCTGAGTTCTCACCTGTCTCTTTGCGACACTCTTCTCTTTAAGTTGCAAGCAATTGATGACTTTTAAAATGAATTTGGCACATGCTCTCCTGACACAGTGATTATCACGGTTTATTACCATAGCTTATTTTTTACACTCAGAGGACATGATCTATTTTAGTACAGAATTTAATCCAATGGCAATTTATTGTCAGAGAGGACAGCTGAACCTCATGCCAAATGGGAAATAGTTGTTTCAGGCAGGCATTTTCCTACACCAGGTCAGACAGCATTAAATAATGACGTGACTGGCCAATTTTGCAGCTGCTTGGGGCTGGTGGTCGGCTGGGGGCCTGCTCTTTACTGCAGCCCTTTCTGATGGTCCTTCAGAAGCAGGGCCTCCCAGGGTGAGATGCTCGTCCTCAGCATTGCTGGCTTGGGGAGGGAGCAGTTGAGGATGCTGCCTGCAATGTTTTTCATCAGCCTTTTTTATTTTTATTTTTGCATTTATTTATTTATTTAAATTAATTAATTAATTAATTTTACTTTACAACATTGTATTGGTTTTGCCATACATTGACTTGAATCCGCCATGGGTGTACATGTATTCCCCACCCTGAACCCCCTTCCACCTCCCTCCCCATCCCATCCTTCTGGGTCATCCCAGTACACCAGCCCCAAGCATCCTATATCATGCATCGAACCTGGACTGGCGATTCATTTCACATATGATAATTTACATGTTTCAATGCCATTCTCCCATATCATCCCACCCTCGCCCTCTCCCACAGAGTCCAAAAGACTATTCAATACATCTGTCTCTCTTGCTATCTCGCATACAGGGTTATCGTTACCATCTTTCTAAATTCCATATATATTCATTAGTATACTGTATTGGTGTTTTTCTTTCTGACTTACTTCACTCTGTATAATAGGTTCCAGTTTCATCCACCTCATTAGAACTGATTCAAATGTATTCTTTTTAATGGCCGAGTAATATTCCATTGTGTATATGTACCACAGCTTTCTTATCCATTCATCTGCTGTTCATCAGCCTTTTAAAGGGAAGGACACCGTCATTCCTGCCAAAGGCAGCTTCTGGAAAGGGTTTATCTTTCCCAATATCCGGTAGGATCTTTTTTTATGACAATGAGAACTAAGAACATTACCACTTTGCCTTTTTGCCTTGGCTACCAGGAAGTTTAGCATTCAATTTAGAGCCCAATCTCAGTGACTTTCACCCAAGGTACCAGTCAGTTTATCTCCCCCATTTCCTCAATACATTTCCGATTTCTCAATTTTATCTTTATATACCTGGGGCTTAGGATTTTATTGTACCCAACCTTCAGTTTCATTCCTTTGAAATTAGGAGTGGTAGAAATTAGACACAAAAGCAAAGGAAGCAACCTCACCTTCCTTATGATCCCTGTTCACAGAGCTTTGTCTGTGGGATGCCAACGAGGTGAAAGGATTAGGCCCGGATCCCTTGGTAAGTAGGAGGGGAGAAACCAGACCTTAGATATATGCCATGCCTTTACACTTTGTAATTTTTTAATTCTATACTTTTAAAAGAGCTTCCTCACCTGGAACAAATGATCTCAATTTGTCCTTGGTTTTTTCTTTCAGCAAATACTCACTGCCCACTTTATCTGTGTCATACTGGGCACTATGGGTGGACAAATAAAGGCAAAACAAACACATGTCCTCAGGGAATTTCCTCTTTAGTAGGGAATATCAGGCATGTTCTAATACAAGATACGAAGTGTGCCAAAATGGTATAGGTGATCTTATTTGCAAAGCTGGAATGGTGACACAGAGGTAGAGAACAAATATGCGGACACCAAGGGGGGAGGAAGGGTGGGAGGAATTGGGAGATTGGGATTGACGCGTATGTACTATTGAGACTATGTATAAAACAGATCATC
The DNA here is from genome assembly GCF_019320065.1 of Cervus canadensis. Taxonomy (NCBI): domain Eukaryota; kingdom Metazoa; phylum Chordata; class Mammalia; order Artiodactyla; family Cervidae; genus Cervus; species Cervus canadensis. The sequence goes on from NC_057414.1 coordinate 34,352,533, forward strand.
AACGAGAACATACTGCACCGCTCAGGGAACTCTGCTCAGCGCTCTGCGGTGACCTAAATGGAAAGGAAATCCAAAAGGGAGTGGATGTATGTACAAGTATGACTGACTCACTTTGCTGTCCTGCAGAAACTAACACAACATTGTAAAGCAGCTGTACTCCAATAAAAATTAATTTAAAAGGGAGTGTTTTAGATAAAGTTTTTAAGGGTTGAGAGGAGGGAGAAGGTATTTGAAGATGATCGAGGGGAGTCTTTGTGTGGGTGGTTGGCATTTCAGCGGATTCTCGAAGGGAAGGAGAGGCATAGACATAGACCCTCCTATCTCTCTATGACCTCCACGTAACAGAGGATGAAATCTGTACAGAGAGAGGAAGGCAGGGTCCCCACATCACCCAGGTAGAAGTCATCATTACTGTTGTAATCCACCCTTCTGTCTCTCTGTCTTGAAGCAGGTCCTGTGGCTTTATGGCAACTGAAGGAGGGGTTGAATTTGTCCTTAGGTGCCAGCTATTTAATTCATGGTATTTAAATTGCCAGAGTCCAAGGCTTGGTATTTGGGGGCAGTGCTTTTTTTATTTTGAAGGGACATTATCTTGAGTTAACTTAGGGTAAAAAGTGGCAATGCATGGAGGCCACCAAGCATCTCAGATCATTTAAGGAGGTGCTGAGGAGCCAGCTAGGGCTTAGGGACAGCTGGTACAAGGCAGGACATGTCCCAAGGAGCTGCTCTTTGTATCCATGGCTATCAGGGTGTCAGCCTACCTCCCCCCAACTTTCCTGCTGTCTCCAACCTGTGCCCAGCCTTCAGGGCTGAACTTGAATTAGGAACTTTCCCCCTTGGATGTCTGCCCTTGCTGTAGTCTGATATAGAACTTATTCTTTGCCTGGTTCCTTTGAAAGCAAAAATTGTATGTACACCCTTCCTTCAGCCTGACCCTCAACGCCCCTTGCAGTCCTGAGGTCGAGCTGGCTCCACTCGGTTCTTGGGACAGGGCAAGATAAGGTGGCTCGGACAGCTGGTGTTCATCATCCTCTACCACCGTGACTTTAGGATCCTCTATAAGCCCCTTCTGGGTCTCTCCAGCTCTCCTTTCACTACATTTTTATTTTGAGATAGATGTAGATTTCAGGTAGTTATAAGAAATCATACAGAGAAAGCTCATGTGCCCTTTATCTAGTTTCCTCAACGACAACATCCCGCAAAACTCTAACATCACAGCCAGGATACTGACCGTGATACAGAGCGTGTCCAGCATTGCTGAGTGATCTTTGTGCTGACCTTTTATGTTCTTTCATCTCACTCTCACCCCCTTTTTTGTTGTTGTGTAGTAAAAAAATCATGTCCAACTCTTTGTGACCTCATGAACTGTAGACGTCTTTTTGCCTTTTCATACTATAAATTAAGAGATGTTTACTCCTTGGAAAGAAAGTTATGACCAACCTAGACAGCATATTAAAAAGCAGAGACATTACTTTGCCAACAAAGTTCTGTCTAGTCAAGGCTATGGTTTCTCCAGTGGTCATGTATGGATGTGAGAGTTGGACTATAAAGAAAGCTGAGTGCAGAAGAATTGATGCTTTTGAACTGTGGTGTTGGAGAAGACTCTTGAGAGTCCCTTGGACAGCAAGGAGACTCCAACCAGTCCATCCTAAAGGAAATCTGTCCTGAATATTCAGTGGAAGGACTGATGTTGAAGCTGAAACTCCAATACTTTGGCCACCTGATGTGAAGAACTGACTCATTTGGAAAGACCCTGATGTTGAGAAAGATTGAAGGCAGGAGGAGAAGGGGACGACAGAGGATGAGATGGTTGGATGGCATCACTGACTCAATGGACATGAGTCTGAGTAAACTCCGGGAGTTGGTGATGAACAAGGAGGCCTGGTATGCTGCAGTCCATGTGGTCTCAAAGAGTCAGACACAACTGAGCAACTGAACTGAATTGAACTGAACTGTAGGCTGCCAGGCTCCTCTGTCCATGGGATTTCCCAGGAAAGAATACTGAAGGTTGCCATTTTCTTCAGTATTCAGGGGATCTTCCCAACTCAGGGGTCGAACCTGCATCTCCTGCATTGGGAAGCAGATTCTTTGCTGCTGAGCCACCAGGGCAGGTCCACCCCCTCCGTAGCCACTGGCCACCGCTCACCAGTAGCTTGTTCCTCTTTGTTATAAGTTACATTCCATGGTGTGGCTGTGCTGCAAAATGTTTCAGCAACTGCACTGAAGTGGAAAACCCTGCTATAAACATTTGTTACAGGTTTTGTTTCCTTCCCTCCACTTTCTTTGGGTTTATTTTGTTCTTTTTTGCCCTAGGTTATTGCAGTGGGAAACTAGATGATAGATTTGAGACTCAGACTGTTTTCTAATGTATCATTTCATTCTCTAAATTTCTACTGAAGTACAGCTTTATTTGTGTTCTACAAAGTTTGATACGTTGTATTATCATTTTCATCCAGTTCAATGTCTTTTCTGATTTCTCTTGAGACTTCTTCTTTGACCGATGGATTATTTAGAAGTCTGGTGTCTATTTCCTTGTTATCTTTCTGTTATTGATTTCTGCTTTGATTCCATTGTGGTTGGAGAACACACTATATGATTTCAGTTCTTTTAAATTTGTTGAGGCTTGTTTTATGGCCCAGGATATGGTTTATTTCGGTATATGTTCTGAGGGAACTTGAAAAGACTATGTATTCTGCTGTCATTGGGTAAATACCAAAGAGATTCTGCTGGTTGATGATGGTGATGGTGTAGAGTGTGTTTCTATACCCCTGCTAATTTTCTGTCTAATTTTTCTTTTACTTGTTGAATAGAAGTAAACCCACTCCAGCATTCTTGCCTGGGAAATCCCACGGACAGAGGAGCCTGGCAGGCTACATTCCGTGGCGTCACAAAGAGTCGGACACGACTCGGTAATGGAACACATGGGGCATTGAAGTCCTCAGCTGTAGCTGTGGGTCAGTTTGCTTTTTCCTCTCAGCTCCATCAGTTTTTGCTTCAATGTTTTGCAGCTTTGTTGTTTGGTACACACACATTTAGGATTTCAGGGGAAGGCCACCTGCTACTGCCAGGTGACAGCAGAATTCTGACTCCCTCACTAGACATCCAGTGACATCTGAGGGGGCTCCTCATTACTGCTGGGTAGCTGGTGGGGGGTGTGTTTCTGGCTCCTCACTAGGCCTTCACTAAAATGTCCAGACCGGCAGGGAGAGGAGAGGCTTTTTCTGCTCCCCACGTGGCTCCACTGACATTAGGGGAGGGGGTGTGTGCTGAGTTCATTACTGCTGAGTGACAGTGAGGCCTATTTCCTGACACAGACTCTGCAAGGTGGGGGTCATCTCCTTACTTCCCCGTGAACCGGAAGTCCAGGTCTCCATGGATCTCCACCTGTACCCCGAGGGAAGGTGATCTCATAGCCTAGTGGGGATGAAGCTCCCAGCTTCTTGCCTGACCTCCTGTGACAGTATCAGGCAGTGACACTGGGGATGTCTTGTTGCAACCGGAGGGAGAAGGTAAACGGTAGTCTCCCACCCAGCCTTCTGTATCACAGCTGTTTTGCAGATGGCTGGAGCAGAGTGCTCATTGTCTGCAAGTTTTCTGTCTTGCTAGGCTCCCTTTTCCTTGTTCTTTAGCCAAAGAGAGAAGAGTTTTGCTGGGAGTTGGTCTTTTGGCCTATTTGCCATCTTCTGCTCCAAGTCTGCTGCATATGAGGCAAAAAAAATAAGCCCAGAGAACCGACTGCTATGTTGTCGTCGGGTCCCGAGTCCCCTCACCATTCTGCCTTTTTCTTTCCACCTTTCAGAGTCTTCTTGTGTTTGTTTTGTATATTCTATCCAGGGCTTTTAGTTGCATATGGTGGATGGGACAGGAAAAATATGTTTATTCCATCTTCCCAGAAATGGAGTTTCAGCTCTCTCTTTGAACCCTCACAAAAGTTATCACAAAGAGTCTAAATTGGGGGCTGGGATCCTGGGGAAAAGCAGCTTTCACAATTTTTAAATTTAACTTTTTTATACTCTAAATGTATTTAAAATGTATACTAAAAATGTATTTAACACAAGAGTCTGCCTGCCAGGGCAGGAGATGAAAGAGACACGGGTTCGATCCCTGGGTTAGGAAGATCCCCTGGAGTAGGAAATGGCAATCCACTCCAGTACTCTTACCGGGAAAATTCTACAGACAGAGGAGTCTGGTGGGCTATAGTCTGTGGGGTCACAAAGAGTCAGACTCAACTGAGCATGGAGGCACACACACATATACATGTATCAAGATTTAACAGCTGGGAAATGTGCAAGCTGCTTTGCAAATATCATCTCATCTAACCCTCATGATCATCCTTTGTTTGGACACTGGCTTTACATTGTGGCTCAGCCGGTAAAGAATCCGTCTGCAATGCAAGAGATCTGAGTTCAACCCCTGGATTGGGACGATCCCCTGGAGAAGGGAAAGGCTACCCACTCCAGTATTTTGTCCTGGAGAATTCCATGAACTACATTCCATCTTGCAAAAAGTCAGACACAACTGAGCGACATTCATACACACACACAGATCAGGAAACTGGGGCCTGGTAAGTAGTTTACCAAGAGTTGCTCAGATGGTAAGTTTAGGGCTGGGCTCTGAACCTGCACCTGATTTCAAAGCTTCTCCTGAGATGCTGACCTCTGTGCTGTCTGAGAGGCCTCCTGACAGGCTGTTGGCTTGTTGATGGCTGTTGACTGAAGGAGTTATATATCTGTTTGGCCAGAATCTTACTGCTGTGATCATTGGTGCCTTTTAGTACTCCCACTGACCCAGGAGGGTACTGGGGACAATTATTAGAGACTCAAGGGTTGGGCCCGGATCTCAGGGATGTTTCTCCCTTTTTTTACAGTCTCCAAACCTTATAAAGAGTCTACTTCCTTGTAGGAACTTGCATTTGTTTTAAAAGTTCAACCAGTTATTTAACTAATACCTAGCTTTGTTTGTATCCCTGAGTCTCTAAACTAGAAAAGAAAGTCTTCCTCAGCCTAAGGAAGCCTCTGGTTGTCCCCATGCCTGTAAGAGGAGGTTTTCCCCATCAAAAGCTTGCTGGGGTTGTCACTCAAGAGGCCTGGTTTAAAAACAAACAGTTAACATTTGTCTTGGATCTTAACCAACTCCACCAACCTGATATTCTCTTTAAAGTGCAGTCATGACTGCAAAGTATGTGGTGAAGAAAAAAAACGAAAACCCTTCACGCTTCACATCTCCATCTCTGGCCGGAGCTGAATGCCCACTTTTAATCCTCTTTCCTGCATGGGACCTGCTTCTTCTGGGGAAGCAGCCACAGAGGAAGGGGAAAGTTGAGTATCAAAGAGATAGAAGTTGTAGGTTCCAGGGAAATCTAGCCACATGTAAACAGACATGTGGATGCACCCCAATTTTCACTTTCTCAGAAGTGACCCCACACCAGGTCTCTCTATCTTCTCCAAGTGGGCTTCCCTGGTGGCTCAGATGGTAAAGAATCTGCTTGCAATGCATGAGACTGGGGTTCGATCCCTGAGTTGGGAAGATCCCCTGGAGGAGGGTACGGCAACCCGCTTCAGTATTCTTGCCAGGAGATCCCACCTCTGTCCATGGGATTATCTAGGCAAAGATACTGGAATGGGTTGCCGTGCCTTCCTCCAGGGGATCTTCCCAACCCAGGGATCGAACCCGCGTCTCTTATATCTCCTGCATTGGTGGACAGGTTCTTTCCCACTAGTGCCACCTGGGAAACCCTTACATTTACAGTTGTGGCATGAAACATAATGTAGCTTTTCTGAGGAATCTCCTAGCAGCCACTTCTCACTAGCTTTGGGGTTAAAAGTTCACCCAAGTAAGCAAAGGGTGAGACTCGTAGCTCAGCCACACCCCTCCCTGCAGAAATTTCTTCCGGCATCTTTTCCCACAACTCTCGGTCCTCCTTCCAAATCAGTGATCTGCCCAAGCAGCCCAGAGGGGTGCAATTTGTCCTGGAAATTGCATACAGAGGAGTTGTCTCACACTCCTGGTGGTACCAATCTTTATTATATGGATTCTTCTGCTGAAACTTTAATTTCAGGCCCCTTTCATACATTTAATTGGTCCAGAATTTAAATCTTTTTAATTTGAGTTACTTTCCCTTACTGCTAAAACCTGGCTGATTTCTTCCCTCTGTGCCCTCCTAACCTGGCTGGGCATGGTTACCCCACCAAGTTTACCCTCCTCCCCATAGTTTTGGAGAGCCAGTCCCAGCTGATGGCACTGGTCTTCAGCGCTGAGCTGATGAGTGGACTGTGGCCGGGGCTCTGCACTGGCCCTGCTGCCCCAGGCTGGGGGGCAGGGGGAGCCTCAGCCTGGAAGTCAGTGGTGTATCCAGCGTCAGGTTCAGCTCAGAGCTGGGGTAGGCTGCACTTTGGAGGACAAAGGGGTGATGATGAAGAAGGTTCCCCTCCAGGCTTCTGGTGTCCTGGAGCTTCCCAGGACCTTTTCCTGTCTGGGCTCCCTTCCTCTCCCACATCTCCTACTCTATCAAGATCTCCTGCGGAAAAACCTCCATGAGAACCTTGGCAAGGAGAGGAGGGAAGTGGGGTGTAAAGTGCCCTTCTTGATCCCCAGGGCAGGCAGCTGGGTGAGCAGCTGAGTAGGACCCTGGCCAGCTGGGTTCTGTGCTCCCCACTTAGGTTCTCCCCAGGAGTGTGAGTGACTGCGGCCTGAGCTCCGAGCTGGCACAGAGACCAGCTCTGCCACCCTTCCCCTGATCGGCTGCCGTCCTGCATGCCGGCTCCGGCGGAGCACACACCTAGTTCTCACGCTGGAGCTTGGGCCAAGTGGCCTCATCTCCCCTGCAGCCTCCGCGTGGCTCCAGCTGATGATTTATGGGTGCCCATTAACTCTAGTCAAGCAGCTCGGCTCTTGGGAACATCTGCTCTGCAGTAGAGCAAGCTGTGTTTGCAGGGACATATGGTCAGGCTCTTCTGGGGATGGATTAGGCTCACAGAGGGACTGATGCCCAAGCTTCTGCTGCTGGGGGAAAGCCACGCTCCCTCCTCGCTCATCAGAGAGCAAGCTGACCTCCTTTCCTTCGTCCAGTGCCCCAGATTGCAGCAGGGTCCCAGGGCTCTGCCCAGCCCTCTTGCCTCCAGTACTCACCCTTCTATTCTCCCTCTGATTGGAGGAGAGGAAATCATAAGTCTAGACCAGTGGTTCTTTTCTAAAAAAAATAATTTCAATTTTGTTTTGGGGTATAGCCAATGAACAATATCGTGATAGTTTCAGATGGACAACAAAGGGACTCAGCCGTATATACACATGTATCCATTCTCCCCCGAATCCCCCTCTCATCCATGCAACATAGCATTGAGCAGACTTCCCTGTGCTCTATGATAGGTCCTTGTTGGTCATCCTTTTAAAATATGGCAGTGTGTGCATGTCATCCCAAACTCTCTAACTATCCTTCCCCCTAGTCTTCCCCTGGGTCACCATAAGCTTGTTCTCAAAGTCTGTGAGTCTGTCTGTTTTGTATGTAAATTCATTTGTATAATTTCTTTTTAGATTACACATATAAGAATGTCATATTTGTAGCAACATGGATGGATTTAGAGAATGTCATAGTTAGTGAAGTAAGTCAAACAGAGAAGGAGAACTATCAAATAGACCAGTGATTCTTAAACTGGAGTGGTGGGCCCACTCCCAGAATTTCTGAAACAGCAGGTCTAGGGTGGGAGCCAATAACTTGCCTTTCAAACAAGTCCCTGGGTGATGCGATGCTGTTGGTCTGAGAGCCTCATGAACCACTGGTCTTGACCAGTCACCTCTCTGGGAGGGTTACCAGGGGACCAGGGCTGAGTGGAGTCTTGATCTGCTTGACTCCGTGTTGATGGAAGATAGATGTGGGTGGGAAAACTTTGACATGCTGAGTTCTAAGCAGAGATGGTAGGGACTGAGGTTGCCAAATACCGTGTTGTTCTGGAGTGGAGATTTCTCAAGGGTCCTGAGGCAAATCGCACTTGTTGATTTAATCAGCTGCAGATGAGTCTCAGAACCCAGAGTCAGAATTGGGGTAGAGAACCTGATGAGTTTGATCCGTGGGCACAGGGTTGGCCTCCCCCAACCCATCTGGGTGTCTGTTGAGAAGCGCGGTCCACCCAGAGAGTGTCCTGCAAAGAGTCCACGTTGCAGAGGCCGAATGACCTAGTGGAAGGACTGTCCTCTAGGGAGGCCGAGGGACACCCAATATGGACTCTCCAGCTCGGCTCCTGCAGGACTATGCCTTCGGACGCCTTGTCCCCGTTCCCTGCCCACCTCCCCCCGGGATGAATGGCACCTGCTCAGAACCTGAGCTCCATCATCGTCCGTGGGTCTTAAGGAGTCTCCATGCATGCACGTCCGTTCAGAGCCCCAGCTCTCAGGCGACCCACGTGGCCTTGGTTCCTGTTTAGGAAAGTGCAGGGTGCAGGCTGGGGCTGACGGAATCCCGTAGGGACCTGCAGGAGGAGAGATGACACCTGGGCAGACAGGCCACCCGTCAGGCTGGAGGAGCAGGCACGGGGGTTGGTGGGCAGTATGTCAGCTCCCTGAAACCACAGTGGTGCACATGAGGCTGGCCCTGAATGAAATGGACATCTCAAAATGTGACCCTCTGCTCCAAAATCCATCTTTGGATGCTTTCTGGCAGGCAGCCTGGGAAGGGCCATGTGGGGCTGCCTCTCTCCTGCAGATGCTTCCCGCTGCCTGTCTCCTTTCTGGCTCCTTCTGATGCCTCCTCCACCCGTCCAGCCCCTGCCTGTTTGGCTTTGGTGGGTCTTCCTTTCCCAGCTGCTGCCCTTTGGATGTGGGGTTGGTGGCCGGCATGGAGAGTCACGGGGGTGGCGGGTTCAGAGAAGGGGGCAGTGATGTCCAGTCGTGTGTTGGCCCTTCGGTGCAGCTGAGTGTTGCAGAACAACAGGAACTACAGGGGAGAAAACTGAGACTCAGGCAAGTTGTCCACTCACCCGTGGTAGTGATGAGTTGGCAGAACTGGTTTTGGTTCCAGGAACCCGTGCTCCTGAGCCTGGACTGGTTTCCTCTCCTCACAGCCCCGTCCTGTGAGCGCTCCTCTGATGCTAGCCTTAGAGTCACTGCTATTTGCAGGAATAGCAAGAGGCAAGTGTGCCTTGGCACGTAAACTGCCACCTGTCCAGATATTTAAAAAGTCTCCTCTCTGTACGTGTCAGTCAGGGTTTAATCAGAGAAGCAGATCCACCATTGTAGGAGTTGTGGGAGAAGAGATTTCGCAGAGGAATGGATTCTTACATGACATGAGAGGCATCAGGAAGAGCTGGAAGTGTGGCCAGTTGGAGAAGCCCAGTTGCTGAAACGGCCCCGTGAAGCAGGAGGTATGGGCAAGTCCACTGGAAGCCAAGTATCTGATGGCCAGGCCCCTGATGGAGACAGAATCAGGATTCAGGAGAAGAGTTGGGCCCTCAGGCACCCTTGCGACCAGTTTGATGGAGCTGAGGCTCTGCTCCATTTCTGCCTCCAAATCTCCTGAAGGCCCTCTTTGGGCCAATTCTAACCCAGACCCATCTGGGGAGGGGGTTCTGGGAGATGGCTCCAGTGTGACCCAGCTGCCAACAGGATCATTACCATGATATGTTTCTGAGTTTCTCAGTGAGCAGGCAGCAAGCTCAATCCCCACCTTCCTCTACCTACTTTCTCTGATGGTAAACCTTACACACTTAATGGCTCCCAAAACGTCCCTGGGAGAATTTCTCTGTTATGTGTGGAATCAACTGATTTTCCTTAAAAGGTACATTCTTCAAAGCCAGTCGTGCATAGACTTTGCCGGGAGCCCTGTAACCAGGGGGACGACATGGCCTCGTCCCCCAGCTCCAGTTACAGCCGTCGTCCTGCATAATTATTAACGACGCCTCCTTGCCATCTCAGGAGGACGCTGGTTTGGAGGCCAGATGGTAAGGTCGCTTGACCTTTAGCTCAGCCTTAAATTGCTCTTGCAGGTGAGGAGGGTGGAGCTGAAGGCAGAGGAGGGGGGCTGCTTGGATTCCCTGTGGCCCCCACATCTTCCCTGCTGCCTCTCGGTCACCGAGGTGGAGGGAGGGGAGGGAACAGGCTGCACATCAAGGTCTGGTTCTGAAACAGGGAGAAAACCAGACTAAGTGTCCCTGTCCCAGGGCCCCACTGCTTCCAGGAATTCCAGGAAAATTCCTGCCAGGTGTTCCTGCTCTTCTGACACCTCCCCCCTCCCCAGCCCCACCTCCACCCCCCGGGTCTGGGAAACGCGGCCACTGTGGCTCAGCGCCCGCTGCAGCCACACCCTCGCTCACCTGGGCTCATGGTGCTGCCCAGCCAGGGTCTGGGGCTGCACTTCTGTCTTCATCTCCTTCTCATACGGCAAGTCCATTTGCTTAATTCAGTTTTGGCTCCATTTGACACTTTCTTTGAGGACCGTAATTTAGGTCAACAGTTAACTGAAATCCAAGACTTTTAACATGTATTTCCTTCAGGTCACGGGTCTATTACATGAATGAGTGAATGAGATGGATGGAGAAAGGAGTAGCTTAGGTAAATTTGTGGGAAAACAATTAGGATGAATCTTAGCATTAAATTTGCCTTCATGAGAGTATTCCTCTGCCTGCTGTGGAAACTATGATGTTTGGGCCCAAATAACACAGGGAATTGGGAAGAGAAATCTCAGGTTTTGTTTGGGGGAAGGAGCAGGGCGGGAATGGGGCCTTTAGCAGGCGACTTAAGCTCTCTGAGATAAGCTTGTTGTTTAGTCACCAAGTTGTATCCTACTCTTTGCCACCCCATGGACTGCAGCAAGCCAGGCTTCCCTGTTCATCACCAGTTCCCACAGTTTGCCCAAGTTTATGTTCACTGAATTGGGCATGCCATCCACCCATCTCATTCTCTGTTGCCATCTTCTCCTTCTGCCTTCAATCTTTCCCAGTATCAGGGTCTTTTCCAGTGAGCTGGCTCTTCACATCAGGTGGCCAAAGTATTGGAGTTTCAGCTTCAGCATCAGTCCTTCCAATTCAGGGTTGATTTCCTTTAGGATTGACTGGTTTGATCTCCTTGCTGTCCAAGAGACTCTCAAGCGTCTTCTCCAGCACCACAGTTCAAAAGCATCAGTTCTTTGGCACTCAGTCTTCTTTATGGTCCAACTCTCACATCCATACATGACTACTGGACCTCACCTTCCTCCTCTGTAAAACCAAGATGACACTACCTGCTTCACAGGATGATTAGAAATAGGGAGACATTCTTTATATAAATCCTTTATATAAATAGACAATTGCCTGGCACTAAGTCATCACTTGGAAGCACTCTTGGTGATGCTGGTGTTTATTCTCAGCAGCCCCCAGATGCAGCTCTGGGACGCTACTCAGCGTCCTCTGACCACTTCTCCCTCATTCCCAAGCCAGGCTCATTGAGGCTTCTTTTTGCCCCCTGAAATGCTTCCCACCCATCCTATTCCTGCCTGAGTGTTTTATAAACTCATGAAGTCCCGTCTCACCATGATGGCCTCCTGAGGCCTCTATCTCTCCTCTGAGTTCCTTCCTTCCCTTAGTATTGACCACATGCTGCTTTGGGTTGCCACCTGCTCCTCTGTGGACAGCTGTGGTCTTATCTCTCCAAAGAGATGGTCAGGTCCTTGTAGATGGGAAAGCTTTCTTTTGTATGCCCTCCAGGTAAAAGTGCTGGCTTCTGCACATAGTGGGGTCTAATGACAGCTTACAGGATATCAGATGCACCCTCCTCTCTAGCACTGGGCTTTTATGGGAAGACGAACTTGAGAACAGTGGAGTGTTTATGCCTCAGATTCCTCTATTTCCCAACAATATCCTCGGGATTGCATCTGTTCTCTCCTCCATCCTCATTTCCCAACATGGACTTCTGGGTGTGCAGTGGACACCCAAGAATGGAGTGACCCCAGGCTCTGAGGGGGTTGCAGAATGCTGTGGTTCAGCTAAGCCAGGAGACTGATGCTGGAAGCATGAACATCCTGCCCAGTAAAGTGTTGGTCCCAGAGCCAAGGCTGATGGCCACCCTGGCTTCTTTTGCCACTTCAGCATAGTATCTCCAAATAGCCCTTTATTGGCTAAGAACATCAAGCCTGGTCTTGGGAGGACTGCTGTGCGTGTGTGTGCCTGTGTGTGTGTATGTCTGCATGCGTGTGTACATGTAGAGAGCAAGTAGAGAGGGTTGAAGGAGTGGGGAGAAGGTGGGGCTGAAACTTCATCCAGGTTGATCCCATATATTCAGATGTGCAACAGATATAGGAACTGTGTGAACATGAGTTTATAGTCATGGAAATCTTTTTTTTTTTTTAATATTTATTTGGCCATGCTGGGTCTTCATTGTGGCATGTGAGATCTTTATTGTGACATGTGGGATCTAGTCTCCCACCAGGGTTAAACCCGGGCCCCCTGCATTGAGAGCTTGGAGTCTTAGCCCCTGGACTGCCAGGGAAGTCCCGCCGTGACATCTTTTCTTCAATCTAAAGTTTATTTAGAGTCTGTACATAAAGCACACCAAGGTGGAGCTGCTCTGGAAGAACCCGAAGTTGGATTCAAGGATGCTCCACCAAGAACATTGTCAAAACTTGTACCATAAACCTCATTTTTTCTTGCCATAAAAAGGAGGAATAGCAGTGTCTTTCTCACTGGTAGAAAGTGCCTGGCATGTGAGACCTGACGTGTAGGGCTCATTTACATTTCACGTTTCTCTCTGAGGTTATGGAGCCTAAAGGTGGTATTGTGCTCAGGGCTCCTGCCTCCTTTCTGCTCTGCTGGTGACGAACGGCAGACAGGAGGTGGTGCAGACGCAGGAGGTGCAGTGTTAAGGGCACCATGTCCTTGGCAGCGTTGTCTGCGTCCAGGGCGGAGGTGACAGGGTTCCCCTGAGAAGCGCAGAGGGGTGCAGTGTGTCTGTGTGAGGCCTGGGAGGGATGAGGCCCAAGGGTGTGTGGGGGGTGCATGTCCTGCTGTGTGTGGTCCCTCCAGACTTGCAGGCCATGGAGGCTGGGGTTTGGGTGGCACTCTGGCTGTTGGAGGCAGTGCTTCCAGCAGAGCCAGTGGGTGTTGAGGGGCCACGGGTGTGGGAATGGCACCCACCCTCCCTGCTCTGAGGTGGCTGGTTTGCTCCGCGTCCCTGTGAGCAGGCAGCGTGTCCCAGGCTGTGTGGGAAAGGAGGGCCGCCCAGGGGTGGAGACAGCCTGGGAGGGGCCTGGGAGGGAGGCCGGAATGGACGTCTTGAGGGAATAAGGAGAAAAGGCTTGGAAACCCGGATAAGGCACTTCTCCAGCACTTGGCTCTCTTTATCTCTGAAAATTAAAGCCAGGCCTCTGCTGGAACATTCCGCTTGAGATTCTGCTGGGGAACTTAAAAGACTGGGGAGGAGTGGGTGGCGAGTGGACTCTCTTGCCTCAGTTGATGGTATATGTGTTGGGGTGGGCGGCACCGTGTTTTGGTTTTTATCCATGCATCAGTTGATTCCTGAGCACCTGGATTCCAGACCCTGGCTTCAGGGGTGGGTGAAACCGCGGTCATGGTTCCTGCTCTCATAGAGCTCACCATCTAGTGAAGCAGGCAGACCACCAAACCGATGAAGATAGGATATGATATTTTTCATCCTGGAAAATATCAATAGTATATTATATTTATTAGCACATAATATAGTATCAGTACTAATAACATGCTAATCTATTAGTATATAATACATATAAATAGAAAATTAATAATACATATATATATATACGCATGTGTGCTAAGTTGCTTCAGTTGTGTCCGACTCTTTGCAATCCAATGGACTGTAGCCCGCCAGGCTCCTCTGTCCATGGGATTCTCCAGGCAATACTGGAGTGGGTGTCCATTCCCTTCTCCAGGGCATCCTCCTAACCTAGGGATTGAACCTAGGTCTCCCACATTGCAGGAAAATTCTTTACTGTCTGAGCCACTGGGGAAGCCCATATGTATAATACATATATATCCTGTCTGGAGAATCCCATGGACAGAGGAGCCTGGTGGGCTATAGTCCGTGGGGTCACAAAGAGTTGGACACAACTGAGTAATACTTTCACTTTCATATATATATATAATGCATATATATACACACAACATATATACATATATACAGTAATTAACATGCACTTATTAACATGTAACATGTAAATATATACATACATGCTATATAGTATGTCATACAGTGCCTATACTCTATTGGCTACATACGTGTGTGGATGCACAATCCCTTCTGACTCTTTGGGACTCCATTGACTGTAGCCTGCCAGGCTCCTTTGTCCATAGAACTTTCCAAGCAAGAATACTGGAGTGGGTCCCCAGGTGGATACAGGATGCAAGAGGAGATTCGAAATAAGAATAACTCTGCCCTGGGAGTCAGAGAGAGCAGGTTGTCTGTCCAAGATTGTGTCTGTCTCTGTGTTGGGGTGGAGAGGGTAGTGGAAGGTATTCCAAGTGAAGTTATCAACACCTCCTGGGCAGGGATACTGGGGAGAGAAAGACACTCACATCCGGTCAGCCCGGGCCAGGCCTGGGAACCCGCGCTCACCCTGGACTGTCCATCCCAGCTCACAGAGGGCAGTGTCCATCCAGGCCCCCCCACGCCCGCTACCAACACGCACAGCTCCTATCAGCTGAGTACAGTCCAGGCTTCAGGCCTTCCTGACGACAGCAGTGCTGAATTGGCCAATGTGGGAAGGGAGCAGAGGATGGGGGAGCGATGCCCGTCCCATCCGTGAGCTCTTCGCCAGAGGGGTCAGCGCAGCCGTGGGGAGGGGCAGCTGCCTGTGCTGTTGCTCAACCTCCGGCACGTGGAGTGTGATGGCCCGGGTCAGCTGGCCATCTGTGTCTTGTTGAGCATCCCTACTCCTGGGAACCCTGTTCTCTGGCCCATCTGTCCAGCTGAAGGGGAAGTTTGCAGGCACAAGGATATTCTTGCTGTGTTTCTCCAACCAAGCAGATGCTCAGAGCAAATAAATAGACCAGGAAGCTCGTAGAGGCTGTATCAGGCGTAGCTGAGACATACTGTCATTTTTGAAGGCTGTTGATGTGCTTGAAGGGATCAGTGTTCAGGACCAGATGGTATCTGACTGTGTACTGAGGCCAGGTTTCTCAGATCACCCCTGATCATGGGATTTGCTTCATGCTTTACAGTTTCCAAAGTCCTGAGATCACCAGCCAGAAAAGTGTGGATGGGGGCCTTGCATTCAAGTTCTTGGCCTCCAGATCCTGGGCTCTTTTTGCCTGTGCAATTCTCAGCCTTGGTAGGTCCGTGCAGAGAACTCAAGAGGGCCCCTGGGAAACTGCAAGCTTGCTTTGACTGCCTGTGTGATCGGAGTGCTTATAGACTCCTCACTTCCTTTAGGTGAACAGGCCCCAGGAAACCTGTAGGTCAGATGTTTGGCTCCAGGAACCGTGCCCTCCAGTCACACCTGCCTCACCCTGGGGGCCCAGCTGCATCACCAAACAGACCTGGGCTTTGGGACCCAGCCTCCTTTGGCAGGACCCTGGGTGAATTCCCTCACTGCCCTGGGTCTTGGCTTTCCTCCCAGTAAAACGGGGAACCGGCCCTTGCTTATGTGGTTTTGTGAGGATTCACAGGGGAACGTTCAATAGCTGTGACCTCCCTTCCCATTTCTCCCCTGGCTTGCTCCTCATCTCTTCTGGCAAAAAAAAACCTCTCATCCAATTACTTGGCTACACTTGACTGCCCCGTTTTCAGGCCACTCCATATGGTCACCCAGCCCCGTCCTGGTCCCTGTGAGACCGGGTACTTGGCTACTGTACAGCTCCCTGCGAACACGCTGATAAGGGTTTGATAGGTTTGAATGACATAACTCTATGCAGCATCTCTCAGGGTCCGTGGGGCATTGGCTCCTGACCCCCACGGACACCAAAATCGTCAGATCCTCCAGTGCCTGGTATAAAGTGGTGCAGTGTTTGAATATAACCTCCATACACCCTCCCACACACTTTAAATCATCTCTAGATTACTTACAATATCCAATACAGTGTTCAGTTTGGTTCAGTCACTCAGTCATGTCTGACTCTTTGAGACTCCATGGACTGTAGCATGCCAGGCCTCCCTGTCCATCACCAACTCCCGGAGTTTACTCAAACTTATGTCCATGTCCACTGACTCGGTGATGCCATCCATCCATTTCATCCTCTGTCGTCCCCTTCTCCTCCCGCCTTCAATCTTTCCCAGCATTGGGGTCTTTTCAAATGAGTCAGTTCTGCACATCAGGTGGCCAAAGTATTGGAGTTTCAGCTTCAACATCAGTCCTTCCAATGAATATTCAGGACTGATTTCCTTTAGGAAGGACTGGTTGGATCTCCTTGCTGTCCAAGGGACTCTCAAGAGTGTTCTCCAACACCACAGTTCAAAAGCATCAATTCTTCGGTGCTCAGCTTTCTTTATAGTCCAATTCTCACATCCATACATGACTCCTGGAAAACCCATAGCTTTGACTAGATGGACCTTTGTTGGCAAAGCAATGTCTCTGCTTTTTATATACTGTCTAGGTTGGTCATAACTTTTCTTCCAAGGAGCAAGCGTCTTTTAATTTCATGACTGCAGTCACCATCTGCACTGATTTTGGAGCCCCAAAAAGTGAAGTCTGTGTAAATACTATGTAATTTCTTGTAAATACAATGTAAACGTTACATAAATGGTTTAAATACAATGTAAAGACTACATAACTACTAGCCAGTGAATGACAAATTCAAGTGTCACTTTTTGGAATTTTCTGGAATTTGTGTGTGGTGTATGGTGTGTGTGTGTGTGAATATTTTCAGTCCGCAGTAGGTTGAATCCATGGATGTGGAACCCATAGATAATAGAAGGCGGATACAGTGCTGAGCATTGCTGGCTTGTCCACTTGTTCAGTAGATGTTAGCTCTGGCTGATACTGTTGTTAAGTGGAATTGATGAGGGAAAACTGAAACATTTCACAGAATCCTGGGCCTGGAAGAGAACTTTGTGAACATTCTTCTCCATTTCCTGCTTTGTCAGATGACCTTGTGGCAGAATGAGTTCAGCTCTGGGTGTAGATCCCAAAGGAAGGAGGCCCGTTTTTCACCTAATTTGGGATGTCTTCCCCCAGTAGGAGAGTGTTTGGATGTTGGGTGGCCCCAAAGACAAGTATCTACCATGCTCTTTGACCTTGTGGGTCCGGCTCTCAAAGACCTTTGCTCTCAATGCTGGTCTCTGCTACCCCGGCAGTGCTGAAGGCTGTATTACTGAGGAGCTTTCTCCCTCGCTCTTGGGAGCATCCACTTCTTGAATTCTTGACTGGTCTTTTCTCTGGAAAATGGATGCCATTTTTCTTTGAATGAAAAGAGATGCAACTGCTTACCTGTAAAGAAGATTCCCTCTTCCACTGACACTTTACCACCAGCAGGCTCTTCTTGCCTTAGACTGGACACCACAGGTAGGCAGGAGGGACAGGGTCACTTAGTCAGTTTCTCTCTGACTTTTTCAGCTTTTCTCTGCCTTGACAAGTGGTATAAATCACACTCTCATTGGTTGGGACCAAGTTAAAAAACCTCAGAGTCAGCTTTTCGGCTTGCTTTCCTCCTCCCCTCCCTCCTTCCTTCCTGCTCTCTTTCTCTCTTGATATTTTGATGAATCTAGTTCACCTGACCGCGGGCTTACCTCCTAGAATCAGAAGAAATGGTTGGGGAACATGCTTGAGGATGTGGATTTTGAGCCTCTTTGGAATTCTAACAGTACTTGTACTGCTTTACTATAATGAGAAAATCTGACTCTCCATAAAATGGTCTGAGATCATTCATCTTTCTTTTTTAAAAATATACATATATATTTTTAAAATTTAGTTAATTAATTTGTTTGGCTGTGCCGGGTCTTCATTGCCCCTGCAGCATGTGGGATCTTAGTTTCCCAGTCAGGGTTGGAACCCACGACCCCTGCATTGGAAGGCAGCTTCTTAACCACTGGACCACCAGGGAGGTCTCAACAATCATCTTTCAAAGGGTCCCTCCTAATTTGTCGGAGCACTAGGATCATCTGCAGGGGCAGGGGGTAGATTATACCGACCCTTGCTTTGCTTCCCTTTCCTTCTTGCCACTTGATCTTCAGCCGGTTGGTTATTTCCTAATCTGGCCACTGGTGGATGGGAGAAGGATGAGGGGGTGAAACTCATTCTTAGGTCTTTACATCTCATGGGCGCTCTCTCCAGGAAAATGTTCTGTGTGGATAGTGCAAGATGAATGTGTTAAAATGAACATGCATGGTGTACCCATGCCTTTCTGCCACCTTTCAAATGTCCTTCCTCTCCACGTTATCTCTTCATTAGGTCTAGGAAACTTGCCAAAGCTGGCACGACCTAGGGGGTCTAAGAAACCCTGCAGACCTTAGGATTTGTTAGCAGAAGCTATGGCTGTTCCAAACAGAAAACGGACAAAATTTCACAAGTGTCCAGACTTCTGCAAAGGTGAGAGGTAAGTCTCTTTATAAAATCAGTTTGCCTCGAAAGGGTTAAATGACGAGGGGTGTAACATTCCCTTTCTGGTTTAACAGGTCACATTCTCAAGGTGAATCCAATTGGAGTAGTACAGTTTGGGGAGGCAGTGGTTCCTTAATCACTGGAATGTGTCAACTACACATGGGCACTTGCCATCTACCTCTGCAAGGATTAGATCATGTGCTGCTCCAGCTGCTGACCTTCAATACTCCCTGAAAGGAGTTCAGGGTGGAGAGCAGAAATGAGGCCCTCTGTGCCTGGGGAAAAACTGGCAGGACAGGTTTTCAGATAGTTAGATATTTTCAGGAGCTGATTTTATGAGCCTCATTCTTGTATCTCCTCAAATCTAGAAAAGCATTAAAACCCTTCGTGGTGACTGCTATTTCTCATGACTAGCAGAAAGCGTCACAAGACAAGCAGAAACCTTCTGGAAAAAATATGTGCTTAACTGCATGTACTCTCCCTTCACCAGAATCACATATACATTGTCCTTCCCCAGGACCTCTTTGGAGCAGTCTCTCAGAGCTATCTGAGGAGCTGTCTGACTGTAGTCCTCATGTTGCCCCCAGTAAAACCTGATTCACAACTCTCAGGTTGTGACTTTTTTTTTTTAAAGTGTACAGATGTTAGCATTATGAAGAAGTTCCTGATCACCCAAAGACCAGAACTATAACCCACCTTTCAACTTAAGGCTTTGTGGGTCACAGAGAGCCCAGAGTTCTGAGCCCTATCAACACGCGTGACTTCAGTGTCATGGGCAGATGGCATTATCAAGTCCCAACTACTCGTGACCTTTAGCTCTGCTTTTCCTCCCTTCTTTTGCTCTCTCCCCTTCCCTGGGGGATGGAGACCTGAGACCCAGAGCCACATTCCTGCATTATCACACTTCCTTCTGCAGACTGAACAGGCTCATTCTGGGACATAGATCTGTGTGAAAGCTCTCCAGGGCTGGTGGGAACGCTGCCCCCAGAACCTGAATTGTTTCAGAAGCTTATCTTCTGGCACTTGCTCCTCCAAAGAAAAAGGTTTAGGCAAGAGGGTAAGAGAGTCAGTCCAAGGGTATGTGAAGAGGAACTTTCTAGTCAGACTCACGGCCCACCCCAGGGATGACCGTGAGAGTGAAATAAATCTTGCCTAAGCCCCTCATCTACAATTTGTAAGAAATAAATGAATATGTCCAACTTCCTATTTACTTGACCACACTCAGGGTCATTATCATTGCCCTTTTATTAGCGACTCTGGGTCCAAAGAGCTTTGGGCCCAATGGGTTACCAGGTGGAGTAGCCATCCCTTACAGCTACCCTGAAACAGGAGCTGAGGCTTGTCAGTTTCACTGGGAGAGGGTGTGGGGCAAGCTGGTGCCACGGCTGACATCTCTGTGGGATGCTAAAAGAGTTTTAGTGAGGAATGGGGCTAGCTCTATGTGTATATATAGAAACATGAACATGCACAAGTTATTGTTCAGTCACTAAGTCATGTCTGACCCTTTGTGACCCCACGGACTGCAGCATGCCAGGCTTCCCTGTCGTTCACCATCTCCCGGAGCTTGCTCAAACCCATGTCCATCAAGAGGCAATGTGTTTTTGTTGGGTCCTCATCTTTGCTTCAGATGGGTGCTTGGATTTGAGTTCGGGGGTGGCAGATGAGGGGTGGTGCTGGTGGAGGGGGAGGGGTGGGGGACCTGGAGCTGGGGGAGAGGAGGGGCTGCGGCAGGAGTTGGGGGAGGAATGCGAAACGTGGGTGGCATGAGAACAGATTTTACGACTGAATAGAGCTTAAAAATTCTTTGGCTGAAGTCAAAGGATAATTTTTTATGCTGAAGAAATGATTTTATTTTTTCCCCTTCTCCTCTTTGATTCCTTTTGTGTAATAATTTGCCAGACTCCCTCCAAAAAATCCCCCAAATGAGTTCAGGGTGTGTAGAGTGCAGCTGAGCTCCGTGGGAAGGAGTAGCTGCAGGTGCAGAGAGGGCTCAGCTGGTTTGGGGACAGGTTCCCCGGGCTGCTGGCCTCTGCCCCTGCCAGGAGGCCAGATCCCTGCCTCACTCATTTGGAAAGCCTGCTCTTTATCTTTTGTTTTGGTTTCCATTGGCATTTTCTTTCTTGCTTTGAAACTGTGTCCAATCAAATTGGCACAGAGGAGGCCTGAGTAGACCAGTTGGAGCCATCTCATTACTGCTGCCTATCGGATTCTGGGATTTCTACTTCCTGCCCCATCCTGTCTTCTGACCCCAGCTCACTCTGCCTCTTCTGACATCACCTTTATCCTCCTTGACTGTGTCTATAACTCTGCCCAGACATTTCGGTATTAGGAGTGGGGGTGGTGGAGTCATGTGTGTGTGTGTGTGTGTGTGTGTGTTCAGGTGCTCAGTCATGTCTGCCACCCCATGGACTGTAGACTGCCAGGCTTCTCTGTCCGTGGGATTCTCCAGGCAAGATTGCCATTTCCTTCTCCAGGAGATCGTCCCAACCCAGGGATGAAGCCTGCACCTCCTGTGTCTCCTATGGTGGCAGGTGGATCCTTTACCACTGTGCCACCTGGTGAGAATCATAAAGAAACCATTAAGAGAATGATTTAAGGAACCGTCAAGGAATACATTTCACCAACATCAGGAGCCATTCAGAACCTCACTGGCCCCACAGTTTCTTCATTCTGCAGACAGAACACTGAGTTACAGGGAGACGAAACGGATCTCATGCTTGCTTTAATGAACTAGTAACAAGTGTGGCCTTTGGGTACTTCATTTGGTCCTCTGAACAATTTACATCCTCTTCTTACCCAACTGGAGATACTGAGGAGACAGATGGATCATAGAAATTCCTAGTTGGAGAAATGCTTACAGAACATTGGCATAGAGGGGTCTTCATTCGTGCTCTGGGACACTCCCTCACAAGTGACCGGCTCGGCTCCAGACCAAAGAGCTCCAAGCTTAATGACTTAATACCTTGAGCTTTGGCAGGTTGGAAACTCCTTGAGTTTCACCTGCCTTCCTTATTTAATTGATGAATACAGTGAGCCAGATTATCAAAAGAAGACAGATGTCTTCAACCAAGAGCTCTACCTACTTGCAATCTATTCATTACTCTTAAACACACACATTCGCACACATGCAAAGCAAAGCCCAAATATTTTAATGTTTAGTTGCTATTTATGAAGACATGTGGAAATGCTTTAAATGATCCTAGGGATAAAACTGTTTGAAGTTTTTGTTAAAAATGATTTTTTGGGCAAGGTGGGAGAAGATTGTTGTCAATGTAAATAAGCATGGCATGGGACAGTCTAGATTTTTATATCTTAAGAACATAAATGGTGGTGATGTAGTGACAGTAGATAAGGTCCAAATGTCAGATAAGAAAGTTGAGACTGTTGATTAAACTTCTTTTTCATTGACAATAAGTGATTTTTCTCTGAATGTTGAAGTAACAAAGTTTGGGATGATAAACCAGGAAAGAAGAACTCGAAGATCCACCATCATTGTGCCTCTACTGGAAGTGCTTTGCCTGCTGCAATCCTAAATAGAAAGATCTTCCTTGGCCCCCAAGGGGCTGGGCAGTCACAATTAACACAAAAAAAGCCAGAAAGTATGAATTTCATCAATATGAAATTCATCTATGCAATTGTGCAATGAAATCTGATTTCAATATAACCTAATATCTTGCTTTGTCTAAATACAATTTTTTTCTTTTTTTTGGTGGGTGATTAGTTGGCTCAGATGGTAAAGAATCTGCCTGCAGTGCCAAAGACCCAGATTTGATCCTTGGATCTAGAAGATCCCCTGGAGAAGGGAATTGCTACCCACTCCAGTATTCTTACCTTGAGAATCCCATGGTCAGAGGAGCCTGGTGGCTACAGTCCAGGGGTTACAAAGAGTCGGATGCGACTTAGCTACTAAACAGCAACAAGTATAGCCACAGCCCTCGAGAAGCAAAAGGAGTCGGTAGACTAGGCTGTTTCTCATCATAGATGGCCCAGATGGTCTGTGATGAAGCTCATGGGGAAAGATGGTGAGCGACGCAACTGAAAGACAAGAAGCCCAGATGAGCAGAACTCCAGGTATCAAACCAGCAGATGGCAGCTGAGCAAATTCAGGGAGAGAAGTCTTGGTTTACGTGTGGTGCGGAAACACTTGAGTTCATGCCAGACCATTGGAGGTTCATTTTCTAACGCTGAGTCCCATGTTCTGCTGTCTTACTGCTGACCCCTGCTCTGGTTCATTCCATGCCCCTTATGCTGGATGCCCCAACAGCACGCAGCACCGTCCTTCAATTCCGTGAGTCCTGGGGCCACCAAGTCAGCTGGCCTCCTGTCCTTGTTTGGTCATTCTGCTCGTATGTGGACACTGGGATTTCCTGAATGCCTTCAGGGAGCAGATGTGGGGAGGAGATGTCCCAGAAAGTGGAGGGGTTACGCAAGGCAGAGGTCGAAGGAAGCACTTGGTTCTAAGTGGGGGCTAGTGAGGAATAACATTTTTACTTTTTGAACCCAACTGTAAGATTTTCTTAATGAAAACCACCTAAGGAGATTTAAGGGCTGATCTCGTGGTTACCATTTGTTCTCGGGAGGTGTTTGAACATCTCCCGTTGTCAGTTGTCACCTCTATACAATAAGCGGACAGAAATGAGTTCACTTTCACAAGATGTTACTTCAAACCCATCCTTCTTGATTGGGTGGGTGGGTTGTTTGTCCCGAGGCATCTGCTCTTTAGTACAGCCCATCTCACGACTCATATACCATTTTTTCAGATGCTGGGTTAAAGCCTGTGGTTTAAGAATAGGCTTTTTCTCTGTGGGAAACTGAAAGGCTGTGTTTGGATGATGCTGGCCACGGGCCTCTTTAGCACAGTTAATTAATTCTAATGACAAATATTTACTGTGTGTCCAACAAAGCAGGCCATGCTCTCACTGATGGAGATGCTCTGATGTGGTAATGGAGAGCGGGTTTGAAAAATTAATGATTTTTAAATGTAGTTCCCAACCCAAGACTCTGCAGACACAAAGACAGGCATTATTCTGGCCTAAAAACCACTCTTGACAGGGAGGGGGTGGGAGGGGCGTGCCCACGAGGTCTGGGTTGGCGATTTCCCTTCCTTCCTTTCTGTAGCTGGGGGACGGGAGGCAGGGCTTGGCCCTGGGCCAGTGTTTGTAATCCTCCCAGCAGGCTCCCACATCTTCTGGGTGGGCCTGCATCTTTTGTTACATATTTGTCCCCCAACCCCGACCACTTCTGAACTCTCACGGAGAAGGCGCCCAGGAGGCGGTCAGCAGGGTAGGCGGGCTGGTGGGCGCCCTCAGGCCTAATTTGTTCGGCTTCCCTTCAGCCCCACAGCACTAATTCATTTGTTTGCATTTGGGGAGGGAAAAAAAAAACAAAAAAAACCACTTTCTTTATTGTCTATCCTTTATTTCCTGGAATTTGACATGAAAGTTGTTATTGTTTTAGTTAGTGGCCTCCAAAGGAATAAACCATTTGAACAACAATTCTCCGTGGCAGGGGTTTCAGATGCTTTGACTTTTAAGCCTGGGTGTCCGTTCTGTTAGTATCGAATGTGCACTGAATTTGGGGTGGTGAAAAGGGGGGCTGTATTTATTTTTGAACTCTTTTAGGCTCTAATGAAAGCCAGCTGCCTCTCCAACAAGTGCATTGCTTTTCCCATAGAGACCCTCACAGTCAAGCTAAAGCCACACGGGCTTCTTGTGTGTTGACTTTTCCTCCGTTGATTTTCTTGGGTTTCACCCTTTATCTTTCAGTCTTTCAGCCCTTGACGGTAGATTAATTGGTGCCATCTGCCGGAGCCCTTCTGTGTTTCTGGCACTCTTGGCACTTTCAATTTGTGGGGGACAGACTTTCCATCACTCAGTCTTGGGGGCGAAAGTGGTGGGTGCCTCCTGACATGGGTGGCCCCTTGGGTTTGAGTCTGTGATGAGGCCCAGCTTCTCTGCGGGCCGTGTATAACCCCGATGCCAGGTCCAAACTGGGCACATGGTTTCGTCTGCCAGGAGAACATTCCTTCACGCTTGCCGTTCCACTGGGCAGGTCCAGTCACCGTTTCACCAAGGAGCAGCGCTGAATTGAAATCCTGACCTGGGTTTACAGGCTGATGAGTGGGCGGGCGATGGAGTGGAGGGGAGCACGGTGGCTGGCCACCTCTGCCGGTTTGGTCACCTGAGAACGCAGAGGAATGATTTAGTGGCTGCTTCCTTCACCTAGTATGTGGGATGCAGGCCCATGAGGGAAGGCACTGCCTTTTCTCCCTGTAATCGAATGCTTTTGGCAAGGATGCTTTGCAGTGATTAAACATGGGGCAATGAGGTGAGCTATAAATGCAAACCTCCATGACGGAAAATCCAGAAGAAATAGGTAAGGAAAAGAAGACGGGGTGAAGACTGCCTGAGAGAAAAAGAAGATTAAAAGTGAGTGAAGAGTGGAACTTCTCTGGTGGCCCAGTGGTTAGGACTCTGTGCTTCCACTGCAGAGGCCACAGGTTCCACCCCCGGGTGGGGAACTAAGATCCCACAAGCTGCATGGTGTGGCCAATTAAAAAAATAATAATGATAATAAAAGTCTTAAAAAAATAAGTGAAGAGAAGAATAAAGGATTACTGGGATTAAATGGGAAAGTTAAAAAAGATGAGTAAAACATGAGTAATGGAATCAAAGAAGGCATAGGAAGACTTGCTCTCTTGCCCCTCCCCTGAAAAAGAGAGAAGGGTTAGGGGAGGGGTTGACGGGGGAGATTGAATTTATAGGCTGATGAGAATAAGGAGTTCAGAGATTTTTAGGTCATCGGACTCTCCTGAAGCTGTGGGTAATGTGCACTTGAGAAAGATTTGGGCAAATTTCCGCAGAACCAATTTGGAGAACATGATATAGTGTGTCTGACTCTTTATGGAGGACCTGCTCTGTAGGACCAGAGAAATGCACACAGCTGAGGCTTTATCACCGTATCCGGTTTCCGTGTAGTTTTCTTTCTTTTCTGGTTCCCACCACACTGGTCTGTGTTCACGGATATTTAGCTCTGGAGTCTCTTCAGCACAGTGAATTGCTTCTATCATTCATTTGATTGGTTTTAGTATGTTTTCTCGTTGCTCACAAGACAGATTCTTGGGGACAAAGAGAGTGGCTTATTATTCTTTTGTGATGTTCAGAAGCATTTCGGGGTGATGAGCAGGTGGTAGGAGTCCTGGGAGATGGGGCCAACAGTGACTTCATGGGAGAAGCTAGCTTGCCTCCCTCCCTCCCTCCTCCCTCCCTCCACCCTCCTCCCTCTCCCCTTCTCCTCCCCATCCTCTCTTTTTTTTTTTTCACATCCTCTCCTCCTTCCTTTCTTCCATCCAATATTTATCAGACACAGACCGCATGCCCTACACAGTTCTAGGCCCTGAGCATGAGCAGCAGACAATCTCTGATGAAGCTTACATTCCAGCAGGGGACGAAGACAACACAACAAAATGAGTGTACACACAATGCCATGGGCCACCCGGGGAGGGGGAGAGGGTGGAGAGGCAGTAGCAGAAGCAGGGCAGGGACTTGAGCTTGTACAGGGTGCAAGAAGTGTCCTTTTTACATGCGTGACCTTAGAGTGGAGACCTGAGTGGTGTGGGAGGGCCTCTGGGGGAGGAGTGTCCAGGTGTAGGGAACAGGGAGGCCTGGAGGATGCGCCCGGCGTGTCTGCAGCAGCAAGGAGGCTGGTGGGCTGGAGAAGGGTCGGGAGGCCTGGGTGAGGTCAGACAGGGACCAGCGCTGGGACTACGCAGGTTCTTTCAGCCAGGGTAGTAAGAGTATCAGATTCTTCTCTGGGTGAGATGGGGGGCTCCAGGGCGGGGCTGGGAGCCTGCAGGGGCTGGTGTGGTTGTCTAGGCAGGAGATAACGCTGATGGATTGGCTGAAGGGTTTGATGAGGGGAACAACAGAAGTACAAGAGGCAAAGATTGCCCAAGGCTTTGGGCCTTGTCAGCAGGTGTGTTTGTAACCCGAGTTTCATGACTCTGGACAAGTCCTAGAATGACAGAAGCCCGGGATGGGCTTGCGCCTCAGTTTCCTCCTGACTGGTCTGGGCTGATGAACACTGGGACGGTGGCAGCCACGGCAAGCCTCACATCATGTGGGTGCTGCACAAGTGAGGTTCAGGATAAGTCTGTCATTCTACACATATTCACAGGGCTCTGTTATGGCCTGGTTCTGGCCGGTAGTTCAAGAAGTATAAACTTCTTATCCAGCCAGAATCTACTACTGTTTTGGGAGATGAACACTTGACTTCAAAAAAATCCAATCCATTTCTCTTCAGTATGGTTGAAGGTGGTCAGTGCCCTGTGACCACTGGGCACTGCAGTTTTATGTTCATAGCAAAGTTGAGCAGAAAGTACAGAGATTTCTCACATGCTTCCTGCCTCCACATACACAGTTTCCCTGCTATTAACATCCTCCATCAAGGGATGCACCTGTTACAGTCAATGAACCTACAGTGACAGTCATCACCACTCATACTCTATGGTTTATATTACATAGTTCAGTGGCCCCCAACCTCCAGGATGTGGGTTGGTACCTCCTGTCAGATCAGTGGCAGCATTAGCTTAGAAGTAAAGTGCACAATAAATGTAATGACTTGAATCATACCCAAACCATCCCCCACCCCCCACCCAGCCAACCCAGGTCCGGGGAAAAATTGTCTTCCACGAAATCAGACCCTGGTGCCAAAAAATTTGGGGACCTCGGATATAGTCCACTCTTTGGCAGAAAATTCCATGAGTTTTGACAGATATATAATAACAGGGTACCATCATTATAGTATCACACAGAATGGTTTCACTGCCCTAAAAATCCTCTGCATGATTTCAGTTCCACCAACTCATTCCTCCTTCCCCACCCCTCATCACCTGCCTCCCCGACCCTGATCTTTTTATTTTCTACCTTGTTTTGCCTTTTCCAGAGTGTCACAGAGTTGGAATTATGCAGTACATAGCCTTTTCAGATTGGCATCTTTCACTTAGTAATGTGTATTTAAGTTTCCTCCGTGTCTTCTTATGGCTTGATAGCTCATTTCTTTTTAGTGCTGAGTAATATTCCATTGTTTGGATGGACCAGTTTGTTTAGTCCATTCAGCCTACCAAAGGATATTTTAATTGCTCCCAAGTTTTAGCTGTTGTGAATAAAGCTGCTTTAAATATCCGTGTGCAGGTTTTTTTGTGGACAGAAAATTTCAGTTTATTTGGGTAAGTACCAAGGAGCATGATTGCTGGATCATATGTATGGTAAAAATATGTTTAGTTTTGTAAGAAACGGCCAGGGGTAGGGAGTGAGAGAATTGGATGAAAGCAACCAAAAGGCACAAGTTTACTGTTATAAATATATTCTAGGGATGCAGTGTACAACAGATAGCAATAGTTGGCATTGCTGTGTGGTATATTTGAAAGTTGCTAAGAAAGTAGATTGTAAAAGTTCTCACCACAAAAGAAAAAACCTTTTTTTTTTTCTTTTTTCTGTATCTATATGAGATGATGTGGGTCTTCCCAGGTGGCATTAGTGGAAAAGAATTCACCTGCAATGCAAGAGATGTGAGTTCCGTTCCTGGGTGGGGAAGATCCCCTGGATGAGGGCATGGCAACCCACTCCAGTATTCTTGCCTGAAGAATCCCATGGACAGAAGAGCCTGGAGGGCTACAGTCCTTGGGGTCACAAAGAGTTGGACCTAACTTAGTAACCAAACAGCAACGAGATGATGTTTGTTAACTAAACTCACTAAGGTAATCACTTAACAAAAAGTGTAAGTCGTCATTATGCTGTGCCTTTAAACTTATACAGTGCTGCTTGTCATTTGTATCTCAATAAAAATGAAAAAAAAAAAAAAAAAGGAAATTGCTGAAGTGTCTTCCAACACATCTGTACCACTTTGCATTCCCACCAGCAATGAATGAGTTTCTGTTGCTCCACGTCCTCATCGGCATTTAATGGTGTCAGTGTTTTGGGGTCTGATCATTCTAATAGGTGTGCAGTAGTATTTCATCATTGCTCTAATTTGAAATTTCCTAACAACATATGATGTTGGTATCTTTTCACATTCTTATTTTCCATGAGTATATCTTCTGTGGTGAGGTGTCTTGTTTGGGTCTTTTGCCCATTTTCAATCATATTGTTCATTTTCTTCTTGTTGGGTTTTAAGAGTTTCCTGGTGTGTTTTGGATAAGAGTCCTTTACAGACATGTTCTTTGCAGATATTTTCTCCCCGACTGTGGCTTGTCATCTCATTCTCTCAACAGTGTGTTTCACAACCAGAAGTTTTTAACTATAACGAATTCCAGCTTATCTTCTTTCTTTCATGGATTGTGCATTTGGTGCTGTATCTAAAATGTCATCACCAAACCCAAGGTCATCCAGACATCCTCTGGTTTTACTTTCAAGGATTACAAGGTTTTACTCGGTGTTTGTTCAGCGCACTTTACGGACTGTTATATGGCTTCTGAAACTTTCCACTCACTTTCCCAACATCCCTTCCTTCTTACCTCTTCCTTAATACCCCATCTCACTTGAGAGAAAACCAGATTAGCATAACTCCCAACAGTTCAGTCTTCCGCATAACAGATATAAAGGTAAATTGTTTGGCTTCTTTTTTTAAATTTACTTTTTAAGGAAAATATGTTTTTATTACACATATTGCATATACACTGACTCCTTATCTTTTTTTTTTTTAAACTTTTTATTTTATATTGGAGTAAAGCCGATAAACAATGTTGTGATATTCTCAGGGGAACAGCAGAGCAACTCAGCCATTGTTTGACATCTAATGAACTTTGTTGGAGGATCCTGGGAGATCCAGGTCAATAGGTCAGTACTCATTGTTTTAATCACAGATGCCTATCTTCTCTCCTGTGGCCTCAGCTTTTGTATATTACCGTGCCTGCTGTCCATGGCTCCCTCCACCCCACCCTTTGCAACCTTGCCCTGGCTTCTCCCCCATCCTATCTGAGTCAGGAATAAACTGAGCTAAAACTGACTATAAAACTCCTTTAGTCAAGGCTTCTTTTTTGTTGACAAAGTTCTGGAAATGATGATGGTTGAGCCGGCTGGTGTATTATGTTCCAGTGAAAAATCGTGATGATGTGGAGAGCAACAGTGCCATGAAAACCTTCAATGCATCTGCACCTCCACTAAGGTTGTGGGTTACACCCAAGTGACCTCAGCGTCATTTTGATCCAGTTTGCATCTAGGACTGACTGCCAGTTGCTTTCAAAATCCTGTGCTGGCTTCACAAACCTCTGAAATGCGGCTTTCTTTCCCCGTTGCCTTTATTTTTGGCTTTGCTTTTGCTATGTGCAGTGCATAACCTTCCCTTAGGACCCAGAGGTTTAACCCTGACTCTTGGGGTAGGTTGCCTGTTAATGCACAATGACCCTGAGGAGCCAGAAACCCAGAAGTGCAATCAAGGAAAACTTCCAAAGAACTGAATATCTACCCTCCTGAAGCAAGTTCAAGGCTGACTCAGAAATCTGGTAATTGTTGTGTCCTTCAGCCCAAGGACGGTCACGTCCAGGGTGAAGCTGGGGCAAGCTTAGTTGCAAGGATGGGGTGGAGGAGGAATTATGTCATCCACCAGGATGGGGTGAAGTACTATTTGGGGAAACACTGTTCTGCCAGCAAGTTTTGTAGGGAAAGGGCTATTGATAAAATTATCAGGTATTACTGGAAAGGGTTATTTTAAAAAATACACACGATTAATTTGTAAGCAGGGAGACAGAAGTAAGGTTGAGATGGAGGATGGTGCACGATGAGAGTTGTTCAACAAAGACGTCTGAGCAAGGGAGAGAATCACCCGTGGGGGCTGGAGAGGCGCAGAGTCTGGAGAAGGGCCTCTAGGGTCAGCAGTAGACAGTCCTTGCATCCCAGGCACCAAGGAGCTGGAGAATTTACCTAAGATCCCAGCTGAGTGGGCGTGGATTAAGACCTAGGAATCTGTTTCCAAAACCAGCTCCCTCCCTAGCTCCATTCCCAGGTTAGGCTGATTAATGTGCAGATTTTGAACCTTTAGGTTTAGACAAGGGGTAGGCAAGAGCCTCTGGGCCAAATCCAACCTGCAGCAACTCTTTTTCACAGCCTTAAGAATGTTTTTTAGGGACTTCTCTGGCAGTCCAGTGGGCTTCCCTTGTGGCTCAGCTGGTAAAGAATCCACCTGCAATGTGGGAGATCTGGGTTCGATCCCTGGGTTGGGAAGATCCCCTGGAGAAGGGAAAGGCTACCCATGCCAGTATTCTGGCCTGGAGAATTCCCTGGACTGTACAGTCCATGGGGTCGCAAAGAGTTGGACATGACTGAGTGACTTTCACTCACTCACTTCACTGGCAGTCCAGTGGCTAAGGCTCCATGCTTCCAGTGCAGGGAATGCAGATTTAGTTTCTGGTTGGGCAACTTGGATCTCACATGCATGGTGCAGCAAAAAAAAAAAAAAAAATTGTTTTTACATTTAAAAATATATATAATTATATATATATATAACCAACTTAAAACCAAATATGCATATATATATAGATATAGATACAGATACATGACAAAGATGTAAATGGCCTACAGAGCCTAAAGTATTTACTACCTGGCCCTTTACAGAAAAAGTTTGCCTCCCCTGGCTTAATAGGAGTAAGCACACCTGAGGTTACGAGTGGTGAAGAAGTAACCTTGTGGGCAGGGACATTTATTTGCTGTGGGTGTGGTTCTTGTTGGGGAGGACGTGCTGCCACTTTTTAAACTTTGTTATCAGGTGCGGTTAGGTATGTCGTATTTGCACCAGTGCATTAAGGTTATGGATAAAACAGGGATCCGATGGGCTGCACATTAAGGGGGTTATTTAAAATTACTGCAACATTTTCTTTCATCAGCTTCAGGAGGAGAGAGCAGATGAGACCTTGGAAGTATAGGGAAAAAAATTCTTGGTTAGGCAAATATAAGGCACTTACACAGGCATGTATTGGTATGAGACAGGGGGACCACACTTGTCAAAAAATCTCTTTGCAAATGCTATCTAACCTCTGGGTGTGCAAACTTACCCAAGAGGGAGAGGGTAAGTGGAGGGGGGGAAGGGATGTGAAGAAAGAAGGATCTGATCCCCAGCTTTCTTTTTTTGTTTTAAGTATTTATTTATCTCGCTGTGTCGAGTCTTAGTTGAGGCAAGTGAGATGTTCCATTGCGGCACGCAGGCTGCAAAGCCCGTGGGCTCAGTTGGCCCAGTGGCTTATGGGATCTTAGTTCCCAGACCAGGGATCAAACCTGTGTCTTCCACATTGCAAGGCGGATTCTCAACCACTGGACCACCAGGGAAGTCCCTGAGCTTTCTTGAAAAGTAGACCAGTCACCCAAACTCAAGACAAGGGCTGAGACTCATGCCAAGGGCCGGTTTTTGTGTTCTGTGAGCCCCTAGCACCCAGCACTCCTGCCTGGGGATTGTGAGTAGGGGAGCTTTGGCTGTGATGGTGTGTGAGTGAAGATCTGTGATGCTGGGTCCCTTGTGGGTGTCCCCAGGTGATGCTGAGAAGTCCATCCTGGCTCCAGGGGCAAAAGTCAACCGTTGATCTGAGTGGGCTGAGTAATCAGGGCAACATCCCTCGAAAGCAAGGAGCCACTGGGTCTAGGACGAGGTACCTGCGAATCCAGAGAGGCCTGGGGCTCCTGGAGAACTTATGACCAAAGTGACTGCAAGAGAGACACTCAGCTTTCTGCTGATAGGTCACGTCTGCTCCATCACTTGGCAGTGTCTGACTGCTTGTGACCCTATGGACTGTAGTCCACCAGGCACCTCTGTCCATGGGATCCTCCAGACAAGAATACTGGAGTGGGTAGTCATTCGCTTTTCCAGGGGATCTTCCTGACTCAGAGATCAAACCCATGTCTCCTACACTGGCAGGCAGATTCTTTACCACTAGCACTACCTGGGAAGCTAGAGGCTTGAACAATTTGCAAAAATACCCCAAACACCATATTTGCCTGTTTCCCCTGAGTTTGTACAGGTTGGGGGCACACATTCGTTTATTCTGCACCAGAGTGGAGACAGAGGCCTTGGGGTGTGGAGTGACTGGCCCGAGTCCCTGAGTGGGGGAGTCAGACCCACACCCAGTCCTGAGTGATTCCACTGCTATATTCCTTCCACGGGGCTGCCGGCAGAGTCATGGATTATTAAGGAGATCCTAAGGACTGTGAAGCATTTTCAGTTGAAAAACTGAGTCTCAGAGAAATAGAGCACTTGTTCAAGGTTGCTCGACCAATGACCAGGATTCCTATAGGTCTGCTTCAGGATTGGGGAGATCTGAGCTTCCATGACTTCGAAGAACTTCTTATCAGAGGAACTGAGAATGTCAAATGGAGTGTGTTGATGCCCACAAGAACAAAGGAGCATTGAGGTTAAAGGGAGCTTTGCACAATGAACACATCTCACTTTCCCTAATGACCTGCCAGTTGATGCCCTTTCTGAAAGGACTTTCAGAAGGCAGGAAGTTCTGAGCTGTTTTCAGCAGTTTGGCTCCACAAGAGTACCTATTTATTTATTTATTAGCTCTTTAAACATTAACTTGGCTGGTCTGTAGCAATCGCCCCAGAGTCTGGAGTTCATGGACACTGGCCAGGGGAGGGAACATGCCTCTCCACCCAGCTCAGCACCTGAGAGAAGGAGTCTGGGTGGACGCCCAGCCATGCGGCCCTGACTTCTCAGGTAGCTCAGCTACTAGTGGTGGTGGAAGGGATGCCCAAGAAGGGGCTCAAAGGGAACCAGGTCTTCAAGTTCTTGTCCCAGGGCTCCATCTGAGAAGCTGCCACCGCCCAGAAGAGTCCAAAGCCCACGATCTCTGCAAATCAATGAATTTTCAGAGCCTGAAGGGTATTTCCTGACATGTGTGTCACAGAGAAACCTTCGTACACTTCCGTTTCTGAGCATGGTGCAAGGCCCAGAGAAGTTGTGAAATGTTCTTTGATGATGCTTTAGTGGAGAATCTAATCACTTCTCTGGGGTAATTTGGAGGAGGATGGTCTTAGAGGCGGGGAAAGGACTTCATGACCTCCTTACTCTCCTAACTCTCTTTGAGAGTTCACAATTTCGCCGGTAAGAGCGAAGTAAGAGGAAGATGTGTCATGCAAGTGTGACAGGAATTGCATTCCTAGGGATGGTTGGCCCAGATGGGGTGGTTTTTCAGACGGCTGAGCCTGTTTCCAGCTTCCCTCTCCATTGTAGTAGGTATAAACCTGAGTAAGACGTGCAGAGAAAGTGGACACTCCCTGCCTTTTATGGAGCTGGGCCCACTTCTTGGTCAGAAAAGATAGCATGGGCCTGGCCTGTTGACCCACAGAGGAAGGGTTATTTCCCTGCAAGGCCTTTGGTAAAACACTCAGAGGAGATTAGAGCTAAGGAGGCTTTAACGAATTTCTTGCTTCCTGCCCTTGTTTCCAGGGGAAGAAAATAAAGCTCAAAGAGGAGACATGAGTTATTAACTTGATGCCCACACATCAAGAATGGCAGGGGCAGGGTTGAATGGAACCCTTGGTCTTCAGATTCTCAGGCCAGCCAGTAGTAGGTTTATGACCTGCTGTACTACCTCTCTGAAATAAGGTTATCATATTAAAATCCACAGTCCAGGGACTTCCCTAGTGGTCCAGTGGTTCAGAATCCACCTTCCAATGCAGGGCATGTGGGTTCAAAGCTTGGTCAGGGAACTAGGATCACATAAACTTCGGGGCAGCTTAGCCTGAGTGCTGCAACTAGAGAGCCTGTATGCCACAACGAAGATCCAGCACAGTTGAAACTACAATATATATATAAACAAAGCCCACAGTCCACTGCAAAAGGAGGGAGGAGCCAAATTCATTCATTCTTTCACTGAATACACTTTTCTGAGCCGCCATTTGGTGGGCCTTCCCAGCGGCTCAGTGGTAAAGAACCCGCCTGCCAAGCAGGAGATATGGGTTCTATCCCTGGGTCAGGAAGATCCCCTGGAGGAGGAAATGGCAACTCACTCCCATATTATCTCCTGGGGAATCCCAGGGACAGAGGAGCCTAGCAGGGCTACAGTCCAGGGAGAGGAGCCTAGCAGGGCTACAGTCCATGGGTTTGCAAAGAGCTGGACACAACTTAGCGACCACACAACAACAAACAGCGAAGCTGGTGAGGCCCCGCCTTCGCAGTGCTGATAGAAACAAGTGTTTGTGGAGAACACTGGCGGACCTAGTGCTCCTGTTTGCACACTGTCTTCAGTTGGTGAGAAACGGACACACAGAAAAGGAGTTTTCAGGGAGATGGAGAGGGAGGGGCGTGGAGGACGGAGAGAGAGAGAAGGAGGGGTGAGGAGGAGAGGGGCAGGGAACGTCTCCCCAAGGATGTGAACAGGGGAGAAAATACTTGGCTGCTTCTGCTTCTTTTTAAAAATTAATTGTGGTTAGCCGAACTGTATCCAACTCCGTTAACTCTCTCCCACACAGAACTTTCGGCTTTGCGGTAAACTTCGGTTGCCATGGTGAGAGAGCGGCCTGGGACAAGTCTAACGTAAAACCTTGGAACCAACATCCCAGCACTGTGCAACCCAGTGAAGAGTTAATTAGAATGACCCACCATGTGTTTCCCATTCCCGGCCCCAGATTCGATGGCTTTATGACTTACCACCTGCTTTTCCAAGCAAAGCTTTAGCCCTGTTCTCAGATCTCCTTTCTCTGTGTTAGGAATGGCTGGGGACACAGAAAGCTGGGGAAGAAGATGAAATGTGTGGATTCACTGCTGTTTCTCCAGAAAGCTTTCTGGGGTCCTCCTGTGGCTCTCACTGGTACCATCCCTAATCCAATGCCATTTGCCTTGGGATGTCTCTCCCAGGCGTGATTACTGCTAACTCGAGAAAGTTTGCTCTTACGTCCAGAGGCGCCATATGCCCCGTAACCTTGAGCAGGAGAAGTGGCTAGTGACCCTGTGTCCCATTTACAGGACTAGGGACGGAGGCCTGGGCAGGGGTTAACAGCTGGCCTGAGGTCACTCCCGTGGATGTAGGTTCAAGCTTGAGCTTCTGAACTTCAGGCCATGGCTCAGTGGTTCCTTTTGCAGTTCTGCTGTGTCGTCAGTGGTTTGTGAATTCGGGGGGCACAGGGTAACAAGCATCGGACCGTGAATCAGAAAAAAAGCAGAAAGCTGTTTTCTCTGTCTCGGCTGTGACAGTGAGAAGGTGAGCTTGCCTCTCAAGCCGTAATCGACTCTAACATCCCCTGCTACGTGGTTTCATGATAGAACGTGGACTGTGACTGGGCCCCTGAGAGGTAATTGTGGGTAATTCTATAACATCAAACATTCCATTTTGTACAGAGATGTATTTATTCAAAACGCTATCATTTCTTGATACAGATGAACTTATTTACAAATGAGAAACAGACTCACAGACTTAGAGAATGAACTTATGGTTGCCTGGGGAAAGGATGGGAGGAAGGGATAGTTAGGGAGTGTGGGATGGATATGTGCGTGTGTGCATGCTCAGCTGCTCACTGTGTCTGACTCTCTGCGCCCCATGACTGTAGCTCACCAGGATCCTCTGTCCATGGGATTTCCCAGGCGCGAACACGGGAGTGGGTTGCCATATCTTTCTCCAGAGGCTCTTCCCGACCCAGGGATCAAACCTGCGTCTCCTGCATTGCAGGCTTTTCTTCACCATCTAAGCCACTCGGGAATCCCTGGGATCACATGGACATACTACTATATTTAAAATGAATAACCAACAAGGACCTGTTGTAGAGCACAGGGAACTCTGCTCAACGTTATGTGGCAGCCTGGGTGGGAGGAAAGTTTGGGGGAGAATGTATACATGTGTATGTATGGCTGAGCCCCTTTGCTGTTCTTGAACTATCACAACTTTGTTAATTGGCTATACTCCAGTAAAAAACAAAAAGTCAAAAAAAATTATCATTTCTTTCTGGCCATACAGGATCATTCTAAACGTTAATGGTGTCATTAACAGTTATAAACAAGTATCCTCCTAAGTGGGGACAGCAGAACTTTACTGGGGTCACTCCAGATGCATCCCACAGGTGACCTTTCAGATCTGGAATCTGACTTCACATACCAGTTGGAATGGCCATCATCAGAAAGTCTACAAATAACAAATGCTGGAGAGGGCGTGAAGTAAGAAGAACCCTCCTATACTGTTGATGAGAATGTTAAGGTGGTGCAGCCACAGGAGAATACTATGGAGGTTCCTTAAAAACTAAAGGTAGAGTTACCTCCCATATGATCCAGCAATCTCAGTTCTGGACATTTGTCCAGAAGACATGAAAACTCTAATTCAAAAAGATACATGCACCCCAGTGTTCGTTGTAGCACTATTTACAATAGTCAAGGCAGGGAAGAAACCTAAATGTCCAGAGGAATGAATGAAGAAGATGTGGTACATATATACAATGGAATATTACTTAGTCATAAAGAGAATGAAATCATGCCATTTGCAGCAATGTGGATGGGCCGAGAGATTGTCATACTAAGTGAAGTAAGTCAGACAAATATCATATGGTATCCTACGTGTGGAATCTAAAAAAAAAATTGATACAAATGAGCTTATTTACAAAACAGAAATAGATTCATACACAAAGAAAAACTATGGCTACCAAAGGGGAAAGGTGGAGGAGAAATAAATTAACAGTATGGGGTTAATACATAGATATCACTATATATAAAATAATCAATAAGGACCTACTGTATAGCATAGGGAACTATAGTCGATATCTTGTATTAACCTATAATGCAAAAGAATCTAAAAAAGAATATATATATATATGTATATATATCACTTTGCTGTACAGTTGATTGTAAATCAATTACATTTCAATAAAATTAAAAAAAAATTGATTTCAGTGGTTTATCCAGAGGTGTTCAAACAGGATGATGGTGATGAGTCAGGGTTTAATCAGACCAGCAGTAACAATACAATGACCAGTGATAACCAACAGTAAAAACCACAAGTATTTATTGGGCATTACACAGAAAGCACTGTTTTTTTCTGGATTATTCTAGCTTAGTCTCCCTCAACAACTTGTGGTGGTTTAGTGACTAAGTCGTGTCCAACTCTTATGACCCCATGGTCTCTGTAACCTGCCAGGCTCCTCTGTCCATAGGATTTCCCTGGCAGGAATACTGGAGTGGGTAGCCATTTCCTTCTGCAGGTGATCTTCCCAACCCAAGGATAGAACCCAAGTCTCCTGCCTTTGCAGGCGGATTGTTTACCAACTGAGCCACAAGGGAAGCCTCGTGAGGTTATTACTGTTTTCATCCTTGTCAGTGAGGAACAGGGACTCAGATGTCATTTGCTCAATGTCTTGAGCCAGTGAAAACTAGACCCAGGATACAAACCCAGTCAGTCTCTCTGCAGAACTGGCTCCTTTACCAACTGAATTTGCTAAAGTACAGCGGGCGAGGTTCCCGTCAAAACCGAGCGAGGGCACTCATCATTGGAAGACGGTCCTCCGAGGACACAGAGGGACAGGTAAGACTTCCATTGCAGCTCTAGGGCCAAAGGGATGCTGGGAGGAAGGCTCCAACCCAGCAGTCTGATGATGGAGCAACAGCCCTGGGCGGGGGTGGAGATAGCCCAAGAGTCTCACTCTAAATTTCCTGACTCCTGCAGACCCCCACCCTCTGTAATGACAGCACAACATTACCTCAGATTCATTGCAATTCAGCTGAGTAGGTTACCATGAGCCACATTCCAGCCTGTGTTCCTGGGGTCATTCTGATGGGGCTTGGGGGAGTCTCTGGGAGCTTTAATTGAATTTGTAAGGCATCCTGTCCTTGATGGAAAACGGGGAGAAGCCCCTGCTCCCATCAACAGCACATGTACAGGCATCTCCTGAGTGGTTTGTTTCTGCAGATGGAGAATTTCAGTCATTTTATGTTCTTATTGTTTTCAATTTACTGACTGAATTCTGGGACTGGACCCAATTTGAGGTTTATAACCTCTTGTGTGTTATTACAGAGAAGTAGGGCAAATGAATGAGTCTCTCTTTTTTTTTTTTTTTTGCCTCAGATTCAGACCCTGGTTTTTAAGTGGGGCAGTAAGGAGTTCCACTCTCGTGTTTGTAGATATAGGTGCACACAGGTTAAATGCACATAACATTTCTATTCAGCAGCATGCATATTTGACCTCCTGTACCATCTTTGGGGGGTGTCTCTCTGACTTCCTCTCTTTCTGCAACTTGCGTGCTCGGCTGTGACAGACTAACCTCCTACCTTTCCCTTTCTCTGCTTTAATGTGGTTCTCCCACACCTAGTATTTTCATAACAGGAATTCGATTGAACGTGATTTATCTATCTCGTGATTAATGTAATTTAACACCACTAATGCAGCATTTGCTGTGGGCTGGATGCTGCTCCAAGCATGTTACAAATATTAACTGATGCAGTCCTCTAATAACTCTTGGAAGTGGGTGCTATTCTATCCTCACTTTACAGACCAGGAAACTGAGGCAAGTTTCCTTTTCTGCTGCCTAAGTGGATTCATATGGGGCGGGGGAGGGGGCGGGGGCGGGGGAGGGGGTGGGGGAGGGCAGGAGGGAATGTGTCCTCTGAGAGTTTTTGACTTTTGTTTTCCATACAAAGGAATGACAAAAAGTTGTGATCTGATAGCGCTAGGAAGAAGGGGGAAAGAAAAGTTATTCCTCTTGAGCAGAAAAGCCAGAATCCTCAAAGGCTGGATTTACTTAATGATGTACTGGTTTTACGGCTAAACACTTATAACTATTAAACACACTTTTATTATTAAAATTCCTGCAGGAAACATCTTTGTTATTGTGACACTTAAACTCTGGCTTCTAACTTCCCCTCCCTTTGAAACAATTATGAGCATAATGTGATTTTTAATAATCTGTGGTTTCTTTGGAATGCAGAGATCATGTTCAGGCATCTCTCAGCATGTCCTTCTTAAGGCTCAAGGCCTCCTTGGTTCTGCATACAAGATGCCCGTTGCCCGAAATACTTGGTCTCCGTCCTCCAGAGGGCAGGGGTCCGAGGAAGAACATCCAGCAATGGTTCAGCCTTCCCCTGACTCGCCAGGCTTCTGCTTGGGTGGTGGAGTCCGTCAAACTGGGTTCACCCCAGGAGAGGCCCACTTGTGTATGAGCTGTGGCTTTGATCAGTATGGTAGTGGACAGGGGCTGAGGCCCGTGATTCAGGTTATGCTTTGGAGGTGAAATAGACAGTCTTGGTGACTGACTTGTCATGAGTCAGAGGAAGAAGAATCTGTTGTAGAATTGAGATTGTCTGAATGTTTGCCTGGGCTTCCCTGGTGGCTCAGTGATAAAGAATCCGTTAGCTGATGCAGGAGATCCCTGGGTTGGGAAGATCCCCTGGAGAAGGAAATGGAAACGCACTCCAGTGTTCTGGAAAATGCTATGGACAGAAGAGTCTGGTGGGCTGCAGTTCATGGGGTTACAAACAGTTGGACTGGACTGAGCATACATGCACGGATATTTGCATTTCCCCAACGTGGGTTTCGGGATATTGTCTTCCTAGTGCCTACCACAGTGCTTGGCACCTCATAAGCAACTGAAAAAATGTTTATTGATCATGTGTATGAATGAGTGATGGGTGAAGGAAATGTGACCCAACCAAGTTCTGTGACCTGCCGAAGATCACATTAACTACTCAATGGCAGAACTTACCCTGGAATCTAGTTACCTAAGGATGACACAACTTTTGGTGTGATGTTCTTTTTGTGGTCTCTCTTATCTGCCTTTCAGATCTTTAACTCTTTGAAGGCAGGGACTGTGTACAGATCAATATAATAGAAGCTACTGTTTGGCAATGGTTGTTGGTGTTGTTTCACTGGTAAGTCCTGTCCAACTCTTTGCAACCCCATGGACTGTAGCCCTCCAGGCTCCTCTGTCCTTGGGATTCTCCAGGCAAGAATACTGGAGTGAATTGCCGTGCCCTCCTCCAGTCTGGCAATGGAGATGGTGTCAGAGCTAGAGGTCTGTGTGCATGTTTGTGGGCTTCTGTTAGACACGATGTGCTTTTCTTTTGGGGGTGTTGGAGCAGGGAGTTGGGAAAAGGCTGGAAACTGACAGGTATGTAGGATTCCCAGGCCCTTCCATTTCCCAAAATGGCCACTTTACCTTTTCTTTGCCTCTTGAACCTGTCCTTTCTTCTCCTATCTTAGCTTTGGTCCTACCTGCCCCTTGTCTGTGAGGGGCAGCCTCCTCACTCTCCACCTCTGTCTTGTTAGCTATGGACCACTGCCCCCGTGAAATCCTCATCTGAGCTTTGCCACGTATTAACAGAGCGATCTGGGCCAAGAGGGTTATTTTCTCAGATCCTGGGTTTACTCATTTGTCAAAAGTAGATAATGACAAAAAATACCCTACTAATACTGTGAAAATTGTTTGAAAGTAACTGTGAGAACCAGGCCAGACCACAAAGGCTGGGCCAGGCTGGAGGATTGGAGAGACCAGCCAGCCAGACTTGGCTCTGGGGATTCCTCCTTGGGTCACGACTGCCCTAGCTAACAAGTTGTGCAGAGAGAGGAGGGTGCACAGAGGGCCAGGCAGTGAGCGCCATTTCCCCAGCCCATGGGTCAATGATCGAGAGGCTTCTAGAGGTTTCTGTGAGGCAGTTGAGGATGAACCTGCTTCTGGGAGAGCCTGCTGTGTAGATTCTAAAGGTTCTCATACTATTAATGCTATTGAGGTTCTAGTGCCATGGTTTCTCTATCCTGGATACTTTTGCATACTTTATTATATTCGATCAACACACAAAGATGGAGAGAGATACAAGTATCTCCATTTTATTTGTTTTTATTTGCTTTTCTGGTTGCCCTACATGGCATGTGGGATCTTACTTCACTGACCAGGAATTGAAACTGCATTCCCTGCTTCCCTGGTGGCACTAGTGGTAAAGAAATGCCTGCCAATGCAGGAGACTTAAGAGACGCAGGTTCGATCCCTGGGTGGGGAAGAGCTCCTGGAGGAGGACATGGCAACCCACTCCAGTATTCTTGCCTGGAGAAGCCCATGGACAGAGGAGCTTGGTGGGCTACAGTCTATGGGGTTGCAAAGAGTCAGACATGACTGAGTGACTTAGCAGCAGCAGCAGCAGCCTGTGCTTTGGAAGGCAGATCCTTAACCACTGGACCACCAGGGAAGACCCAATTACCTCCAATTTACAGTTGTGGTACTGATAGAAAGGTTGAGTAACTTATCCAAGACCACAGAATCACGTTTATTTCATTCCCAAGCTTATTCATTTGAAGTAACACTTCTTTGCAAACTATATACTCCTTAGGCAAGATCCGTGTCTGCCCCCACCACACCTCCTGCCCCTGCGCAGTGCCTTGCACACAAGAAGTGCTCAGTGCGTGATTTTTTGATGCATAAATGGGCACATATAAACCTGTTTTATAGGTTGTAAAGTTGAGGGACTCTGTAAGACGCTTGGAAAAGAACTATGGTCTCTGAGAAGACTATGGTGGGTTGGCTTGGGGTCCAGGCCTGAACTGAAGTTGGGATGCAGAAGTCCAGAGGATGTTTGGGAACACTCAGTGATTTCCACGTACATAAGATGCTTTATAAGGAGAACAAGTACAGCATACAGAGTTCTCTTTGTCTGAGGGCTATGTGATGGCCAGGAAAAGCCACAGGATTCAGAGCCAAAAAGAAATCCAGATGATACGAAGCCAGTGTTTCCCAAAGTGTGTTCCAGGGAACCATCCAGCCAAGAAGCATGATCTTGTAAGATTAAGATTCTTCTCCAAAAGTAGCTCATAATTAAATACAAATGAAAACACCACTCTGTGTAGTCTATAGTATGCCTTCCCATGGTATATATTAGCATGATAAAAACTGAAGATTCCTATAATTAAAAAAAAAAATGAATGACAAAGTCCCTTTTACTTCTTTTGACCAGTATTGTCACGCATATTTGAGACCTGTTTTCTTCCATCATCCCCTACGCTCCCACTTCTGTTTACATACCAGGAAATGAATGGTTATCAGGGCCCCTGAGAAATGCTAGAATAAAAACTGAATAGCTCTTTGAATGAAATTCCTCTCTCTCCTTTTCATGCCTTCTTATTCTGTAGCTGCGTAATTTTGTATTTGGTGATAGAGGTTGGTCTCTTTCTTCCATTCACCCAATAAATATTTAACAAACACCTACAGAGCATAAGACTTGGTGGTTCAGTACAGTTCAGTTCAGTCACTCAGTTGTGTCCGACTCTTTGCAACCCCATGGGCTGCAGCACGCCAGGCTTCCCTGTCCATCACCAACTCCTGGAGCCTATTCAAACTCATGTTCTTGTCCACTGAGTCGGTGATGCCATCCAACCATCTCATCCTCTGTCATCCCCTTCTCCTCCTGCCTTCAATCTTTCCCAGCATCAGGGTTTTTTCAAAATAGTTAGTTCTTCACATTAGGTGGCCAAAGTATTGGAGTTTCAGCTTCAACATCAGTCCTTCCAATGAAAATTCAGGACTGATTTCCTTTAGGATGAACTGGTTGGATCTCCTTGCAGTCCAAGGGACTCTCAAGAGTCTTCTCCAACACCACAGTTCAAAATTCTTTGGTGCTCAGCTTTCTTTATAGTCCAACTCTCACATCCATACATGACTACTAGAAAAACCATAGCCTTGACTAGACGGACCTTTGTTGGCAAAGTAATGTCTCTGCTTTTAATATGCTGTCTAGATTGGTCGTAAGTTTCCTTCCAAGGAGTAAGCATCTTTTAATTTCATGGCTGCCATCACCATCTGCAGTGATTTTGGAGCCCCCCAAAATTAAGCCTCTCACTGTTTCCAGTGTTTCCCCATCTATTTGCCATGAAGTGATGGGACCAGATGCCATGATCTTAGTTTTCTGAATGGTGAGCTTAAGCCAACTTTTTCACTCTCTTCTTTCACTGTCATCAAGAGGCTCTTTAGTTCCTCCTCACTTTCTGCCATAAGGGTGGTGTCAT
Organism: Cervus canadensis; assembly: GCF_019320065.1. NCBI lineage: Eukaryota > Metazoa > Chordata > Mammalia > Artiodactyla > Cervidae > Cervus > Cervus canadensis. The sequence goes on from NC_057414.1 coordinate 34,395,945, forward strand.
TTGCATATCTGAGGTTACTGATATTTCTCCCGGCAATCTTGATTCTAGCTTGTGCTTCATCCAGCCCAGCGTTTCTCATGATGTACTCTGCATATAAGTTAAATAAGCAGGGTGACCATATGCAGCCTTGACGAACTCCTTTTCCTATTTGGAACTAGTCTGTTGTTCCACGTCCAGTTCTAACTGCTGCTTCCTGACCTGCATACAGGTTTCTCAAGAGGCAGGTCAGGTGGTCTGGTATTCCCATGTCTTTCAGAATTTTCCAATTTATTGTGATCCACACAGTCAAAGGCTTTGGCATAGTCAATAAAGCAGAAATAGATGTTTTTCTGGAACTCTCCTACTTTTTCAATGATCCCATGGATGTTGGCAATTTCATCTCTGATTCCTCTGCATTTTCTAAATCTAGCTTGTACATCTGGAAGTTCATGGTTCACGTACTGTTGAAGCCTGGCTTGGAGAATCTTGAGCATTACTTTGGTAGCATGTGAGATGAGTGCAATTGTGCGGTAGTTTGATCATCCTTTGGCATTGCCTTTCTTTGGTATTTGAATGAAAACTGACCTTTTCCAGTCCTGTGGCCACTGCTGAGTTTTCCAAGTTTACACTTGGTTCAGTTCAGTTCAGTTCAGTCGCTCAGTAGTGTCCGACTCTTTGAGACCCCATGAATCGCAGCACGCCAGGCCTCCCTGTCCATCACCAACTCCTGGAGTTTACTCAAACTCATGCCCATCGAGTCAGTGATGCCATCCAGCCATCTCATCCTCTGTTGTCCCCTTCTCCTCCTGCCCCCAATCCCTCCCAGCATCAGGGTCTTTTCCAATGAATCAAATTTTCGCACGAGGTGGCCAAAGTATTGGAGTTTCAGCTTCAGCATCAGTCCATCCAATGAACACCCAGGACTGATCTCCTTTAAGATGGACTGGTTGGATCTCCTTGCAATCCAAGGGACTCTCAAGAGTCTTCTCCAACACCACAGTCCAAAAGCATCAATTTTTTGGCACTCAGCTTTCTTCACAGTCCAACTCTCACATCCATACATGACCACTGGAAAAACCATAGCCTTGACTAGACGGACCTTTGTTGGCAAAGTAATGTCTCTGCTTTTTAATATGCTATCTAGGTTGGTCATAACTTTCCTTCCAAGGTGGTACAGACTCTAAATTAGTAGATCTTTGATTTCTCCTGTCCTCACGAGAAAGGGAAAGGAAAGATGCTGGAGAGAGACATGCAGGAGTATTGGGAACCATTGGTACTTGAGGTGTTCCCATCTTCTCCAGCCTTCAGAATTTACCAATGCCTGCATCTGGGAATGCGGGGAGATGCTGGGGAGGGAGCTGTGGGCACTGTCCCTCAGGGAAGCTATGAAAAAGAATTTTCCCCATCTTTTAAAAAACTGGGATATAATTGCTTTACAATGTTGTGTTAGTTTCTGCTGTATGGCAAAGTGAGTCAGCCACATGTATATGTATATCCCCTCCCTCTTGGACCTCCTTTCCATCCTCCCACCATCCTACCCATCTAAAAAAAATTTATCAGTGCCCAAATAACAACCATCTCAGTCTCCATTCCATTCCATTGCCATCAAAGAGGTCAGTATTTCCTTAGGTTTTCTTCCTCAAGTAATTCTTGGGAACCCTTCAGGAAATGATCCCCTAAACCCGCCCGTTCCAGGCAGGCAGGCAGTCAGATGGTCTCTGGCTCTGAGGCAGGGCTCTGCTTCTCCTGGTCACTCCTTGCCCTCTAGTTGCTTCTCCAGACTATTGTCTTTCTGCTTTTTCCCATGGGCAAATTAAACGTTTCTTTATAAGACAGCTTAAATCCAGTTTTAGGAAAAAATATCTAATGCTACCAATTGATAATTCTCAGTCATGTACGACTCTGTGAGACCTTATGTACTGTAGCCTGCCAGGCTCCTCTGTCCGTGGGATTCTCCAGGCAAGAATACTGGAGTGGGTTGTCATGCCCTTCCTCTTCAGGGCGTCTTCCTGATCCAGGGATCGAACCTGAGTCTCTTATGTCCTTGCGTTGGCAGGCAGTCCTTTACCACCAGTGCCACCTGGGAAGCCCAATAATTCTTAGATTTATACTCAACTTATATGCCCAAACAGAATATTTGATATCTCAACATCTCAGTCTGAAGCATGGGTTTCCCTGGTGACTCAGACAGTAAAAAATCTGCCTGCAATGCAGGAGATGCAGGTTCAATCCCTGGGTTGGGAAGATCCCCTGGAGAAGGAAATGGCAACCCACTCCAGTATTCTTGCCTGGGAAAGACAGAGGAGCCTGGCAAGCTGCAGTCCATGGGGTCGCAAAGAGTTGGACACAACTAATCGACTAAACTACAACAACAGATGACCAGTGAGTGAGGAGGTGCCCTGGGGAGGAAAGTGAGCCCTACTGACTATTGTCAAGTTCAGCCTGTATTCCTCTCTGAACTGTCCCGTGTATCTATCATATCACTTTCAGCCAAGAGCAGCCTGTCAGTCTGAGGGTCAGTTGATTGTTAAAGCAGTGGGCTGCCTGATTAAAGCATAGATAATATGCAGAGTAAACTAAAACTAGAGCAAATGAGATGGCTTTTGTCCATGGCTGCACCTCCTCCTTCCCTTTTTTTTGGGGGGGGGGGCTGCTCTTTGTTTAGTACCTTTGTGTTCCAGGTGCTGCATCAAGGTCTTCACAAGGATCCCTTGTCTGGTTTGATGCTAGTGAGGTAGACACCATTTCTCTCCCCTTTGGAGTGTTGGTTATAGATCTGCTCTCTCAATGCATCCTTGTTCATCATCAAAGAGCAAGAGGCTTTGACAAACATGAAGACAAAGTGACTATTACTTTCTTTTCTTAAAAAAAAAAAAGACATATATCTTTTTATTTGGCTGGGTTGGGTCTTGGTTGTGATCTGTGGGATCTTTTGTTGCAGCACATGAGCTTAGTTGCTCCAGAGCACATGGGATCTTAGTTCCCTGACCAGGGATCAAACCTATGTCCCCTGCATTGGAAGGCAGATTCTTAACCACTGAACCACCAGGGAAGTCCCACAAGTGACTATTTTCATTAAGGCTTGGGAAAGGCTTAGCCAACCAACTCCCCACCACTCTGTTCTGAGACTCTGCTTGATTTTCTACTATACGTATTATTTACTGGTTTATCTCTTTGCTTATTGTTGGTTTTCCACCACTGGAATGTCACCTTTATTGGACTGAGGGTTTTTTATTTTTTTGGACTGAGGATTTTTTAATATCTGTTTTGTTAGTACACCTGCTGGAACACAATCAGTAATCAATACATATTTACTCTTGAACAGAAAAGGAAACAGGAGCTCACATCAGTGTGGGAGCAATGAGGTTCATCCTGTATGAGACCTTTCCGATAGAAAGGGGGTTAACATGGGACAGGTAAGAGGTAAGTTACAAAGTCTCAGGGAGCAGGTAGAGATCTCGACTGGAAATCCATAGAATGTGGAGTCGGCAATGAGGACAATGCAAAAAGAACAAAGAACCCAAAAGGAAAAGATGAGAAGGCGTCAATCACAGTCACCCCATTTATCAATATTTATTAGCTGTTAGCTGTCTCAGTACCTAATAGAAGAGACAGTGGTTGGATACGATGTGATAAAAATGTAAGGAAGAGAGCAAAGGGGTGGGGGGCATCAGAAACTGGAGAGATTTAGAGCAGGAAAGAGGCCTGCAGAGGCTCCCTGTGAAATACTTGCAAGGCCCAGCCTTCCCTCGGGAGCGCCTGTGTGGGGCTGTGGTGTGTGGCAGGGAGAGGAGTACAAGGCGTCTCATGCTGGAGGGATCTGCAGAGAATTTGACTTTGTGGCCAGGTTTTCAGAGTCAGAGGGCAAAGCTAATGTTTTCTACTGATTCAGGTCATGAGATGTCATCCAGAAACGGAGGGAGAGCAGCTTTCGTCAAGAAAAAGCCAGAATAAACTAACAATTATGGAAAAAGCAGTTCCCTGAGGGTAAAAGTGGCAAGGTTTAGAAAGCTGGAGAGGCGAAAAGCCACAAGCCCCATCATCTTGTGGGGGCTGTGGATGGTGGGATGGGCACTGGGTATTCAGCCCGGCGTTGAACTCTCTGTCCTGTGAACTTGTTTTCCCCCTCAAAGATGAATTTGTCAGATGGACTTTCAAAGGGTTTGAGGATCCCAAAGGCCCCAGGAAGCATGCCTGCCTTCCTTCTTTGTCTCAAAGCCCCTCTTGCAGTGTCTTCGGGCCGAGTTTCCTGGCTGTGGGACAGGGCAGGGTCGGAGGCTGGAATCAGAAACATTCCTGACTCCCACACACCCCTCCTTCACTCCTCTGTCCATGTCTGAACTCGAGGGGGCCACAGTCCAGGCTGGCATCCTTGGCCTTTCCTGACACCCTCTGTGCTATTCTAACACATGATATCACTCTTATGTAAGTAACATAAGTCAAGCCAGGAACCTGCGGCTGATGGAAGAAGTAAATTTTCTGTCTTGATTTCTTCTTTTTTTTTTGGGCAAAAACTTGTTGCTCCCACCCCTGAAGGGGCAGAAGTCAAGTCCACTTGGTGTGGAAGAGGAGAGGGCCGTCTGCTTGACTACGCTAGAATGGCGCACCCCCCACCCCCACTCGGCACTGTTTCAGAAGCGCTGAGGGTTGCAGAAAGACCTCCATGGGAAGATGGGATGTGGGGCACCCCAGGCTCTCCCAGGAGAAGTCCCAGCTCCCACGTGGGCTCCTACAGATGTCAGCCAGGGCCAGGTCCCTTTGGTGACCCGGGTTGTAGATTTGACCAGGCCTCCCTGGATCACATAGAGCACAGAGCCCTGTCTGAGTTGGGGGTGAGTCTCAATGGAGGGAGCACCTTTTGTCCAGTGGAAGTTACAGGTCTTATTAAGCAGATTGCGGAACTGGTGTCACTTGTGGGATCATCTTTCTACCAGCTGCCCAGGCTGGAGAATCTGGGGTTACTTACAGCAGGGAACGGTGGTGGGACAGAGTCGCAGAGTTCTAGCCCAATCAGTAGGCTCCCGGAGAGTGGTGAGACCTCTTGGTAGCAGAACTGGGAGGAGGTGGGAGTTCAAAAAAATTGTCTTTATTGAGATATAATTTCATACCATACAATTCACCTAAACTGTATGATTTATTGATTTTTAGAATATTCATAAGGGTTGTGCAACCATGGAGGGGATGGGACTTTGAATGTCCTCTGACGTTGTCTCCAACATCCTTTGCCAAGAATTGTGAATATTCACACCTGTCTATTCACTGAGATATTTGTCTCAGGATGGAGATAGTGTAGGGGGCTGGTGTTTGTGTATATATATGTGTGTGTGTGCGTGTATGTAGGTAAAGAACAAATACAAATATTTAAAAATACTTGTTTTCTTTTTTGCATGTGACACAATGTTTGTGATATATAATACTTGGTAAGACCAGAAAAAAGAATTAAAACTACTAGGTAGTTGAATATGTAACTTTAAGAACTTCAAGATGGAGATTAATGAGGTGTCAGAACACGAACATAGACAATGAGATGTTTTTTGAGCACATTACAGATTTTGTCACCATTTCACGCACATCATTTCATCTGGTTCTGTGACCACCCTGTGGGTAAACATGGGTACAATACTGTGGTCTCATCTTGCTGCTGCTGCTGCTGCTAAGTCGCTTTAGTCGTGTCCGACTCTGTGCGACCCCATAGACGGCAGCCCACCAGGCTCCTCCATCCCTGGGATTCTACAGGCAAGAACACTGGAGTGGGCTGCCATTTACAGACAAGTAAACCCTGTGGGGTCAAGGGATTGCCCACATGAGAAGTGTGTGGGGAATTGAACCCCGGTCTTTAGACTCAAAATCTGTTTCTACTGCACTAAGAGTAGCAAGCTTTTGCATTTCACCTGTCATTTATACCTTTTATATAAAATATTTTATATCATATATATAGATTACGTATCTTAGGTCTCACCAATCATTTTATCGAAAAGTCTTGACGTTATTCTGATAGAAATAGAAAGTCCACGTTTCCGGAGAATGGCATTCCTATGTTCATATATGATTTCCAAGAAAGCTTTTGGACATACATTTTTTTCAAGAATGTTACTGAAAATACATTGAAGATGATATCTTAGTTGTTATCTTTTTTAAAAGATTTTTTTATGTGGGCCATTTTTAAAGCCTTTATTGAATGTTGCAATATTGCTCCTGCTTTATGTTTTGGTTTTATGGCCATGAGGCATGTGGGACCTTATTCCCTGACCAGGATGGAACCCACATCCCCTGCACTGGAAGGTGAAGTCTTAAGCACTGGAGCACCAGGGAAGGCCGTTGTCATTCTGAAAGCGGAGAGTCCACTTGGACTTTGGTGTCACTGAGAATGCACCGCAACCTTTGGGGGTTCAAATGACTCAGTGGTGCTGCGTGGCAGGAAGGTGGTGAGGGAAAGTGTAGAGTGTGGCGGGCACGGAATGCAGTGCCAGGTCCCCATGGAGGGAGGACTTGTCACCTGGGCACGGGCGTGTTGTCAGCAGACAGCCTGCAGCACTCAGCCCCTTAGGGAACTGCCTTGCCTAGCGTCACGCCCCTCTGGGGTGGCCCGATTCCAATGACGGATCAAGGCAGAGTGTAAAAGCAGAGCTATTTTGGCTAGTTCAGGACCCCTCTGAGGGGCTGTTTGCTCCGGGATTCCCTGGAGAGCTGGCCGAGGCTGCGAGACTTGCATTGCTACCTGACCCCTCGCTGTGCCCTATTCTGCTTCCCTCCTCTCCTTCCAGAGGCCAGAGTCCCAGACACGTTCCCTGTTTAACATCCTGAACTCTACACTCTTCTCAGAGTCCACATCTTGGAGAGCTCAAACCGCAACTGCTGGCTTTCAGCATGCTTTCTCTTGGAGCAGGGGTTGGTAAACTCTGTAAAGGGCCAGATAATGAAAGTTTTAGCCTTTGTAGTCCAACTCTGCTTTGTAGCGTGAAAGCAACCATAGATAATATGTGGATGAATGAGCATGGCTGTGTTCCAATAAAACTTTATTTACACAAACAGGCACTTGGCTGGATTGGGCCTGTGTGAGTGTAGTTTGCCAGAGAATTAGTGATTACTGAGAATTACTGATTAATTTGAGATAACTGGGGGATTCTGGAGAATTCCTGATGAATTTCTTCATGCCCAGTGTTTCATAAGTCATATGCATGATTGCTCAGTCATGTCCGACCCTTTGCGACCCCATGGACTGTAGCTGATCAGGCCTCTCTGTTCATGGGGTTGCTCCTGGCAAGAATACTGGAGGGGGTATTCATTTCTCCAGGGGATCTTCCCAACCCAGGGATTGAATCCGTGTCTTCTGCTTTGCAGGCAAATTCTTTACCACTGAGCCACCTGGGAAGGCCAAGTCATACAGCTGTTCATTATTGTTCATGCTGAGTGCTGAACACTGGGTAAAAAGCCCCTTCTGACAGCTCACAAATACAGTTTCAACCTAACACAGACTTATGATCTAATTCAAGAAGGGACTTGAAGAAGCTGTCCTCTGCCCCTGGCAGAGTTTACCCTGGTTCATTGGCAGCTCTGGCGTCCCCTTCCTGGAAGCTGTGGAGATGGAGTGAGAGGACTTCCCCCGAGGGGAATGGAGGAAGGGAGGGGCCGGGCCTCTGCCGGGACCTCTGCATGTGTTATTTCACTTAGTCCTGACCACCACTGTCGTCCCTGCTTCGCAAGGGAAGAGACGGTCTCAGAGAAGGTGAGGAATGTGGTTTGCAGTGATTGTCAACAGGAGCATCGATTTCAAACGCTGTGCAGGCTCCAAAGCCATGCCCCTGCCACTCCCCCTGCTGACCTGTCACCTCGGCCTGGAATGGCAGCTGGTTTCTCTTTAAACCAGTTGCTTCTGCCTGAGAGGGTTTGGCACAAGGAGTTGGATCCTGGACTGGCGCTTGTGGCTCTGTTCCTGGGACTCATTGGAGGCTGAGTTTCTGCATCCTTGCCACTGGCCAGCTCGGGCCGTGGCATCTGATAAGTGGAGGCTTCAGCTCCTGGGGGCTGATGGGGGCGGGTGCTAGCCGTGATGGTCACATTCTGTCCCTCAGGTGTGAGTGTGCGTGGGCGCCCACAAAGGACCCTCCGCCTTTCTTCTGTCAGGCAGCTGTCATCACCCCTGTTGTTCGCAGCCTGTTTCAGGAGGCTGGCCAACTCCTTGGGAAGGTGAGAGGGGAGGTTGGGAGCCTGAGGGCTGGAGGACTCAGGTTACCATTGTGCTCTCTTATCTGGGCTGATGGAGACAGCACTGCTCCGGCCCCTGGAGACCAGGCGGTAGCCCGAGCTGCACTGAGCCTCAGCAGGTGGCCCTGGGTGAGCCCTAGAGGAACCACTCATCTCCCACAGGAGAAGGGTCAGGTTCAGGTGGTCTGTGCACTGTGAGGATGGCGTGAGTGACAGGTGATAGAAAGCAGCTGGAGAAGGGGCGGGCCAAGTCCAGTGGTCTCACCTGCCGGCACACACCAGCACCATCTGTTCGGGAAGGCCTGTTGGAGCAAGAGTGTCTAACTCAGTAGATCTGGGGTGGGGCCTGGGAGTGCACCTTTCCCACAAGCGTCTCACTCATCCTTCAGTGCCCTTTTCAAGCTTCTTTTCTGTCGTGTGTGGGCTTAGTTGCTCAGTCGTGTCCAACTCTTTATGACCCTGTGGACTGTAGCCCGCCAGGCTCCTCTGTCCAAGGGGATTCTCCAAGCAAGAAGACTGAAGCGGGTTGTCATGCCCTCCTCCAGGGGATCTTCCCAGTCCAGGGACTGAACCCAGGTCTCTCGCATTGCAGGCAGATCCTTTACCAGCTGAGCCACTTCCTTAAGTACTGTGGTTCCAGTTGATCTCTCTCAAAAGTTCTGGGATGTCCTGCAGTTTGCACTCCTGTGTGATGTCAGCATGGGAAGCACAGCGGCGGCTGCCTTCCTGCTCTGCTGGGCAGGATGCTGGAGCCTCATGTTGGCTGTGGGCAGAGAGGCATGGACAAGGGGGTGGTGGCATGCACACAGATGTCTGTCATCCCCGACTTACTCTGCTGTACTTTCTGTGTACGGGGGTTGTTACAGTTGAATGATGAACTTCCTGCTGACAGCTGCAGTGTCTTTTACCACTGCATCTCCTCTTGGCCTTGAGCACATTGCTCTGTGCACAGGACTGAGTTTGGTTCATTTTGACTTCTTGGGACAATCACAGTGCTGATTGCCAGGCAATGGCAGCGGCAGCAAATATTCTTTTTAAAAAAATATTTATTTGGCTGTGCCAGGTCTTAGTTGTGGCATGCAAGATCTAGTTCCCTGACCAAAGATTGGACCCAGCCCCCTACATTGGGGATGCTGAGTTTTAACCACTGGACCACCAGGGAAGTCCCCACAAATATTCTTTGCTTAGTCAAATAATAATTTTCAAATACTTGAAGAATATTTCCTCCCGGAGTTTGCTCAAAATCATATCCAATGAGTTGGTGATGCCATCCAACCATCTCATCCTCTGTCATTCCTTTCTCCTCCGGCCCTCAATCTTTCCCAGAATCAAGATCTTTTCCAATGAGTTGCCTCTTTGCATCAGGTGGACAAAATATTGGGGCTTCACCTTTAGCATCTGTCCTTAAATATTCAGTGTTGATTTCCTTTAGGTTCCTAGAGTTTCTCTATTATGGACTAATTTGGCCACCCCCCCAACTCATATGTTGAAGCCTGAACCCCCAGTATGATGATATTTGGGGATGGGGGCCTTTGGGAGGTAAAGTTTAGATGAGGTGATGAGGGTGAGTGGGGCCCTGGTGATGAGATTACTGCCCTTAAAAGAAGAGTCCATAGAGCTCCCCCTTTCTTTCTGCCTGGTGAGGACATGATGAGAAGGTGGCCATCTGCAAGGCTGGAGGAGAGCCCTCACTGGGAACCAACTTGCCCAGCACTTTCATCTTGGACATCCCAGCCTCCAGGACTGTAAAAAATAAATTCCTATTACTGTGGCCACTCCATCTGTGGTATTTTGTTATGGAACTCTGAGCTGACTAAGACACTCTCCTCGGCCAGGCTCACCCTGGCAGCTAGGGTGGAGTCAGTTTCACCCTGGACTGAAAATGGAGAGGGAATTTCCTTAGAGGAAATTCTGGGTAAAGTTTCTAGAAGGGTGATTGGAAGCAGACAGCAAAGCAAAGGTCCATGGTAAGACCTTCCTTTGGACAGAAAGAATGGTTTCCTGGCTCAGAGGGTTCAGGGGACCAGGGCAGCCTTTCGGGGCATGGGATTGGACCACTCCTTCTGTGGATAAGGTGGGAAGAGAGGAGGAGAAAGGATGGAAAGTTAGGGGCCAGCTGTGTCCAAGTATCTTCATGATCTGGGGCCTTTCCTTCCCCTTGGGACACTTGGCAAGATGTTTCTGACACAAAAGACTGCTGAGAATTTTTTTCCCCAAGTCCCAGGTTCAACATTTAGTTGCTTGAGTGAGAAGTTGTGCCTAAGAATGGGAGCTCTAAGGAGTATCTTTCCTGGGGAGTACCTTGCTGGGATTTGGTACTGAGTTCTGGACTGGCTACCTGTCACATTACTCCTTAAGACCTGCCGACCACCCTTAGGCCAAAGAGCAGTCCCTTGCACTTGGTGGATGAGGCGTTATGAAGTGTCCAGGAAAATGAAGTGCAGACGGGAGGGTCACAGACCAGTATCTCCATTAGAAAATTCTGAAAGAAAAGGAACTGGGGTGAGCAGTGGGCAAGTATGGATGCGGCATTTTGTTTTACCTTTTAAGGAGGTGAAAGGGAGAGAAACTTTGAGTAGAACCAGATGTGGTTTATTTGTTCCAGACCAATGGCCAGTTCCTTGGGGTCAGCCAGGGCCATGGGTGCAGGAGGGAACGCCAGGCTTCCTGGCCAGCAGCAATGCCAAAATTCTCCCTGTCCTCAGAGCTTGACACTATGCTGACCTGATGTCAGCCATGCACTCTGGGGTTTATATGCAGGGACGTGGTGCTGGGAAGAGCCAGCCATGAGCATGTAGAATATGCAATAAGGTGAGATTCTCCCATGTATGCTGGGTGCTGAGCCCCATGTGGGCACGCATATCCTCATTGGATGCCCTCAACTGCTCTCCATGGTGGTCACCTTTCCCCATTTACAGAAAAGGATGCTGATGCTGAGCCCGTGGTTGGATAGCTAGTAGGTGGCATTGCCACTCTCTAGCCCAGAACTTTCTGACATCCATGGCCCCATTAATTTCCTTCATGTGTGAGGTACAGGTTTAGCAGGCACTGGTCAGCCCTGTTCACACGTGCAACTCTCCTCTTAGCTGTTCTCCAGGGCTGAGGTGTGTCTTGCTGACAATCACACCCTCAGTGGCTGTTGGTGAGAATTGATAAAACACAGATAACATTTATTTTTCTTAATAACCCTCTGCACCCTGAGCTGTGTGCCTGCATGCTCAATCAGGTCTGACTCTTCGTGACCCTCAGACTGTATAGCCAGCCAGGCTCCTCTGTCCATGAAATTCTCCAGGCAAGAATTACTGGAGTGGGTTGCCATGCCCTTCTCCAGCGGATCTTTCTGACTCAGGGGTCGAACCTGCATCTCTTGCCTCTCCTGCATTGGCAGGAGGATTCTTTACCACTGTGCCACCTGGGAAGCCCCTACTATCCTCTGAGTAGGCATTTAAAAAATCCTGCTGCAGAAATGAGAGAGTTGAAACTCGGGGTCCAGAGACGCTTCCTAAGCTTGCATAAATTGTTATTCAGGCTCAGGTCTGTGTGGATTCAGAGCTGGTGATCTATTTGGGGTACCTTCCCCCTGACCAGCCCTGGGGATACTCTGCTCATGTCCTCACTGGGTGGAGAGTGGGCTGCATGAGGATGGGGACAGGATGGTGGGATTTACATGCAGAGTCGAAAGAGGAGCCAAGAGGTAGACCAGTAAGCTGGATGCAGGTGATACCCCTTTTTCAATTAGAATATCTGCTTTACTTATTGCAATTTCTTTCTTAACATTTTATCTTTTTCCCCAAATGGAAGGTTTCCTCCCCTCACAAACAGATTTTTATAAATAGAAAATGTTATTCAGAGGGTTCTTTTTTTTTTAAATTAACATCTAATTTATTAATGTTACTTAGCTACAATATGGGCTTCCCTGGTAGCTCAGTTGTTAAAGAATTTGCCTGCAATGCAGAAGACCCTGGTTCAATTCCTGGGTTGGGATGATCCCCTGGAGAAGGGATAGGCTACTCACTCTACTATACTTGGGGTTCCCTTATGGCTCAGCTGGTAAAGAATCCACCTGCAGTGCAGGAAGACCCAGGTTCAATCCCTGGATCCCCTGGGTCAGGAAGATCCCCTGGAGGAGGGCATGGTAACCCACTCCAGTATTCTTGCCTGGAGAATCCCCATGGACAGAGGAGCCTGGTGGGCTATAATCCATGAGGTCTCAAAGAGTTGGACACGACAATGACTAAGCACAACACAGCTACTATATCATTTATAAAGTCATATACTTAGTTTTATCTTAAAGTTCAATTTACAAATCTTATTTTATAAAGTTATCAAATACTGTCAATTATTCTTAAGGAGGTGTTTGATTAATAATTAGGCCCAGTTGTAGACATAAATGCCTCTAAGCTTTTAAAGCTGCATGTATACATTGGATATTTTAAATTCATTTTGAAGTCCTTCAGTATCTTAACAAAATAAACTTTATAAACTTCTAAGTAATTCTTATAAATGTAATAAAACAAACTTACATATATGGGGATCCTTAAGTACTCTAACTGTTCCAAAACTGTATATAAATTTAGAAAAGTTAAACTTAAATATATGTCTAAATCAATTAACCATACATGGAAAACTGGAACTTTCAGTGTAGGTATACTTTATCATTGTTCAAGCAAATTCTCTTGAATATTGCAAATACTTATTCTACCAAATAGGCACAGATATTTTCTTAATGCATAAATAGAAATGTTCTAAACTTGCTTCTCTTAAATATTTCTATTCTTAATTCTTAATCTTCCCAGAGTTAAAAGATGCTTTGTGTGTATGTGTGTGTGTGAGTGTCTGTTTGTGTGTATTAGTTTCTCAGCTGTGTCTGACTCTTTGCGACCCTGTAGACTGTAGCCCACCAGGCTTCTCTGTCCATAGAGTTCTCCAGACAAGAATACTGGAGTGGTTAGCCATTCCCTCTCCAGAGGATCTTCCCAGGAATTGAACCCAGGTCTCTCACATTGCAAGCAGATTCTTTACCATCTGAGCCACCAGGGAAGCCCTCAAAGATGTTTACCTACTAAGGAAATAATAATGCCACTCCAAAAAATTATGTGGGAGGCCCAGATTTGATCCCTGTGTTGGAAAGATCTCCTAAAGAGGGGAATGGCTACCTACTCCAGTATTCTTGCTGGAGAATTCTATGGATAGAGGAGCCTGGTGGGCTACAGACCATGGGGTCACAAGGAGTCAGACATAACTGAATGACTAACCCATTCTTTGGAGATTTTAGCTAGAATTTTAGCCTGGATTCTTGCCAGCCCCATCTGTAGCCCACACCAGGAACTTTATAATACTACAAGCTATTGGTCTTATAAATAGGCTAGTACAGATTAGTATGGCCATATGACTACTTACCACTGGCACCTACCCTGTTTGTTGGGACCTGCTATGTCCAGGGTATTAAGAATTTGCATTCATTTTACTCCACTAAAGTCTCATCTAGTTGTGGAAACCTGCAACCGACTCAGACTGCTACATGACTTGATTTCATTTTCCTTTGTCTAGGATATATTAATTTCTTTCCCATTTAGGGCCAATGACCTTTGACGCTGATGGAATTCTATCTTCTTTGCATATTCTTCCTGACCAGTGAGACCACACAACTCACACAGTTATTAAATGATATCCGATTACATCTTGCAAGTCTCACAGTTTCTAGGGCCAAATGCCCGACAGCTTCACAATGGTTTCTATTGTTTAAAAAGATGTTTAAAAACATAACACTGGTGGAATCTTCAAGGTTTAGGAGAAAGAACAAATATTTTGGGAGCACCTGCTATGAGCCAAGTACTTTATGTATATTATTTCATTTTTGTCCTCCAACACCCCTTTCAAGTGTTTATTTTTAATCCCCATATTCAAATGAAGAAGCTGAGGTGCATGGAAGGTTAAGTTCCTCAAGACCATATGGCAGATAAATGGTGAAGCTGAGACTAGCTTTTAGGACTATTTGTAGAATTCATGATTCTTCCTCAATGCTGTTCCCATGGCTTTGAAGGTCTGATTACCAGGCTCTCTGAATGATGGTGCTAGTGGTAAAGAGCCTGCCTGACAATGCAGGAGACACAAGAGCTTTGGGTTTGATCCTCGGGTCAGGAAGATCCCCCGGCGGAGGAAATGGCAACCCACTCCTGTGTTCTTGCTTGGGAAATCCCAAGGACAGAGGAGCCTGGTGGGCTACAGTTCACGGGGCCACAGATAATTGGACACGACTGAGCGACTGCTGCTGCTAAGTCATGTCAGTCATGTCCGACTCTGTGCAACCCCATAGATGGCAGCCCACCAGGCTCCCCCGTCCCTGGAATTCTCCAGGCAAGAACAGTGGAATGGGTTGCCATTTCCTTCTCCAATGCATGAAAGTGAAAAGTGAAAGTGAAGTCGCTCAGTCATGTTTAACTCTTCACGACCCCATGGACTGTAGCCCACCAGGCTGCTCTGTCCATGGGGTTTTCTAGGCAAGAGCATGACTGAACGATGGGCCTAAAGTCCAGACTTCTTCACTCTGACCACTTTCTAATTCAGCCTGGTCTTTCCAGACAACCACAAGGTTCCAATGCAATATTTGTCCCCCTTCCCTCACAATCCTTAAACTGCCCCCAAAGCAGGTTAAGATTTCCTAAGATTTTCATGACAGCAGCCCAGGGAGGGCAAGTCCTAAGACATCAGTTACAGCCACAGCCAGGGGTTCATGTCCTGGGTCCTGAGGGGACAGCCAAATTCAAGCCTGACCTTGGCTGAAGTCCTAGCAGTCCTCCAGCTCCACCCTAGATATTTTGGCCTTTCTTCCCTCTCTGGAAGGCATGCACATGGTTCTAGAGTTGAGTGCTCTTCTCTGCCTTCTTTTTTGTTTGCCCAGGTGAGTTCTGCCCACACTGCCAAGCTTGAGTGCAGCTTGAGACTCACACCTTCCTGGGAAAGAGTGTGGGAACGGGGCGGAGGCCCAAGGCTGGGCTCCAGGGGCAGAGCCGGCATCCTCTGCTGCCACAGGCCAGCTGGGCCACTTCTCCCCAGTTGCCTTAAGTGGTTGCTCAGGCAGGAGGAAAGGGAGTGCTTGATTCAGGAAGGAGGGAGCACTCGGAGACACTCCTCACCCCCTCTGCTGAGGGCGGGGCGCCATGGGTGGGCGGGCTTTGGCAGGACTCCAAGCGTTTGAGTGACACTTGCTGTGGAGCCCAGTGGATGGGAGCCACCGCACAGCCACCTCGGGACTGGGTGTCCTGATTCCTGTCTTGGCTTTGTCCTTGACCAGCTGTCTGATTTTGGGCCGAATTATGATTTAAAGGTGGTCTCTGTCCATTACTTAGAATTCTTATTGTATTCCATGAAAAACACTCTTTTTGGTTTCTTTTATACATAGCCTTAAAAAAAAAAAATCATAGATCACTCTTGCACATACATAGAAAAGGAAAATATGAGTACAATAAACAGACTGAAGTGTTCCATAAAACATCCTCACTTTCCTGAATTGCTTTTTGGCTTAGACAATTAAAACCCCATTTTCCCACACAACTGTCTTGAGTATGAGGTTGGGATGTCATGGGGACCCTAGCCAATGGTTGAAGGGTGATGGTGTGGGGGTGAGGGAGACACCTAGAAATGCCCAGATCCTGCCTCACTAACCTTCTAGGAGTCCTAAGGTGCTACACACCCAGGGGACAGTACTTGAACAGGAATTTGAGAGTCACTTGGCTGTTAGCCCTGATAACTCATCAAACTAAGAGTTGTGATCAAAGATCTTTAGAGCCCAGGTCTTGACAGGTATAATGAAAGCCTCTGCTCTGGCTTTTTTTGAGTTCCCAGGTGTCTCTAGTGATAAAGAACCCACCTGCCAATGCAAGAGACACAAGAGATTCAGTTTCAATCCCTGGGTTGGGAAGATCCCCTAGAGGAGAGTGGCACCTCACTCCAGTATTCTTGCCTGGAGAATCCCATGGACAGAAGAACCTGGTAGGCTACAGTCCGCAGCTTGCAAATAGTTGGACGTGACTAAAGCAACTTGGCATGCATGCTTAGGCTTTAAATCCCAGTTTCGGACTAGCCCAGCAAGAGGCGGTTAAGTGGGGAGACTGGGGTCATCTGTAAGGTTTAACTGTCCATTTTGCACCGGGAGATTCTTTCTGAAATCCATCTGGTTTTCTGGTTTCTTCATCAAATGGTAGCTCGGAGCATCATAGATCACCCTGGGTCCTGGGACCAGGTTCGAGCTCTGGACTGGCATGGGTCCCAGTTGCTGGGCCAGGGACAACAGCTTGAATCTCAGTCATGAAGCTGGGTCACGCAGCCAAATGGAGATGCCTGAAGGGGCGTCAGCGATCCTGTAGAGTGGATGGTTTTCCAGAAGAGGACTTCTCCAGTTCAGTTCAGTTACTCAGTCATGTCTAACTCTTTGCGACCCCATGGACTGCAGCACGCGAGGCTCCCCTGTCCAGAGGACCGCTATTCAGTAGTTAACAGCCACATTCCTCCTGCAGACAAAAGAGCATCCAGGGATGAGTCACTGCCCCTCCCAGACACGCCTTCTCTTATCATTGCACAGGGTGCTGAAGAGATAGAAGGTATTTAATACTTAGGGTTGGGACCCGAGTTCTCCTCCCTCCTAGATAACTAGTTCTCTTTCCTTTTCACTAGGGACTAAGCAGGGAAGTGGGAAGAGGTTGGTGTTAATGATGGGAACTGATCTTTCCCCTCAAATCAAGAAAAGATCAAACTTCATATCCCTAAATGGCCTTGAGGAATCTTGGCTCAAGTTTCCTTGCTAAATTCCCAGGAATAGCTAAGAAACTAAAGAACAAGCATGAAGCGATCCTAGTCAGCTGTCCTTTCCAAGCAAGAGGAATGGACTGGGACACCCTGTGAAGCCAAGAAGATATGAGTAAGGCTGTGTTTCAAAGTGGTTACAACCATGGGTTTGGGGCCACAGGGAGTTGGCTTTGAATTCTGACCCTGCTATTCTGTGAAGATTGGGCTCGGGTGTGCTCAGTCGTGTCTGACTCTTTGTGACCCCATGCACTGTAGCTCGCCAGGCTCCTGTGTCTGTGAAGATTGGGCTTGGATGTGCTTAGTCGCGTCTGACTCTTTGTGATCACATGGACTGTAGCTCTGCAGGCTCCTGTGTCCATGGGATTCTCCAAGCAAGAGTCCTGGAGAGGGTTGGCATTTCTGACTTCAGGGGATCTTCCTGACCCAGGGATGGAAGCCACATCTCCTGCACTGGCAGAGGGATCCTTTACTGCCTGGGTCATCTGAAAAGCCCAGTGAGATTGCCCTCTCAGCTCTCTCTAATCCTCAGTTCCTGTCTCTAGAAGTGGATGACAACAGTGTCCACCTATGTGTGCAGTAAAGTGCTATGTCCAGTGTCTGGTGACGTGACGTCGCTCAGTCATGTCCAACTCTTTGTGACCATTTCCTTCTCCAGGGGATCTTCCTGACCCAGGGATCGAATCTGGGTCTCCTGCATCGCAGGCAGACGCTTTACCCTCTGAGCCACCAGGGAAGCCCTACTCCTAACAATCAATAAATGATAGCTGTTATTATTACTTAAGGAGGAAAGAAGCAATGACTCAGCACAGAACTAGCCATTTAGCATAGAAATTCCTCTTATAGTCTATTACCACCATCTCCACCACCACAGCACATTTTACTAATGTCTATAAAATCTTGACACGGTGCAGTGTCTTGCCTCAAATGATATAATGAAGAAGCCAGGAAGTGGGTGTGGTGAGATGCGATGCATGTGTTAAGATATAGTCCCAAGTTAGGGATGAGGATAAGTTTACTACTTCTTTGGTCATTAGAATTATTATGACAGTCCTACCAGCAGGTGAGAGGTATCATTGTCATGGTCCAGTTTCCTTCTGTTTTCTGGATAAAGATGTGGTCTTTGGTTTTTAAAGCTCCCCATGTCTTTGCATCTGTAACTGAAAACGATAATCAGAGAAATGTTTCTAGAAATACCAGCAGGAACTGAATGCTAGTTTCTGTTTAAGAGCCCATCTGTAAAGGTGGATACTCTGGGACTTTATTAAACTCTCGTCAATAGGATGCTGGCATTAAAGTTGCGGGTGGCTGCAAGCAGCTATGTTGTTCTTGTTTAGTTGCTCAGTCATGTCCAAGTCTTTGAGACCCCATGGACTGCAGCCCGCCATGCTCCTCTGTCCATGGGATTTCCTAGGTAAGAATACTGGAATGGGTTGCCATTTCCTTCTCCCGGGGATCTTCCTGACCCAAGGGTTGAACCCACATCTCCTGCATTGGCAGGCAGATTCTTTACCACTGAGCCCCTAGGGAAGCCCACAAGTAGCTATAATGGTAAGGAAAACAGTAAGAAGCCCTTCGGTGCCAAACAGCTGGTCTCTGCTAGGTAAACAGAGTCCGCTCTGAGGAAATAGTTCAATCAGCTAAGTCTGTGAAATCCACATTGTGGCCATTTATCACAGTTGAATTGCAACTTATTGCAGAAGTGGTTCAGGCTAAGTGAGAGACTGAGGTGCCTTATTTGAAAGCTCCTCCTTCTATTGCTCAGCCCAAGAGCAGGACCGAAGGGATTTGAAAATAAGGAAAAGTGAGACTTCAAGAAGGTTTGGACCTTCTTTACCAGAAAGCCACAAAGTGTTGGCTCTGGGAGGAATCTCAGCAATGAGCTTATATCCTGATCCAAAGCATTCATTTTACAGATGGATTCATCTTACTCAGGTCTACACGGGTAGAGTGCTGAAGGTCACTGGAGACTAGAGTCCAGATTTCCTGCTTTCTGGTCCTGGTTCCTCTCCTTCCAGAAACCATTGGCACCTGTTTGTGGATTGCCTGCTGGGTACAAGGGTGTAGAGGGCCTAAGACACTTCCCCTTACAACATGGTACCATGTAGTCAGAAAAACAAGATATGTTCACATGAAATAGTAATAGTACTATCTGGGGCTTGTGTGTTAGGCATCGTCAGTGTGATGGGAGTGGAGGCAGACAAGGAGAGACGGCCTCAATTTTTATGGGCCAGGGAAGTTTTCAGAGAAGCTGGGATTTCTCAGGAGGGCCATGAAGAACACACACGATTTGGATGGGAGGAGAGGAAGGCCATTCTAAATAGGACATCGGCATGTTCAGAAGAGCGAAGTTAGGACAGTAAAAGGAACGGTTGTGAGTCAGAGAATTTGGCTGAGGTGATCATTTGCCTGGGATCACAGATGTTATAATTGGAAGATACTCCAGATATCCTGAGGTTCACTATCCTCATTTTACTGCTGAAACTATTAGGTCCAGAAAGTTGAAGTGGCTTGGCCAAGGTTACATGACTGTGAAGCGCAGACTGGGGCTTAGAACCTTAGACTGCGACCTTTATCTAGTATGTTTCCCCTTGCTCTCTGCTGACCTAGGGCAGTGATAACAGAGAGACAGACAGCCTACAGAGGACCTTGCAGGAGATGCAACACATTTGTGCATTAAGCCCTGAAACCTTTGACTGTTTTTGAACTGGGCACTAACACTTGGTCAGAGTGATGGACTAAGTGTGGCATGCAGGACAGATGGGAGGGACCGAAAGGAAAGGCAGATAGAGAAACCAGTTAAAGAGACTCAGACCTAGGCCAGCTATGAGATAACTGAGGTGGTAGCAGAAGAGAAAATGAAAGAGGAGAGGATGACTGAGAGAGATTAAGCCATCAGCTATGGGAGAGTCAGGGACCAGGGGAAGATGTGATCAAAGCCTACCCGGCAAGTTTAGGATTGACCAGTTGTCCATGGAAGAAATCCCCTTACACTCTCCCTTTAGTTCTTTACTCACTTATTCATTCTTTCTTTCAACCAATACTTCTGAGTCTGTGGAAGGTGTTCCATGTTCACCCAGCCAGTGACTCACTGAACGTGTTGTTTCTGTTGTTTTCTTGGAATCTGCTCTCTTGTACTCTTCTTGGTCAGAGATATTGGAGAGAACCCAGGCAAAATCAGGAGAATGGCGTGGTTATTGAAAAGAGGAGAATCTGATTGTCTGGAAGGCTGTTGAAATGCCAGCTAGATTTTGAATAGGAGGAGGAGCAAGGTGTCCTGGGAAGGGGGCAGGCGGGCCCTGTGCATGCAGAAGCTCTTGATCTTAGGGAGGATAAACGATGCCAGTGTGGTGGCAACAAAGGCACCCTTGTGCCCTTAGTAGCTGCCTGTACCAGTGATGAGCGACCTTAGTCCTGGGGCCAGGCTGGGGTGGCTCTTGGCACTGGCTGCTGCCCCCCACCCCTGGAGAGGGGAAGAGACTTGTGTCCATGATCAGAATGGGGGCAGGTGCTGGGGGCTCCTTATGTCAGAGGGAGACCCGGAGATCACAGGTGGAGAAGATGGAGGGCTGCTGAAGGCAGTCCGTTCCTTCCTTCCCACTCAGTCTCTCAGCGACTGCTACCCCACCCTGATCCCTGGGCACCTTTAATAACCATGGTTTGTCCCTCTCTGCTTGGTCATTGTGATTGTTTTTATCCAAGGTTTAGTCTTCCCAACTGGACTCTTGAACAAATATGTCAAATAGGTCAAAACATGGACAAACTAGCAGATTGGTTGGAACCGTATTGGGAAGCATTCTGTCCTGCACCTGGGCCAAGTATAACAATTCTAGGCAGACTGTGAAATGATTTGACTTATTTTTATTTCTGTCTCCTAATAATACCAAGAGAAAACATGGTGAAAGCAGGCCCACAAAATAGGCTGGGGGAAACACAGTCAAAACCTCCAAGTCCCATTTTCTACATCTACGTTCTTATTCCTGCCCTGCAAGTAAGTCCATCTGTACCACTTTTCTAGATTCCATATATATGCGTGGACAATATACAGTATTTGTTTTTCTTTTTCTGACTTGCTTCACTCTGTATGACAGTCTCTAGGTTCATCTATATTTCGCTCCTTTTTATTGCCGAGGAAACCAACACAATATTGTAAAGCAATTATATTCCAACTGAAAAGAAAAGAACACAAATAACAAATGTTGGTGAGATGTGGAGAAAAGGGAACCCTTAGGGAAAAAAAACCACAAAACTCTTCAAGCCAAATAGCTTCCCATTCAGCTTCTGAAATGCATGATTGTTGTGAGCATCCTCTGGTGCCTCTCGTACCCTCTGAGGTCAGGGTGAAAGTGAAACTCACTCAGTCATGTCCAACTCTTTGCGACACCATGAACAATACAGCCCATGGAATTCTCCAGGCCAGAACACTGGAGTTGGTAGCCTTTCCCTTCTCCAGGGTATCTTTCCAACCCAGGGATCAAACTCAGGTCTTCCATATTGCAGGTGGGTTCTTTACCAGCTGAGCCACAAGAGAAGCCCAAGAATACTGGAGTGGGTAGCCTATCCCTTCTCCTGGGGATCTTCCCGACACCAGGAATTGAACCCAGGTCTCCCGTATTGCAGGCAGATTCTTTACTAGCTGAGCCACCAGGGAAGCCTGAGGTCAGGGTGATTTGGGTTTATAGAGTGTTCTGGAAACCTTGCCCTGCTGCCAACTAGTGTGTGAGTTTCGTAAATTACACTGAATTTCTCTGGACTTTCTTCTTCATCTGTAACAGCTATATGGATCCTCCTTTGCGTAGTGTTAGCAGGGCAATTTATCAAGTCTCTGGCTAAAAGGAGGTGTGGCTTAGGACTAGATCTGGGTGAGACCAGCTCAGAGCTTAGGACCTGGTGTTTAAGTCATACTGGTATCTCAGAGTTATTTCCTATGTGAGATTCTAGGATCAGAGAAGATGGACCTCAGAGAAACATGACCATTAGGAAAGAGGTGACGGCAGTGGAGGCTGCCGAGCCCGAGTTCATCCTGAAGGCTCCCTGGACACCATGGACTGATACCCATTTAGACTTGATTCCTGGAGGCCCAAGGGGCCGAGCACTGTGTGGTTAGGGGAGTCATGTCCCGGCAGGAAAGACTCAGTGACTTGTGCAAGCTGCAAGCTGAGCCAGGAATGCAACCCAGGCGTCCTGACTCCACGCCCTTCCCAGTGATAAGGCCCCTTCCCGCTCCCTGCATCCTGGGCTGGACAGCCCTGGAGCCAAGGGAGTGACCTCAGGGCGTCCGGTGAGCTCATTCTGCAGCCCTGGTGTGGATGTGGACGGCGCTGTCCCAGATCTGAGGGCAGGGCTTCACAGCCTGGGTTTTTCAGAGGCCAGTGCTGGGAACAGGCCCTTCCCTGGAGACTAGAAGGAGGCGGTGTGCTTTGAGAAGGTTCCACGGGCCTGGGCCCGAGAGCCGGTGAAGCACTGAAGGCAGGGGAGAAAATGATTTATGAGCGAAACCTACATGAGCAGAACTGGCTGGCTTGACCTCAGCACCAATGGAGGGGCGTGGGAGAACATTCTGTAAATACTTTAGAGGCATCGGTGCCAGAGAATAGCAGCTGAACCTGGATGTCAGGGAGGGGAGGGAGCACAGGGCTAGGTCGGTCAGGGAAATCTCTTCCGGAGCCATTGGGAGGCAGGCCTCCTCTGTTTGGGCATCGTCTTGTGGCACTGGGTTTGACGGTTGGCAGGTCCCAGGATACAGACCACGGGGGCCAGAGAAACAGGCCCAGATCACTTTTCCTGTAGGGAAATTGGGCAGAAATCATAAGGCAAGACAGGCAGTGAGGACAAGGTGAAAGGGAGAGCCCTGCCCTTCCTCTCTGTGTCCTGTTCTATTCAGTTTTCCGAGGACCGTGTTATCTGTGAGTCCTGCCTCTTCCCCTCCCGCAGGGCCCCTCCCTGTACCATCTTTCTAGCCAAAGCCTCCCAGCCTTCACCCCCTCCAGGAAGCCTGACCCAGCCTCGAAGACTGTCACAATGCACCCTTCACACCTTGAAGGGCCACACAGGGCTAGGACCTGCACGCCTCCTATTGCAGTGACCAGGGGATGTCTTTCTCTTTCAGCTGGGTTCATGGGAAGCCTTATAGGGCGGGGTGGCAGCTGTGGGTGTAGCTGGGGCACCAGGACAGCTGTGGTAGGTGGCATGGAACTTGAGTCACACATTCATGAAGCTCACTCATTGCCTCTGGTCCTGCTCAAGCTCAGCTTCTGAGACACCCTTTCTGGTTTAGGAGGACTGTCACTGGGAACGTCAGTGTTGTGACCTGGTGGGTCTGACGGAGCTCAGCTTACAGTGGGTAGCCTGACTACCGTCACTTGGTGTCCCGTGGGCCAGCGTCTCTACCAGGAGCTGGTCAGAGCTAATGATTGTCCTTGGATGATTTGTAAATCCCTGCTGTATAGCTCCTGAGGTGACATAAGACTCATCCAGTGGATGACAAATGAGACATGACTTAGGCCTTTACTGATGGCACATGTCTATGTGCTATGCTGAAGAAGGTTCTAGAAAGGTAGTCTCCAAAATGGCGTGCTGGAAGAAAATAGAAATTCTAGTGTTATTTTAACTTTCATTATAAGAAAGGAATTAGGATGTTCCTACATTTATATTCAGATGTCAGTCTGAATATACCCTTACTTCATATCTGTGTTAGAAGGTCTCATGCCACCTGTTCCACAAGATATCCTGAGGGAAGGATAAGAATTTCACAACTAAAAGTTCATAGATCTGCTTTCAGAACATTGTAATATATTGCAGTTTATGTTCCAGATCAGTAAAGTGATGAATCATATTTGATTTAAGAGGTGTCCCTGGTGACTCAGATGGTAAAGAATCCGCCTGCAATGCAGGAGACCTGGGTTCAATCCCTGGGTCGGGAAGGTCCCCTGGAGGAGGGCATGGCAACTCACTCCAGTGTTCTTGCCTGGAGAATCCTGTGGACAGTGGAGCCTGGTGGGCTACAGTCCATGGAGTTGCAAAGATTCGGACACGACTGAGCGACTAACACTACTACTTCTACTACCTGATTTTAGTTAAATAAATGCTCACAACGTGAAACAAAAAAATCCCTCCTGTAGACAGCATAGGCTTGCTTCAGAATTCCAAGACTTGCTTTATGATGTTTCCCCTAAGTGCATTGTAGTAACTATTACATCGTTTCTTTTCCCGGCACTGCCGCTCCCAACACCAGCATGTCTGCCAGATGAAATGGCCCAAGTGACGGGGCTGTTAGCACCATGACCTTGATCTCCTGCAAAGAACGTCCCTCTGGATGCCTCCAGGAATGGGAGCCAGTATTTGTCGGTGTGAAATGTGTTGCTTTAAGAACCCAGAATGGGACTCCCCTGCGGTCCAATGGTTAGGACTCCAACTTCCAGTGCAGGGGGTGTGGGTTCAATCCCTGGTCGGGAAGCTAAAATCCCACATGCCTCATAGTCAAAAAGCCAAAACTTAAGACAGAAGCAATATCGTAACAAATTCAGTAAAGACTAAAAACGGTCCACACACACACACACAAATCTAAAAAACAAACAAACAACAACAAAAAAAACTCAGGGCACCTTACCAGGCATTGAGCATCCTTCTTTATGGGAGTATGCAGGATGCAGCAATGGGGCTTTTATTTAGATGGACAAACTGGTGCCTCTTTCTATTGGACCCTGAACACTTAATTGAAGTGACTGGTCCCTGAATCCTCATAGGTTTTAAAACCGCTCCTGGAGTCAGCATGAGGTTGCTGAAGTGCTGGGTCAGGGTGATACCCTGCAGGCTGTCTAGGCAGTCAGAGCTCTTTGGATTATGTTGTGACAGATAATGGGTGAGTTCAGACAGTCCTGTGGAAAATCTGTAAAGGAATATTGTTTTCTGCCGCACATAGGTGCAAACTGTGTCTGATTCTTTCTCTTTTTAATTGGAATGGAAAAGAATACATTTGCAGAGTCAGTGGTCACATACCCCGAGGCCTTATTAATCTGCTCTTGCAATAAGGTCATTTTGGACACAGCAGCTGCAACGGCGGTTCCTGCACATTTAGGCCTGTGGTAGTTCACAGTTACTCTCCATGGTTTTTTGGTTTCTGCAGGGATCAGACTAGTGATTTAAATGAAACATTATGGGGATCAGAGAGCCAGCATCTTGTAGGTTATTAGGGGTGACACGCATTCTGTCATTCCCCAGGGACAACATATTCTGGCTGGGGGTGAGGGCAGCCATTCAAAGGTTCCCAATTAGCTTTTCCAACTCTGATAGATCTTGTCCCAGAAGCCAGGGACCCAATGCAGGGGTTACTACAACAGCCAAGTATCCAAGGCCAATGACATCCTCGGGGGCAATGGACGGCAAGTCTGTGGACACAGGAGGCCCCCCCATGAGCTGCACTTCAGCCAGGACTACATTTGTGACCTGGCTCCAGAGGCCTTACCCTAACAGAGAAGTCGTTCTGATGCTTTGGGTCTCTGGATGCAGATGTCAACTAGGACCCTCTGTGCCAACTGTCCCAGAGGACTCTGGGTATTCCCTTTCCCTGATATTCTGCCCCCTGAGCAAATGGTCATAGGACCTTTTGGGGAACCGCAGGGTAGATATTTGCCACGGGGCTGCAGGTCCGGCTTCTCAGGAATCAAGTCGTCTCTCCATCAGAGCTTCCAGGCAGCTCTGGAGCCAGCGATCCGGCAGAGAACCGTGTTTCTTTTTGAGGTGACCATCCGCCTTCATCTCTCACTCCAGCCGTGATGACTTTGGGGGTTATAGACAGACAACAGCACCCAGTGCCTCCGCTTCCTGGGAGCTCTGTCTTTCCTGTGGATGTTAAGAAACCAGACGTTGTGACTTCCTTTCCCAACATCAGATTTAACCGGAAATCCTACATTTCATGTGCTAAATCCTGCAATCCCGGCCCCCTCTAACTTTAGCGATAGGTGGCCGGGGAAGAACTGTCTTTGTGTTCCGTAGGAATGAATGTAATCAATGCCTTAACTGGCTTTCTGGCCTCACACTCGGGGTTGTCGGCCCCAGCACGCCCACTCCCCGAGCCCCATGCTGCCTTCCTGTCCTCGCTGCCAGAGCAGCTGGAGCGTTTCCGCTTGCTGAGTGGCCCTTGCTTTTCCCTGCCCTTTAGGACCCACCCCAGCAGCTGTTTGCCTCCTTCCCTGGGGCCCTTGCTAGGGTGTTAGGCCCATTAATCAAACAGAGAGCCCTGAAGTCAGTGAGTGTTTGCTGACCCAGCCTTACATCCTGGCCACTTTGTTTTTGTTTGTTTGTTTTTGTTTTGTTCTGCTCCTATGCCCTGAAATGAACATACCAAGGATCCAATATCCCTTTTTTCCTCTTTTTAAAAAAATTGAGGTATAGTTGATTTATCATATTAGATTAGTTTCAGGTGAGTAGCAGAGCGCTTCAAAATTTTTGTAGTCACATAAATGCACCTGTCAATGGAGGAGACAAAAGAGGACTGGGTTTGATCCCTGGGTTGGAAAGATCCCTTGGAGGAGTGCATGGCCACCCACTCCAGTATTCTTGCCTGGAGAATCCCATGGACAGTGGAGCCTGGCAGGCTACAGTCCATGGGGTGACAAAGCGTTGGACACGACTAAAGCGACTAAGCATACAAGCATCCTGGCTACTTTGATCTAGTGCCTTTAAACTCAAGCCCAGGGGTAATCCCTTGGGATCTGCTGGTAAACGGGGCTAATTCTTGCATTTATTCCAGGGGATAGTTTCTTGCCTTCCATATATTGTTAGATATGTTAGCATATCTAAAATGTGGAACCGTTAGAGTCACAGAGCTGAACTAATCTCTAGTTACCGTGCCAGTACCCAGGAGAGGATGAAGTGTACTTCTAAGGGGACACCTGCTGCCTTGTGGGGGGAGGGCCCTGGAGCACCAGCAATCATTGAAGGACCAGCTCTCTGCAGGGAAGGGTGGGCCATATCTGAAAGGCCCAAGGCTCTGGAAGGACAGGAAATCTGGGGGGTCAATATCTTCCCTCAGGGAGTCCCTATAGTCACAGCGTCTCACATTTGCTCGCCAGGCCTCTCCCTTTGGCAAAAAGAGACCCTCTGGTTGAGTATTTAAATGTTTCTGGAGCTCTGTGACTCCGACAGTCTGTCGTATAACTGGGTCTGTTTGTCCACTCCAGGGGACAAGGGCCTTCCTGGGGGCTCCTGTGAAGGCCCTCTAGCTCATGCATGAAGCTGTTAAGTGTTAGGGGCCATGGTCTCCATCTCTTTTCAGGGCAGCACTGTAACTTAGCAGTAATGAGCCAACTCTGCTATCTTTGTAGGTTTATTCTTCCCATATATTATTTTGCTTTCTTTTTTAAATTAACTTTCATTGGAATACAGTGGCTTTACAATGTTGTGTTAGTCTCTGCTGTATGGCAAAACGGATCAGCTGTATGTTTACACATATGCCCTCTTTTTGGGATTTCCTTTCCATGTAGGTCACCACAGAGCACTGGGTAAGGTCCCTGTGCTGTACAGCAAGTTCTCATTGGTTACCTACTTCATTCATAGTCGTGTATATATATCAGTCCCAGTACCTCAATCCATTCCAGCCCCTACTTCCCTCCTTGGTGTCCATACATGTGTTCTCTACGTCTCTGTCTCTATTTCTGCTTTGTAAATAAGCTCATCTAAACAAGTTTTTAAAATTCCACATATATGTGTTAATATTTTCTCTTTCTGACATTTCTCTGTATGACAGTCTCCAGATCCATCCATGTCTCTGCAAATGGCACAATCTGTAGGCATTATCCTTCCCATATTTTAAAAATGCCACAGCATTCCTCTCTCCTGGGATACTTCCCAGGGCACCATGGGTGATATTTTTAGCAACACGAGCCAGAGACCATCTGTACCTCCTCCACCCACAGGGATGGTGGTGGGGGGATCCAGTCCCCAACCCTCGTCTTCCTCTTCTTGGATCACTCCTGGGGCTACTTGTGTTGGGCGTGTCCTCAGAGAAGCAGATGCCAGGAAGGATGGAAGAAGATGTGGAGGGGCTGGGGGCCTGGGGGAGCTGGGGGATCAGTCAGCCTGTGGTATCAGTCTGTCCCTGGGTGAAGGTGAAAGAAACAAGGGAAGGTGGTGGAAGCATTTTGGTCAGCACTCAAGCTCTAGGAGAGTTCTGCAAGACTGCAGGGGAGTGTTCAAGCCCAAGTGGCTTGTCAGAGGTATTCTGGGTCTTATTGTTGTCGACCTGCTGAGAGTCCCTGCCATTTGCTGGAAACCGCTGGTGAGACGGGAGGCCTCAGAGTCAGCAGGGGTGGAGTTCAGAGGGTGGTATCTGGGGTGGCCCGTCAGTCAGGCTCCTGTTGCTGGGGACATGAGAGGTGCATTTCCGTGCTTCCCACAGGGACCATGTCCTTTTTTTCACTGCACGATTTGTGGAATCTTAGCTTCCTGACCAGATATCAAACCTAAGGCTCCGGAAGTGAGAGTGCCAAGTTTTAATCACTGGACCACTGAGAAATTTCTGACGGTGTCCTTAAGATCTCTAGACTCTGAGGCTGAGTTGGCACCACCTTCAAAATTCTAGAGGTATTTTTTTTTTTTAATGTGGTCCATTAAAAGATTCTTTTTAATTGAATTTGTTACAATATTGTTCCTCTTTTATGTTTCAGGTTTTTTTGTTTTTTGCCATGAAACATGAAATCTTAGCTTCCCAAGCAGGGGTCAAACCTGTATCCCCTGCATTGAAAGGGGAAGTCTTCACCACTGGACCACCAGGGAAGTCCCTATTCCAGAGGATCTAACAGAGGGTGTTATACCCTTGGCTTGGCCTGTATCCTGCCTCCTCCATGCTATTAATATATTGGCAGCTTCCTATATTTGGTCTGTGCTGTAATTTAATTTGTCATAGGCTAGGCTATATTTTAATTTGAAAATTTTTACTGGGTAGAGAGACGAGATAAATTGCTTTGTTTATATTCTTTCTAAAATCTGAGTGCAAATTGATCAGTTATTTCAAAGTTTTCTTTCTTTCTTTCTTTTTTTTTTATAATAGCCTACAAGTCATGCTCTGGAAAGGACTCCCCAGGTGGCACTAGTGGTAAAGAATCTGCCTGCCAATGCAGGACACGCGGGTTTGATCCCTGAGTTGGGAAGATGCTCTGGAGAAGGAAATGGGAACCCACTCCAGTATTCTTGCCTGGGAAATCCCATGGACAGAGCAGCCTGGCGGGCTATAGTCCATGGAGTTGCAAAGAGTCAGACATGACTGGAGACTTAGCACGCAAATTTTGTTTGAATCCTGGGTCTCTCTCTATCAAAACAGAAACATCTGTGATTTCCAAGGGGCTCTCAAGATCCCAGTGAAACCAACAGAAACTGCTGACTAAGAAGGATATAACTATGGACCACTATCCCAAGTGTACCCGGGGTTGGGAGGTTAGCCTCACATTGTGTCGCCATGACAAAGTACAGCTTGCTGAAATTTGGTTGCCAGGTACCACCCTGCACCCTGGTCTGTGTCAAGGAAGCAGCCTGGCCGTGGAGAGGAAATGAGCTCCTCCCTGCCAGATGCTTCTTTTCCTCTCATCCCAACAGTAAATGCTGCTTCAGGGGGCTCTGCATTATAGAGTGGACCAGGGAGTCATGGGAGGGAGGGTGCTGAAGGATTTATTGTCCAGTGAACAAAGGCCAAAGGATTCCTTTTTGGAAGTTTCCTTTGGGGTCTCGGGCCATCTGTACAGAGCAACCCAAGCAGAAACCCGATGGCCACACAGATCTGGCAGTTTGCTTTTTGTGGTCTTCCTCTTTCTTTCAGAATCCCTGCCCCGCTCCGGTTGCCCACTGCACATCTCAGCATCTCTGGCTGGCCTTTTTCTTGGCTGTAAACTTTCTAGCTCCATCTCCAAGGGATTGTCCTAATTTCAGGGTTGGAACCTCCTCACCTTTAAATTGCTCTATTGGTTTCTCAAGAAAAATGAGATAATGGATCTGAAAGTGCAGTAACAGGAAAAAGGAGAAGAATGGAGAAAGAAACACAAAGCATAATCCCTCTCAAGCTCCATGCTCACTGGGCATTTGATAGAAATAGAGAGAGCTGGCTTGGCCAGAAAAAGGAGAGGTGTTTGGGAGAAAGGGGACAGGGAGGGAAATTTCTAATGGAGAAGTGGCCCTTCCTTTAGGGACATTTTAACTGGGGACCACAGGGAATCTGAGCCTAAGATCTCCGAGAGTTGACAGAGCTCATGGCAGCAAGCTGTGGGGCTTGCAACTTCCTGACATGGAAACTCAGGTAGCGAGCATCTCAAAGGTTAAAAGTTCACCTAGATCAACCCTCACCTGCTCCCCACTTCTCTCTCCATCCCACGCTCAGTCCTCCCGGACAACTCAGCTTCCTTTTGCCCTCTGGTTCGATACATCCAACATGCTGAGATAGAGCTTTCTCCCCTTGGGCAAGTCTACAGTGCTTTACTATCGCCAGCCTTTCTGATCCACTATTCTCTGGAACTGGAGTTAAAGCACTGGGAGCAGGGAGTGGAGGTAAAGGATGTGGCTGAGGGTCTGGGAAAAAAGGAGGAGGGGATTTATGCATCTCCATGTGCAGGGAGAGTAGGGGGTCGAGGAGGGTGGGAGGGTACCGGGAAGAGATGCTCAGAGGCTGCTCTGAGTCCCAGCATCCCAGCTGCTCTCTTAGTAAATGTCAACCCCTCAGCAAGAGGCTGACGTTTCCCACGTGAGGGTTTACAAGGCCTTGCCTTGGCTCTAGAACACAGTTACTCCCAAAGCTCAGAAAGTCAGAAAATGATGGAGTAGCAGGGAGACAAAGAGGGGGGCCGTGGGAGAAAGAGAAAAAAGGAGAAAAGCACAAAGACAGGAAGTGATGCTGAGAGAGTGTGGACAGACAGGAGGAACCTGTGAGGAGTCAGAGGGTGGAGGGCAGAGGAAGAGAAGCCAAGTGACAGGAATGTCGTCCAGCCAGCGGCGTCTGTGCTGCACACTTGTGCCCCCAGGTCGTGGGTTCTCAGTTTTCCCTTCTTCGTCTGGGTGACCTGACTCCTCCAGGAGCAGATCCCCAAGCTGGGGAGCCCCACAGTCAGGGCAGTGGGAGGTGGGGGCTGTGACTGGAGGGCTGTTGGCACTTCTGGTCTGTCTGACGTGGTCCCCGAGCATCCCAGGAAGACCGGCCCTGGCTATTCTGCTCCGGGCAGTGCTGCCAAGCACTGTCACCACCTGGCCTCCCCCTGCCATCAGAGAGGATGCCGGCAGCTGAAAGGATATCTTTGGATAATCCCATACTCATCCCTGCCCAGCACCGCCAGCCTCAGCCAGAAGCTGAGAAACTTGAGTCGGTAGGATCCGAATTGAACCTTACAAGTTTTTATTTTGTGCCAGAGTGTAAATTTTGCTGTAGGAGGCAGAACCGAGAAGGAGCAGACACGGTACTGTGTGGTGTCAGGGGAGGGAGGCCGTCATGCTGGAGAAAAGGAGGAATCACGAACAGCTTCTCAGAAGAGGTGGCAAGTGGACTGCCATTTCGGATCTCCATGGAGCATTGGATCTCCATGGAGCATCACAGTTTCTAAGACTTTTGCATGCATTGCTTTGATGCACAATGTCATGGTAGCAAACATTGGTCAGATGGGGGAACAAGCCGCAGCCCACTGCCGAGAGCATAAATGGAGCACAAGTGTGTATAACATCCTGGGAAGCAACCGACACTCTCAGCTTTCAAAATTCTAGGAATTTATGCTGCAAACACACTGACATATGTGGGCAGATGGGCGTGAACAAGAGATCGACTATCACCATGTTAATTGTAGCAAAAGACTGAAGACACCCCAGGCGTTCATCCCTGAGACCAGATTGTGAGTTACAGGACATGCAAGTCTTGGAATTCTGTGCAGCCATCAAAAATAATACATGTGGAATCTAGAAAAATGGTACAGATGATCTTATTTGCAAAGCAGAAATAGAGACACAAACATAGAGCACAAATGTTTGGACCCCAAGGTGGGATGGAGGGGTGGGAGGAATTGGGAGATTGGGACTGACATATATATACTATGAATGAAGCAGATAACTGACGAGAACCTACAGCACAGGGAGCTCTACTCAATGCTCTGTGGTGACGTGAATGGGAAAGAAATCCAAAAGGGAGGAGATATATGTACACGTGCTGCTGATTCACTTTGCTATACAGCGGAAATTGACACAACATTGCAAAACAACTATACGCAGATAAAATTGATTAAAAAAGAATAAGGTAGCTCCCCATGTGTTGTTATGAAAACAATCTCCAAAATGTTTGTTAAGTAATGTTAAGTAAGACATAAAGCCTGGCAAAGAATGGAGTGTTACAATATATTTTCATTTGTGTAACGATTGAGCAGGTGTGTTTATGAAGGAAGAGGAAATTTCCAGAAGGGTGCACAAAAACTGTTAACAACAGTTATTTCTGTGGAAGTAGGGTGAAGGCCTGGACTGGGAGGTGAACTGTGAAGGCATTTTCAGTAATTGCGAAATGGATCCTATAGCTAGAAGGGTACACTGAACGTATGAGACATCCAAAAGGTCATTACAAAACACAGCGGACTGAATGCATTTTCTGTGATACATCCTTGTACTCAGAATGTAATACCATTTGCATATAGTAATGTGTTACTTTTCCTACTGGAACAATCTCTGTGAGGCAGACGGCAGCATCTTTTCCCATCCCATCTTCTCAGGACCGGCAGGGGCAGTGTTCTCGGAGGGAAGGCCTGGCCCATGTGCAGAGGTGTGGGAAGGAGGGCAGCGATGCTGAAGGCATCTAAGAGGCTGGAGGAGATGGGGCAGGAGCCGGGAGCCGGGGGCTGAGCTGGGGTTGCCAGGCCGAGTCTGGAGTTCGTTAGCTTTATAGGACTTATTCAGGGTTTTGGGAAGTGACAACACCCAAGTCTTACAAGGAGGAAGTGAAGTCAAATTGACATGTACACTCTGCTATATTTGGAATGGATAACAAGGACCTACTGTAGAGCTCAGGGAACAGGGAACTCTGCTTAATATTCTGTAGTAACCTAAATGGAAAAAGAACTTGAAAAAAAAAAATAGATGCAAATAAATATATATATATGTATAACTGAATCACTTTGCTATACACCAGAAACTATCACAATATTGTTAATCAACTATATTCTAATATAAAATAAGATTAAAAAAATCAAACTCTCCGAAGGTCAAGAAGTTGCAGAGTAGCCCAGCTGAGGGCTGGGGAAGGGGCTGGTTTTCCCGTCCAGACTCTAGGAGCAGTGAAGGCAGCACCTTCGGCCCTGCTGGGGGCGTCCTGTCCCCTTTCCACAGCCGAGGAGACTGGCTCTAAGGCGGAGCGGGTGCCTTGCTCGAGGCCACACGGCTGGTACTTGGAGAGGGATGGGACGGCACGTTGCCTGGTTACAAGGTCCGTGCTCCGCTCCGCGTGCCGCTCTTGCTCTCCCTTCGTCTGAGACCCGCTCACGGTCAGGCGGACCTGCCTGCATCTTGCACTTGGAGCTGGTGGCATTGTCACTAAGATGGGCATGGAGGGGTTGCCAAGGAGCACACACACGACTTAGGAGGCCCTGGGTCCCGTCTGGTCCCTCCACCTGCCCTCCGTCAGCCATGAGGGCTTCCCCATGCATGAGGAGACTGCAGGGCAGAGGAGCAGTGTTGAGAGGGGGTGCTCCCCGAGTGCGCATGGCCTCTGGGGTGTGCGGGCCTGGGAGTCAGAGCCCCACGCTCCCATTTGCTTCTCTCTAACCCTGTGGGCCCCAGAGTGGCATCCGGCAGACCCCACCCCCGTGGCCCAGCTTTGCAGGGGTCTGCGTGCAGCTCTGAGCAGCGGAAGGCATTGACGGCCCTGGTCCCCTCCTGTCCCCACGAACCCCACCACTGTTGTTTCTTAGTATTTATCTACATCCCACCGACGAGCACCATTTCCTGGTGTTGGACCCAGAACACACAGCGAGATTCGATAGAATCCTACAAAAGAGAAGAAGAAGGAAATAAAGAAAGGAAAAGAATACATGAAGCAAGGAGGGAAGGAAGGAAGAAAGGAAAAGAGGAAGGAAGGAAGAGAGAGAGAGAGACGACAGATGCTGTTGGGTGGCCTGGACTCTGGACTGTGACCCTGGTCCTTCCCAGGGTCACCCACCCCCTTCCCACTCCCGATTTGTACAAAGGCCCGTGGGATCCTAGCTATCCCCCTGCGTCTTTGCAGAACTGGTGAGGAGCAGGGCTGTTTTCATGATCTCTGTCTGGCTGTGTGCTGGCGGGGATGGCAGTGGGGTTTGGTCCCAGGGCTTTATTTGTTTTGGTGAAGCTGCAGGCTGTGACAGAGGCCTGCAGGGCTGCCTTCCTTTTCTGGGAGTTTGGTGGGAAGCACCGATGTAATAATCCTGATTTATGACTCCAGCCAACCCCCAAGTCCTGCTCCAGTCCCTGACAGAAGTAATTCTCGCTTGGACAGAAATGGGTGGGAAAAGTGCCAGTTTGCGTCTGTACTGTACATTCTTCTCCTCGACAGGATGGGGCTCCAGGAATAGTTCACCTTGATAATCTTGGCCACAGTCGGGGGTTTGTGAAGCTGTCTAAATCCAGTTTATCAGCAGGAATAAATGCCCTCAGACTTAAAAAGTGGGAAGCAGAACTTGGCTCCATGGGGTTGATGATTTACAGAGGACTGAGGAGCTGGGAATGGCTGAGGTGGAGGAGGACAAGGTCTGTGGGGCTCCGCTCACAGCCTAGAGAAGCAGCGGTGTGTCCTGTGATGGGAGGCCAGGCTCCGAGATGCATTTCCTCCCGGGAAGGATACAGCGTCTGGCATCCAATCACGTGGTGGGGACAGAGCTGCCTTTGGGGTGCTGGGGAGGTGTGGATGTGCCTTGGGGTGCCTTTGGGGTATAGGGCTGAGTCTGCAAGAGCCGTGGCCTTGAGGCTGTGCATCCTGTCCCTCAGCTGCCCACAGGCCCTGCAGTGCCTCGGTCCCCTTGTCCTTCATCCTCCTGCAGCTCCTGAAACCTATTCCTCCAAAAAGTCCCTCAGACTGACACCCCTGTGTGGGCTGTCCTCTGCCTCCACAAGGGCCACTCCAGGACCATACGGGGCCAGTCAAGTCAATGGCTTTCCTACTGGTACATTTTTTTTAAAGTTTAAAAAAATTCTGTTCTTGGCTGTTCTGGGTCTCGGTTGTTGCGTGTGGTCTTTCCCGAGCTGCGGCAAGCAGTGGCTCCTCTGTGTTGTTCCATGAGAACTTTCTGACTGCAGTGTCTTTTCTTGTTGTGCACCATAGGCTTTAGGGCGAGCAGGCTCAGTAGTTGTGACGGGCGGGCTTAGTTGCTCCGAAGCATGTGGGATCTTCCCAGACCATGGATCGAACCTGTGTCCCCCCTGCATTGGCAGGCAGATTCTTATGTGTAGCACCACCAGGGAGATCCCCAACTTGTACATTTTGCCATGTGTTCTGTGTCTGTGACAGCCTCGACGTCACCTCCATCTTCCTGCAGGTAGACTCTCAAAGAATAAATAAGCAGTGTGCTTAGGACCATAGGATCTGGAGGCAGGCTGCCCGGGCTGGTGCCTCAGCTCTGCTACTTAATGGATGTGTGATTTGGGCGAGTTTTCCCTCATTCCTCGGGCTTCCCTGGTGGATCAGGGGTTAAAGCGTCTGCCTCCAATGCGGGAGACCTGGGTTCGATCCCTGGGTCAGGAAGATCCCCTGGAGAAGGAAATGGTAACCCACTCCAGTATTCTTGCCTGGAGAATCCCATGGACGGAGAAGCCTCGTAGGCTACAGTCCACAGGGTCGCAAAGAGTCGGACACGACTAAGTGCCTTCACTTTCACTTCCCCCATACCTCAGTTTTCTCATCTGTAGTATGGGGACAGTAATCATGCAATTAAACTCATTATCAGAAGAATTAGATAGAACCATAACTTAGCTCCATGGAGAAGGAAATGGCAACCCACTCCAGTATTCTTGCCTGGAGAATCCTGCGGACAGTGGAGCCTGGCGGGCTGCTGTCCACGGGGTCGCACAGAGCCGGACATGACTGAAGCGACTTAGCATAGCATAACTTAGCTTAGTACCTAGCACATGGTTATCATTCATTATACAACCTCATCAGAAAGATTGGTGATGGCAATGGGGAGGATGGCGATGATGGTGAGGATGATGATAAAACAAGCACGGCTTTACAGAAAAAATACTGTGAACTAAAAATACTGTGAACAAATGACTGCTTTAAACTGAAAACCTTTCTGCATCTTCTGTAACTAAGCTATCTTTCACTTTTTTCTTCTGTGGTTTTTTTTGTTTTTTTTGGTAATTGGCACTGAAGCCTCCTTTCAGCTCCTCCTTGGGCCCAGCGCAGTGAAAAGAGCGTGAGCTCTGGAGTCACACAGGCCTCGGACAGAACTGTGGTCATGCATAGATCACTTAATCCCTTTGAGCCTCAGTCTTCTCATCTATGAAACGAGAGCGGTGATGGTGACTTCTCACGGGTTGAGGTGACTCCCACAGCTGACGGCAGCAGAGCCTGGTGAGTGCCCACATGCTAGTTTCCTTGTCCCTCTCTTGCTCCATACGGTCCAGGCTCCACCTACCTAAATCTTCTTTCTCTCTCAGGATCTCTTTGAGACCTGCCTGCTCCATAAATTCTCCCTCAGATAAGTGGACAAATCCCCCGTCCTTAAAACTTTCACAGCCCCAGGTCACCGAGTTGGAGATGCCAGGTCACCTTGACCCTCTGGGCTGGAATACCATTGCTTTGGGTTTTGTAATCCTGAGGCTGATTCCCTTGGACTCAGAGAATTTGCCCAGAAAATGTAGATGGGACTTGCTTCCCAGATAGAATGAAGACTCTTCAAAGGTGGTTGGTTTTCTGTCTCACCTGCCTTTGTGGATCTTGCTACTCGCACAAAGCCTGGTGAATAGAGGATCCAAGTCCATGATTACTGAGTGAAGGAAGGCACACGGGATGGCCAGAGGGGCGGGGAGACCCTCTACAGTTCAGAGTCCCCCGTTGCACCTGGGGTATGCTCTTACCAGCACCAGCCCTGCAGTTATATTGGAGGGGCTCAGGCCTCCAGAGTTTAGCTCTGTAAGCAAGGGGGATGAAACCCAAAGCTTTCTGATTAGCCTGTTCTGTTTGGATTGGCAGCAGGTTTCCACTTGGAAATGGAGCCTCGGAAGTATCAGAGTCATTCCATACGAGAGGAAGGCTTGTTGGCTCAGCCTCCAGCTTTGATGTAGAGCATATGGGCCTGGGGGTGCAACCTCAGACATTTGGGGAAGTGCACAGAGGCACTGCTTGCATTCGGGACTTCCCAGGTGTTTCTCGGGTCATTGCCATTGGCCAGGCATTCTAACTCATCCAGTGTGGCCGCAGTCTGGAATAGCAGGTTCTAACCTGGGTTCTGTTGCTAGCCAACTGTGTGATCTTAGGCCAGTCGCTTTACCTCTCTGGGCTTTAGTTTAGATCCCTTCTCACCATTCTAGGACATTTTCTGTTAGTCTGTAGCTTTTGTGACATGCTGGTCAGGAAGCACTGACATTTCTGATGTATGCAGAAGAGCTGGGGGGAGCAGGCAGAGAGACTAAGAAACGGAGATGTAAAAATGTGCCCTGAAACAGAACCCAAGGCTTCTTTCCCTGGCCCTTGGCACTGTCACTACTTCCTCCTCTGCTTCCCCCTGTCCTCAACCCACCCCCGAAGATGAGCCTCATTGGAGGGGAGCACAGGTATGCAGGACGCCCTGGACATCCCTTAACCTGCAAGCCTTGGTTTTCTCACCTGCGTGGGGACACTGACCCCACCTCCTTACTCGGGGGCGGTGAGGATGGAGAAAAGTCAGATGCGTGCTGAGCCTTGGAAAGTGTTAAACCCAGATGAACACGGGGAGTTGCGATTATGGCATAAAGCTGGCCCTGCTGGGATAAGCAGGGTGAACATTACTCTATCAGGTGACCCTTTCTTCCTTGATGATGCTTCAGTGCAATGATGCTTCTACAGCTGTTGGTCGATGGCCTGCCTATTCGGCTTTCTCTGTCCCTTTGAGGCAGAAACACCGCTGTCTGAGTCATCTTTCCTTTGCACGCTTTTCTCCCACCAGAGCAGAAAGAGCAGGTTCTGTATGATCTGGCTCACCCTGCTTATCAGGTGTGACAGCATCTCCAGGTCTTAGGAGACTTCTCTCACAATCCTCGGAGCAGATGCCAGGGACTGGGGTCAGCATGACCCCGTCTTTCATGACCTGGGCAGAGTGGGAGGTTCAGAGGAAAGGGTGTTAGTCCTGCTTTTTGGTTTCATCACATGTTAGTTGAGATAGCACAATCCAAGCCAGCTCTGTACTGAAAAGGGAGCTTGGACTTGAGAGTAGCGTCTTGCCTGAAGCCATCAGTTGAGTTAGTTTCAGAGGTGAAGGGACCAGGACTCATTTCTGCACCAGTCCTAGCGCTCTTCCTAGAATATCACACGGATTCTTTGCTTCTTCCTTCACTCCCTTGCCATCCCTCCCCTTCACCTTTGGCATTCTGCTTATTTTGCAGAGCCCACTAGCTGTAGCTC
Organism: Cervus canadensis; assembly: GCF_019320065.1. Classification (NCBI taxonomy): domain Eukaryota; kingdom Metazoa; phylum Chordata; class Mammalia; order Artiodactyla; family Cervidae; genus Cervus; species Cervus canadensis. The sequence continues at coordinate 34,434,505 of NC_057414.1, forward strand.
TCAGGGTGGAAAAGTTTCTGAGTGTCTGGGGCAGTCAGTCTGCTGGGCAGGGTTGAATGCCTTCAAAGCAGCTGGGGTATATTCTCAGGGGGTCACATCACCAGGGAGCACCCAGGGCACCACTTACTACACCGGTTTCTTCCCAGAAATCCTGGAGATACGGCAGGCGGAGACCCCATCCACAAGGCTGAGGGGTCCCAGACACCCCCTGTGAATTGGATTCCATTGCGGCAGCTGTCCCCTGCCCCGCACCACCCCCCCAACTTGCTGACACAGACTGAATGCCCACAGCACCAAGTGGGCCAAGACCTCCCTCCCCACACCCACCCGTCCCCACCCCTGCCCTCTCACCTCTCTGAGGGGCGTTCCATCCACTGGCGGCGTCTCCAGAGTCGCCCGGATAGCGCTGGCCCATGTCCCAGCATCCCTGTCAGCCCAGTTCCACGCTGCCTTGGGAGGGGCGCACACCCCGGGCAGGTTTCACCTTCTGGCAACAGCTGACTCTGTTTATTCAGATGAGAACAATTTTCTCCCCCTTGCACTTTCAACAAGTTCGACCTCAAGCCTCCCCGCCCCCCCGCCCACCACCCCACCTTGCTCTGCTGCCAGAAACAACACAAGGCAGAAGGAGAAGGTGCAGGGTGGGGGGACCATCTGCTCTAAACCGAGCTGTCAGCTGAGCCCCACCTTCCTGGATCTGGGGTGTCTCAGGGCCCAAATGGGCCAGTGTACAGCTAATGGGGAAGGGAGCTGTTTTATTTCCTAATCACTCTTAGAGATAACGGCTCAGCGCATGTGGGAGAGGCCTCCCCAGGAGATGCTGACCGGCAACCCCATCCCTGTTCTTCCTCCAGGGCTGGGCAGAAGCCAGTTCAGCAAGGAATGATCACTAGGGGGCCAGGCTGGGGAGCCTCAGGCTGGCCTCAGTGCCCCATCTGTGATGGGTGATCCGGACAGGTCAGGATGCAAGTCCAGGGCCAGTCCGACTCGAGTCAGCAGCCTTCCCCGGGCACGGTTACCTCTTCACTCCCAGCCAGTGACTCCCCTGAGAGGGTCTATGGGCTCAGAGTCCCTGCCCATGGAGAAGTCGGGAGAGTCACTTTCTCTGACCTTCTAGAGTTTCATGTAAGAAGACAAGCGTGCGCTGAGTGATGTTCTGATTGGGCCGGGCCATCTGTAGTGTTGAGGCCACCTGGGTGCAGGGCCGGGAAGCTGGGCTTGTTCCATCCTGTGGATGGAACGTGATGTGATGGCTGGGATCCAGCCAGGTATGGGAGGCCGAAGGGCAGGGCGGTGAGCAGCTTTCTTCAGGTATGGAGGCAGCCCAAGCCAACCTTGCTGTCATCTGAGAGCAGTTTGTTTCCCCCAGCTTGGCGTTCAAGCCTCTTAGCTCTCTCCCACCTTGCCTTCCTGACTTTGAGCTTTTCTCCTTGTCCTGCCCCAGCCCTCCCCCAGATCCATCACTCCATGAACGTTACCGGGACTTCAGGATGACTTTGCTGTCCTTGTTCCTTCTGCCTCCACTGTCCCTTCCTCTTGTCCCAACCACACCCATGAACGAGACCTCAATTATACATTTCTTCCCTGATTCTTGTGTATCTCTCTGAGGCCTTTCCCCTTCCCTCAGGAGCATTTTTATTCCTCTCTTATAGCACCAGGAATAGATCTCCCAATTGTTGTGAAGGGTGCTGCCTCTCTCACTGGACTGAGCTTCCTGAAAGAAAGATTTCCTATTTTCTGCACATGGACTGGCTCATCAGCAGGTGTGAGATAATGGCCTGAAGGGATGAACCATCCTACAGCATTCATTACCATAAATTTGCATATAGCTCCTAGCACATTTACAGAGTTCCTGCTCTCCATGCCTCTTGATCTTTTTTTCTTTATTTTTTAACTTGAGGATAATTGCTTTACAATGTGTTGGTTTCTGCCATACAAGGTTACAAATCAGCCATAATTACACATATATCACCTCCCTCTTGAGCCTCCCTCCTCTCCCCTCATCCCTCCCCTCTTAGTCTTCAGCAGAGAGATTGGGGAGGGGGAGCGGGAGGGCAGCAAATAAAGAAATGAAAAGGCTCCAGGGCTCCGAGTTAGGGTGAGAAATGTGGAATGTCAGGGCTGGAAGAGGTGTTAAAAATAATGTAGTCTCATCTCTTTGTTTATCGTAGTATAGTTGATTTACATTGTTGTGTTATTTCTGCCGTACAGAAAAGTGATTCAATTATACATATGCATAAATTCCTTTTTATGTTCTTTTCCATTTTGCTTTATGACTTTTTTTTAAATCTATGAGACGAATTTATTATGGGCTGATATGATTGCTTGATAACCTTTATGGACCTTTCTTGAATGTTTTTTTCTGCATGTTGCTATGGTAGTTATTAAATGTTAATAAAATAGTAGTAGCTATTAATGTTAATAAAATAACATTAACGTTATTAAAAATGTTATGGAATAAATGTTAATAAAAAGAAGAAAAGGGTTATTACTCTGGACAGTGTGAATATTGGCATAATCTCTCTTTTTTGCTCTGACAGGATATTGAATATAGTTCCCCATGCTCTGCAAGTAGGACCTTGTTGTTTATGCATTCTCCATATACTAGCTTGCATCTGCCAACCCCAAGCTCCTAGATCTCTTATTTTCTAGACGAAGAGACAGAGGTTCCTAGAGGTGACTCGCTGACCATCATCTGAGCAGTTAACTGCACAATGAGATCGGCTCACTGTGGTCACTTTGTCTGGTGGTTGCCGGAGAAGACTGTCTACCAGTGCTCCCGGGGTTTTCCATGTTCGCCTGGATGCCCCCGTGTGTCCCTGTCAGTCTTACCCGCTGCATTCTCATCTGAAAATCCTGGGAAGCCTGTTCTAGACCACTCTGCGCCCGGTCCTGGGTGGCGGAACCAACTTCAATTCAAAACACCACTTGCTCTGGAACCCCAGGTCCTCGGCACCTTCCATCAGGACTGCTGGCTTCCTAGCTCTGCTTAACTCTGGGGTGAGACCTTGCAATGGATTTTAGATTGTAGTTGATGGGGGAAGAAAAAGAAAATTGAAATTAAAACTAAATGAGAGCGGCGTACAGGAACACGGGGAGAGGAGATCTGAGAGCTGGGAGCCTGGGCTCTAAAAGAGGAAAGATGTTTTTCCCGTGAGAAAATCATGTGCCGACTTCCAAGGAGCCTCCTGTAGGGGCAGGAACTCCTACGTCCCCAGACTCTCCACTAAGAAAAGGAGAAGGTTCTGGACTTCAGCTTTCTCCAGATGTTGGGCTGATGGAGTTGGGCTCAGGCTCGGGGCTGGTGAACGAGGTATCCCAGGGGAACTGGCAAGTCCTCGGAACTTCTTTTGCAACTAGATTTAGGAACCAGTTAGGGTGAAGGGGAGAGACGCAAATACCCCCTCCTCCCCAACTCAGTGACCTTTCGTGAGCTGCATTCTCAAGCTCTGTGAAGAAGTGATTTCTGTCTTCTCCCTGTTCAGGCCTCTTTGGAGAAAATAAGACAAATAGGGTCAGAGGAGGGCAGTCCAGCCAGTTGGGTGTCCCAGCTGGGGAAGTGCCCGCAGAGCCAGGGCACCAGTCTGACGGGCAGCCTCGTCCAGGTGGGCCTGGGCTAGCCCAGATTTTCTCTCATCTGCTATAAGGTGATGGGGGTAAACAGGCAGCCTGGGGGATCCCTGGGTGCTGTCCCAGACTCTGCTTTCTCCCTTTCCATGAAAATGTTTGTCATACATACTTTGAAGAGACTTGGAACATACTTTGAAGAGACTATAAAATCCAAATAAAGTCTTACCTGCCAATCAGGGACTTACTCGGAGGGTCCCAGCCTTAGGGGTCAGAGCTGGCTAGAGGTCCAAGAGCAATCTCCCCTGAATCTCAGATGTGAGCTGTGCCTTCCGCGTAGGGGCCAAGGTTTGGATTTGCTGTGTCCCCACATGGCTTTCGGCTGCAGGGCAGGGACTCCTGTTGCCAGGAGGAACTTGCTTCCACAATCTGGCTGGCTTGGCATGCTGGCCCCGTCCAAGCAACCATGGGCTGTGGTCCACCCACAGGAATGGTAAGATGCTGTGGTGTGGGCCTGTTTAATCAGAAGCATCATTGGTGAGAAGAGTTTTCAAGGTTTCTCCGTTGCACACGTCCACCTTGGATTTTGTCTCGCTCTGCCCACCGTTTCTCAGCATCACTAGCATTTATTCCCCATCTCTGTGCTCAGAAAAGAAACTCTTAGGTCTATTAGCTATCTGAAGTAGGACAGGATTTCCGAGATACCTGGAGCTCAGGTCAGGAGAAGGGATGGAGAAGCAGGTCTTTAAGCCTTGTGTTACTTTGTGTCTTCAGACAGACATTGAAGAAACTATGAGGTCCCGGTTTTCCAATTACTGTGACACACAAACTCTCTTCTTAATCTTTTTTTTTTTTTTGGACTGTGTATTTACTTTTGGCCCTGGATCCTTTGACTGGATTTCTTTCGATTGGCTGTGGAAACCAAAGCACCAGGAAGTTAGTGATATTATTTCCAAAGCCTGCCATAGACTTGTTTTCTGATCTTAGGGATAGCTGAGAGAGTCTATTTCTTAAACCCTCTTTTGTTACCCAAGGGGAATCAGATTGGCTACTTTTTCTAAGATCTCTGCATATGAGGCAGAGAAGCAAGTGGGCTAGATACTGCAGGGCTTCAAAAGGCCAAACTGAGAACAAGAAGACTCAGCTGGGTTCAGAGTTGGCGAGGGTGATGAGCTGTTAGGCGTCATTGGAACCAGGCTAACTGGAATTCCTGGAAATTTTCCTGAGGGCATCGTGTCCCTAAATTCCATCTTTTGCCTCATCGGAGAGGGTCTGGTTTGGCAGAACAATTTTCCAGGAGTGAAATTCCTTCTTCCTTTATACCCCTCTCTCCCTTCCACTTAAAATCTTGTCTCTACTCCACTGATTTCTCCAGGTTTTCCATTTTAGAAACAAGGGCCTATTAAGAACAAGAAAACAAAACATCTGCTGGTTGTCATGTTTGCTTCCAGAAACAGTGCTCAACTACTGTTTAAGACCCCAAAGTCAGAATTTCCAAAGAAGCATCTGAAGTGGGCTCTAGGAGAGGGGTGGCCGCCCGACTTCACACAGGGACCACGTGTTCCTTGGGAGCTTGGGCCGTGTCTTCCTCTCGGTTCCTCTGGCTAGCCTGCAGTGCATCAGCCCCCAGAGGATGCAGAGAGAGATTTGGCCCTTAACTGTCCAGAGATGAGCCACCACCGCTGACTGCAAGAGACTCAGTGATCTGGTGTGGCCCAGAGGTCAAGAGCGAGTACTGTGCAGCCAGGCCTCTCTCTACTGTGTGACCTTGCAGTGTGACCTTGGGCAAGTTTTTAATGTCTCCAGGCCTTGAAATCTTCCTGAATGAGTGGGGATGATAGGATCTGCCTTATAAGGTTGCTGTAATGATTCAATAACATCGAGGAGATGCTTAGCAGAGTCCTGGCCCAGAGTGAGTACTCGCTACATGGTCGCTGTCAGCAGATGTAAATTTGCCTACACGAGGCTCCTTTCTTGGCTCGTACAATCTCTAATGTGACGGGGGAGGGCTGGCTTTCTCCTCTGCGTCAGCCCCTAGGCGGTGAACTTCTTAATCCTTTCAGTGCATTTCCAATGTCTAAATCCACAACGCCTGGGCCCTAGGAGATGTTCTCTGATGAATAAATTAATAAACGGACTCATTCATTAGGTGCAGATGGACACAACTCACAGGGTGAATGTCTAACTGCTTCTTTGGAGAGGAGAGGATAATGTGACCTGCTGAGACACCCCAGCACTGACTTGCTTAGAGTCTCAGCAGCTGCAGACAGTGCTGAAGCCAAGAACTCGCCTGGAATGGTGGTCTTGGGAAGTCTTGCGGTTTCCATTCTGCCTTTAACCCAGGAAGGCCCTTTCTCCGCGGTGAAGACACTCCCAGGGCTTCACTCCGTACCAATCTTGGGGGTCACCATTCACATCAAAGACCCTGTGGATGGTGCCACGGGAGCCGTGCCCTGCCTGGCCGAGTGGCCATGTGTGACCGCCCAGGACTTTCCCAGCGTTGAGAACAACCTAGATTCCTTAACACTAGGACTCACCTTCCAAAGGATGATTCATTTTCAATGACCTGAAAGAAACGAGGGAGGTGGAAAGAGTAAGGGCAATTGTAATATCTCCTCTGGAGACAGGACTACAGGACCGTAGGTGTGGGGGAGAGACGATGACGGCTCTGTCCTGGGGCAGGCCCTCGGAGTCACAGGACCTGACCGAGGGCATCTCTTTCCAGCCCCATAGTAAGAGCATTTCCATCATGGAAAGCAGCAAGTGACAGCCAGTTGTTACCTATGCAGAGCACACCCCTGATTTTGGCTGAAGGCCAAGGACATCCACAAAAGCAGGGGAGAGGATGGTGGGTAGGAGGGTAGAAGGAAATGGGGGAGTGTTGTCAGGCCCTAGGCAAGCACCAGCTCTTCCTGGGACTGACCTTGCTTTGACAGCTGGGGGTTGTCTTGAGTCCAAGCAACTGGACTTTTCCAGGAAGTGGAGGAAGTGGAGAAAAAGGTGGGAGTGATATTGACCAGAGTTCTCAAACAAGAAATTCAGGCTAGGCTTTACTGGGCTGGAGGAGGGAGTGAGAAAAAGTAACTGGTTCCCTTGTTAGCTGGCTTCCAGAGGAGGGGGTGAGCTTGTTACTTACATGGGGTGAGGGTAGGGGTGGGTCCAGGGTGCGGCTGAAGGGGTGGGTTAGGCGGTTTGCCCACCCCTTTGTGGTGTCGGGAGCAGGGGGCAAGCCCAGTATGCTGCTTTTGCACCGGAGACCCAGTTTGTTTTTTTTTAGCTCCAGGCTCTTCAGAAGTGGCAGTTAGGGTTTTTATTTTGTCTTTGTACCTTTCAGGTCAGAATTTGCCCCAGCTGCACATGCGGGTTTATTCCTAGTCGCCTGTAGCCTCTCTGTATTTCGTTGCTGGAGGAGAAGAGTGTCCAGGTGCAGGTATCACAGCAGAGGGGCCCAGGTCCCTGCCTGTCTCAGGAGCAGTTTGTGCTGCGTCCCTCACCCCCGCCGCCCCGGGGTCCGCATGAATGTCCTGCCCTCTGTGTCCATCCTACCTGCTGCCGCAGCCACACACGTCTCCCTACAGGTGCGGGGAGCACCTCCCAACAGGTGAGACCCACAGAATCTTTTCAATTTCACTTGGCTTTGTCTGTGGATGAACCAAAAAGAAAGGAAAAGCCCTAATATGGATGGAGGGTTTGGGTAACCTCTGGACTGTTTGCTTTTTGTATATTTAAGTCTAAGAGCCCTGAGAATCAAGCACTATGGTTCTATCCCCATGGTAGCAAAGAGGCCCTGAGACACAGGGATACCCACCCCCACCACCCCACCCCAGAAGTGACATCCACGATGCTGGCACAGTCCCTGATTTTAACTGCTGTGCCAGACACTTGGTCGGGATTGAACACGTACTGGGGAGAGAGGCAGACCCAGTGTAACCTGTGCTGTCTCTGATTGGCCTGCCTGTGAGGCTTCATTTTATTTGGGGAGCTCTGACACCCCTGGCATAGTCAGGCCCACGGTAACACCCCACCCTGCTCTTGGGGGTTTTAAAAAACGCCCACTGGTTCTGTGCTCTGGCCCCCAGATCTCTTTCTGCTTCTCATCTTCTATTTGTTCATCCAGCCGCTCTCTGAAGCCAGCTTATTCCCGTATATGTGTAGGCATATGTGTGTGTGTGTGTGTGTGTGTGTGTAATAACAATAAGAAACCCAGCTCCTAAGCCACATGTTTCATTCTGCTGCTTGTTAACTTTAACAAGGCAGCTGGAGGTTTGGGCTGAGAGCTTGCTTTTCTATTAACCAGAGCTTCTCCTCCCCCTGGATTTCCTGTTTGTAGTTTTGGAGGTAAAGCGTCATGGAGGAGACGAGCCTGAGTCGTTCCAGACAGCCGCGTGGGCGGCTCCCAAGACCTGGGCAAAGGGAGCCTCACGCTGGGCCAACCTCGGTCCCTTAAAATAAGATCCTTTTACATGGGTCCTGGGCCGGGGCTGTGCTCGGCACGGGGGACACAGCAAGATGGCACTGGTCGGGCCTCCGAGGAGCACAGTCTAGGGTGGGGTTACACCAACCCCTCCCAGGAGTTGCTATAGCACCAGGTCGGTGCCCCAGAGGTGATACAGGCTGCGGCCAGAACGTGGAGGAAAGAGCAGCTTCTGGATCTGCAGTCTTCATGGAGGAAGTCACATTTGAACTGGCCTTTGAGGGGCAGGCAGGTGGGTTTTTTTTTTTTTATTTATTTTTAATCAGAGGATAATTTCTTTACAGTGTTGTGTTGGTTTCTTCTGTAAAACAGTGTCAATCAGCTATACGTGTACACATGTCCCCTCCCTCTGGAGCCTCCCTCCTCTCCATCCCACCCCCATCTCACAGAGCACCGAGCTGAGATCCCTGTGTTATCAGCAGCTTCCCACTAGCAGTTTATTTTACACATGGTGGTGCATACATTGTCAGTGCTACTCTCCGAAGTCATCCCAACCTCTCCTTCCCTCGCTGTGTCCAGCAGTCTGTTCTCTACATATGGGCAAGTGCTTTTATTTGTTGCTTTAGTTTTGTCTTTTACAAGCAGAGAACAGCCCACTGAGCAAAGGGTCAGAGATGCGCAGTCGCGGAAGCACTGACTCCCCCAGAAAGAGAAGATTACAGTGCAGGTGAGGATGGAGGCAAGATGACAAAGGCCCCTGGGAGCCAGGCCGTGGGGACCACATAAGTTCACGTGAGGGGTTTGGATTCTTTTTAGGCCAATGATGGTCACTAGGGACAATTATGTGTTGGAGGGGCATGAACAGAACTGTTATAGAAAGACACCTGGTGAGTGAGTGGTCCCTTGGGTCTGGAGGAGGGGGTCACATAGGAGGCTGTTGGGATGCACCTGAGAAGAAGTGAGTGCAGGGGATGGAGAGGAGGGATTGAATGCAGGAGATGACTCGGGGGGAGGCCGGGAGATGCTGATAGTCACACTGAGGTTTGGAACCCCAGGTGATGTTGACATTAACAGACAACAGAGATGAGGGGCCAAGGAGGACTTATCATTATGACTAGTTGGCTGGGCAGTGATTTAGGAAAGTCACCCACTTAGGGCTTGGAGGTATAATTCCCATAGATCATCTGTCTATCAACCTATCCCTTCCCCAATTCCACCCATTCACTCATCTACCCACCCACTTATCCACCTACCTATCTATCCCTTCCTTCCTCCTTCTCTTCCTCTCTTCCATCCATCCTTCCAAATATCCATCCACCCATCCATCTATCCTATCATCCATCCACCCATCCTCCCATCATCTGTCCCTCCCTCCCTCCCTCCCTGCATCCACCCATCTATTCATCCCTCCATCCCCAGTAAGCATCTCCTCTGAGCCAGGCACAGTTTTCCCATCATTATTAAGGCAAAGTGATTAGGGTTACTCCCTCTTCCATACATAACTCTATCTGAGGTTTTGCTGACTTCCTTCCCCTTCTCTGCTTTGCCTTTGATGTTCACGGTAACTAGTCTTCCTGGGCTTAAAAGTTTTGGTGGACAGAAAACTTTGGCCCATCTTATTTGCCTCCCTCCTCATCCTTAAAACAACACATCTGCTCATGTTCCAGACAAAGGAGTGAAGATAGAATAGTATCATCTCCACCATAAAAGAAACATTTCTTGCATTTCACAGGAAGAGAGCATTCATCCATGCTGGTGATACTGTCCTTTCCCAGATGCCAGGCCTGTCAAGAAATATGACAAGGTCATCTCATGAAAACAAGGCATATTGTTTTCCATCGTGTGAAGGAAATTAAAGGAAGACTATTAACTCGATGGTTTTAAGATTGTGAGATTCTTCCTTTAGGTTTTGTACTCCACATGCTTATGTTTTTCTTAAATTTCACTGTGGTGGGTTAAGCGGCATCTCTGCTATGAGCAGAGCTTTGGAAAGGATGTGGGGAGAAACAGAAATCATGATGCTGGAGAGTGCAGCCAGACTGGAGGTGGACCATCCTCTGCTTCCTCTTGTCCTTCTTGTTCTTGTACCTTCTCTCGCCCCTCTTTCAGCATCCCTGGGCCAAGCCACAGGCCCGAGATTACTCCTATCAGCGTGTCTCCTGTTCATTTTCAAGCATCTCTGAGCTTCTATGTCTGTGTGTGTGAAGGCCAGCTTTCACATCATTCAAAGAAGGAAATGATGAGGTTCATATCTCTGAAGGCTTCGCCCTTCTCTTGTGACCAGGGAGTATCTTCGGACAGATTGCTCGTCACAGTCTCCCACCCAGAAAAGTGACTCTGAAACAGAACCCGTGGTGTATCCAGCACTGTGTGATTTTAACTACACCCCAGTGTTTCTTTGAAATGATTATTTATCCTCCCCCAACTTGCCTTGCCCATTTACTTTTTTTTTAATTAAAAAAAAATGTTTATTTGACTGCACCAGATCTTAGTTGCCACACGTGAACTCTTATTTACTGCGTGTGGGATCTTAGTTCCCTGATCAGGGATCGAACTCACACGCCTTGTATTGGGAGCTCAGAGTCTTAGCCAAGGGCCCACCAGGGAAGTTCCCCTATTTGCTCTCTTATTTGCCCCCTTCCTGTTGGCGTTTTTCTTCCACACTTTTCCTTGCAGCCTAACATTTCTAGTCTTAACTGAGCTCCCAGAGTGTCTTTGTTTAGGTGAAAGTTCTTTATGGATGCTTCTTCCTCCACTTCCTTTTCTGTAGTTTTTCTCTTTTAGGTAATCCCGGCTTTATGCAGAAAAGCAATCAGTAAATACGTACTTGGTGTGTGTGTGTGCAGGATACTGGTGGGTGTCTTGAAGGAAAGAAGAGGAAATGTGGTTTCTGTCCATAAGGAGCTTGCAGAGTATTTGGGCGAGGACCTGGGCAACAGGAGAGCTCCTCCCCACAAACAAACAAAGACCAAAAAATCAACGGCCCTACAGTTTGGTGGATTTCTGTTTTGATGTCTCTTAATAGCTGAGCCTCCCACCGGGGCTCTCCCCATGGGAAGGATCCTTCTCTACAGGCCCACTGAGCTCTGAGCACACTTGCTCATTTATTCAGAAGAACCTTTTTGAGTGCCTCCTGTTTGTCGGGCACTATGTGATGTGGGGAAGTGGTGCCAAAGCTGATCAAGCCAGGCAGCTGACCTGTTACCAGATTTTAGAAGGAGAAGGAAGAGGTCACTTTGGATTGGGGTGGATGACACGGTGGACATTATGGATGTGAGCATTACTTTCATGGGCAAAGGGGCCCACAGAGGTTTTGCAGGTGAGAGAAGGTCCTGGCTGCTCACCCCTCCTTGCTCTGTTGCCCAGCTTCCCACCTGCTTCTAGGCAGTTTCGGTTCCTCCCTGGCCACTTCCATGCTGTTTTCCTGAAGGATGGGGGTGGGTTTCTGCAGGCATATCAGATTGCAAGCCCTAATGTTGTGTTTGGATCCGGTGCTTTGCTGTGCTTTTAATGAAAATGACTGGCTTACCTCTGCACAAGCCTGCCTACTCTCGAGGGCCCAGGCCTCTGGGTTTACCAAAGACCCTCAGCGACTCTCCGTATTTACAGCTCTCGGCCTCAGTTCTTGCACAGAGAAGCCCAGGCCCCGCTCTCTCTCAGCACACCCTCGTAAAGCCATGCAGTGTCAGGCCTCCATGGGGGTTTAGGAGCTCCAGCCTCCTCCTTGCACAGATGACGCCGCCAAGACCCACAGAGGGTGGTTGTTTATCCGAGCCCACTGCCAGCTTGCTTAGTCATCGGTTATCTGTCTGTTCATGCATTTAGTGAAACATTGAAGAAGTGCTTATAAGGGCTACATTCTGAGGCCAATGTGATTAAAACCACGAGGAGCAGACTTAAGGGACCCACATTCTAGTGGGACAGACTTGGGAAGAGAAAATCACAGCCCATGATCAGTGCTGTGATAGTGAAATGAGCAAAGCAGGGAGGAAAGGGTTGGCTTTGTCTTGTGGAACCAGGGAGAGCATCATGGAAGAGGTGGCTTTAGAACTGGACCTCGAGAGATGCAGAGGGGTCACTGGGCAGAGATGAGGTGAGGGAACCCCAGGCAGGGGGAGAACAAATCAGCCAGATCATGGAAGGGGATGGGGAGGCCTGGTCGTGGCCTGAGGGGCGGGTGACGCAGCCACACGAGCAAATTAAGGGTGAGACTGGGAAGGGCCAGGGCGTGGTCCCGGATAAGGTAACTGAGCTGGTGGAGGTCTTTTTTTTTTTTTTTCCATTTATTTTTATTAGTTGGAGGCTAATTACTTTACAATATTGTAGTGGGTTTTGTCATACATTGACATGAATCAGCCATGGAGTTACATGTATTCCCCATCCCGATCCCCCCTCCCCCCTCCCTCTCCACCCGATTCCTCTGGGTCTTCCCAGGGCACCAGGCCCGAGCACTTGTCTCATGCATCTGGTGGAGGTCTTTCTTTAGGAAATGGTCTGATTTTATTTTTTTTTTTTCTCTAGTACAATGACATCTTTGCTGCTGTGTCTGATGATGTGGACTGTGAGAGGTTGATGGTAGAGAAACTAATACGAGAATTGACACTTAAAGTCAGCCCTGACGTGGTCCTGACGGACCTGATTTGGCTGATATGTCTAAGTAGACAGCATGGGGGCTGGTCACCAAATTCATCTGGGGGATGAGAGAGAAGGGAAAGAGGAGGGTGGCAGAGGTTTCTAGCCTGATGGGCTGGTCATTCATGCTGGAGGCAGGGTTGCAGAAGGTGGGTGGATGTGAGTGGGGAGTGCAGGGGGAGATGCGTTGACTGCGTTGGTTACCGTTCTCCCAGGGGAGAGGAGCAGTGGGGGGTCTTGACATTTAGATCTGGGTGTCATCACCTCACAAGTAGGTGTGTCAAGGCTGTCACTCAGAGTGAGACTGACTGATTCCCGCTTCCAGACTCTGATCTGGTCGCCAGGCTGCTCATCCTTCCTTTGTCTATCCAAATCCCAATTCTCGTCTGAATCTGACTGGCGTGAAGGGAATTCACTAGACACCTCTCTTGCTTCAGTCAGGACCCGGGAATCTCTGTTGTGTCTCTTTTTTTTTTTTCCTAAGTCATTTTCCAGGACTCATGGCACCTCAGGACTCCAGGGGAGGGCCTGTCAGATGGAGTTTATTTATTGGATGAAAAGCACTTAATAATTTGGTTCTGTGTTCCCCTGGTCCTTTTATTTTTCTTTCTATCTCTCTCTCTCCTTCCTTGGGCCTTGCAGAGTGGGGAATGGGTCAGCAGCTTGGCCAAAACATTCTTGAGTACTTAATTCTTCAGCTGTTTTACAAGCTTGCCTAGTTTATGTAGCTAATCTTTCTCTCTGGTGCTTGTCCCTGGAGGAGTGTGTGTGTGCGTGTGTGTGAGTGTGTGTGTGTGTGTGTGTGTCTTGGGGCTGTGGGAGGGCTGGGATGGCCATGGGGCCCTGCTCAGTCAAGAGAACTAAGAGCATGATAAAGCCTGAGGTGTCTGCCTGTGCTCAGCTCTTGCATTCTTGTCCACTGACTCTGGTTTAATGTGCTCACACCCCTCGAGCATTCTTGTTCAGTCTGGGGAGCTTGGTGAGGTCATTTGTCTCAAGGTTTTCGTGAGATCTGGAGACCCTGCAAATGTATAGAGGGATGTGACCCCAGGGTTTGGCCGTCTCTGGGCATCCCTGGGTCCATATTGGGTCACACTGCGTCCAGAGCCAACACGGAACAGCCACTTGCTGAAGAAGGGAAGTCACTCCCGGGCTGCCCCTTTCTTCCTTAGACACTGACTACTAAGGAGTTTTCCGCTGACCTACATCGCCAGCTCTCCACTTCTTCTGCCTTACACTACTGATATATGTGTAAGGTAGATAACCGGTGAGAACATATATACAGCACAGGGAACTCTACTCAATGCTCTGTGGTGTCCTGAATGGGGAGGAAATCCAAAAGAAGAGGGGATGCATGTATACATGTGGCTGATTCACTTTGCTATACAGCAAAAACGAACACAACATTGTAAAGCAACTCCACTCCAATAAAAATTAATAATAAAGAGCTGTAACTGACTCTCATATGCAGCATCCTCTGAATTCCTGAGTTCAGGGCCACCCCTCCCAGTCAGCTTGTCAAGCTAACTATTAATCACAACTCTGATAAAGGATCCCCAGTCAAGGAGCGGAGGGCAGGGAGCTCCAGCAGAGGACAGGCTTGGGTGTCAGTAAAACACAGGTGGTGATGGTGGTGTCTCCACCATCGCAGGCCTGTTTCTCTCTGGCAGAAAAAGCGATGACTCTGTGATTCTGACGTTTCCCAGGCATCTTGGATTTCATCTTAGGAATGTATGTACATTCCTGATGGGTGGACAGTGGGAAAAGAATGGTTTTGATGCATCTTCTGTGCTAGGTCTTATGTGAATGCTCGTATACATCATGTCACTGTATGTGAGAAATCCTTGAGAAATAGACATTATGATTATTATTATCATTATTTAGTGAAAGTGAAAGTGTTAGTCGCTTCAGTCATGTCCGCCTCTGCCACCCCATGGACTATAGCCCACTAGGCTCCTCTGATGACGGGGTTCTCTAGGCAAGAATACTGGAGTGGGTTGCCATTCCCTTTTCTAGGAGATCTTCCTGACCCAGGGATCGAACCCGTGTCCTCTGTGTTACGGGCAGATTCTCTACCATCTGAGCCATCAGGGAAGGCCATCGTTATTTACACTGTAAACATGGGGAAACTGAGGGCCAGAGGGTTAGACGATGTGGCTGAGCTGGTTCTGCTGAGCTGTGCAGAGCCAAGCTGGGTTCCCTAGACCCCACACTCTAGTACTGCGAGATTTTTACTGCATTTTCTCATACACTCATACATCAGATTCCCTACCATGAAAATGCATGGCCAGGCTACATATGATCATCCCCACTTGACAAATGAGGAAACTCTGGTTTAGAAAGATTACTTAGGAAGAGAAGCAGCCTTAGATCCTGATCTGACTCTTACTCCAGACTTTTCCTGACAACCCTAAGCTGCCTACTTTTTCCTGTCACTGCTATACTCAGTCTTGTTCCCAGCTCTTGTGTTTTGAAGGCTGGAAAATTCCCCTGGTTGAATCTCCAAATTTAAAGTGTAACTTAAAGAGCCCCAGGGAAAACAAATCAACTGCAGTGCTTTTCATCAAGCCTACAAAGTCCACCCCAGAATTAATGGGACAGTTATTGTTTATAAAATGCTAAACTGATTAAAAACATATTTATTGAGGATTAGCAAGTCTGCAATAGCTACAGATCTCCTCATATTCATTAAAATCTTAAAATATGTTTCTAGTAACAATGTAGTTATTTATATGATAATTGTCTGAGTAAAAACAATAAAATGATTATTTGGTGAGTGTAGATTTCAATCTGTAACACACGGATAGTCTGGGGTTGTGGGGCTGGGGCAATGGGAACAAAGGTCTCCTTAAAAGAACAGGGTGAGGTTGATTTATGTTGATCAAGTGGTGTTTTCCAGCTGAATAAAATCCACTGGAGGTGTGTTCCCTCAGGGAAATGGCTTCCTTAGATCAAATGAAAATAGTAGGTAGTAACATGGGTAACTCTGTAACCCAACAGATTTTCAGACGTGCATCCAAGTACACTAAGAAACACCTGTATTTCATGTGATATCATTCAAATCCAGTAAGAGCAGAAAAATTACTAATCTTGAAAATAAGACTCTAAAAAGTAAACTTTTGTTTGCGATGACTTTTTTGGTTGTTGTTGAGGTATAGTTGCTTTACAATGTTGTGTTGGTATCAGTTGTACCATTTTTTAAAATTTTTTGAAATTTATTTTATTTGTTTTTGGCTATACTGGGACCTCGTTGCTGCCCATGGACTTTCTCTAGTTGCAGCACGTGGGGACTGCTCTCTAGCTGCAGTGCACAGACTGCTCCTTGTGAGGGCTTCTCTTGTTGCAGAGCACAAGCTCTAAGGCACTTGGGCTTCAGTAGTTGCGGTGCACGGGCTTGTTTGCCCCACGGCATGTGGGATCCTCACCGACCAGGGATCAAACCTGTGTCCCCTGTATTGGCAGAAGGATTCTTAACCACTGGACCCACTGGGGAAGTCTTCTGGTGTACAGTTTTAGTGATCCAAGATTTTTATAGATTGTATTCCATTTTAGGTTATTGTAAAATATTGGCTATATTACCTGTGGTTTGCTGTTTAGTTGCTAAGTCATGTCCAGCTCTTTGCGACCCCATGGACTGTAGCTCACCAGGCTCCTCTGTCCGTGGAATTCTCCAGGCAAAAACACTGGAGTAGGTTGCCATTCCTTCTCCAGGGAATCTTCCCGATCCAGGGATTGAAGCTGCACCTCGTTCATTGGCAGGTGGATTCTTTACCACTGAGCCACCAGAGAAGCCCTGTGCTTTATGATATATCCTTGGAGCTTTTGTTTTTCTCAAAGTCTGACTTTATTTTCCCCAGATAAGTAAGATCATAGAGTCATCATTTTAATAAAAATGGACATAATAAATTATATAAAAAAGTAAAGAGCATGAGAGAAATAAGCAGGGCCGCCAACCTCCTACCCTCTGTGTCCCGGACCTTCCTGGACCTCGTGGGCTATTCACACGGTGTCCATGCCAGGTATTCTCACTCCATTTCCAGATGCACCTGAAGCAATCCCTGGGTGAGAGTCAAGGCTGAAGGTACAAGGGGGCGGGGCCAGCAACTGGCCTGCACGTCCAGCCTAGGTGACCTGCCATCCATTGCCCTGCCCAGCCAACTCTTGAGTTGCTGTTGAAATGATATGAATAACTGGAATTACATAGTAGTATCATTTTAACAACCACCATAGAACTGTTGGAATTCCAGTGACAGAGTTTTGTTATCACTGTGATCTTAGGGGGTGGTATTTATCATTCACTGGGACGGAGTTGATGGCATATTAAGCTGTTGGACAGATGATGTTTTCTATACCAGATGTGGCCACATGGTCTTAATTATGCACCCCTCATATGTCAGGCTTTATATTATTTATTTCTTCGTTCACCCATTAGACACGTGTTTATGGAGTGCTCATTGATCGTGAGGCACTGGGCAGACATAAGCGAATATATTTATATATGGGATAGAATAAACCACCCCCCCCGATGTAGTTTTAGGGTACAAGGAAAAGCTCTGGACTAAAGTGTCCCATTACTTTAAAAGCTATTTATTTATTTATTTACTTTTGGCTGGGCTAGGTCTTCGTTGCCATGTCGTGTGGGCTTTTCTCTAGTTGTGGTGAGCAGAGGCTACTCTCTAGTTTTGCTGCACAGGCTTCTCGTTGCAGTGGCTTCTCTTGTTGCAGTGCTTGGGCTCTTGAGTGCGTGGGCTTCAGAAGCTGTGGCTCCCAGACTCTAGAGCACAGGCTCAATGGCTGTGGTGCACCGGATTAGTTGCTCCATGGCATGTGGGATCTTCCCAGATCAAGGATCGAACTTGTGTCTCCTTCACTGACAGGCAGATTCGTTACCACTGTGCCATGAGGGGGGCTATCCCCCATTACTTTTTATTTCCTTTATTCAACAAATATTTATTGAAATCTTAAATACTAGGAATGAGTCTAGATGCCAGGTCTATGGCAGGGAACAAAACAAATTCTTGTTCTCATTGGGCATATGTTCTTGATGCCTAAAATTAGTTAATAAAGGATAAAATGTTCCATGGCACAATTAGGAAGAAGCCTTGAAGAGGTCATCATATTAGAAAGAGAAAAGTAAAACTATTTCTGTTTGCAGATGACATGATCTTGTATATATATAATACTAAAATATGCACAAAAAAGCTATTAGAGCTCATCAGTGAATTCAGCAGAGTAGCAGGATACAAGATTGAAATGCAGAAACAGATTATATTTTTATGCACTAGAAATGCATGATTAAAAATAGTAAAACAGTTACATTTACAGAATCATCAAAGAATAGTAAAATAGTTAGGGATAAATTCAACAAGAGAAGTGTAAGGCTTGCACATTGAAAATTATGAAACATTATTGGTGGTTTAGTCGCTAAGTCATGTCTGACTCTTTGTGACCCCACAGACTGTAACTCACCAGGCTCCTCTGTCCATGGGATTTTCCAGGCATGAACACTGAAGTGGGTTGCCATTTCCTTCTCCAGGGGATCTTCCCCACCCAGGGATCAAACCTGGGTCTCCTGCATTGTAGGCAGATTCTTTATCAACTGAGCCACCAGAGAAACCTTGAAAAATTATCGAGAGTAATTAAACAATAACTAATGGAAAGACACCTTGCATCTATGGATTGGAAGACTTAATATTGCTAAGATGGCAATAGTCCCCAAAGTGGCCTGCAGATTAATGCAATCCATATAGCAATCTCAGCTGCCTTTTTTGTTTGAAGAAATTGACAAGTTGTTCCTTAAAGTAATATATAAATGTAGGAGGCCCAGAAGAGCCCAGACAATCTTGCAAGAGAAGCAAAGTTGGAATATTCATACTTATCAGTTTCAAAACTCATGATAACGTTTCAGTGATGAAGAATGTATGGTACTGACATAAGGAGAGAATATAGATCAAAGAAATAGAATTGAGATCCAGAAATAGACCACTAGATTTATAGTCAGTTGATTTTCAGCAAGAGTGCCAAGACAATTGAATGGGGAATGAATAGTCATTTCAACAAAAGGTGCTGAGGCAATTGGATATCCACATGCAAAAGAATGAATTTGGGTCTCTACCCTACATCATATACAAAAATTAACTGCCACTGGATCATAGACCTAAATGTAAGAGCTCAAAGCATAAAGCTCTTAGGGAAAACATAGTCATGTTGGACAATGATTCTCTTATTTGACATCAAGAGCACAAGCAACCAAAGGAAAAAAGTTAATTAGATTTTATCAAAATTTAAAATTTTGTACTTTAAGAGTTACAATCAAGAAAGTGAAAAGACAACCCACAGAATTCTAGAATATATTTGCAAATCATATATTTGATAAGGATTTAGTATCTGTAATAAGGACATCCCTACTGCGTACATGCTCCATCACTCAGTTGTGTCTGACTCTGTGTGACCCAGGGACTATGCCCGCCAGGCATATCCCGTGTCCGTAGGTTTCTCCAGGCAAGAAGACTGGAGTGGGTTTCCATTTCCTCCTCTAGGGGACCTTCCCGATCCAGGGATCGAACCCAGGTCTCCTACATCTCCTGTATTGCAGGTGGATTCTTTACCATTGTGCCACCTGGGAAGACCCACCCCTAGTCCTGGTACCGAACAAGATCCCAGTGAAGACTTGTTTAGTAAATGATTGAAACTTCAGGGACTTGTCGGAGCCTCTTAGGTAATTTTGGGGTGAGAAGAGGCTTGAGAGAATTTGGTGTTCTTAGGAGAGAAAGCTAGATTGACCTCTTGAAATGGGATCCTCCTATCAGACAGAACACTAAGCCCTGACCCCTCTGCCCTCTGCACGGCTCTGTGCTAGGCTTGGAATTTCTTTCCGTGTTCCCAGTTGACATGGCCTGGAGCTAAGCCAGGCCTTTGGAGGGAACGGATGTCTCAGAACAGGAGATCCTGCAATTATTGGAGGACTTGACCTGACTTCACGGTGGGGAAGACTGTGGGTTCAGTCCCATCTCTAACCCGTGCAGGTGAGAGTCTTCCGGAGGCTATTGTGGGCATGGCCATAGTCAGCTGACGACTGTACTTGGTCAACATTCACATATTATATGAATGGCTTCATATATCTGTGCTGTTAAAGAAAGGATGAACCGTACAAAACAGACATTTATGTGTAGAAGAGAAGCATGTATTCATTTAACAAATACTTCCTTCCTTACCTTAGAAAATATCTATAATAAACAAATTCATTTAGGATAAGGTAAGCTAGGAGATCCAACCAGTCCATCCTAAAGGAGATCAGTCCTGGGTGTTCATTGGAAGGACTGATGCTGAAGCTGAAACTCCAATACTTTGGCCACCTCATGCGAAGAGTTAACTCATTGGAAAAGACCCTGATGCTGGGAGGGGTTGGGGGCAGGAGGAGAAGGGGACGACAGAGGGTGAGATGGCTGGATGGCATCACCGACTCAATGGGCATGAGTTTGGTGATGGACCAACACCAACACCAGGAGTTGGTGATGGACAGGGAAGCCTGGCGTGCTGCGATTCATGGGGTAACAAAGAGTTGGACACGACTGAGCGACTGAACTGAAGAAGCAAAGGCCAAGGTTTTTGTCCTGCTCTGTCACTGCACATGGGACACATGGCCTTACCCCATTTGTCCTGGTTCCCACGTCCTCATCTGCAGAAACTCAAAGTTTCTTCTTAGTTCTTGTGTCTGCCCTTTTCTTCTTATGTGATAGACATGATAAGGGCAGGGAACACAAAAGCTAAAGCCTTTAAAAATAATTATTACCAAATAAAATCAACATGAAATGAAATTCTCCTATAAAATCAAGAGGCAATAATAATAATAGATATTACTGTGCTATAAACTAAGGCATGCCTGGGGTCAAAAAGTGAGATCCAAGAAAAGCCTTTAACCCATGAGGGGGACACATGAGCCAGCCCTTCTGCCATTAAGCTTCTGCTATGTGCAGGGCTGCTCTGTGTGCTTTTTATTTCTCAAGTTCTCAAATAATGTGATAGTAGCTAACGTATTTTGAGTACTTCCTGTATGGCAGACATTGTGCTAAATAGTGTGCTGGTTTTATATCATTTAAGTTTCATGACAATCTGTGATGACCTAGAGGGCTGGGCTGGGGAAAGTGGGAGGGAGATCCAAAAGCCAAGGAATGTATGTATACATGTAGCTGATTCACTTCACTGTACAGCAGAAACGAACACAACATTGTAAAGCAAATAGACTCCAATAAAAAATAATGTATTAAAAAGAAGAGAGAGAGAGAGATCTCAGACCCAGGCAGTCACTGCAGACCCTGCATTCTCTTAACTACTAGACAGCACTGCCTTCTCTCTTGGGATTCTAAGAGAGAAATCATGAATTGAACATCCTGTGAGCATCCCTCCCAAAGCGACAGAGGAAGATATAGGCTAAGAGCAGAGTTAGTGGTTTATCGTCATTGGAGGAAGGACCATTTCTTGAACTGTATCATGGTTTTGCAAGAGGATTCATTTTGGTGAGTAAGATGGTTTAGCAGTAGCTGGCTCAGTCATCAGCATGGGTTATGCAGAGCCCAGGAATGGAATGTGGACTCCATCCGCCATGACCTTCTTAGTTGATGACAAGCCACAGGGCAGTCTTCAGAGTCTTGGTTTTCTATGGTGGTCTGTTCCCTGGCTCTGATTTGGTTTCTGGGCACAGAGAAAATAAACAGAGAAGGGAAGGGGAGCGTGGAGTCCTTTTAGAGATGGAACTGAAGGATGTTTGTGGGAGACCACTTACCATTCTGTCTGTGATTCAGAGGCAGAATGGCCCATGAGTGCCCATGACATGGGAGAGCAGGCCTGAGGGAAGCTAGGTTGATCCCGCTCTCCATGGCGAGGTTCCCAGGCTTGGGTTTATGAGCAGTAAATTCCTCCATGAGGTTTGTCTTTTCATTTTATTGGAGAAAGTTTCCTCATAAAGTTCTCCTCCAGGCCATCAAAAACCCCTCAAACTCTTGAGAACTACATTCCATCTGCATGCCCTGTGGTTTCCTCCCCCAGTGTATCTTCTCCCCTCCCCTCTTAGTAATAATTCTACTTCAGTGTCCCTCTCGATCCACTTCATCCCAACAAGTGATCCTAAGAAGCTTTGTTCTTCCAGCTGCCATTTTGGAAATCTTTCTTCCTGGGCTAGGAACTGCATTAAGGGCAAGTCAGGATACTTCTCCATGGATCCATGAGATGTGAGAACCATCTTTCGGGACCTGGATTGTTAGCACAGTGGCTGACACCCACTACTTAGCACTAAATCTACGTGAACTACGTGTGTGCTAAGTTGCTTCAGTTGTGACCGACTCATTTGCAACCCCATGGACTGTAGTCCACCAGGCTCCTCTGCCCATGGAATTCTCCAGGCAAGAATACTGGAGTGGGTTGCTGTGCCCTCCTCCAGGGTATCTTCCCAACCCAGGGATCAAACTCACATCTTTTACACCTACATGATTGGCAGGTCAGTTCTTTACCACACGAACTATTATCATCATTAAAAATCAGATGGGTTTCCTAGAACCGAGTTAACCATTCCCAAACATTCTGAATCTCGAGAATCTGAGAGTATGTGGGGTTTGATGAATCACTACCAAGGAGTTCTACAGAAACCCATTTTGTTATTCTTATTCCTGACCAATAGCTCAGCACAAAGTGACTTCCTGAAAACCCCACAGAGCATTAGCAAAGGCCCTGGGAAAAGCACTGGGAGCCCCGCCTCGTCCCTTGCTATGTTAGGCAGCAAACCCTGCTTTCCCCGCCAGGAACAGCAACCCGACGATGTTCCCGCTGCCAGATACTGGCTTCCCTGCCGAGTCAGGCAGGGTTGGAAAGGCAGATGTCAGCCAAGTGGGGCTCGACTTGAGTCATATCCTGGGAAATGTGTGTCAGCAGCAGGTGAAAGATGTTGAATTTCGTACAGACCATGCCCCAGATGAAAGGTGAGGCACACAGGAGCCCCCAGCTTCACCTTCGTGCCCAAACCCTCTTTCTGTTAAGCTGGGAAACCCACAGTGAGGTCGCAGGCAGAATGCAGAACAGTCCTGGGGGACAGGAATCAGGATGCAGGGGGCAGTGAGAGTATTGGAGCTCAGCTTCCGCCAGTCGTGAGACTCAGAGGCCCAAAGAGACAATAATTGCACAGCGATGTGAATGTGCTTAATACATTGAAATGTACACTGACAAATGACAAAGATGGTAAATTTCATGTTATGTGTATTTTACCACAATTAAAAAGAACAAACTGAAAGCATAGACAGTAAAGTATTAAAGAACATTACCAACAGCAACAAAGGCAATCATTTGCCCACAGTTCCTTTAGGCACAAGCATCATGATGGGGAAGAAAACAGCTGACCTGGAGGACCAAGAGGGACGGCGTGAGCATAGGCCTTGTGTGCGGACCATTCCAGTGTGCGCTTTTGATTGTTATGGCTCTGTCTGTGCCTCTGACCACTCATCTTGCCCCGTGCTGTCCCTGGGACCTAAGAGGAGGCTTTTCCTCACAAAAACAGGCTCCTCCGAGTTTGGAATCTTTCTCCAGGGATTCTGCCTAGGAACCAGCTGTCAGCACATGACAACTCCCAGACACGTATCCTGCATGGCTCCTAGCACTGCAAAGCTCAGGAAAACATCCATGGCTTCCTGCTCCTCACTGAGACAGCCTGATATTTCCAGAGAAACATTGCTAAAAACTAACAGGAATCAATGAGGAAATAATGACCCAAAGTACAAATCACATGAGAAGAAAAATGGTTTGACTTTACTAAACACATATTATGTACGAGTCAGAAAACTAAGTGCTTGATGTGTCACTTTTAATCCTTAGAGTACTCTGGATGGAAATTCAGTTCAGTCGCTCAGTTGTGTCTGACTCTTTGGGACCCCGTGGACTGCAGCACACCAGGCTTCCCTGTCCATCACCAACTCCGGAGCTCGCTCAAATGCATGTCCTTTGTGTCAGTGATGCCATCCAATCATCTCAGCCTCTGTCGTCCCCTTCTCCTGCCGTCAATGTTTCCCAGCATCAGGGTCTTTTCCAATGAGTCAGTTCTTTGCATCAGGTGGCCAAAGTATTGGACTTTCAGCTTCAGCATCAGTCCTTCCAATGAACACCCAGGACTGATCTCCTTTAGGATGGATTGGTTTGATCTCCTTGCAGTCCAAGGAACTCTCAAGCGTTTTCTCCAACACCATAGCTCAAAGCATCAATTCTTCAGCGCTCAGCTTTCTTTATAGTCCAACTCTTTCATAAATACATGACTACTGGAAAAACCATAGCTTTGACTAGATGGACTTTGTTGGCAAAGTAATGTCTCTGCTTTTTAATATGCTATCTAGGTTGGTCATAGCTTTTCTTCCAAGGAGCAAGCCTCTTTTAATTTCATGGCTGCAGATACCATTTGCAGTGATTTTGGAGCCCCCAAATTAAAGTTTCTTACTGTTTCCATTGTTTCCCCATCTATTTGCCATGAAGTGATGGGACTGGATGCCATGATCTTTCTTTTTTCATTGTTGAGTTTTAAGCTAGCTTTTTCACTCTCTTCTTTCACTTTCATCAAGAAGCTCTTTAGTTCTTTTTCACTTTCTGCTGTAAGGGTGGTGTCATCTGCGTACCTGAGGTTACTGATATTTCTCCTGGCAATCTTGATTCCAGCTTGTGCTACACCCAGCCCAGCATTTCACATGATGTACTCTGTATATAAGTTAAATAAGCAGGGTGACAATATACAGCCTTGACGTACTCCTTTCCCTATTTAGAACCAGTGTGTTGTTCCATGTCTGGTTCTAACTGTTGCTTCTTGACCTGCATACAGATTTCTCAGGAGGCAGGTAAGGTGGTCTGGTATTCCCATCTCTTTAAGAATTCTCCAGTTTGTTGTAATCCACAGAGTCAAAGACTTTGGCATAATCAATAAAGCAGAAGTAGATGTTTTTCTGGCATTCTCTTGCATTTTCGATGATCCAGCAGATGTTGGCAATTTGATCTCTGGTTCCTCTGACTTTTCTAAATCCAGCTTGAACATCTGGAAATTCATGGTTCATATACTGTTGAAGCCTTGCTTGGAGAATTTTGAGCATTACTTTGCTAGCATGTGAGCTGAGTGCAATTGTGTGGTAGTTTGAACATTCTTTGGCATTTCCTTTCTTTGGGATTGGAATGAAAACTGACCTTTTCCAGTCCTATGGTCACTGCTGAGTTTTTCAAATTTGCTGGCATATTGAGTGCAGCCTTTCACAGCATCATCTTTTAGGATTTGAAATAACTCAACTGGAATTCCATCACCTCCACTAGCTTTGTTTGTAGTGATGCTTCCTAATGCCCACTTGACTTTACATTCCAGTAAGTCTGGCTCTAGGTGAGTGGTCACACCATCGTGGTTATCTGGGTCATGAAGATCTTTTTTGTACAGTTTTTCTCTGTGTTCTTGCCACCTCTTCTTAATATCTTCTTCTTCTGTTAGGTCCATACCATTTCTGTCCTTTATTGTGCCCATATTTGCATGAAATGTTCCCTTGGTATCTCTATTTTCTTGAAGAGATCTCTAGTCTTTCCCATTCTATTATTTTCCTCTATTTCTTTGCATTGATCGCTGAGGAAGGCTTTCTTATCACTCCTTCCTATTCTTTGGAACTCTGCATTCAGATGGGTATATCTTTCCTTTTCTCCTTTGCCTTTTGCTTGTCTTCTTTTCTCAGCTATTTGTAAGGCCTCCTCAGACAAACATTTTGCCTTTTTGCATTTCTTTTTCTTGGGGATGGTCTTGATTCTTGTCTCCTGTACAATGTCACAAACCTCTGTCCATAGTTCTTTAGGCACTCTGTCTATCAGATCTAATCTCTTGAATCTATTTCTCACTTCCACTGTATAATTGTAAGGGATTTGACTAAGGTCATACCTGGATGGTCTAATGGTTTTCCCTACTTTCTTCAGTTTAAGTCTGAATTTGTCAATAAGGAGTTCATGATCTGAACCACAGTCAGCTCCCGGTCTTGTTTTTGCTGACTGTATAGAACTTCTCCATCTTTGGCTGCAAAGAATATAATCAATCTGATTTCAGTGTTGACCATCTGGTGATGTCCATGTGTAGAGTCTTCTCTTGTGTTGTTGGAAGAGGATGTTTGCTATGAACAGTGAGTTCTCTTGGCAAAACTCTGTTAGCCTTTGCCGTGCTTAATTTTGTACTTCAAGGTCAAATTTGCTGTTACTCCAGGTATCTCTTGACTTCCTACTTTTGCATTCCAGTCCCCTATGAAGAAAAGGACATCTTTTTTGTGTGTTAGTTCTAGAAGGTCTTGAAGGTCTTCATAGAACCGTTCAACTTCAGCTTCTTCAGCATTACTGGTTGGGGCATAGACTTGAATTACTGTGATATTGAGTGGTTTGCCTTGGAAATGAACAGAGATAATTCTTTCATTTTTGAGATTGCACCCAAGTACTGCATTTCAGATTCTTTTGTTGATGATGATGGCTACTCCATATTTTCTAAGGAATTCTTGTCCACAATAGTAGATATAATGGTCATCTTAATTAAATTTGTCCATTCTAGTCCATTTTAGTTCCCTGATTCCTAAAATGTGGATGTTCACTCTTGCCATCTCCTGTTTGACCACTTCTAATTTACCTTGATTCATGGACCTAACATTCCAGATTCCTATGCAATATTGTTCTTTACAGTATCAGATTTTGCTTCCATCACCAGTCACATCCACAACTGGTGTTCTTTTTGCTTTGGCTTAGCCTCTTCATTCTTTTTGGAGCTGTTTCTCCACTCTTCTCCAGTAGCATATTGGGCACCTACCAACCTGGGGAGTTCATCTTTCAGTGTCTATCTTTTTGCCTTTTCATACTGTTAATGGGGTTCTCAAGGTAAGAATAGTGAAGTGGTTTGCGATTCCCTTCTCCAGTGGACCATGTTTTGTCAGAGGTCTCCACCATGACCTGTCTGTCTTGGGTGGCCCTACACAGCATGGTTCATAGTCTCATTGAGTTAGACAAAAAATTACCAGTGTGCTTTTGTCAAGTCAAGAGTACTTCTGCTCAGACATCTTAGGTACAGAGTGAGTGAGGCTAAGCCAGGACTCAAACCTTGGTCTGACTGGCTTCAAAGTCTTCACTTTTCCCTCTGTGCTGCTTCTAGATTTCCCATCCAAAGGGTTCTGCAGAAAGGTCAGAGAGCTTTCGCTGATGCCCATATGCTCATGGTAACCACACGCTACCCTTGGGCTTCCCTGGTGGCTCAGTGGTAAAGAATCCACCTGCCGAAGCAGAGATGCAGGTTTGACCCCTGGATCAGGAAGATTCCCTAGGGAAGGAAATGACAACCTGCTCTAGTATTGCCTGGAAAATTCCATGAGCAGAGGAGCCTGGTGGGCTACAGTCCATGGGGTCACAGAAGAGTTGGACATGACTTAGCAGCTAAACAACAACAACTGCTTCCCTGAGCTCCTGTCTCTCTGCTCTGAGCTCATGGGGACAGGCCTTTGCTTGCTTGCTCACCAGTACACACCCATGGCCAAGAACAGAGCTTGGCACAGAGTAGGTGCTCATAAATACTTGCTGAATGGAGGAATGGATGACTGACTACTTAGTGACATCACATTTTCCCAGCACTCAAGGTCTGGTGTGTCCATCATTCTTGTCCTGCTATCCAATGACAGGTATCAACTTTCATGTGTAACTCATTATTCAGATACCAGTGACCTCCTTAATCAGCCTCTAAGGGACCCTGTTTGCTCTCAATAAACTTAGTGATGTCTATCCAGCATGCAAGTCTTTTCATAGCTCATGGGACCTTCTTTAAGCACCTTCAACACACTACGGCCTGTTTTGTTTACCCAAGGGAAGAGTGATGTTAATTCTCACCACAGTGATGATGCATAAATAATTTATGAAGCAGTTAATACACTATAGGTGTCAGGCTAAGAACTTCCCATGCATCTCCAATTCAGTCCTCACGATACTTTTTGATATAATCATCCCCATTTCACAGAAGAAAGAAGCTGAGACTGAGGGGGTCAGTGAAATGCCCAAGGTCATGTGTGGTTCTGTCTACCTGCAAAACTTTAAACCACATTTTGTTTTACTTTGCAATCGTAAGTTTTTCTGCCTCTCATCTCACATAGTGCACTTAGAATAAACTCCACCTGTTACGGCAGACCCATGCCATCACAGTACCCCAGAGCAGCCATACTATCTGCACCATGAAAATCATCCTTTTGCATACAGACTTGGAACAGCCCATTGGTCAGTGACAGTGTCCCATCCCCCCTCCTTCTGGGATCCTCCACCAGCGCTGCCTTTCCTAACCCACTTCCTTCCTTTCAGAGAACACAGCCCTTCCAGAAAGCCCTCAAGCTGTATAAATATTGGCTGGACCCCATTCAAGATCAGTATTTTACACTTAATCTGCTTCTGGATGGAGCAATCAGGATCAAGAGAATTTACGAGGAGCATCTCCCTGGAGCCTGACCTTTCTCTCATGTTTTGTCATTTATTTATAGTCTTATGTCTTCCATCAACTTCAGCCCCATCCTGGGGCCTCCAGTTGTCTGATGCTCTCGGATGGCCCCTCACTGCTGGAGTGGATGTTCTTGGCAATGAAAAGAAGAGGCGGTGGCAGAGGGACAGTATGGGGCCTTGATGTCTCTGGCAGCTCAGTCAGGGCAGGAGGCTGTGACTTCTCTGGAGATTATGGTCAACTGCTCCTCCACCACTTGCCTTAGTTTGATTCTGGTTCTTGGTGGTCAGTTTCCTTGGGGTTTGTAGAGCCCGAGCCTTACCTGCCTTTGTACCTGGCTGACTCATCTTTTGCATCGAGTTCAATACTGGAGATGAAGAGGGAGGTAGGGTTAAGAGGACATATATCAGCCCTGTATGGATTCAGTTGAAAAGAAGCACATGGGATTTGAGCACATCTCTGTATTACATCTGGGATGGTTTCAGGTTTTTATAAAATGTGAGTGGCACCGCTGATGCCCCCTCTCTTCAAGGTCCAACGTTCCATGAGTTCAGGAGCCCATCTCCCTCACCTGGAGCCTGCCCGGTCCTAAAGGAGGCTCCCTCTGCAGTCTCTCCCAGGCTCACATTCTTAGGGCTGGGGCTGCCCGGTTCCTTCCCTCCAGCTGTCGTTTTGAGATCACTGCCTCGCAGGGACTAAATCTTTTCTCCTGAGACTGTTTTCTTTTAAAGTTCACGATGTTCACTTTTTTGTTTGTCTTTCTGTTTGCTGCAAGGAGAACTCTAAATTCTGACTGAAATTCTGCCAGTTGGAAAGATAGTTTTCCAATCTTCCTGAAATTTTGCAGGGTCACTCAAAGTTTTGGGAAAATTGGATACCAGAATCTTGTAAGACCCCTGATCCACCAAGGGGCCTGGGCAGAAAGTAACCTGGTCTTCAGAACTCTCGCAAGATCCCAGAGAGAGACACTTATGACAACCCTTGGGAACATTCCCCTTTAAATGCTTCTGTTTATTTTTAATAAAATACTTCTGCACATACCAAAATAAAATATAATGTATGTAAAGATATGAAAGATAATAAATACGCCTGGATCATCATCCAACTTGAGAAATAGAATGTTGTCCAAATGCTGAAACACCCCTGAATGCTTTCTGGTGGTTATCTCCTCCCTTCAGGGAAATTTAGTGTTTACTGCTCTTTTGCTT
Organism: Cervus canadensis; assembly: GCF_019320065.1. NCBI lineage: Eukaryota > Metazoa > Chordata > Mammalia > Artiodactyla > Cervidae > Cervus > Cervus canadensis. The sequence goes on from NC_057414.1 coordinate 34,463,816, forward strand.
TCCATTACAGTTTGAAAGCCTATTTAGTGAAAGGAATCTGTTTTTTAATTTCATGTGTGTTTGACCTTTGTATGAATACTGTCACATGCGGTAGTTTTGGGTGCCTTCTGTTTTACAGATTCATCTGAGTGGATGCAAGTGGCCATAGTTAATTCATCTTGGCTGGCATATATGACTATGCCATGCTTTTTTGCCACCCCCCTGCCCCTGTGCATTGGGTTGTTCTCCATCACGTTATTAAAGGCAGTAGTGTGATAAGTATTCTGAGTCAGGTTTCCTGGGCACATGGGCAGGATTTTCTCCTGGGTCACAGTATTTCTCTGTGTGGATCCTCCTCTTCTCCAGTGACCTCCTTCCTGGCTGTTACCCTTAGAGCCTGTGATGCACTCGCTGGTGGTGTAAACGTAAACAGAGAACAAGGCCTTTCGTGGGTCACTCCCGCTTTGGTGGAACAACCAATCCCAGCATTCAGGGGACTTCCGTGGTGGTCCAGTGGTTGTGACATTCAGTGTTGGGGGGAGTGTGGATTGATTCCTGGTTGGGGAGCTAACATCCCACATACTTTATGGCTAAAAAACCAGAACTTGTAAAAACAGAAGCAACATTATAACAAATTCAACAAAAAGACTTTAAAAATAGTCTACATCACCAAAAAAAAAAAAAACCCTCAAAAAAAAAAAAAAAATCCCAGCCTTTAAGCTGATCACCCCTAGAATCCTGGCCCTGAGTTCTTGGAAGTCAGCTGGCCTCTCTCTGCTGGTCACCTCACCACCCCTTCCCTGCCTCAAAATCACTGTCTTTACCTATTCCTGCCCATGCCACACCACCGCCCCCCTCACCACCCCCGCCCCACTGCCCCGGCCCCTGACATCTTTTTGGATCCCAGATGGTCTGTTTCCCAGTCAAGTCTTTGATCTGTCCTTTTGATTCTTCCAGTGGACCAACCCCTGCCACCACTCTTTCACATGTTTTCATTTTCAGTCCACCATTTCTCTATAAAATTATTGTAGAATTAGGCTCTTAGTAGACACATCCCAGTCTTAGTTAGGATTGGGCTAGAGACAGGACAGGATGACCCAAGAAGTTTCTGGACCCAGCAGCATGGCTTACTCCATGAACTTAAGTGCTGTCAGTTTCAGATGAGTTATTCTAGCCCTGGTCTGCCTGCCTGGCTGTCTGTCTGTCTGTCTCTTTCTCTTTCTCTCTCTCCCTTCTTCCACCTCTCTTTCTCAAACTTGCAGAAAGGTTGCAGGAACACTAACAAGAACCTTTTGTTCCTTGACTATTGGAAAGTAAGTTGGTGACATGATACACCATGACCTCTGAATACTTTGCATGTCTGTTTTCTGCAAGCAAGAGCACTCTCATGCATAAGCAAATACAGCCATCAAAGCTAGGAAATTGATACTGTACATAGAAAACCCTAAAGATACTGTCAGAAAATTAGAGCTAATTGGTGACTTTAGCAAAGTTGTAGGATACAAAATCAATACACAGAAATCACTTGCATTTCTCTAAACTAACAATGAAAAATCAGAAAGACAAATTAAGGAATAAATCCCATTCACCATTGCAACAAAAAGAATTAAATATCTAGGAATAAGCTTACCTAGGGAGACAAAAGAACTGTACACAGAAAAATTATAAGACACTGATGAAAGAAATCAAAGATAACATAAACAGCTGTCAAGATATTCTATGTTCCTGGGGAAGAAGAATCAACATTATGAAAATGACTATACTACCAAATGCAATCTACAGATTCAATGCTATCCCTATCAAATTACCAATGGCATTTTTCATAGAACTAGAACAAAAAATTTCACAATTCGTATGGAAACACAGAAGACCCCAAATAGCCAAAGCAGTCTTGAGAAAGAAGACTGGAGCTGGAGGAATCAACCTTCCTGACTTCAGATTATACTACAAAGCTACAGTCATCAAGACAGTATGGTACTGGCACAAAAACAGAAATATAGACCAATGGAACAGGATAGAAAGCCCAGAAATAAACACATGCACCTATGGGTACCTTATTTTTGACAAAGGAGGCAAGAATATACAATGGGGCAAAGACAGCCTCTTCAATCAATGGTGCTGGGGAAACTGGACAGTTACATGTAAAAGAAAGAAATTAGAACACTTCCTAACACCATACACAAAGATAAGCTCAAAATGGATTAAAGACCTAAATGTAAGACCAGAAACTATAAAAGTCTTAGAGGAAAATATAGGCAAAACACTTGATGACATAAATCAAAGCAAGATCCTCTAGGACCCACTTCCTAGAGTAATGGAAATAAAAACAAAATTAAACAAGTGGGGCCTGATTAAACTTAAAAGTTTTTGCACAGAAAAGAAAAGGTGAAAAGACAAATCTCAGAATGAGAGAAAATAATAGCAAATGAAACAACTGACAAAGGATTAATTTCCAAAATATACAAGCAGCTCATACAACTTAATACCAGAAAAACAAACAACCCAGTCAAAATGTGGGGAAAAGACCTAAACAGACATTTCTCCAAAGAAGACATGCAGATGTCTAACACACACATGAAAATATGCTCAACACCACTCATTATTAGAGAAATGCAAATCAAAAGTACTATGAGATATCATCTCACACTGGTCAGAATGGCCATAATCAAAAAGTCTACAAACAGTAAATACTGGAGAGGGTGTGGAGAAAATATTTTGGTGGGAATGTAAATTAATACAGCCACTATGGAAGATGGTATGGAGATTCCTTAAAAAACTAAGAATAAAAACCACCATATGACCCAGCAATTCCACTCCTAGGCATATACCCTGAGGAAACCAAAATTGAAAAATACACATGTATCCCATTGTTCATTGCAGCACAGTGGCTAGAACAAGGAAGCAACCTAGATGTCCATCAACAGATGGATAGAGAAGTTGTGGTACATATACACAATGGAATATTACTCAGCCATATAAAGGAATGCATTTGAGTCAGTTCTAATGAGGAGGATGAACATAGAGCATATTATACAGAGTGAAGTAAGTCAAAAAGAGAAAGAGAAATGTCTTATACTAATGCATATATACGGAATCTAGAAAAATGGTACCAAAGAATTTATTTACAGGGTAGCAATGGAGAGACAGACATAGAGAATAAACTTATGGACATGGGAAGAGGGGAGGAGAGGGTGAGATGTATGGAGAGAGTAACATGGAAACTTACATTACCATATGTAAAATAGATAGCCAACAGAAATTTGCTGTTCATCTCAGGAAACTCAAATACTGGCTATGCATCAATCTAGTGGGGTGGGATGGGGAGGGAGATGGGTGGTGGTGGTGGTTTAGTCACTAAGTCACGTCCGACTCTTGCAACCCCATGGACTGTAGCCTGCCAGGCTCCTCTGTCCATGGGATTTTCCAGGCAAGAATACTGGAGTGGATTACCATTTCCTTCTCCAGGGGATCTTCCTGACCCAGGAATCAAACCCCAGTCTCCTGTATTGCAGGCAGATTCTTTGATAAACTTACTGGAAACCTAAGAGTTTCCAATTTCTGGAGGAGTCAGAGAGAAAATATAATTGTTTTGTTTATAATGTATAATTTTACTAAATTATTGTCATAATTAGTTTGAGAGGAAGGTTTTCCCTGCTCCCGGAAAACATAAGATTCATCCCACAATTTTTCAAATAGAAACCATTAAAGTTATAAACATATTTGCTGGTTCATTCAGTCCTTTGTTAATTTTTGTGAAGTCATCAGGTTTTCCATTAGAATACCAAGACATATCAGAATGCTAAGAACTCCATATAATTTCTAGAATATCTATATTAGTAATATTTACCATACATTATAACATGAGAGGATTTATTACTCATTTGATAATATTTTTCATGTAATTTAACCAACCAAATAAATTCAGTTAGTTTAATATTTCTCTTTGGGATGTATCAGGGTTCCTCTGAAGCTCCAAAGTTAGCTAGAGGTCAAAGGAACTTCAGAAGAATTTGATTTAAGAAGTTTTGTCAAAAAAATCAGTTAAAAGGGTTTAGAACATTTGGTCAGATTTAGTCAATATTGATGGGTGTATCATTTAGCTTGTTGATATGTCACAATGGGCATATATGTTGAAGCTCAAGGTCTAGTGAAAGCCGACTCCACCATCTTGGACCTCGTTGGCTCTAACCAGTTTTTCTATGGCTGTGTCATTCCTAACAAAATCTATTTATCTAATTAATTATAATCCAATTTTAGAAAACCTTGATAATGCATAACTCTTTTTAGTATTTTTTCATACCTTTTTTTTTTTTTTTTTTACTGAAAACACACCTCCTACTTTCCTTTAGCACCCAAGAACTAACTTTTATATTAGCATTTTATAGATTGGTGAGCATAAATACCAGTGATAATTTCTAAAACCCTAGCTTTCTTAGAACATTTAGGATGGCACCAAACATTATTCATTTATAGTCTCAGAACTCTTTAGTTTCTCTGTAAAAGGAAACTAGTGTTTAGTAGTAAATGTTTCAAAATCTTATTTTATTTGGAAATGACTTAGCTATTCAATAGATTTCCAACACTTTTTTAGCACAGCCCTTAGAAATTCAAGTTACACCAATATAGAGAGGTTATTTTAGACAGATATTCCTAAAGAATAATTATTCTTAATAGAGTTTATCTAAAAGCTCATATCTCATTTATTTTTTTTTTTAGAAATTTCTTCACTCGAGGTAATTTCCTTGTTGACAAACTTGTAACAGATATGATAATATTTAACTTATATTAAACCTAGATACAATGAAAATATTCTACTTAATGTTAATTACTGTAAGACATGTCTATATTAGATAGGTCAACAAATAAACATTAACATCAAGTATTTAATACTGAATATTTCCCGGTTCACATGAATTTATTGTTTAATTTAGAATTATTTTATTTGTAAGTGCTTACTTTTCTTTAAGCCTTTAAATAGAGTTCATTTACAAATTAATCTCAAAAATATTACCCAGAGACAAAGACATACCAAGACATATTTAGACAGACACAAAGCAAGATCTAGCTTCATTTTCTAAGCTTGGTCATGAATTAGATATTACAATATAAAACTTACTAGTTTATAAAAAACAATTGGAATAAATAAAAATTTTAAAGGCTTTCCCCCATTTTCCCCTCAGTCTCAGGAGTTAGAGATAGTCTAGATAAGTGTTCCTGAGAGCCCTGGTCTCAAGGCATAGGGAAAGAAAATCAACTTCTAACAAAATGGTGGCAGATCTAAACCAAATGGTGGCCAGACAAAGCAACATGGCCATCAGAAATCACAACACAGAACACAGAGTTAAAACACACATATAGACCTGGCAGTCCTCATCAGACACTCCCTTAAATACAAGAATACAGTCTCTCAGAAAACCTCCTATAAAGACACAGAACTTCAGATCCGAGTACTAACAGAATAAATGAAAATATCTCAGGTCTTCAAACATTCCAAAGGGAGGAAATAAAGCCAGGTTGAAAGAAGAAGGGGGAGGAGGCGGGAGAGGGGGGCAAAAGGGTTGGCCTTACAGACGTCTCCTGCCACCTGCAGATACCCAGGCATTACGGGACTTTACCCTGGGCCTCCAGAGAAGGGAGGACTGGAACTGGGCCCTATCAGAAACCTGACCAGAAGAGAATCAGAATGCAAGTTCTCTGCCAAGAGAAGGTGATCAGTCTCCAATCCTCAGCTCAGGCCGAGGCCCTTCGACCAGATTCCTGCATCCAGGACTGGGGGACTAGAAAAAAGTGAAAGGGTAGGAAGGGTTAAGGAGAGGAAAGAGAGAGGGAAGGGGAGAGAGGTCAATAAAATTTCTTGTTCCTTACCGGTCGGGGCACTCTGGCCAGTTGTTCACGTCAGGAGGAGACCAGGGACAAAAGGGTCCCAGTTGCGGCCGTTCGGTCTGGTCCATTGGTGGGCAAGCTGGTCCCTGAGTACGCCAAGTGGTCAGGATGTCAGTTGCAGTGAAGAAGAATCCCCACCAGAGTCACCCTTTGCTGCAGGAAGGGGAACCCCTTCCAGGGCCTGAAACTGGGCTCTTGTCTAACACTTGGAAATGAATTGTCCAAGGAGACACATGTGTTGACAAAGCAAGAGACTTTATTGGGAAAGGGCGCCTGGGTGGAGAGCAGTGGGGTAAGGGAACAAAAGGGAGGGGATATATGTACACCTATGGCTGATTCATGTTGAGATTTGACAGAAAACAACAAAATTCTGTAAAGCAATTATCCTTCAATTAAAAAATAAATAGATTAAAAAATAACCTAGGAAGTTGAGTGATAGGGCACTACCATTTAACCCCCAGGTCCCTTTTGAGTTCTTCTTATTGTCCCAGTGAAGTCTGTTATAGCAACAGGATGTGGTCTAGAACCAGTCACATCTCATCTCCTTCAAGCTGGAGTAGTTGAACCATTCCTGACTTCATGCTCTTGCATTTTGAAGATAATAAGTCCCATTACTTTGTAGAATGTCCCTTAGTTTTGATTTACTGCTGTATCCTCATGATTAAATTTGAGTTATACATCTTTGCTAGGAATTTTCCAGAAGTGATGTTGCCTTCTTCTCATTGTATCACTAAAGGGCATATCATTTAAATTCCCTTGCTGAGGATGTTAATTTTGATCACTAGATTAGGATGATATCTCACAGACCTCCTCACTGTAAGTCACTTTTTTCCTCTTTATAGTTAATGAGTACTTTATGGAAAGTTGGTTTGAGACTTTGTAAGTATCCTGTTAACAATAAACTTTCAATTTATTCATCAGCTCATTTATGTCAGTCTGAACTCATGAATTCCTATTTTATTCCACAGATTTTTAATCTATTGCTATTTATTATCATTATCTGTTTTGGTACCAAATTATCAAGCTGGCTTTTGTGTTCTTGTGACATGTTCCATCATTCTTTGAAGACTGCTTCATTTTTTGGCACAAAAAGTCATTTCAGGCTCATTTTTTATTTTTCTATTCAGTCTTAGAATCAACCATTCTTCTAAGGAACCCTGGATTCTTTTAGCATAAAAAAGGGTACAAGGAAGCCAAATCCTGGGTGTTAGGGGAGTTTACCCCTATTGGGAGTAAACCAATAGCAGTAAGACCCCTCTCACAGGGAAGAGTCAGGGAACACACACCTGTTTACACCTATATCTCTCTATGTATTGAACCATGAATTCACATTTATATCTCGAATTCCAGCCCACAGGGTTCATTTCAGTTTTTCTCCTTTCCATGTTGGAAACTGTGATAGTTAATTTTATGTGATTGGGCCACGTGGTCCTCAGATATTTGGTTAGACATTATTCTGGCTGTGTTCATGAGGGTGTTTCTGGCTGAGATAAACACTGAATTGGTAGGCTGAGTAAAGCAGATTGCCCTCCCCAGGGGGTGGGCCTGATCCAATCCACTGAAGTCCCGAGTAGAACCTAACACTGAGTAAGAGGATTCACTCACTCTCCCCGACCATCTGCAAGCTAGGACATTGGTCTTCTTCTGCCTCCGGACCCAGACCTGGACTGACACTTGCTCTCCTGAGACTTGCTGAGGCCAGCAGTTCTCCTGTTCTCAGGTCTTTGGACCAGAACCACGCGTCAGCTCTCCTGGGACTCCAGCTTGCTGACTACAAATCTCAACATTTGTCAGCTTCCATGATAATGTGAGCCAGTTCCTTATGATAAATCTTGTTCTCTGTCTCTCTGTGTGTCTACGTCTGTATCTACATATCATACTGGGTCTGTTTCTCTGGTGAATCCAGGCTAATACAGAAGCCCAGCGGCAAGCCTGGCTTCCACAACTCTCAATATACTTACTGTGTATCTATCATCTTGACAGCCTGTGCTGACTGCCCTTTCGCACACGTGACCCCTTTGCCCATCGTGGGCTCTAAGACCCCACACCCTCTTGGGCTGACACCTGGCTGAGGTGGCTGTCCCTCCCCCAGTGCGCGAGTGTCCATCTTGCTCACCTTTGCCAACAGCTTTAAGACAGAGCTGTTAGGAGGGCTCGGGAAGGGAGGGAAGAGAAATGGTGAAACTAAAGAAGAGGAGTAACGTGAAGAGAGACCCGATCTTTCTTTTAGAATCTGGTTCCTTCCTTCCCAACTATTTACTTGCCTTTGTCACCACTGTGTCCTCTAGATGCTTTAAAATCTATGTATGTGAAGCTGTTCCTGTTTCTTCTCTAGTAAAAATCTTTCTGTCTTTACTCTCCTATATTGCTGAGGGGAGTATAGTTTGTTCTTCCAGAGGACAATTTAACAATACGGTTCAAAAGTCTTTTAAAAAACCTTATACTTTTTGACCTCAAATTATACTTTTAGGAATTTTTTCCTAAAGAAACAAAGACTTACAGCTTTAAAATGTTACTTAGGGCTAAAATTGGGATCATGCAGAATGTTTTTTTTTTTTTTTTTCAGAATGTTTTGTATCAAGGAAGTTGATAGAGTAAATTGTGATAAATCCATAAGGTGTGATCTTATGTAATCAGTATAACAATGCAGAATTATAACTGTTGTGTGGAAAGATGTTCACTGTGTGTTGTTAGGTGCAAAAAAGGTATAAAATGGAATCCTAATTATAATGAAAAAATTCATTATTATTTCATTGTTCATTAATGTTAATATTGTCAATTAATTATTTATTCATTGTAATTAATTCATTATGGTTATTAACTATCAAGGGAAGCCCATTATAATGAAAATAATAGAAATCTGTGTGTGTAGGGAAAGAAAAGACTCAGAGGGCTTATCAAAAGGCAACGTTAACAGGGACATTATGGACTTCCAGGTTTTTCTTTCCCCTTAACTGAATTTTTAGGTGGGTTTTTTTTTTTCCACCAAATACTTTTGCTTATACACTAATCAAAAGCTATGGAAAGAAACGACATACACTCTTGTCCTGACTCTACCATCTCTGTTAATGTTACAACAAGTCTTTTAAAAAATTTTAAATAATTTGATTGATTGATTTTTGGCTGTGCTAGTCTCTAGGTGCAGAGCACCTGCCTCTCTTTGCAGTGGCTTCTCTTACTGAAGAGCACGGACTCTGGGGCACTTGGGCTTCAGTAGTTGTGGTTCCCACGCTTAGTTGCTCCACAGCATGTGGGATCTTCCAGGGGGACCAGGGATTGAACCTGTGTCTCCTGCATTGGCAGGCAGACTCTTTACCATTGAGCCATCAGTGAAGCCGTTCTTGAAGTCGTCAAACCCTTTTGATCATCATGAATGGCTCTGTCTCAACGGTCACAGAGTCCTGTTGATTCTCCTTTCACAATGCTTTGTAAAATTGGGGTATAATTACCTTACAACGTGGTGTTGGTTCTGCTGCCCAACAATGAATTAGCTGTAAGTATGCATTTATCCCCTCCCTCTTGAACTTCCCTCCCGCCCTCACCCCATCTGACCCCTCTGGATCATCACAGAGCATTGAGCTGCGCTGCTCACGTTGGACAGCAGCTTCCCACTAGTTGCCTATTTTACACATGGTCCCTATGTGTCAGTCCTAATATCCCAATTCATCCCACCCTCCCCTTATGCCCTGTGTCCACATGTCTGTTCTCTTTGTCTGAGTCTCTATTCCTGTCCTGGAAATAGGTTCATCTGTACCATTTTTCTAGATTCCACATATTTGCATTAATATGCAATGTTTGTTTTTCTCTTTCTGCCTTACTTCACTCTGTATGATAAACTCTTGGTCCATCGACATCTCTGCAAATGGCACAATTTTGTTCCTTGTAGTGGCTGAGTAATATTCCATTGTATATATGTACCACATCTTCTTTATCCATTCCTCTGTTGATGGACATCTAGATTGCTTCCCGGTTCTGGCTACTGTAAATGGTGCTGCAGTGAACATTAGGGTGCGTGTGTCTTTTGGAATGACGTTTCTCTCAGGGTATATGCCCAGGAGTGGCACTGCTGGGTCATGTGGTAGTTCTCTTTTTTTTGAGGTGTCCCTTCCTGTCCTGTGTCACTGCCCTAGCTCAGGCCGCATCACCTCACCCCTGGGCTGCGGCACCGGCGGTACTGATGGAGCGCCCCTCCACCCTGAGCCGGGCCGCAGGTGAGCAGCCTTGGGGCAATGCTGTGACCGCATTGTTCCCTGCCCAGGGATCTCCAGTGGTCCTCTGTGTCCTGAATAAAGGTGGGACGTCTTTGCTCAGCCTTCTGTAACCTGGTTCCAGCCTGTGCTTCCTTGGTTTCATACTTCAAGTCTCTGCTCCAGCAAACATGTTCTAGCTTCCCTTTATTTGAACACATAGATATTTTCGAGCATCTGTGGTTTGCCCAACTGCTGGGCATTTTGGAATTACTTTTTCCTTTCACCCTCATTCTCCAGTGCTCCACTGATGTCACCTCTTCTCTGGTCTTTCTCCCTGTGGGTGTTTCTCCACACACCCCTGGGTGTGATTTCCCCAGCTCAGAATAAGGTAGCTCTTTGTGCCATTTTGTACCCCATATTCAGCACTCAGCTGGACAAACTGTCTCCCCTGGGGAACAGTTAGTTCACTCCAGAATCTGAGCCTCTTTCCTTGGAATTCCTCCAACCTTCCCATCCATTTCTTTCCCTCTCTGTTGGAGAAAACCAGAAATGGAGATCATAAGACTTGGACTCGAACTCCTTAATCTTCCTCCTTGAAATTGTCTGCTTCTCAACTCCACGAACTGTAGTTTCTGCCCCTCGAAGTGCTCTTAAAATTGACCCAGTCTGTATCATCAAGATCTCTGTCTGCTAAGTCCAGTGAGCTCATACATGTGAGAGGCTGCAGAGACTGTGAGGCTGCACAGAGCAGGGTTTGAGTCTCAACTTCCTCTTTCAAGTTACATATGTTGTTCAAGGACCAGTTTCCTCATCTTGTAATTGGAGGGATAATTGGACCTTCTTCCAAGGATAGTAGTAAAAGCAATGTGTTATGATGTTTCGGGAGTGTTTAAGCCTGTGTGATGGACACTACAAAGTGCTCTGTAAACATTAGCCACTGTTACAACACTGTAAAGTCCAAGCTCATTGCATTGGCTTCTGCTGTGCTTCTGCCTCATCCCCCTTGCATCTTTGCCCTCCAGCCCATTGCATATGATTTTTGCTTGGATGACAGCAGACTCCCTATAGCTTCCCAAACACATTCACCCTGTCCAGTCTCTGAGGTTTTGTGTATGCTCTTAAAAATATCCGTCACCCATTCCTTGTTTGAATCCCATGGACAGAGGAGCCTGGCTACAGCCCATAGGGTTGAAAAGAGTTGGACACAACTGAAGCGACTTAGCATGCATGCAGCATTCCTGGTTTACCTGATTGAACTCCTAGCCATCTTTTGAAACCAAATTCACAAGTCCCCTTGTAGTGAAAGCCTACCCTCTTCTTCCTCAGTAGAAGGGCCGCCTTTCTCTTCTGTGCAGTCTTTGTACCTTGCATGTATTTCCATGTTGCATCTGCACACTGTTCTAAATCTTGTTGTTAACATTGTCACCTGCACAACTGAAGGCTCCTCCATGCTGCCCCTATGAAGAGTTCTGTGTGTGTTCAGCGCATCTTAGACAGTCAACAGTATTTGCTATTTGAAAAAAATGGAAGGAGGTAAAGCTCAGAAAGAGCAGAGCCCAGACTTGAAAGCAGGACTTTTTATTCCTCATCCCATTTCCTTTATCAGCATCCTCCAAAGTCACAAGCACACAGAGTCAGCTTCTCGGATTGTCATCTAATGTCTGATGACCTTGGGTTGACCCCAAGAGTGAGATTTACCGTCTAGTATTATGAAAGCTTTAGACCTCAGCCCACCTCAAAGGCCTTGTACGCAAAGGGGACGAGAGTACGTCAGAAGACAGCCGGGATGTGGAAGTTCTGAGGCTGAAGGCAGGAGCCTGCAAAACCCCCATCGAAAACAAAATAAAAACTCTTTCTAAAAGTTCAGTAAAAAGAGAAAGACACTCTTAAAAAAATTGGTATTACCGTGATCTCCAGGCTGTGTTTATTGAAACAGTCTTAGGTCCATAATCAAAACAATGTTTTATCATTTCCCCTCCAGGCTGGTCACAAGTTACAGACCGGATCATTTGACACATCTCTCGTGCACTCGAAACTCAAATTGAAACTTTGCCATCGTAACCATACAAAGAAAAATAACTTTTCAAAGCCCCAAATATATATTCTTCTGATTCATCCTTTTGATATTTTACTTGGATCAAAACCCAGATTCACTGGTTTTCTCCAAGCACACATTTGGGCTACTTCCATCATTGTTCTTGGAAATGATTTTTCCTTTCGACATACTGTGCGTTCAGCCTACAACCTGGTCAACAGCATCACAGGCTGTGCCAGGGACCCACTCATGGGCTGCCTGGAGCATCTGTAAGATAGTATGTCTCCACCTAGGTTGACCAACTGCTTAGTTTTGCAGAGTTCAGGAAAGAGAGAGAGAGAGAGAGGGACGGAGTGAGTTCTGTGTTTGCTGGGGAATGCTGGCTTAGCATGTTTTTCAGAGGGTTTAGAGGATTTCTGTGGCTTGTTGGCTGATGTGAATAAATGTCAGGACATGTTTTGGGAAGATATGTGTGTATGTTTTCATTTATCTGAGGGAGGATCCTAAGGAGAGGAGACTGAACACGGGGAGACATTGTGTCTCCCTCGTGATGGAGGCAGAGGACATTTGTTAGGAGAAAACGGAAATCTCTTCAAAACTGGCAAAGTTTCACTGGTGTATTGTCTGGGAGGAAGAAGAGTCAGCTTACCCCACAGCTGTGGGGTTTGACTGTGGCAGCTTCTAGGAACAGAAGCAGCTGGTCAGGGGCTCAGGCAGGAGAATGGAAGGAACTCTGCTCTGGCCCACAGTCAAGACGCCAACCTCTTTGTTCTCCCGGGCCATCCACTGGGTTCACTTGTGTACATGATCAGTTGCTCAGTCGTGTCCAGCTCTTTATGATTCCATGGACTGTGGCCCGCCTGGCTCCTCTGTCCATGGGATTTCTCAGACAAGAATGCTGGAGTGGTTGCCATTTCCTTCTCCTGGGGATCTTCCTGACCCAGGGATAAAACCTGGGTCTCCTGCATCTCCTGCTTGGCAGATGAGTTCTTTACCACCTGGGAAACCCACTGCGTCTGCTGCCACCACCCAATAGAACTCAGCTCCTCGACATAGCTTAAGCTCCACTGTGCATCAGGCCCCCTGCCCCATCGCCCTGTCAATAATTCACCTTTGCCCTTTTTCCTTATGCCTTGGTCTCCTCTCTCCTTTCTTTTCCAGTCGTACCTCTCTCTGTTATTGGTTCTCCCCTTTTCTCGTGATCTATGCCACTGTAATTCACCCTCACCTGGCTTTATCCTTGCCCCATCCTCCTGTTGCTTCTTGCCTCTGCTTGTCTTTGGACCCTGTCTTCCTCCTTCACAGCTGGTCGTCTTCCCCACCCTTCTTTTTCTCCCCCAAGCTCTGCATCGGCGCTATCAAATGGGAGCCCGGGAAAATCACTGGCAGGTGAGGAAGACCACAACAGAACACTGAGGAAATACAAACGCCACGGTGGACAGGAACTGTGAGAATTCCTTGGAAAAATTCAAATTCTTTTCACTTGGGCTGCTCTGAATACACAATGGGAGTATCAGAGCCAATCAAATAATGATGCTGCCTCTGGCTCATTGCAGTTCATTTTTAATAAATGTTACAGCTGGATACAATGGCCAGATGAATTTTAAGGTCCTCCCAACACTGTGATTCCATGGTTGGTAGAATATTACAGCTGTAGTTATTTTAAAAATCCTGTATTGTCTACAATCAAGGGTGCTGTAATTGTCTATTCTAATTGTGGCAAAAGGCCATCATTTTGTGTCCCAGCTCCAAGGACCAGCCACGTTCTAAGCTCTGCAGTGTCATTGGATGGGCGTTGCTCTTTCCTCTCCTCTTGTCACTGCTGCAGCCAGAGCCAGGGAACACTAGCACACCCAGAACCTTCAGAAAGGCCAGAGACGCGGCTTTCCAATTCCTCCCACAGTTTGGGGAGGAGATGGGCTATCAGCGCTCTCATTCCAGTGTTGCTGTGGCTTCAAAACACCATAAAGCAAACTGAGAATGACTCTGGCCAAGACTTCAGCTCCAGCCTCGGCATCCTCCCGTCAGGAAGAAGCCTGGTCAGAAGCCCCAGCCTCTCAGCTGGAGGAGGTGGTGTGGACATAGTCATGGGAGCCTCCTTGAGCAGGAAACTCGTCCTTAGAGGACATCCATCCTACTGTCTTCTCCCAGGATTCAAGTTGCGACCCGGTAGGGCACTGTGGGCTTCCTGGTGGTAAAGAACCCTCTGTCAGTGCAGGAGATGCAAGAGACTTAGGTTCAATCCCTGGGTTGGGAAGATCTCCTGGAGGAGAAAATGGCAACCCACTCCAGTGTTCTTACCTGGAGAATCCCATGGACAGAGGAGCCTGGCAGGCTATAGTCCATGGGGTTGTGGAGAGTCAGACAGGACTGAAACAACTTAGCATGCATGCATGCAGGACTCTGTATCTTGGCTTTACTGGCACCTGACGAGGTGTGATGGAGAGTTTTTTGAAGTGTTTTTATTTATCTATTTTTTTAACTTTTTACTTTATATTGGAGCAGTTAACAATGTTGTGATAGTTTCAGGTGCACAACAGACTCAGCCATAGTAATACATATAAATATATCCATTCTCCTCCAGACTCCTCTCTGTGATGGAGAATCTAATGTATCACTTTAGCAAAGCCACAGTACCCAGATACTTGGTTAAACACTGGTGTACATGTTGCCATGAAAGTATCTTTTTTTTTTAAAGATGAGATTAACATTTAAATCAGTTGACTTTGAGTCAAGCAGAGTGGAAATGGGCCTCATGCAATCAGTTATAAGCTTAAGAGGAAAAGGACTGTGGTCCCCCAAGGAATAAGGAATTCTTAATGGCCTTTAGACTCAAGACTGTAACATAGCTTTTCTCTGGGTTTCCAGACTGCTAATTTTGGACTCACCAGTCTCCTCAGTCACATGTGCCAATTACTTAAAATAAATCTCTCTCTCTCTCTGTACAGTTGGCCTTTAAAAAAACATGGATTTGAACTGCACAAATTCACTTATATGCAGATTTTTCTTCAATAAACACAATTACAGTAGTTTATGCTCTGCAGTTGGTCGCACCCATGGATACTGAACTTCAGATATGGAGGCTGACTGTAAACATACTGGTGGATTTCTGACTGTACAGGCAGAATGATGCCCTAACCCCACTCTGGCTTGAGGGTCAGTCAATTCTGTACAGTGTATTAGTCGGTCAGTCATGTCTGAGTTTTTGTGACCCATGGACTGTAGCCTGCCAAGCGCCTCTGTCCATAGAATTCTCCAGGCAAAAATACTGGAGTTGGTTGCCATTCCCTTCTCCAGGGGATCTTCCTGACTCAGGGATAGAACCCGGGTCTCTTGCACTGCAGACAGATTTTTTTTTTTACCATCTGAGCCACCAGGGAAACTCAAAGCATTCTATTGGTTCTGTCTCTCTGAAAAATCCTTCTAATACACCAGGTGAGGACTGGTCTGGGTAGAGCAGAAGGTTCTTTCATTGGCTAATGTCTCCCTGCAAAAGGTCCTTATAACAACTCATGTGTGTCCTGGATTAAATGTCATCCTGGATGGGTGACTGTGTTTGTGACTGTGGAGTGTCCCAACTTCAGGGTGATCAACCATTTTGGTTTGCCTGGGACTGAGGTTTTCCTGGGATGTGGGATGTTTAGGACTAGAACTGGGAATTCTGGGAATACACTGGTCAGCTTACCTGACTTTCCCAATTTGAGCTGCTGCTTTTTCCCTATTCAAGCATCCAACCTCTTGGAGAACATTCCAGAGGGCACTTCTGGGGAACTTGTTCAGAAATGGTTGTCCCTACGATTCCCCTTGATCTTGGTTACTGATACAGTAAGCACACAACCTCTGTCACAAACATGCCACTTCAAGGCCCTGGGGTTGCATCCAGGAACCAGGAAGAGCCTAACAGAAACATACTGTCCTAACGTCCCTGAAGCACTTTAATTATGAGCGTGCCTGCTGCCAGCAAGTGCATTTACACTCTGGCTGCAGAACTGTCCCAAGATGCACTGGTTGCCATACACAGCAGTGGCCCCTGTTCAGGTCCAGTTCTCTGGGCACGGTGCTTGGGAAAAGCCACAGCTGTGTGTCCATGAGATCAGGGCCTGGACCCGGCCGTATGGCATGCTGATGCTTTGTGACTTCAGTTTTCTGGCAAATTCCCCCGTGACTGTCAAGAGACCTCCAGTCCCCTGCTCTGAGGTTTTCACACCACAGCCCCGCCTCCTGCTGGCTTCTGAATGGAATGTCTGTGCCCAAGACCCCAACAGAGTCTACACAGGATCAGGGCCCTCCCACTGTCAGACTCGTTCCCCTTGGGGCATGGTTCCTTGGCCCCCAAGTCTGTGAGACTGGATAATGGAAAAAGTTGGGGCTTGTGAGGGGTGATGCTCCCTTGCCTGGTCACCCTGTTCCCCTCCTCTGGGGGCTGAGTCACAGCCTCTGGAAGAGATCGAGGTCTGGGGGGCCCCCAAACCTTCAGGCTCTCACAGGCCAGGCAGTTCCATGTGGCACATGGTTCTTGATGTGAGAAGCTGTCTGTTGGGAATTATTGTGCTGTGATTTGCCAGACGCTGAACTTCAGTGCTCAGAAAAGCCAAAGCCCCACGCACTCTGACCCCAGGGACTGGAGTGGGTTGCCATTTCCTTCTCCAGGGGAGTTTTACAGGTGAGGAAATGTGCTCTTAGGGATTGAATGCGTGTCCCTTGTCATGCAGTATATCAGTGATGAAGTTAGGCTTTGTGACTCACTCTTGCTTTCTGACTCACTCTAAATACCTGTTCCCTTCCTCTGATGCCTCATGGCTTAACAGTCACACGAACAGGACACACTGCAGTCTTGGGTGCATTCACTGTGAACTCAACGTTAGCCTGGCGGAACCATAGTCTTGCCTCTCCCCTTGGGATAGCTCATGCACTGTGAGCTTGTCTCCTCCCATCACCAGCTGGAAGCTTGCTCTCCTCCGGGAATCTGAACTTGGTGAACCAGCTTGCTCTGGCTGGTGCCATGTTAGCCAGTGAGATGTGAGATGAGGCTTGAAAAGTGCTTGTGCAACGGGACTGGCCTCCTGTCTGCTGGAAACCCCACGCTGCTCTGCTGTGTGCTGAGATGTGAGATGAACGACCAGGAGGGCTGTAATGGCCTGTGACAGCCCCCAGCTCCCAACAGACCCTCCCACTGACCGACGGTGACTGACTTCAGGAGCTCAGCCAAAGCCTGCTTAATTTTGCATTGATTTGTGGGCTAATAAATAATTCGGATGGTTTGTTATACAGCAACAGGGGAATGATGTAGGAGGTGAAGTAGCAGCAAATGCACACCAATGCACGCTCACACCCACGTGGGCCCAGGCTCACGCTCACGCCCACGTCCACACCCACGCCCAGGCTCACACCCACACCCAGGCTCACACAGCATGTAAGCCTATTCTGATCCAGCTCCCGTGTAATTTTGTGCTGTACCAAGGGGAGGATAGTCCCTGCTAAACTCTCAGGGGGAGCCCCGCCTGGATAGCTGGCCTGCCTTCCTGTATTCCTCCCTCCCATTATCTTCTTGTTTCAGACTCTGTGTTGGGTGGGGGTGGTGGTGGGGGTGGACCTCTTCCTTGGGACTCTCTCTCCTCTGCAGAATAATGAAGTCCTAGTTCTCGGGTTGATTCTTCTGCTTTGCAAATTCCAAAGCTGCAAATGTTTCAGGAATGCACAGTTTTTCCTTCTTTCTGTTGAGCTCACAGTTCAGTGTCTCATGCCTTTTGCTGTGTGTGTATGTTTTGTGGGGAGACTGGGAACGGGAGAAAGCATCTTCTGATTTCTCTATGAGTGGAGGGTGGGTTGATGAGAAAATGTTGAGAAGTTTCCACTCCAGGGTATGGGTGGTTTGCATACGAGTCTGAGGATTAATTTTCTTCCATATACTAATCCTGCCTTCCTCTCATCTAGATTACATGAGAAATTTGTATTTCTCTTTGGAACATGACATAGGCCTTGTTTCTTACAACCTAAAAACCCTGTCTATTTAAACTTCTGTCCAGTGGAAAACAACACCATTTATATGAGGTGTGAATGTCCTTTTAGTCAATTTATCATTGTTATTGTATTATGTTTAGGCACTCATGAACTGTATTCTAGTTGAATATAAAAGCATACACATATCTCAGATTGTCAATCAGTTTTTCACTCTTTGAAAAAAAGACTGTCAGCAAGATTTGGTTTGATATTTTGGTTGAAACCATCCAGCAAACATCTTGAGCAGGAGACGGTGAACTTTCTGTAAAGGGTAAGGTAGTAAATACTCCAGGCTTTGCTTTAATGTGGTTTCGGTCAGAGCCACTCAGCTCTTCTGTTGTAGCACCGAGGAAACTCTGAGGCAGCAGTAAATGAACATGCATGGCTGTGTGCCAATAAAGCTCTATTTTAAAAGCTGGTGTGGGCTAGATCTGGCCCAGCAGGCTGCAGTTGGCCAGTCCCTGACCTAGGACATGGTCTTTCTGAGCTGTCGGCACACAGTCCTTGAGGTTATAGTGAGTGAGTGAGTGGAAGTCGCTCAGTCATGTCTGGCTCTTTGCGACTCCATGGACTATAAAGTCCATGGAATTCTCCAGGCCAGGTTATATTGGGTTGGCTTAAAATTTTGTTCAAGATTTTCTGTAAGATGTTATGAAAAACCTGAATGAACTTTTAGGCCAACCCAATACATCAACCTTCCCAAGACAACTTTTCTTAGATGCACTGTTATGCTGATCTTCTCTGGTGTTTCAGTGGCAAAACATCCATCTGCTATTCAGGAGGCCATCTATAATGTAGGAGATGTGGGTTCAAACCCTGGGTCAGGAAGATCCCCTGAAAGAGGAAATGACAACCCACTCCAGTATTCTTGCCTGGGAAATCTCACAGAGAGAGGAGCCTGGCAGGCTACAGTTCACGGGGTCACACTGGAACACTGGTGTTGGAAAGGACCTTTGGTAGTGTCTAGGCTCATCTTTTTATTTTGCAGGTGAAGCAATAGGGGCTCAACAAAATGAAGCGAGATCACCTAGAATTAAGAAGCAGAACCCATTCTCCCGACTCAGCCCAGAGTACACCATTTGCTAGGTATCTTTCTTTGGAAACTTGCAGCAAGATTCCAAGAGGCTTTCACAGTAGGAACAGTCAACATCTGTATGTCATTGTATGATTTACTGTGGTAGGACATGATATCCTATGTTGTATAAGAGCAGGTTGATCTCAGTGACTTAAGTGACTTGCTCATGATTGCAGCATTGGTAAGTGACAGATCTGGACACTTGACTTATGCCTTTGGACCCTAAGACTGGTGCTCTTTTTAGCTCCATCAAGCATGATTGCTCCATAGGCTCTGTTCTGCAAATAATGCTCCTCCTGCATTTACGTGGCAGGATGCAAAACCAGTGAAGGTAGGGATAAGGTGGTGCCTTCCCCTTAATTGGGAGCTTTGTTCAGGGTAGAGCAGTGGCAGGGGTCCTTCTCAGCCCCTGTCTTTGGAATTTTGATCCTGAGGTCTGCACCTTGCTGGTGTGAGATCTGCTGGAAATGAAGGACGTCCAGAGTTTCCTGGCACTGCCCCATGAAATGCCAGAATCTGGAATCCACACCATCTTTTATTGCATAAGTTCTCAGAGATTAGAGAATGCAAGGCGTTCGCTGAATAGTGGTCAGTAAACACAGAATGATTCAGGCAGACAAGCTTAGCCCTAGACATGCTTTCTGCAGCCTGATATTTTTTTCTCCCCTGGAGGGAAGAAGTGGTGAGTTTGTGTTATACATCTTGTGGCAGGGCACACACGGAGCAGTACAGAGTGCCCAGAAATAAGACACTACCTGGGATCTGTCAGTCCCTTCCAGCCTCCCTGTGACAACCTGCCAGGGCTGTGGGACCTGGCTGCCTCCTCCCCCTCACATTCCTGAGCTCTGCTGAACACACCCAGCTAAGCCCAGCCTGCCAAGCAAGCTGGCACACAGAGCCCCCGTGAACCGCCTGGAAGAATGCAGGGGCTGAGGCCAAGGCCTGCTTGGGTTTATCATCATTTATTGTGGTGTATTTATTTAATTATATTTGCAATTTCTTCTTTATTTCCCTTCCTTGCTCTTAGCTGACTTATGACAAGACTTTCTGGCATCACATCTAATTATACTGTTTTAAAATTCTCCCTTCACTTTCAGTCTTCTGGTGAATATTTTTCAACCAACTTGATGGGATTAAAACTAAGTTGGCCAGATGGCTTCTTTGCACCTAATTTAGCACAGTCCAGCGGTGCCAAATTTCCAGGGCACAGGGACCCGTTATCCCCTCATTCACTTCCTTGAGCTGCTCGATTCTGTTCTGCCTTTTATATTTATCAAATCTGGAAATGGATTTAAGGAAATGAGCAGATGTTCCTGAGCTAAGAGGAGCCCTGAGGCTTTAGGGTTTGGCAGGGAAATGCAACAGCGTGCTGGGAGGGGCCCCAAGTGGCATGAGGGGTCATCCTTTCATCCTGCAGTGCTGCTCCCTGGAGCCCAGCTCATAAGGGAGGTAAATGGACTAGAACTGTGGGTGAACCCAGGTTCGTGTTCTGTCTCTGTTTTGCTCATTGTCTAAATTGGTGAGAGGGGATGAGAATTTTCTGGTTAATGCTTAGGTTTATTCATCTCTCTAATATTTCCTTTGTTGTTGTTCAGTCGCTCAGTCATGTCCAACTCTTTGCACCTCCATGGACTGCAGCACACCAGACTTCCCTGTCCATCACCAACTCCCGGAGTTTGCTTTAACTCATGTCCATCGAGTCAGTGATGCCATCCACCCGTCTCATCCTCTGTCATCCCCTTCTCCTTCCACCCTCAATCTTTCCCAGCATCAGGGTCTTTTCCAGTGAGTCAGTTCTTCACATCAGGTGGCAAAATTATTGGAGCTTCAGCTTCAGCATCAGTCCTTCCAATGCGCATTCAAGGTTGATTTGCTTTCAGATTGACTGGTTTGATCTGCTTGCTGTCCAAGGAACTCTCAAGATTCTTCTCCAGCACCACAGTTTGAAAGCACCAATTAGACCCAAATAAAGCCCTAAAAACCCCGGAGTGAGGAAGTGTTGGTGAGAAACTCTTCCCTGATATAAGAAACAACTTCAGAGAAGACCACTGGCTCCTCTAGTGAAAGGGACTGATGAGGTCATCTCAACCATCCCCATGTCTCCATAAGGGAAAGCTTTCCAAGGAAAGGGTTCTTTACAGCTTTTAAGATATTTTATTTTTAAAATGACTGAATTTTGATCATGTTTGCATTAGGCCACATGCTATTCAACTGTACAGCAAAATCCTTCTCCCACAGAGCTGCCAGGACAAGAGGACACATAAGATGATAGAGTTACACAGTTTGTGATGCAAAATGGCACACACAGGGCTGTGAAGCAGAGAGAAGCGTGGGCTCGTAGTGTGCGGAAGGCCTCCCAGGGAATGAGGATTCCCTGTGAAAATGCTGTTCAAATTTGTGTCCCATCCCTAGAAGGAGATTGCAGAGCCTCTGGTCATTAGCATCACTTTCTAAAATCTCTTTCTGATTGGGAGAAATCCCCCTGTCTAACATCAGTCCCTTCATTGTAATTAACATTACTTCTTGTTTTCTCCCAGAAGAGATAGGACTAGCATATCAGTAGGCTATCTTGCCTATATTGGAGGCATGGAAGGTTCATTTATATATTTAAATTTTTGTATAGTCTCTAACCTCAAGTTGAGGTCATTGTAGATTCATATGCAGTTTTAAAAAACAATACAGACATGGACTTCCATGGTGGTCCAGTGGCTAACACCATGGTGGTCCAGTGGCTAACACTCTGCATTCCCAAAGCAAGGGGCCCAGGTTTGGTCCCTGGTCAGGGAACTAGATCCCACATGCTGCAGCTAAGACCTGGTACAGCCAAACAAGTAAAAATAAATTTATTTTTAAAAAGCAATATAGAGACACCCCAGGTGCTCTTTGCTGGGTTCCCCAATGATAACATTTTGCAAGGCTAAGTACAGTATCACAGTCAAAATATTGTGTTGGTAAAATCCACCAATCTTATTCAGATTTTCCCAATTTTCCTTGTACTCGTGTATGTGTGTTTGAAAAGTGAAAGTCACTCAGTCATGTCTGACTCTTTGTGATCCCATGGACTGTAGCCCGCTTGGCTCCTCTATCTATGGAATTCTCCAGGCAAGATTACTGGAGTGGGTTGCCATTTCCTTCTTCAGGGGATCTCCCTACCCAGGGATCAAAGTCAGGTCTCCTGCATTGCAGGCAGTTTCTTTACCAGCTGAGCCACTAGGGAAGTTGTGTGTGTGTGTTTAGTTCTGTGTAATTTTATCACATGTCAGTTCTCGTGTCCGCCATCACAGTCCAGATCCACAGCAGCTCCTTATCACAAGGATTCTGTTTCTCCCTTTATAGGGAAACCCCACTCTCCTCCCACTGCCTCACCCCTATTGTAGTGGTTGATATAGTAACCACTAATCTCTTTTCCATCTCTGTAACTTTGTCATTTTGAGAAGGTTATATAGGTGGAAGCATACCATACATAATTTGGGGGATTGGTGTTTTTAACTCATCCTAATTCTCTTGGTATTCATCCATGTTTTATTTTTTTAAAAAAAAGCTCATTCCTTTTTCATTACTGCATAGTATTCCTCAATATGCCTGTACCATCATTTCTTAAACCTTTCACCTACTGAAAGACTTCTGGGCTGTTTTCAGTTGTGGGTTATTATACATAAAATGGCCATGATCATTCACGGACAAGCTTTGGGTTTACCTAAATTTTCAGTTTTCTGGGATAAATGCCCAGATTTATAATGGCTGGGTTGTACGGTATTGCATGTTTAGTTTTATGAAAGAACTGCCCAAGTATTTTCCTGAGTTGCTGAAACATTTTACATTTCCACTAGCAATGGACAGACAGGTAATTCTGTTTTTCTTCCTCTTCACAAAGATTTGACACACTACCACTGCTTTTTGTTTTGGCCATCCTGATAGGTATTTAGAGATATCTCATTGTGGCTTCAATTTATTTTAGTGTATAATTGTGAAAAATTAACTACAGAAAGGAAAAAAATGAGGAGTTCCAGGTGTCTGATGGACTATTCCTCAGCCATTTAAAAGAATGAAAGAATGCCATTATCAGCAACATGGATTGACCTAGAGACTGCCTTACTGAGTGAAGGAAGTCAGACAGAGGAGAAATATCATATGACATCCCTTATATGCAGAATCTAAAAAGGAAATGATACAAATGAACTTATTCACAAAAGAGAAACAGACTCACAGGCTTAGAGAATGAGCTTATGGTTGCCAGGAGGAAGAATGGGGAAAAGGGCTAGTTAGGGAGTGTGGGATGGACGTGTACACATTGCTATATTTAAAAAGGATGACCAACAAGGACCTACTGTAGGGCAGAAGGAGCTCTGCTCAATGTTATGTGGTAGCCTGGAGGGGAGGGGAGTTTGGGGGAGAATGGATACATGTATTTGTATGACTGAGTCCCTTTGCTGTCCACCTGAAAACTATCACAACACTGCTGATTGGCTATACACCAATACAAAATAAAAAGTTTTAAAACATTCTTGTTGTCACTCTGTTGACCAAGGTTGAGGAGAGACCCCACAAAATCCTCCAGGGATAGATTGAAAGAATGTGCTGTGTGGATACACCATAAAGAATGCTGCCTGACTGGTGGATTTTAACAGTACACTTGCAATATATACAGAAAGCTTAAAGAGTAAAACCTTTGAAAAGGTCTTGAGAATGCTTGCAAATCAGCACATGTATGCATCATAATCGTTTTCTAAAAATAAAGAGGACTCAGATATTCCAACTTGCAATCTCAGTTCAAAGATAAGCTTTGGAGAGCATCATCCAGAATGTATTCTCCAGCAGTCTTGTTGTTATAGGTGCTTGTAGATGTTATACGAAATAGGTGAAAGCCAGTAAAACTGGCTTTATGAGAAGTTAAAATATGAATAAGTATGTGAAACTCTTGTAAGAGCATACTCTATGCAAACAAATATGTATATTCAAGCCATGAAACCCTTTTCTTTTGAGGAATACACTTTGGTGATGGTGACCTAGAGAAATGCTTACACTCTGCAAATGTAACATAAAACTAAGACTGGAAATCAGTTAGTTGGTTGTTGGCAAGTAGTGAAGCAGAGTTCTCTGCTCAGGATAATAATGGTAAAAGTGCATACCTTTGTATATTATTTCTTACCTTTATTAAACAGCTTTAAGAGCAGGGGTCTGGGCGGTGGAGCCCCTCCACGGGATCTGTGAGGGGGTGTCTTGGGGAGAAGCCAAATGAGGGAGTGGGCAGGCTGCCCAGGAGAGGAGGAAACTGGGGGTGCGCCTGCAGGAGGAAGCTGCATTCTTCAATAACATTTTTCACAGATGCTGTCACCTTTCTACTATTTGACTTCAAAATGGCAACTGCTCTCCATCAGTAAGAACAGAGGTAGGAGGAAGAGCCTGGAGAAAATCCCTTGGCCAGTGAGTGAAGGGGTCTTTAAGGGGATGAGGGACTTTAAAGTCTTTAAAGGGATGAGAGCCAGGGACCTTGGACAGCAAGGAGATTAAACCAGTCAATCCTAAAGGAAATCAACCCTGAATATTTGTTGGAAGGACTGATGCTAAAACTGAAGCTCCAGTTCTTTGGCCGCCTAATGCAAAGAGCCAACTCATTGGAAAAGACCCTGATGCTGAGAATGAGGATGAGATGGTTGGATGGCATCAACAACTCAATGGACAAGAGTTAGAGTAAACTCTGGGAGATGGTGAAGGACAGGGAAAGTTGGCATGCTGCATATCATAGGGTCTCAAAGAGTTGGACACAACTTAGTTACTGAACAACATCTCCTGGTAGACCAGGAGCTATGGAGTTATTGGATGTTGCAAGGATCTGACATTTCTTTCATCAAAAACTCTAATACCCCACACTGCTATGTTTAGGCTATTGGACAGACATCATGAGGCCCAAGAACTCTACCTCGTGGCCTCTGAGCAGGCAGGTTTGGTCTTGAGGGTGTGCTGCTGCTGCTGGTGAGTTCTTCTCGAGAGCATTTTTTCCCCTCTGGTATCACGTGGAGGTTTCAGAACAGAGGTGATTCAGTAAGCGCTGGAAAAATAGCTGAGGTGTCACACAGACCGAGTGGTTTTCTTGTGTGTTCAGAATGAGGGAGGCACTTTCAGACAGCTCTTCTCTGCTTGCCATCTTTCTGGAGACATAGCTTTAGCTGCTTCTGAGCATAGACTTCATAAAGATTCATCTCACTTAGAAATGGTTCTGGAACTAAGGGGTTGTAAGAAGGGGAGGTGGTAGAAAGGACTCTTGAGATCTGAATGCACCTGGAAGATACACTTCTCTCCCTCGTTCATTACAAAGAGCATCGGGGCTTCTCCAGTGGGGAGGATGGGCCGATGACCCCAGTGTGATTTTGACGTGTTGGCATAAGCACAGACCCTGCAGGACAGACAGGTGTCATAGCCTCACACCCCATATGAGGATGGGCAGCCCCTCCTCCTCTTCCCCTCCTCTACGTCTCCTTCCCACCCCCTCATCGTCTTCACATAAAAACATTTTTATAGGCAAGATGGTGGCAGCCATCTTACGGAAGCAGTGGACGAAGGAGATGTGAGGTCACAGCCATCTATGGACCAAGCGGAAGCATAGGCAGTGGGAGCCTCTTCCAGCCCTTCTCTTACAGCTGGAGGCAGACTGTTGTCTCCAGTCTGACACTGGGATTCCAATGCTTGGTTTACCTTCTGGGACCGGGCGGGGAATCAGGACTGCTGGCTCAGGCCGTGGTCTGGGGTTTCTGTAAATTTTACTATGTTAATATGGAGTTAGACCAGTGATCCTGACCGCTCTGGGATGCAGAAAATTCTTACAACACAGGCAAGATCCAGCAGTTTCCTGGCAGTTGGAGGTGACATCTTTGGAAGACTGGCCTGCCCTGCTATGGAACAAATGCCCTGCCTGGAAACCCTTGCTTCCCCAGGCACCAGTGGGTGGGGGTGAGGGTGCTGCAATGTGGGGTCCCTTTTCTCCCTGGCCTGGAGGACTGGGGGCCATGCCAGTGGTGAGCAGAAGGCTGATGGAGCAGGTGGTCCAGGGGCTTAGGCTGGTTCCTGTCATAGGATCCCAGGAAGACTTCTCAGAACTGTATCTATTTCCCCTGAGGCCCCTACTGACAAGACAGAGCTCTGGGACCTCATGGGACACCAGACTGTTCTCTGAAACAGCCTGTGAATGGCCTTTCTGGTCCCCTCCTGGCTGTCAGGGGCTCTGGAAGACTTTTTGCAACGGCCTGCCTCAGAGGAAAGGAACGGCCCACTTTTCTGCATTCTCTCCATAAATGGGAAAATAATATACAGAATTTGAATTGTTTTACTCCCTTGTGGGACAGAGTATTTTCGGTTTGATTATTTTCACCCTGCTTCATTCCACAGAGACCACGAGGTGGCTTACATAAATGCATGTAACATGAAGAATGAAAATAAATAATTGAATGAGTCAGAGTGATGGGAAAATATTAACAGAGTGAAGCCATGAATAATTTTATCACCCCAAAATGCACACACCCCACTGTCCTGTATGTATCCTAGGGTGGGGGCACAAGTCTGTTTGTGTGCTGAAGGGAGTTAAAGTCCTCAAACACAACTCGATAACCAGGAGAAAACAGGCGGTATTTGAATCCAGAACAGGATGTAAATTGCAGAGCTAAGAGCAACTTTTTCATTTTTCTTTATTAGTCTTAATATGCTATTTGATTTGTACAAAAGGACATTCATAACCTCTGTGTAAGTTACACATTGTGCTCAATCACTCAGTCGTGTCTGACTCTTTGCCAACCCCATGGACTGTAGCCCACCAGGGTCCTCTGTCCGTGGAATTCTCCAGGCAAGAATACTAGAGTAGGTAGCCATTTCCTCCTCTAAGGGATCTTCCTGACCTAGGGATTGAACCTGCGTCTCCTGCATTGGCGGGCAGATTCTTTACCATCTGAGCCACCTGGGAAGCCCCAAGTTACACATCACAGTGATCTAGTAAGTATCCATGAACCTGAAGGGTACATTCCCTAACTTGTATTCCCTCACGTGCCCCCTCCTCCTCCCTTTGTCCTTCTTCTTCTCTCCCACCATAGAGAATCACTTTCCTAAATTTTCTTTACAACTTTAAAGAAATTTTTCATTTTGTTTAATCCCCAGTGCATAAATACAGAAATGATATTGTGTTCACTTTGCTTTCCTTTAACTTTTATTAAAATTATATACTGACTGAAGTCTTCTGGAACTCTTTCTTTTCCACTCAACATTGTTTCCAAAATTCCTTCCTGTTGTTGCATGCATGTACTGTTCATGCTTTTTTACTGCTTCATAACCATCCTTTTTGTAAATATACCATGCTCTATCCTTTCCCTGGTGTTGTCCCTTTTGTCAAGTCTCATATAGGTAGCTTCTCATATTGTGCTATTAAGAACACTTATGTTGAATCTTTTTGGCAGATGTCACTGGTGCACATATTCCAGAAATCTAGGGTCACATGTGTGAGTTGAATTATTGGGTAAACTTCATAAGACAATGCCGTAGTGTTTTCCAAAGTTGTTATACCAAGGTTCAATCCTACCAGTAGAGTATGGCCTCCTGAAATCCTTATCCTTTCCAACATTTGACATTCTTAGGCATCACTTTTTGTCAATATAATGGCATAAAAAAACTCATGTGTCATTAGTTCAATTTCCTTGATTGGTAAGACAGTTGAATTTCATGTATTGATTTGTGTTTTGTGTTTTTTCTTCTGTGAACTATTTTTCTTGTGTCGTTTGCATATTCTTTTATTAGCTCTTTTTCTTATTGATTCATAAGAATATTTTATGTCTTCTCTTAGGCCAACTTTTCATTTCCTTGCCAGGCGATTTCATTTGCTCTTATGACTCCAACATTTTTTTCTATATGCTTGTTACTCACATGTCCAAGTATTCAGCCCTAGACTTTCTTTCAAGCGCCACACCCGTGAATCCGACTGCATACTGAACATCTTTCCTTGGATGTCCCGTAGGCTTCTGAGGTTCAGCAGGTCCAAAACTGAGCTCATCATCTTCCCACTGAATTCTTCTATTCTGTTTTGTTTCCCAGGAAGATCACCTCCAGCGTCTCAGGTGTCTAAGCCCCAAACTTAAGTGTGTTTTTTGACATTGCCTCTCTCCTATGCTATGTTATCAGTCTATCTCCTTTGCTATCAGTCTATCAGTTAGGATACTAATTCACAAATATCCCTCGAGTCCATGCCCGTGTCTGCATCCTCAGTGTCTGCAATAAAGCCACTGCTTTATTCAATGATCCCAGGGAACACTAATCCCCACAGCCCTCCTAACTGGACTGCTGGCCAGTCGTCCTGCTTCCCTCAATGCAGGTTCTGCCCTGGAGTCACGTGATACCATTCCATGGCACAGTATGCGGTCAGGTAACTTCCTGGTTAAACAGTTTTCATGGCTTCCATTTCTTACAAGAGCCCAAACACATCATAGCCCAGAGACGCCTCATCAGGCCCCACTTCACCTCTCTTTGTCGTTGTTCAGTTGGTCATTCATGTCTGACTCTTTATGACTCCATGGACTGCAGCACGCCAGTCTTCCCTGTCCTTCACTATCTCTCGGAGTTTGCTCAGATTCACATCCATTGAGTTCACCTCTTATTCCTTATCTATTGCCAAGTTCTCTGCTTGCTCTGTGCTCAGTTGTAAACAGATAGAGTGGAAGTTGTGTTATCTACAAAAATTAATACAAGATATTGTGTAAGATAAAGAATCATAGAAAATGATATGCACACAGGATGCATATTTTATCTCAAAGCACATCAATGTGCATTTATTCAGCAATGTTTTGAAATAGAGCCAAGACCTCTTCTTGGAGTGTGAGTAAGCTGATGGGTGTCAAGAGTCATCTTTCTTGCAGAAACCACACCCATAGTGGCCTATTTATGATTTCCAGTTACAGTCTTTCAGAAAATGGGTCATAGACTTGATGGTTGTGAAGCAATATGAGTGAATAGTTCTTCTACATGTTAAAGACTTTGTTTTCTCCTCTAGGCTATCAAAGTTGTTTTTGTGTTGCTGTTCAGTTGTTCATTGTGTCCAACTCTTTGCAAGCCCATAGACTTCAGCACACAAGTTTTCCCTGTCTTTCATCATTTCCTGGAGTTTGCTCAAACTCATGTCCATTGAGTCAATGATGCCATCCAACCATCTCATCCTCTGCAACCCCCTTCTCCTCCTGCCTTCAATCTTTCCCAGCATCAGGGTCTTTTCCAATGAGTCAGCTCTTCGCATCAGGTGGCCAAAGTATTGGAGCTTCAGCTTCAGCATCAGTCCTTCCAATGAATATTCAGGGTTGATTTCCGTTAGGATTGACTAGTTTGATCTCCTTGCTGCCCAAGGGACTCTCAAGAGTCTTAACCAATGGTTTTACCCATATCTAACTTGATAGTATTTTCTTTTTATGATTTACCTTCTTGAAATCTTTCGAAGCATCCTACTTAGAATAAAAATAGCAACTTGCTTTTCACAATCCTGTATCATGAGTTTTCATGGTATTTAATTAAATTATACAAATAAGATAATTTTAAAACTGGCATAAATAGCTTTGGAAACAAATCCAGCTTATCCTTGATTAGCATTTAACTCATCCGGGGTAGGGGGGTGGTAGGCAGAAGTGCACAGGCTTACAACCACACATGCACACTGTGCTGTGGGCAGCCGTCAGTTAGTTTCACTTGAGTTAATATAAGGGAAGGCTGCTTAAGAGAATATTTACTCTCTTTGCATTCTCTCTCTGTGTGTGTGTGTTTGGTTGCATCATGCAGTTAGAGGAAACTTAGTTCCTTGACCAGGAATTGAACCTGTGTTCCCTGCAGTGGAAGTACAGAGTCTTAACCACTGAGATTTTTATCTCCCTCTATGAGGTTCTTCAACATTTTGGGCCAGATTATTCTATCTTGTTGGGGTCTGTTCCATGTTTAGCATCATCCTTGTCCTCTCCTTCATGCGAATAGCACCCTCCATCAAGCTGTGATAATCGAAGATGTCTTCCAATGTTACTGATGTGCCCTGGGGGATAGAATTGTCTGGGGAGACAACCACTGCTCTGTATTATAAATGTTTGATATAAACATTTGCTAAATGGCTGAATGACTTTATTACTTGGCCTAAAACAAAATCGGACATCAACAAAGCCACAAGTAAATTTGAAAAAGTACTCAGACTTGTTTCAGACAATACCTCCTGGAAAATACATTTCAGTGCCCTTTTTATTTGGGGATTTGATGCCATCCTAGTAAGCTGCTTTTACTACTTATAGGAAAATGCTATGATGTTTTGTATATTTTACATTATTTTTAGCCTGCCGTAAGTCTATCTCTCTTTCATTTCACCTTGCCATCTGCCCAAATCTTAGGCCTTCACTGTAGGAAAGATGTTCTACCAGTCAACTGAGATTTATCAGTACATTTCCAGGGGAATTTTGATCTCCATGAGCCTGAAGTTTGTGCAGGAATGAATATGTGTAAGGAAGGAGGGGTGGGTTAGAAGCACAACTAACTTAGCCCCCCTGTATCCTGTTTAGCAGTCTCTCTGTACCCCATGCAGACCACCTCACCAGACGTCTAGGTGGGAATTACTTCCATATTTCCTCTACACTGGCCCATCTACCTATGGAAACATTACGCATCTTTTTGATAAATATTTTTGACCACCTAATATTTTTAGTCAGACACTGGATTAAATGTTGGCCACCATACATATGTTGTGTGATTCACCTAAAAGTAAGTTTACATGATAGAGACATTGGCCCATCATTGAACTCAATGCTGGTCAGAATCCTCTGTTATCTATTGTATGCTTCCCTCAATTTAAGGGAAAGTTGGGAGGTGGTTGAGAAGACAAAGAATGGTTTAAAGGCTGACTATCTTGCTTGAAGAATTGCTGCAAACACTGAGGTTCTCATCTGTGGGAGCATCAGCTCCAAGGGGACGGTTCTTATCTAGAAATGGGATCCCTCATGGATGCATGGGTCCAGAGTTCCAGGACATCACGGGTGCTTCCTGACATGTGTGCCGCCTGGCCCCCAGTGACAGTGGGCCCACCCACCGTCCTAGAGACCCATGCCTCTGCCCCCACTGTGTTTGTGCTGCACCTGGTCTTCAGAACTGATCTGTAGGAGGTTCTCTCAGGAAATCCCTACGTGCCTAACTCTGCTTGGGAAGATGGGTTTACCTGAACGCTCTCAGGAATGACTCTTGTGGTTTGTGACTTTTTTCCCCTCCTTGAGCTGTGGAAATGGCAGGTTGGATGACAGAACCCAGACAGGCACATTATTTTCTGTTAACAGATGGCCTGTGGAGGATCAGAGGGAAATTCCTGCAAGGCTCCCTGCTCTGGTCCACCCTGGCTTCCTTTTCCATCTCTGATGCTTCCAGCCTTGCAAACATACACAGCGTCACCATGGTGACCCTGGGACAGATACACGCACAAGGCATGGTTCTCCTCTGATGCTTCCTTAGCAGAGCAGGAAACCTTTAAAAGCTTTCAGAGTCACCGGGTTTCAGACCCTGGCTTTCACACAGGAGCAGCTGCCTCACTCGTCAGCATGATGTCATTTCCTTTGAGTTTTGCTTGGCTGGCGGAAGTGACTTCAAGCTTAGGGAAATATCATTCCGGGAGGAACAGAGCCTCCGACCCCAAGACCCGCCTTACGTGGTTGGCCAGCTGTTGGGTGGGATCGTGGTCTCCACCCTGGACTGTAAGCTCCCTGCTCTCTGCCTGAGATGGTGAGAGGTCATCACCTCAGTGTGTGTTTGATGTGTACACTCTTGTCTCTATTTCCACGCCCTCCAGGCCACCACCTCCTTACATGGGGGATTTATGGCTCCTCATGTTTCTGATGCCTCTCTCCCCGTACCACCTATTTTCCTGAGGGATCTGGTTATGGCATATCACAGTGGGTTCTTGTTTACATCTAGCCCTTTTTCCCAGGTGAAATCAGGCTTAAATAAGTACTAAGTGGGGACAGGAAAAAATAACTGTGATGAAGAATACACAGCAGCAGAGAAATGGGGGTCACAGTGGGTGGGGCTCAGTGGGAGGCACTCAGGGCAGAGCTGGGGTTGGGGGAACGAAGGGCAGGACTTGTCTGTCAGCCCCACCACTTGAGGTGTGTCCAGAGCACCAACTCCCTTTCCTTCACTCTATATGACAGATTCTAGGTCCATCCACGTCTCTACAAATGACCCAATTTCATGCCTTTTAATGGCTGAGTAATACTCCATTGTGTATACGTACCACATCTTTATGCATTCATCTGACAATGGGACATTTAGGCTGCCGTTGTGCCCTGGTTCTTGTCAAGATTACTGCAGTGAACATTGGAGTGCATGTATCTTTTTGAAGGACAGTTTTAGCACATGTATGTGGAGTCTAGAAAAATGGTACAGATGAAGCTATTTGCAGGGCAGGAATAGAGATGCAGATGTAGAGAATGGATGTGTTGACACGGGAAGGTGAGGGGAAGGTGGCTTGAATTGGAAGATTAGGAAGCTGCCGTATAGCACAGGGAGCTCAGCTCGGTGCTCTGTGATGACCTGGGGGGTGGGAGGGGGGAGGTGGGAGGGAGGTCCAACAGGGCGGGGACATAAATTTACATATACCTGATTCACTTCGTTGTACAGCAGAGACTTAACACAACATTGTAAAGCAACTATATCCCAATATTAATAAAAGAGAAGGCCAACTCTGACCCCTAGCTAATACGTCTGGGGTCTGGGGAGGGATGTTGTCCTTTGGTTCTGCAGGAAGAGGGTGAGTTATGGGGGTCGCTTGCTGATGCCTGTGGTTGGTGCAGCAGGAGGGGTTTTCTTCCCCTGAAGTAAATGAGTATATCTTCCTTAAGGGTGAGAAGGAAGAAAGTTGATGGCCAGGGCTCTCTCTGGAGAAGGAAGAGCAGATCTGAAGAGCTCTCCTTTCATCAAGTCACCCCTTGGTTCTAGAAAGAGGGTCCACCCACTCTGTCCTTAAGTCCCAAGATCTCTGTCTGGCTTTTGGGATTTGCCTGGACCTGGCTCAGACTGACTTCAACTCCACTTCTCAGCATACCCATACTGCCACGCCAGGCACATCGCCTTCTTAGTCCTTGAAGGCTGCATCCTACTGCCTGCTCCCATGTCTAGGGTCGTCTGTCTCCCCTCCCCGCCCGGTTCCTAAATCTCCTTATTGTGAAGGCCAAGTTGAGGACCACTGCCTCCAAGCATGTACGGATGGATGGCTCCCCCAGGGGAATCTCTCTCTTGCCCTGTGCAGCCCTGGCCCCAATAGTCTGCACACATGTCTTCCCCCGGGACTCCCTGTGTGTAAGGCCTGTCCTGTGGCACTCCAGGCTGAAGACAGTGTTGCCCCAGGGACAGGGCCAGATCATGGGGAGCACTTTGCTACCACCTGCTGAGCTTCCCAAAAGTTTGCACTGCAGACAAGGCATGCTCCAAGTTGCCTACCCCGTGTACATTCCCTTCTTCTGCCTTGGTCACAAAACCCCGTGATATTCCAGGAACCTTATGCCCAGCTGAAAGGCAGTCTTCCCCAGGCCACCTCTAGCCAAGAGTTCACACGAAAGGCAAGCAAACATTTCCGGGCAGGACTTCCAGGCAAGTTTCTTTTTCGTTTTTGGCTGTACCACATGGCATGTGGGGTCTTAGTTCCCCAACCGAGGATTGAACCCTGCCCCCTGCACTGGGAGTGTGGAGTCTTAACTGCTGGACCTCCAGGGAAGTCCCCAGGCAAGTTTCTTAAGAAGAGGACACAGTTAAGTGTTCTGCAAATATTTTTTTTCCCAGTTTGCGGTTTGTCTTTTTATTTTCTTAATAATATTTTCCAAAGAGTAAAAACTTTTAGTTTCAGTGAAGTCCAGATGGTCACTTTTTTATCTTTTATGCTCCACTCTTTTGGTGTCATAGCTAAGAAGTCTGCTTTACCTGTGGTTACAAAGTTTTTCTCTCATATTTTCTTCTATTAATAGCATATCTAGTTTTAGCACTTACTTTTAAGCCTCTGATCCATTCGAGTGAATATTCGTATAAGATGTGAGATGAGGGTCAAGGTTAATTTTTTTCTTTTTTTGCATGACAATGTCCCATTGTTCTGAGTCATGGGTTAAAATGACCCAGTTTTTAACCAAGCAGATGCTTGCTCCTTAGAAGAAAAGCTATGGCAAACCTAGACAGCATATTAAAAACCAGAGACATCACTTTGCCAGCAAAGGTCTGTATAGTCAAAGCTATGGTTTTTCCAGTAGTCATGTGAGAGTGGGACCGTAAAGAAGGCTGAGTGTTGAAGAATTGATGCTTTCGAACTGTGGTCCTGGAGAAGACTCTTGAGACTCCCTTGGATAGCAAGGAGATTATACCAGTCAATCTTAAAGGAAATCAACCCTGAATATTCATTAGGAGGACTGATGCTGAAGCTCCAATACTTTAACTACCTGATGCATAGAGCTGACTCTGAAAAAGACTCTGATGCTGGGAAGGATTGAGGGCAGGAGGAGAAGGGGGTGACAGAGGATGAGATGGTTGGATGGCATTACCGGTTCAATGGAGATGAGTTTGAGCAAACTTTGGGAGCTAGTGAAGGACAGGAAAGCCTGGCGTGCTGCAGTCTATGGGGTCACAAAGAGCTGGACACAACTGAGCGACTGAATGGCAACAGCAATAACAATAAGAGACCTCTGAGGCTGGGTTTTATGTGGTCCTAGACCACTAGAACTTGCATGTGGCATGTTGTATGTGCACATGTGAGTTAGGAATGGGAGGATGGAAGAGGAGGTTTCACCAAGTTATGAAAGGAGCCCCTGTCTCCCCCAAAGGGTGCAGGTTCCTTCTCTTATGTAACCCAGGTTTCTTCACCTCACTGAACAAAGGCAGCCTCAGAACAGAAGAGAGGGAGGAAACACTGCCTGTGAGCTGCTGTGGACTTCCTGGGAAGAAAAGGACAGGATCTGCTGGGAGGAAGCCTGTACAAACACACACAAGTCATTCTCACTAATAGTACGAAATAGTACGAGGCAGTAAAACCTTGTAAAGTCTAATACTAGGCATCTTTAGCATGATACATAACTCAGAGTGACAGCCTGGTCATCTAGAGTTCACTCTTCTGGGCCACTGTGTTTGAAAGGGAGGATCCTCACTGAGCAAGAGTGTTTCAAATGAAACTGTAATGAAGGGGAATTTGCGAATGTGGCTGAAATTAATATTGAGAATTCAGAGTCTTGTCATCCTCAGACATCACCCAGCTCTAATCACCGGAGGTGATTACTCATGAGATTGGACATGAGGCTCTGAAAACAGCGAGTGCTGAAGCCCCAAAGCTGCAGGACACCCGCTGCCCTGGGTCTGAGCAGCAGTGGCCGCTTCCCCTGAGGTGAGGATGGGACATGCCCTCCCGATGGGAAGAGAGGCGCCCCACCACCCGTCAGCCTTTGCTTCTCTGTGGCAGCTTCTCCTTGCCCCACATTTTCCAAGATTTGGGTCAGGACACCCATCAACTGACCTTGCCAGGTCTCCTGGGGAGTGTCCACTGTGACTCAGACCCTGTCCCTGGCAATCCACCCACTCCATCTGCGGCAGCTGCAGGACCCAAGTGCTAGTGGATGCTCTGGCCCTTTAATTTGTGGTGGAGGAGACTGGAGCTCACACCCCTAGAGGCAGAACTGGCAGTAAAAGCTGGGGTCTTCACGGCCAAGCCAGCGTGCTTTCCACTCTACCCAGAAGAGAAAGATGGAAAAGCAAACACAGTCAGCCAGGGCTCGGTTTGGATTCTGACTTTTCTTTGTAACCTCTGTCACTGTGGAAAGTCACTGAACCTTTCTAGTTTGCAGTGTTCTCTCTTGAAAGCAGAGATAAATATCCAGCAAACACTGACTAAGCACCTTTCCTGGACCAGCACATGCTGTTTCTGGTAAAGGGGACTGCAGCAGGCCAAGTCCCTCGGCCCCAGGCCTGGCATCTGCACCCGGGATGGCTTGGAGGTTAGAGCAGGGCCTCTCTTGGGAGGTTATTGTCAGCATCAAATGAAGTGGTACATGTGAGTCTCTTAACACAGCTCTTGGGACTTCCCTGGTGCTCCAGTGGTTAAGACTTCGCCTTCCAATGCAGGGGGTGTGGGTTCAGTCCCTGGTTGGGGAGCTAAGATCCCACATGCCTGGTGGCAAAAAACAGCAAAACAAAACAAAAAAACCCCATAAAACAGAAGGAATATTGTAACAAATTCAATAAAGACTTAAAAAAACGGTCCACATCCAGAAAATCTTTAAAAACACAAAACAAAACAAACCACACAACTTTTGGCAAAGTAGGCATTTAATAAATGGTAGCTATAATTATTACTATATTCCAAATACACATGTGTATGTACTCACAGTCTCCCAAAAGAAGGCAGGCTGCTGGAAAAAAAAAAAAAAAAAGAAGGCAGGCTGCTGGATTGGCAGGGCCCTGACTCAGTGTCCTGTCTAGGACTAGTGCTTAGGCTCCCCCAGGTGGCCCGATAGTCTTTTCAGGGACTAGAGGACTACTTTAACCCATCTTCAGATTCTCAAGCATGGTCCTCACTTCTCTGACAGCCTGGGGATTAATCCAGTTGCCACCCTTAGTTTCTCAGCAGAGACCCCTCCTGAAAGGCTGTGGGACTGGTGACCCTCTGCCACTACCCTGTGCCCTGCAGCGGGCATCTCCCCCATGGCCCATGAGCTCTGCTGCTCTAGTCTTGCCTTGGTGCTGGTCTGATCTCCCGGCTGGCTTCCCATTCTTCACATGGGACTGGTTTGCTCTCTCCTGCTGGGCCCTGTTGTCCTCCCAGGCCCCTCCCAATCTGCCGACAGTGCAATTCCCGCCCGCACTCCAGCACCAGCTCCCAGAGCACGAAGTACACGCCTGGCATCCGTCTCATCCATTCCCAGGCCCAAAGTCCGCATCCCTGTGGAGGGAAGCCCTTGGCTTTAGAGGCTTGTAAGCTCTACACCTGCCCACTCTCACATACGGGTCAGGGTGAGCTGTGACTTTGGTTGTGGATGCAGACACAGCTGCTTAGAAAGAAAACAGGAGTTAGGATGACCCATGGGTGCAGTTAGCAGAGGGTTGCTAAACTCACATCTCTTCTTCCCTTGTCACCTCTCCATGATATTCTTATGAATACTCTTTGACATATCGAAGTCTAGTGTACCAGTTCAACCCAAACCAGAGAAGGTTAGGGTTGTAAAGGAACAATATAAATGTAAGAGGGTGTATTTCTGGATGACAAGCCAATTTCTGGATAGTTCACGTCTCTTCATCCTCTCTTTAGTGAAAACAATTGAGAATTAGATAATAATAATAGCTAACAATTACAGAACACTCAGAGATACTGTTCTAAGTATTTTTACTTATGTTTGTTTTAAATTTTGTTTATTCATTTCTTTAATTTTTGGCTGCCCTGGGTTTTTGTTGCAGCTCTCAGGCTCTAGAGCACAGTCTCAGTAATTGTGACACATGGGCTTTGTTGCCCCAAGGCATGTAGAATCTTCCTGGACCAAGGATCGAACCCTTGTACCCTGTGTGGGCAGGTGGATTCTTAACCACTGGACCATAAGGGAAGTCCTCTAAGAACTTTAGATATAATAACTTATTTAAGCCTCGAAACAACCCTATGAGATTGGACTATCATGAGTCACTTTACTGTAGATGAAGACTCTGATGCATTGGGAGGATAAGAATCCGTCCAAGAACTTGCAGCTGATGTTCAGCCCCTTGTGGTTTAGCTCCCGAGCCATCACACGCTACCACTCATGATCCATGGATCACCTAATAACTCACGGAAAAGAAGTGCCTTTTATCTTAGCCCAAGTAGGAGCAGTGATTTCACACAAGTGAATGTTCCATCCACGTTCTGTTATCAGAAATGGTTACTAGGGCACTGGTGGGAGGGGAGGATCAGGGGCAACATATGCCAGGCTGTGGTTTTCTTTCTGCTGCTTCAGGGCAAACAAGCATCACTGTCCTTTCTTCTCTTGGAAGGTTGGGTCACAGCCTTCCACCTCTCTGGACTGGAGCCTCTGATCCTTCCACTTGGGAAGGCCCCCTCCTTGTCCAGACTGTTTTTGTTCAAAATAACTAAAATATCCCAGAAGATTTGTAAATCAAGGTATCCTTGAATAAGAAATGATTGTTGAGAAAAATAGTGAACTGGGGGTTGGGAGCTGGAATGGGTGGATAACACAGCCCTTTTTCTCCCCAAGCTTCCTACACCAGCAAAAGCACTCCTTTTACCCTGTCTTTCTACAGCAGAGACTTGAGAGAATGGGCCCTGCTTCACAGGTGAGGCCCATCTTGTCTAGGACTGCCATGGCTGGGTGGTAAAGTCTGGTGAATTTCAGAGTTGGCCAAATCAGTCATGAGGTATGTCAAAATACACATAGTACATGTGTACAAATACACATAAAGAACTGGGAATTAGGACTCACAAAGAAGGATTAGTGTGGTGGTTTCACTTTCTTTCCCTAAGCTGAATCTACTCTGCTTGGGAGCTGGATTCCTAGGATGTGGAGAAAGTCTGAGTGTCCTAAAGTAAATTATCTATTGTCCGTGGGGCTGAGGTTTCCCTAATCTGGCTCTCTAGGCAGACAGGGTGGAATGTAGAAGTAGATTCAGACAGAGGCAACTTGAGGATCCAAGTGGTAGCCCCAAAGCAATACCAGCTGGACTCGAAAACAGATATATGAGTTTGGATTAGCCTGGGTCTGCAGATCTCAAATCTTGACACACAGGAAACAGTTAACTAGAAAAATGGAAAGGGGACTTTCCCTGGCGGTCCAGGGGTGAAGACTTTATCTTGCAATGCAGGTAAGATTGCCCAGGCCTCTAGGCCAAAAAAAAACAAAACATAAAATAGAAGCAGTATTGTAATAAATTCAATAAAGTCTTTAAAAATTGTCCATATAAAGAAAAATCTTTAAAGAAAAAGAAAATGAATAGGTATGCATCATTTAGATAAGAATTTATCCCTTACCACAGATTGCATGCAATAAATGTTTCCTGAGTGCCTATTGTGTGGCAGGCATTTATTTCTATATCCACTCTTTCACAGTTATTATCCTGACCAACTTATTGAGGAAACTGGAAAGCAGGGAGGTTGGGGTCAAGGGAACTGTACAGAACCATAGAATAGGAGATAACATTTGAACTCAGGTTTCAACAGAGCATATGATTTTTCCATTATATGATCCAAGGACAAATAATTCCATTAAGTAGAGAAAAATAACATAGTCACTGTTTTTAAGGGGCTTAACATTGAACTGAAGACCCACAGCCAACATTATCTTCAATGGTGAAAAATCGAAAGCATTTTCCCTAAAGTCAGGAGCAAGACAAGGGTGCCCACTCTTACCACTATTATTCAACATAGTTTTGGAAGTTTTAACCACAGAAATCAGAGAAGAAAAAGAAATAAAAGGAATCCATATTGGAAAAGAAGAAGTAAAACTCTCACTGTTTGCAGATGACATGATCCTCTACATAGAAAACCCTAAAGACACCTCCAGAAAATTACTAGAGCTAGTCAATGAATACAGTAAAATTGCAGGATATAAAATTAATACACAGAAATCCCTTGCATTCCTACACACTAACAGAAAACAGAGAAATTAAGGGAAAAAATTCCATTCACCATTGCAGCAAAAGAATAAAATACCTAGGAATAAATTGACCTAAAGAAACAAAAGACCTACATATAGAAAACTAAAAAACATTGATGAAAAAACTCAAAGATGACACAAATAGATGGAGAAATATACCATGTTCACGGATCAGAAGAATCAATATAGTGAAAATGAGTATACTACCCAAAGCAACCTATAGATTCAATGCAGTCCCTATCAAGCTACCAACAGTATTTTTCACAGAACTAGAACAAATACTTTCACAATTTGTATGGAAATACAAAAAACCTTGAATAGCCCCAAAGCAATCATGAGAAAGAAGAATGGAACTGGAAGAATCAACCTGCCTGACTTCAGACTATACTACAAAGCTACAGTCATCAAGACAGTATGGTACTGGCACAAAGGCAGAAATATAGATCAATGGAACAAAATAGAAAGCCCAGAGATAAATCCATACACCTATGGACACCTTATCTTTGACAAAGAAGGCAAAAATGTACAATGGAGAAAAGACAATCTCTTTAACAAGTGGTGCTGGGAAAACTGGTCAACCATCTGTAAAAGAATGAAACTAGAACACTTTCTAATACCATACACAAAGATAAACTCAAAATGGATTAAATATCTAAATGTAAGACCAGAAACTATAAAACTCCTAGAGGAAAATATCACAAAACACTCTCTGACATAATCACAGCAAGATCCTCTATGACCCACCTACCAGAGTAATGGAAATAAAAGCAAAAATAAACAAATGGGACCTAATTAAATTCAAAAGTGTTTGTACAATGAAGGAAACTATAAGCAAGGTGAAAAGACAGCCTCAGAATGGGAGAAAATAATAGCAAATGAAGCAACTGACAAAGAATTAATCTCAAAAGTATACAAGCAGCTCCTGCAGCTCTCCAGAAAAATAAATGACCCAATCAAAAAATGGGCCAAAGAACTGAACAGACATTTCTCCAAAGAAGACATACAGATGGCTAACAAACACATGAAAAGATGCTTAACATCACTCATTATCAGAGAAATGCAAATCAAAACCACAATGAGGTACCATTACACGCCAGTCAGAATGGCTGCTATCCAAAAGTCTACAAACAATAAATGCTGGAGAGGGTGTGGAGAAAAGGGAACCCTCTTACACTGTTTGTGGGAATGCAAGCTAGTACAGCCACTATGGAGAACAATGTGGAGATTCCTTAAAAAACTGAAACTAGAACTGCCATATGACCCAGTAATCCTGCTGCTGGGCATACACACTGAGGAAAACAGAATTGAGAGACATGTGTACCCCAATGTTCATCCAAGCACTGTTTACAATAGCTAGGACATGGAAGCAATCTAGATATCCATTAGCATATGAATGCATCAGAAAGTTGTGGTACATATACACAATGTAGTATTACTCAGCTATTACAAAGAACACATTTGAATCAGTTCTAATGAGGTGGATGAAATTGGAGCCTATTATACAGAGTGAAGTAAGTCAGAAAGAAAAACACTAATACAGTATATTAACGCATATATGGAGTTTAGAAAGATGGTAACAATGACCCTATATGTGAGACAGCAAAAGAGACACATATATAAATAACAGACTTTTGGATTCTATGAAAGAAGGCAAGGGTGGGATGATTTGGGAGAATAGTATTGAAACATGTACATTACCATATGTAAAATAGACAACCAGTCCAAGTTTGATGCTTAAAACAGGGCACTCAAAGCCAGTGCACTGGGACAACCCAGAGAGATGGGATGGGGAGGAAGGTGGGAGGAGGGTTCGGGATGGGGAACACATGTACACCCGTGGCTGATTCATGTCAGTGTATGGCAAAAACTATCACAATATTGTTAAGTAATTAGCC
Source organism: Cervus canadensis (assembly GCF_019320065.1). Classification (NCBI taxonomy): domain Eukaryota; kingdom Metazoa; phylum Chordata; class Mammalia; order Artiodactyla; family Cervidae; genus Cervus; species Cervus canadensis. The sequence continues at coordinate 34,505,506 of NC_057414.1, forward strand.
TTAAATTAAAATAAATTAATTAAAAAATAGAATAGATTATTTCTCAATTGAAAAAAATACACCCATGATAAAGAGATTAGCTGTCAAATATGCTCGAAAAGCTCAAGAACTAAAACATGAATGAAAATTAAAGGGAATCAGGAAAACAACATGAAAATAAAATAAGAATGCAAAAAAGAATTATATAAAGGAATCAAACAGAAATTCTGGAGCCAGAAAATATCATAGCTTAAATGAAAATTTCAGTGAGGGATAAAGAAAGGGACACTATCAAGAGAGTTAAAAAACAACCCATGTCATGGAAGAAAATACTTGGAAATTGTATATTTGGTAAGAGATGATATATAGAATATATAAAAGATTCCTGCAACTCAGTAGTGACAGCAAAATGCCCAGTTTAAATATGGACAATGGACAAAGAATTTGAATAGTTATTTCTCCATAGAAGACATATAGAAGGTCAATAAGCAGATGAAAAGATGCTCAGCTCCATTAGCCATTAAGAAGATGCAAAACAAAACCACATTAGATTCCACTTCGTATTCCTTAGGTTGACTATTTTAATTTTTTTTTTGGATTGCATATGGTGGCATGCAGGGTCTTAGTTACCTGATCAAGGATTGAACCTGTGCCCCCTGCAATGGAAGTGTAGAGTCTTAACCACTGAGCTGCTAGGGAAGTCCCAGGATGACTATTTTAAAAAGACAAAAAGGAAGAAATGCTAAGTGTTGAGGATGTGGGAAAATTCGAACTCTTGTGCATTGTTGGTGGAAATGTAAAATGTTGCAGCCGTTGTGGATAACTATTTCGTGATTTCTCAAAAGTTAAGTTAGATCTACCATTTGATTCAGCGATTTCACTTCTGGGTACCCCAAATTATTGAAAATGGGGACCCAGATACTTGTACACCCATTTTCAATAAAACTTTACCACAACGGTAAGAGGTGGCAACAATAAAATGTTTATTATCAAAGAATGTGTCATACATACATGTAGTGGAATATTCAGGCTTAAAATGGAGTGAAGTTTTGATACATGCTATGACACGGTTGAGCCCTGAAAAGATTTTAAGTGAAGTAAGTTAGACACAGAAGACAAGTATTGTATGATTCCATGTATACAGTATTTAGAATAGGTAGAATAGGCAAATTCATGTAGACAGAAAGTAGAGTAGTAGTAGTTTCTGTCTGGGATGATGATAAATAGTGGTGATGATTACACAATATCATGAATATATGTAATCCCCTGAATTGTACATTTAAAAGTGATTAAAATGGTAATGACTTATGCTTATTTTACAACCAAAAATCTCAAAGAATAAAACCATTTGCCACTGCTTAAAAGACAGCTTCCCAGGTGGCACATGGTAAACAATCTGCCTGTCAGTGCAGAGACGCAAGAGACATGGGTTCAGTCCCTTGGTCAAAAAGATCCACTGGAGTAGGAACTGGTAACCTGCTCCTGGATTCTTGCCTGGAAAATTCCATGGACAGAGCCTGCTGGGCTACAGTCCATAGGGTTACAAAGAGTCAGACATGATTGAGAGACTGAGCACAATGTTATATGATGAGTGGATACATTTTAACTTGTTTGTTTTTTTTCCGGAAACAATGGATCATACTAAATTATGTATATTCCTTTGCCTGGTTCTTCTTTATAACCAATTAAATCCCAGTTCTTTGCAAGATGGCTGACTGAGCTTTGTGGTCCACATGTGAGAGGGTTCCCTTACCCCCCTCCCTTGTCATACATATGTATCCAACCTATTATTACTCACTTTTAAAAATTGAGATATAATTGACACATAACATTATATTAGTTTCAGATGTACCACATACTGATTCAATATATGTATATATTGTGTAATGATCACCCCATAAGTCTAGTTAACATGTCACTGCACAGTTTCACTTTTTTCTTGTGATGAGAATGTTTGAGATCTGCTCTCTTAGCAACTTTCGAATATACAATACACTATTATAAACTACAGTCTTTTAAAAAACATATGTATATGTTTAGGTTTTGGAAATAGGATGTGGACAAAATGCATATGTTAACTATGGTAGTGATTTTTAAATGTTCCTCTCTGAAAAGCTACTTAAATTGATGATTTATTTTATAATGAATGGCGTATATAAATAGGAGAAATATGCTAGTGACCATAAACTTTAAATGGTGTGAGAAAATCACAAGGAAGTAATCAGTTGAGATGGAATTAAATCAGAAAACTGAAGTTTTCTTGGTGCTTGCTCCTGGGGCTGGCTAGAAAGTGGCAACACAAAATAAAGAAGGGGGGAAGGTTTACATTTTAAGAAAAGAGGCTAAGTAGAGATAATATCAAGAATAGATATGTCAGTCTCCATGTTAAGACCTTTATATATGTATGTTTACCTGTAAACCTCAAGACAAGACTATAAGGTGGATATTATTATTAACCACACTTTTTAAAAATATTTTCTTGATATGGACCATATAAAGTCTTTACTGAATCTGTTAAAATATTGCTTCTGTTTTATGTTTTGGTTTTTTGGCCACCAGGCATGTGGGATTTTAGCTCCCTGACCAGGGATTGAACCTGCACCCCTGCATTGGAAGACAAAATCTTAACCACTGGACCACCAGGGAAGTCCCAACTAATCTTTCCAAATGAAGAAATTTAAACACAGGATAAGCAACCCCTGCAGGCTCACATCACCAGTAACTGACAGAACTGCAATTTGAACCCTCTCACCACCACTGCTCTTGCCTGCTCTTGTTCCTGGTAAGAGAGGAGTCCTTTAAAAAAAGTTGAAAAAGAAAATAAGTATTTACTGAACATTTAAAACTATCAGCAAATGAATTTATGATGGTTGGACACCATAGTACGCTTGAATATCAGCCAAGGAGTACGTTAGAAAGGAGCTCCCTTGAACTAGTGAGTAGGCTGATCCTTAAGGGTGAATTTTGATTTCTGTATGGGGGATGCACGGTTGGACCTAGACTTGTAGTGGTTAAAGATGTCTCCCTGTGTGTGGGAAGGGTCTCTTCAGATGGGGTGAGTTGCAGTATGTTTTGAGTGTGGGGATTTGAGAGGGTCTTGGATGGGCAATGGTGACTAGGTAGTTGTGGTTATGTTGTTGGTGCTTGCATTCATGACTTCCATTTTCAAATAAGAAAACTGATCCTTATAGAAACAGAGTAACTCTCCCACAGCTGGGACCCCTAAGCAGGCCTGTCTGACTTGACCCCTGTGAGCTCTGAAATAGAGTCAGGGAAGCCTGTATCTTCAGCCAGACACATTTCTGGAGCTTTTCTCTTAAAACTTTGGCAAGGTTTGCATTGTATTTTTGTAAGGAAGGCGATCTCTTGTTCTTTTATGTGTTGATTAATGCTTTTGAGCCATTCCAAAGGGAGGTCTCTAGGGATACAGGACTTCCTGTGTTACCCACAAACTTGATATGTATATCTTTTATGTCTTCATATAATTGGCTGATAAAAATGTTGACTAAGAGATGACCAGAACTGGGCAGCATTTCAGAATAATCTCAAAAGACTGACGTTATGGGCCAGAACCAATAAGATGAAATTCAACTGTGTAAAATGTCAAGTCCTCACTTGAGGTTGAAAACAATTATATAAGGACAAGGTGGTAGAGAACTGGTTTGAAAAAGGCTTGCGATGTGGTTGACTGCTCTTAAGACCATATTGTGAAATAATGAGTCAAGCAGGGTGGCTTCTTAGGCAATCTTAAAATCAGAATTTGTATCCAGAGCAGGGGAGATTGTACACAATTGTCATGGTGCTGGTCCCCTCATTTAGGTCTACCTTAAAAATCAGATTATTTCTACACGAAGAGGGATCCTGACAACCAGAGGACTATAGTCAAAGGGAGTGGGATGTGTTGAAAAAACCATGACCAAAGAGAAATAACTCAGGACACGAGGCAGAGAAGGGCTGTGGTAAGAGAACCCTTGCGGGCAGCCCAGTTTCACATTCCTCACTGGGAGTGAGTGCACTAGAAATTCTGAGGGTCTACTGTAGCATCAGGCAAAGGAGTGGAGAGTCCTGGGCTGAGGAAGGGGTAGAGGACATCTCATCCTACCCTAAACAAGCACATGGTACTGTATTTCAGCTCTGCTGCGTCCTGTCGTGTCTTGGGGTGGGCAGTGAAGTGAGGCACTCATGTCCTAGAATTACAGTGGGAACCTGCACTGCCTACTTGATGGCTCCACTCTGAGCCAAGAAGTGAGTAGTCACCACGTTCCTAAGCAGTAGACTGTCTAGATGCCTCTGGCTCTCCACTCGGAGACTGTGTAAACCTCTATGATCTAGAAGCCCATACTTTGGTGATTTTTTGTTAACTACCTTGTCTAATGTACGGCAGTCTAATGTTTAATGTAAGGCAGTCCCAGTTCCTCCCTTCACCCCTTACTTTTGTTGTGAACGTAGCAAATGAGCATCTTTTTTATTTTATTTTTTATTGTAGTGGTTTTTGTCATACATTGACATGAATCAGCCATGGATTTACATGTATTCCCCATCCTGATCCCCCCTCCCACCTCCCTCTCTACCCGATCCCTCTGGGTCTTCCCAGTGCACCAGGCCTGAGCACTTGTCTCATGCATCCAACCTAGGCTGGTGATCTGTTTCACCCTAGATAATATACATGTTTCGACGCTGTTCTCTCAAAACATCCAACCCTTGCCTTCTCCCACAGAGTCCAAAAGTCTGTTCTGTACATCTGTGTCTCTTTTTCTGTTTTGCATATAGGGTTATCGTTACCATCTTTCTAAACTCCATATATATGTGTTAGTATACTGTATTGGTCTTTATCTTTCTGGCTTACTTCACTCTGTGCCCATTATAAGCATCTTTTTAAACAAGAAATAGAAAAAAAAAAACCAAAACCTCCATGATCTGAGTTGACCACAGGTAGCTCCTGATGCTTCCAGGGAGCTTTCAGAACTGAGTTTCCTTTCTCATTCAGCAAAGTCTGCTGTCCAGCTGAGAACCCAAGAGAGTCATCTTTTATGTTCATCACTGAGTAACAGCTTTTTGTTCCTGTAGACATGATTGATTCTATAAGAGGGCAGCTTAAAAGCACCATAATTTAATGGAAATTAAAAGTACATTGGTTTAGATATTATCCCTAAATAATAAAGAAGGCAGGTAATTTGTGGTGGGGAAAGGAAGTGGGGGAAAGGGAGTGGTCCCAAAGCTGGGAAACACTAGGCTTTAAGAATACAGTGTAGGAGTTGAGCCTACATCTTAGCATTTTTAATAAAGAACTGACAATTTAATGAAATAGAAGTAAAGATTTTTTTTTTTTTTTAAGAATCAATACTTTTGTGACAAGGATCATTGTACAAATGATTTCACTGGCAAATTAACATCATAGAAGTTTTATTTAAAAATGCAGAAACATCTTTCATTTCTCTATTTCTTACATTGTGGGTGCTGAGTCGCTCAGTTGTGTCCAACTCTTTGCGACCCCAAGGATGGAGCCCGTCAGGCTCCTCTGTCCATGGAATTCTTCAAGCAAAAGAATGCTACAGTGGGTTGCCAGTTCCTACTGCAGAGGATCTCCCTGACCCAGGGATCGAACCTGCATCTCCTGTGCCTCCTGCACTGGCAGGTGGATTCCTTACCCCCTAGCCACCATTAACCCCCAACTAAGGTGAAATGCTGGGAAACAGGAAGTACTTGAGAAATGTCTGTTGAAATAATAAACTTTAAGAAATGAGCTGTTTTGTATAGAATATATGCATACTAGGAATTAGAAGTAAAATGTGTTTTTCAGCCAGCTAAGTCATTATTTGGATTGAGGAGTGATAATGAGGGTTCTTGCATGAATGGTTAGGAGGTCCCTATCTTTATTCTCATTATCAAAGGTTACCTTTGGATGTAGGAGATTTATATGGGAGTGTTAGATTTGTCAAGGGGCAGAATTATTCAGCTCTCCAACAGAATTTAGAAAAGGTTCTCAACTTTCTAGAAACTCACCTATGCCTCTATCTGTCTTCCTTTCCCTTCTTTCAGCCTTGAAGGACAACAACAGTGCTTTTTCAACCTTTTTGTCTTAGCACACCATTAAATTAAGAGGCTCAAAAAAAGTATAATGCCAGCAAATAATGAAGGGAAATGACTACATGAGGTAAACAAAGCTTCAGTGTCTGAACAGGAATCGCCAGTTATCATGCTGTTCATTGTCTTTCTTCAGTACCAGGTGACTGTTGGAATGCTTACTGCCCCAGCTCTCTTACATGGTCTCCAATAGCTCTAGCATGTCCCAGGAAAGACATGACCCATCTTTGGTACCGGCTCATCCCTGTGCTTGGTCTCTCACTTCTTTCTTTTTTTTTTAATTCTTTGAAGTGGACCATTTCAAAAGTCTTTATTTAATTTGTTAAAATATTGCTTCCATTTTATGTTTTGCCTTTGAGGGCATGAAGCACGTGGGATCTTAGCTCCCCAACCAGGGATGGAACCTGTACCCCCTGCATTGGAACTCGAAGTCTTAACCACTGGACCACCACGGAAGTTCCCTTTACTTCTAATTTACAGGAATCTGTAAGGAGCTCTCAGCCATCCTCCTGCACCTTCCCACTTAGCATCATTCCTGGCAGATATTGGCATTTGCAATGTGTATAAGGAATTGCAATACAAATTAACCTTAGATCACATAATGAATCCATGTAGGGCAAGGAGATGAGGCCTGCCTTCTTTGGTACAGGCTAACCCCTGGGCTGTGTCCTTACCTTCTTCTCTCCTTAATCCTTTGAGACTTTGTTCTCTGTCTTTTCTCTCTCCTTTATTCTCAGTGCCCCAGATCTTGACTTCAAATCTCTACCCCTTCTTCACTCTGTCTTCCCAGCAACTCTTTTCACTAGCCTGGGGCAAGTCCTTTATGTTCACGGGCTCATTCTGCACCATTCATGCACTGGCTTGGTTGCCGCCTGGCTTCCATGTACATTTGACGGAAATTGCTAGTAACTACTCACCTTCTAATTTACAGCTCTTCTCAGGCCTCTCTCAGTACTAATTTACTGGATCTCTGCTGCATCTGCTCACCCCACACTCTTTCCTTTTCAAAATCCCTCTTCCCTTGGCTTTTGCTCCATGAGTCTGAACACACCTTCTCTTTCTTTTCCAGAGCTCCTTTTTCTTCTGCCGACCCTGTAGAAGGGTCCTTGTGCTTGATCAGCTTTTCTTCTCAGGTTAATGCTCTCCCTGGGTGATTTTATCCACCCACAAGCTTTTCATCATTGCTTCTGTGTGGATGACTCTCAAGTCTAAATTTCCAGCCCAGGCTTCTCTTCTAAGCTTCCAATTCAATGTGTTCAAAACACATCTCTTCTTCCTCCTCTGAACTATACCTCGAGTTTCCTGTCTCATTTGGTGACACAACCATCATTCACTCAAGACAGAAATCTGATGTTATCTTTGACTCTCTCTCCCTCCTACTCAGTTATCAATTCTCACTGTTTTTTTGCCCCCTCAGTAGTTCTTGAACAAGTCTTTCCAGTTCATCCTTGCAGTCATAGCTCATTTCTTCTGTCCAGATGGCAGATCCTGTTGTTTCCAGACCTCTTCTAGCCAGTTCATGCTCTACAGAGGCAGGAGATTGATCTCTTTATGCCTAAACCAGGGATAAACCTGGTTTAAACCTAAAGCTAAACCTAACCCTACCCACATTCAGCTATAGTCTAGTTGGAGAGTCAGACATCATTAATCAAAAAGTCACACACACAACGTCCAACTCTTTATACAGTTGAAGAAGATGAAGGAGAGGCATATAGAGCCTTGAGGGCATAACAGACACTGACTACTCAGGAGATCAAGAGGAATGAGTTAAGATTTAAAAGAAGCTACAAGCTAACCAGCTTGGATGGGCTGTGTATTGTCAAGCAGTCTGCTGTGAACATTTTTTCTTACATTTTTGCATTTCTTAATAAACTGCAAACATTTTCATGGTTAAAATTCATTTATGACATGGAAGTATTTTAGGCATAGTATTCAATCAAATGGATAAATTGCAGTTTAATAAGCTTCCTAATGTTAATATTTCAGTTTGCTACTTTTTATTATGAATTATGCTGCAAAGAATATTTTTGTCCATATATCTCTGTGTATGTCTATGATAATTTCCTAAAGGTATTATTTCTACAAGTGGGAGTGCTGCATCCCAGGGTGTGCTTATTAAAGTTTCTGCAACCAACTGCCAAACTGCACCCCGCACAGGCTCTCCTGACCTGCTTTACTTCCACCAGTGGTATTCAGATGCTGATTCTGCATGCTCACCAGCTCTGGGACGCCTCTCTTTTCAATCTTGACAGATTTTAATTATTTAAATAAATGGCGTCTCACTGAAGTTTTAATTTTAACGTCTTTGTTTGCCATCGAGGCCGCACTTTTAAATAGATTTCTGTTGGTGCAAATTTCTTCTGCCAGTTGTCTATTTGTGTCACTAGATGGTTTTCAGATTGACTCGGTTTTTTGCTTATTAGCCTGTTGAACACAGAGGCATTTTGGTCCCAATCTGTTCCCCAACACAATATTGGTACTAATAGGAGGATTTATTTTAAGGATTTTAAAAAAATCTTCATTAAATTTGTTACAATATCGCTTCTGTTTTTTTATGTTTTGTTTGTTTTTGGCCAAGAGGAATGTGGGATCTTAGCTCCCCGAGCAGGGATTGAACCCACACCCTTGCATTGGAAGGTGAAGTCTTAACCACTGGACAGCAGGGAAGTCCCTAGGAAGATGCTTTTAACTGGTTGGTTTCTAGGGCTTTGCCAACTACCTGGCCCGAATGAGGGTGGCAGCTGATGAGGCAGTGGACTTTACTGTCTTAGAGAATCACCAAGATTAGAGGACACGGTCTTCCTTCTGAGTCACACAGTTTGGTGACAAACACTTCTGCTACTATCCAGCCCATGTACCTAACCTTGAAGATCCTTGAAATGTAGGAAGAACTGAGCTGAGTGCTTTAACTTGTCTCTTCAATATTATCTTCTCCTTTCAACCTCCAGCTTCCGAGAGGTCATAATGAAGCCTTCAACTCAGGACCTCTTGTAGAGCCAAGGAGGAGAGCAGTGGACAAACACTGTATAGTGGGCAAGGTTCCCAGCTAAGGACCCTGGCATCACTAGGACCTATGAGTAATCAGTCTTCAGTGTTTGCAAGGGAAGGAGGATGGTGGAAAGAATATAAAAGCATACAATATAAGGAATTATTTAAAGATATGTGGGTTTATCTGATAAAAGAAATGATTTCAGGAGTGAGAAAATATAAAATCTGTCCTCAACTGCACTTTAAATATGAAAGTTACAAAAACAAAAATTTCTATAACTCTGATTGATATGACATAATGGACTAAAAAAGGAACACGATTTACTTTGCACAAGCTACTACTGCTGATAAGTCTATTCATTCATTCATTCAGTTTTCATTCACTTAGCAAATATCTTTTGAGTTCCTAACAGAAGCCAGAAACTGTGAGAAGTGCTGAAAACTCAGAGGAGAACAGGACAGCCATTATCTGTCTGGAGACGAGAGAGCAGGAGAATCAGCATGTCAGGATCAGCAATTTGCACTACTCTTGGGGACTGTCAGCTGTAGTGAGTAACATGCTGACTTCGCTTGAGTGGCTTCGTTTATCATAACAGTGGGAGATAAGGGGTTAGAAGAATTTGTAGGAAACACTGTTCATGCCAGTGCTGGTGGTCATTGAGTAGTCATAGGAAGAGCTTGCAGAATCTTTTGAGTGAAAGGAAAGTATAACCAGACACTGGATTTGCTCAGTGATATTTAAGTTTTAAAACTATTCACTTAGAGCTATTTGTTTTTGTTGTTCAGTTGCTAAGTCAAATCTGACTCTTTGTGATCCCATGGACTGCAGCATGCCAGGCTTCCTTGTCCTTCACTATCTCTCAGAATTTGCTCAGATTCATGTCCATTGAGTCAGTAACCATCTTAGCCTCTTTTGCCTCCTTCTCCTCCTGCCTTCAATCTTTCCCAGCATCAGGGCCTTTTCCAGTGAGTTGGTTCTTCACATCAGGTGGGCAAAATATTGGAGCTTCTGCTTCTGCATCAGTTCTTCTAATGAATATTCAGGGTTGATTTCCTTTAGGGTTGACTGGTTCGAACTCTTTACGATCCAAGGACTCTCAAGAGTCTTCTCTAGCATCACAATTTGAAAGCATCAATTCCTCAATGTTCAGCCTTCTTTATGATCCTTCTCTCACATTCATACATGACTACTGGAAAAACCATAGCTCTGACTATACAGACCTTTGTTGGCAAAGTGGTCTCTGCTTTTTATTTTTTTTTCCATTTATTTTTATTCATTTGACGTTAATTACTTTACAATATTGTAGTGGTTTTTGCCATACATTGACATGAATCAGCCATGGATTTACATGTGTTCCCCATCCCGATCCCCCCTCCCGCCTCCCTCTCCATCCCATCCCTCTGGGTCTTCCCAGTGCACCAGCCCTGAGCACCCGTCTCATGCATCCAACCTGGGCTGGTGATCTGTTTCACCCTTGATAGTATACTTGTTTCAATGCTGTTCTCTCTGAACAGGTCTCTGCTTTTTAATACGCTCTTTAGATTTATCATAGCTTTCCTTCCAAGGAGCAAGTTTCTTTTAATTTCATGCTTCAGTCACTGTCCACAGCGATTTTGAAGCCCAAGAAAAGAAAATCTGTCACTGCTTCCACTTTCCCCCCTTTTATTTACCATGAAGTGATGGAACTAGATGCCATGATCTTAGTTTTCTTTGAATGTTGAGTTTTAAGCCAGCTTTTTCACTCTCCTCTTTCACCCTCATTAAGAGACTCTTTAATTCTTCTTCGCTTTCTGCTATTAGAGTGGTATCATCTGCACATCTGAAGTTATTGATTTATCTCCCGGCAATCTTGATTCGAGCTTGTGCTTCATCCAGCCTGGCATTTCTCATGATGTACTCTGCATATCCTTTATTGTCAACATGTCTTCATGAAACAAAAAAGACCCACTTTATCTTGAGTCTAAAACTCTCTCACTTTAATTTCCTTTCTTATTGAATGATTCTTACTAAGATGCCTTGTTATAGAAGGCACGTTTTCCTGGGTTGCTACTTTGAACAATAGGACACCCTGCATTCACTTTCCAATTCTTGCCCTGTTTGACCAAGTGTCAAGGAATGCCAATGACCAGAAGCTGCAGGGAAGCAGATTTCAGTTCAACATAAGAAGAAGAATTTTATTAAGAAAGAAAAACAGGATTACCATTTCTTTCCAAATGGTAGTGAATTGTCTCTATATTAACAGCAATGATGACAAAGATGAGGGTGATAGTTTGGGATCATCAGATGCAATTATATATATTATTATTTATAGGATTCCCTGGTGGCTCAGATGTTAAAGTGTCTGCCTACATTGTGGGATACCTGGGTTCGATCCCTGGGTCATGAAGATCCCCTGGAGAAGGAAATGGCAACCCATTTCAACTCCAGTACTCCTGCCTGAAAAATCCCACAGATGGAGGGGCCTGGTAGGCTACAGTCCATGGGGCCGCAAAGAGTCGGACACGACTGAGCGACTTCTCTTTCTTTCTTTCTATTATATATATAATAATATATTATAACTATATATATCATTATAATTATAATATGCTATATGCTATAATTATATAATTATATTTTATATATATATATAATGGATAAACTATAAGGTCCTATGGTATAGCACAGAGAACTATATTCAGTATCCTGTGATCAACCATAATGAGGAAGCATATAAAAAAGAATGTACATCAGCCCACTCCAGTATTCTTTCCTGGGGGGATCCCATGGCCAGAGGAGCCTGGTGGGTTATAGTCCATGGGGTCACAAGGAGTTGAACATGACTGAGGGACTAAGCATGTATATGTATTTATAACTGAATTGCTTTGCTGCACAGCAGAAATGAACACATTGTAAATCAACTGTACTTCAATTAAAAAGTACCTGCAACTAATACAAAACAAAGCCACATTTTAAAAAAAGATGAGGATAGTAAGAGCAGTGACAGTTCTTATCCACAAACTATGTTCCCATGCTGCCTACAGATTTTGCATACATGATTTCATTTAATCTCAAAAATGCCTAAGATGTGTTATGATCCATACACATAAAAATAGATGACAAAAATGAAAGTGAACCAGGCTGAATTACTGACCAAAAGTCACACAGCTAGAAAGGAACACATCAAACTCTGAACACAGGCTTTGGAGCTGGCACTCCAAAGCCCTGTTCTCAATTATTAGGCTATTGGCTCACGTTTTCATCATTGGAGGAATTCAAGCATACATTGGGTTATTGAATTAATGAAACTTTAAGGAAAGGATTCAAACTTCAGATGAGATTGGGATCACCGGGCTAGGTAACAGCTAAGTCAGTCATTTCCAAGCATTTTGGGTTCCTGTAGATTTGACAACAGTCTGTGGGCTTTCTCCCTAGAAAAGTCCATGTATGTACACAGCAGCAGACCATCACCATGCAACCTTTTGGGGAGTAAGGACGCTCATGTCTGCCTGGGCACCACCTGAGGGTCCTGTGTAGAAGGTCCTTGCTCACAAGACACTTTTGCTCAGAACCTGCTTTTGGAGGTGAATTTCCCTCCAACTTCTGACTTACAGGTGTGGAGGTGGCGCCACCATCATTCGACACTAATGGGAAAAAGCCAAACAAAACACTGGAGTAACAAGGAGAAGCATTTTACACATTTCTTAGAGCAGGCTTCATGTGCCATTGGAAATCTCTCCCTTGGCTGTTACAGCTTCAGGTGCATTCTGAATGACTCAGGAATGGAGACACAATCTGTATGTAAAGCCTCTCCTCATATCATTATTTATGGGGCCCGAGAGCCTGTACCTCCCCAGAAAGCCCCGTGGCCAATAAAGAAGGGAAGTGAAGTCTGGGGAGGAGGGGCAAGATCGAGGAGGGAAAAGTGTCTTGGAAGGAAATATTTTTATGTGTTGTTGATTTCTGGTTCCTGCCTCGCCTTGCCGCGCATGTGTTTCCAATCTGGAATGAACTCCTGAGCCCAGGATCTAGAGAGAGGCCATGAAGCCCAGGCCCTCCTCTGCGGCTCCACACCCCTCTCCCCTCCTGTGTTCCAGCGGCTGGGAGCTCTGGTTCTCCGGGTCTGGAAGACATTCCTCAGCTGGCCCCAGGTCTCTGAGTCTGGCACCCACCTCAGAAACATACACGTCTTTCTGTGACCACATGTGCACAACACAGGCTTTTATTCTCATTGAAGCTTCTCATTTGGACATTGGATGGCAGGCGTTTCCGGGGGATTGCAGACGCCTGTTAGGGCCTTCTGGGTCTCCCAAGGAAGGCTGCGGCATTCTTTCTCTCCTCCCCCCAGCCCTGCAATTTCAGTGCATTGTTACACGCTGAATTGCTTTGGCGCCCGTCCTGGAGTGAGCTTTTCTGCACAGGTTCTTGACAGTTTCTGGGGGACTCTCTGTGGGGAGGCAGGTTTGCAGAGCAGGAGATACAGGCCAAAGGCTGTGCAGAAAGCATGCTTCTGTGGCTCCGGCCTCATTTCTGCTCTGCCCTGACTTGGGGCTTCGGACTGTCGCTAAGACCTTGGTAAGAGCCTCCCAGTTCTTTCCTCTGCCTCCACTTTTGTTCTCATTCAATTCCTCCACCCTGCTAAGTGCCCAGCAATGTTTGTCAATGGCACAAATGTCATTTTGTGGCTGAAAAGTCTCCAAGCACCTCCCTGATATCTTGTTATCAATGGTAATCACAGTAACTTCTCCCAGTTATGGGCTCTCCCTCTGTGCCAGGCACCCGGGCAAGCATATTTTGTGCAGTACTTGGCATAATCTCCCAAACAACCCTACCAGATGGGGCTTACTGTTGTCGGTTCACCAATGAGAAGCTTGAGAGTCTGGCCCCAAGGTCATGCAGCCAGTGTCACGTTATATAAAGTCCTGTGGCCCATACCTACACAGGGGCACCAAGGGGCGGGTCAGCGTAGCCAGGCTTCTGCTTGCCAAGCCCTTGGCCTCCACGAGAAACCCCTTTTCTGATTTGCTCTGTGTTCAGGGGGCAAGTTTCATGTTGGGATCTTAACCAGACACCAGCTGTGGCTGCTGCCTTCTGGGTTAGTTTGTTTGGTGCTGGTGCTGGTAGGGATCCAGAGCTCATCAGATGAGGCTCCTAAGCTCAGAAATGCACACTTGCGTTGGGAAATGGTGCAGTGGAGGAGGCAGATGGCTGGTGGGTGATTCTACTCCTGTGGGCTAAGTATAAAGGCAGGACTATATACAAGGTGTGGTCCACTGGAGACAGGAATGGCAAACAACTTCAGTATTCTTGCCTTGAGAACCCCATGAACAGTATGAGAAGGCAAAATGATAGGATACTGAAAGAGGAACTCCCCAGGTCGGTAGGTGCCCAATATGCTACTGGAGATCAGTGGAGAAATAACTCCAGAAAGAATGAAGGGATGGAGCCAAAGCAAAAACAATACCCAGTTGTGGATGGGACTGGTGATAGAAGCAAGGTCCGATGCTGTAAAGAGCAATATTGCATAGGAACCTGGAATATTAGGTCCATGAATCAAGGCAAATTGGAAGTGGTCAAACAGGAGATGGCAAGGGTGAATATCGACATTCTAGGAATCAGTGAACTAAAATGGACTGGAATGGGTAAATTTAACTCAGATGACCATTATATCTACTACTGTGGACAGGAATCCCTTAGAAGAAATGGAGTAGCCATCATAGTCAACAAAAGAGCCCGAAATGCAGTACTTGGATGCTATCTCAAAAACGGCAGAATGATCTCTGTTCGTTTCCAAGGCAAACCATTCAAAATCACGGTAATCCAAGCCTATGCCCCAACCAGTAACGCTGAAGAAGCTGAAGTTGAATGGTTCTGTGAAGACCTACAAGACCTTTTAGAACTAACACCCCCAAAAGATGTCCTTTTCATTATAGGGGACTGGAATGCAAAAGTAGGAAGTCAAGAAACACTTGGAGTAACAGGCAAATTTGGCCTTGGAGTGCGGAATGAAGCAGGGCAAAGGCTAATAAAGTTTTGCCAAGAGAACGCACTGGTCATAGCAAACACCCTCTTCCAACAACACAAGAGAAGACTCTACACATGGACATCACCAGATGGTCAACACCAAAATCAGATTGATGATATTCTTTGCAGCCAAAGATGGAGAAGATCTATACAGTCAGCAAAAACAAGACCGGGAGCTGACTGTGGCTCAGATCATGAACTCCTTATTGTCAAATTCAGACTTAAACTGAAGAAAGTAGGGATAACCACTAGACCATTAGGTATGACCTAAATCAAATCCCTTATGACTATACAGTGGAAGTGAGAAATAGATTTAAGGGACTAGATCTGATAGACAGAGAGCCTGATGAACTATGGACGGAGGTTCGTGACATTGTACAGGAGACAGGGATCAAGATCATCCCCATGGAAAAGAAATGCAAAAAGGCAAAATGGTTGTCTGAGGAGGCCTTACAAATAGCTGTGAAATGAAGAGAAGCTAAAAGCAAAGGAGAAAAGGAAAGATATTCCTATTTGAATGCAGAGTTCCAAAGAATAGTAAGGAGAGATAAGAAAGTCTTCCTCAGTGATCAATGCAAAGAAATAGAGGAAAACAACAGAATGGGAAAGACCAGAGATCTCTTCAAGACAATTAGAGATACCAAGGGAACATTTCATGCAAAGATGCGTTTGACAAAGGACAGAAATGGTATGGACCTAACAGAAGCAGAAGATATTAAGAAGAGGTGGCAAGAATACACAGAAGAACTGTACAAAAAAGATCTTCATGACACAGATAACCACAATGGTGTGATCGCTCACCTAGAGCCAGACATCCTGGAATGCGAAGTCAAGTGGGCCTTAGGAAGCATCACTACGAACAAAGCTAGTGGAGGTGATGGAATTCCAGTTGAGCTATTTAAGATCCTTAAAGATGATGCTGTGAAAGTGCTGCACTCAATATGCCAACAAATTTGGAAAACTTCAGCAGTGGCTAAAGGACTGGAAAAGGTCAGTTTTCATTTCAATCCCTAAGAAAGGCAATCCCAAAGAATGCTCAAACTGCCGCACAATTGCACTCATCTCACACGCTAGTAAAGTAATGCCCCAAATTCTCCAAGCCAGGCTTCAGCAATACGTGAACCGAGAACTTCCAGATGTTCAAGCTGGTTTTAGAAAAGGCAGAGGAACCAGAGATCAAATTACCAACATCTGCTGGATCATCGAAAAGCAAGAGAGTTCCAGAAAAACATCTATTTCTGCTTTATTGATTATGCCAAAGCCTTTGACTGTGTGGATCACAATAAACTGTGGAAAATTCTGAAGGAGATGGGCATACCAGACCACCTGACCTGCCTCTTGAGAAACCTGTATGCAGGTGAGGAAGCAACAGTTAGAACTGGACATGGAACAACAGACTGGTTCCAAATAGGAAAAGGAGTACGTCAAGGCTGTATATTGTCACCCTGCTTATTTAACTTATATGCAGAGTACATCATGAGAAACGCTGGGCGGGAAGAAACACAAGCTGGAATCAAGATTGCCGGGAGAAATATCAATAACCTCAGATATGCAGATGACACCACCCTTATGGCAGAAAGTGAAGAGGAACTAAAAAGCCTCTTGATGAAAGTGAAAGAGGAGAGTGAAAAGTTGGCTTAAAGCTTAACATTCAGAAAACTAAGATCATGGCATCTGGTCCCATCACCTCTTGCGAAATAGATGGGGAGACAGTGGAAACAGTGTCAGACTTTATTTTTTTGGGCTCCAAAATCACTGGAGATGGTGACTGCAGCCATGAAATTAAAAGACACTTACTCCTTGGAAGGAAAGTGATGACCAACCTAGACAGCATATTAAAAAGCAGAGACATTACTTTGCCAACAATGGTCCGTCTGGTCAAGGCTATGGTTTTTCCAGTGGTCATGTATGGATGTGAGAGTTGGACTATGAAGAAAGCTGAGCGCTGAAAAATTGATGCTTTTGAACTATGGAGTTGGAGAAGACTCTTGAGAGTCTCTTGGACTGCAAGGAGATCCAACCTGTCCATCCTGAAGGAGATCAGTCCTGGGTGTTCATTGGAAGGACTGATGCTGAAGCTGAAACTCCAATAATTTGGCCACCTCATGTGAAGAGTTGACTCCTTGGAAAAGACCCTGATGCTGGGAGGGATTGGGGGCAGGAGGAGAAGAGGATGACAGAGGATGAGATGTCTGGATCGCATCACCGGCTTGATGGACATGAGTTTGAGTAAACTCCGGGAGTTTGTGATGGACAGAGAGGCCTGGCGTGCTGCGATTCATGGGGTCACAAAGAGTCGGACACGACTGAGTGACTGAACTGATACACAAGGCACTCTGGGAACGCAGCAGAAAACCATCTAGTGTACCTTAGAGAGGGAGCAGAGCACACAGAAGAGGTCCAGGAACACTTCCTGGAGGAGAACGATGTCTGAGAAGTCCTAACCCCGAGGCCTAGTTGCCTAGATGAAGGCGGAGGCAAAGAAGGAATTCCAGGCAGTGGGAACAAGAGCACTGCAGGAAGGTGTGAACGATACGTTCTGGGAAAACCCCTTTGTGAGTGAATTTACCATGGAGCAACTTTAAATATTAAGGGAAGAGTCGATTGGAGACCGGTCCAATTAAACCTATGAAAGCTCTTGACAAATATGTCCCATTCACTGAAGTAAGGGCAGACCTTCCATGCAATTTGATTTATCCTGAAGATGCCTGCTTTGTCCATCCAGGTCCCAGGGACGCAAGGAAGCTGGTGTGTTTCAGGGGAGAGAGCATCAAGTCACCTGTATTGAGATGCATATCACTTCTGGGCAAGTTTTCTGACACTTCCTCCTAAGGGTCTGGGACTTTTGTTGTCTTCACTCTGCTCAGTGCCTACTTGGGGTGAAGCCCACCCTTTTGCCTGCCTGTCCCACCCACCTCTGCTCCATTTTCACGCCCGGTGTCACTGGCTAAGGAATTCTAAAGTCCCCTCCACTTCCTTATCCGCAAGGCTTCAGTGTATGAAATCTACTCTCACTATACATTGTTTCCATTCTGCTCTGGCACTATTTAAAAACGTATCCTAGATGATACTGGCATAGAGTCGAATAGTGTGATGGGGTTTTAAATTCCAAGCCCAATCTCACTACCATGCTCATATACTTTGGCATATACCCTGAGAAAACCATAATTCACAAAGACTTATGCACCCCAAGGTTCACTGCAGCACTGTTTACAATAGCCAGGACATGGAAGCAACCTAAATGTCCATTGACAGAGGAATGGATAAAGATGTGGTATATACATACAATGCAACATTACTCAGCCATTACAAGGAATAAAACTGGGCCATCTGCAGAGTTGTGGAAGGACTAGAGGCTGTCATACAGAGGAAATAAGTCAGAAAGAGAAAAACAAATATTGTATATTAGCATGTATATGTGGAATCTAGAAAAACATTACAGATGAACCTATTTGCAGAGCAGGAATAGAGACGCAGAGATAGGGAACAGACATGTGAACACAAGGGGGAAGGGGAGGGTGGGATGAACTGGGAGACTAGGATTGACATATATGCACCACCATGTGCAAACCAGATAGCCAGTGGGAAGCTGCTCTATAGCACAGGGAGCTCAGCTCCGGGCTCTGTGATGACCTAGGGGGTGGGATGAAGCGGGGAGGGAGGTCTAGGGGGGAGAGGATATATGTTTGCATGTGTGCTAAGTTGCTCAGTCCTGTCCAACTCTTTGCAGCCCCCTGGACTGTGGCCCGCCAGGCCTCTCAGTCCATGGGGATTCTCCAGGCAAGAATACTGGAGTGGGTTGCCATGGCCTCCTCCAAGAGATCTTCTAGACCAAGTGATTGAACCTGCATCTGCTGGAGTTCTTGCACTGCAGGCAGGTTCTTTACTTCTGAGCCCCCAGGGAAGTCTGGATATATGTATCAGTTCAGTTCAGCTCAGTCACTGAGTCGTGTCCGACTCTTTGCAACCCTATGCAAAGGCATGCCAGGCCTCCCTGTCCGTCACCAACTTCCAGAGTTTACACTAATTCACTTCCTTGTACAGCAGAAACTAACGTAACATTGTAAAACAACTATACCCCAGTGGAATAAAAAGGGTTCCATACCCCACCTTCCCTCTTTTATATATAAATCATGTCATTTGAAACTCTTGGCTTTTTCGTTAGGAATTTACCGTCATGTTTCCAAATAATTTGCTTATTATTTACTGCTGTTGTTGCTTCATTTAAGACATCATGTTTTGGCCTCCTACAATAGGAGGTGAGAATTTTCATTTCCTCACAATCTGCCCTTGCAGTACACACATAGTTTTCCTCCCTGCCTTCCATAATTATTTCACAATTTTGGTTAAACCAGTTGCACTCATATAGGATTATTGTTATATAAATACTATTAAAGGAAAAGAAGAAAAGGGAAGATATGAATGCAGAGTTCCAAAGAATAGCAAGGAGATATAAGAAAGCCTACCTAAGTGATCAATGCAAAGAAATAGAGGAAAACAATAGAATGGAAAAGACTAGAGATCTCTTCAAGAAAATTAGAGATACCAAGGGAATATTTCATGCAAAGATGGGTTCGATAAAGGACAGAAATGGTATGGACCTAACAGAAGCAGAAGATATTAAGAAGAGGTGGCAAGAATACACAGAAGAACTATACAAAAAAGATCTTCATGACACAGATAACCACAATTGTGTGATCGCTCACCTAGAGTCAGACATCCTGGAATGCGAAGTCAAGTGGGCCTTAGGAAGCATCACTACAAACAAGGCTAGTGGAGGTGATGGAATTCCAGTTGAGCTATTTAAGATCCTTAAAGATGATGCTGTGAAAGTGCTGCACTCAATATGCCAGCAAATTTGGAAAACTTCAGCAGTGGCTAAAGGACTGGAAAAGGTCAGTTTTCATTCCAATCCCAAAGAAAGGCAACACCAAAGAATGCTCAAACTACTGCACAATTGCATTCATTTCACACACTAGCAAAGTAATACTCAAAATTCTCCAAGCCAGGCTTCAAAAATATGTGAACCGTGAACTTGCAGATGTTCAAGCTGGATTTAGAAAGGCAGAGGAATCAGAGATCAAATTGCCAAATCATCGAAATAGCAAGAGAGTTCCAGAAAAACATCTACTTCTGCTTTATTGACTATGCCAAAGCCTTTGACTGTATAGATGACAACAAAATATGGAAAATTCTTAAAGGGATGGGAATACCAGACCACCTGACCTGCCTTCTGAGAAATCTGTATGCAGGTCAAGAAGCAACAGTTAGAAACAGACATAGAACAGCAGCCTGGTTCCAAATCAGGGAAGGAGTACGTCAAGGCTGTATATTGTCACCCTGCTTATTTAACTTATATGCAGAGTATATCATGTGAAATGCCAGGCTGGATGAAGCACTAGCTGGAATCAAGGTTGCCGGGAGACATATCGATAACCTCAGATATGCAGATGACACCACCCTATGACAGAAAGGGAAGAAGAACTAAAGAGCCTCTTGATGAAAATGAAAGAGGAGAGTCAAAAAGTTGGCTTAAAGCTCAACATTCAGAAAACTAAGATCATGGCATTCGCTCCCATCATTTCATGGCAAATAGATGGGGAAACAATGGAAACAATGACAGACTTTTTACTTTTTTGGGCTCCAAAATCACTGGAGATGGTGACTGCAGCCATGAAATTAAAAGATGCTTGCTCCTTGGAAGAAAAGCTATGACCAACTTAAACAGCATATTAAAAAGCAGAGACATTACTTTGCCAACAAAGGTCCATCTGGTCAAGGCTATGGTTTTTCCAGTAGTCATGTACGGAT
Source organism: Cervus canadensis (assembly GCF_019320065.1). Classification (NCBI taxonomy): domain Eukaryota; kingdom Metazoa; phylum Chordata; class Mammalia; order Artiodactyla; family Cervidae; genus Cervus; species Cervus canadensis. The sequence goes on from NC_057414.1 coordinate 34,526,369, forward strand.
GTGAGAGTTGGACTATAAAGAAAGCTGAGCACCAAAGAACTGATGCTTTTGAACTGTGGTGTTGGAGAAGACTCTTGAGAATCCTTTTGACTGCAAGAAGATCAAACCAGTCAAAACTAAAGGAAATCAGTCCTGAATGTTTATTGGAAGGAACTGATGCTGAAGCTGAAAGTCCAATACTTTGGCCACCTGATGCAAAGAACTGACTCATTGGAAAAGACCCTGATGCTGGGCAAGATTGAAGGTAGGAGGAGAAGGGGACGACAGAGGATAAGATGGTTGGATGGCATAACCAATTCAATGGACATGAATTTGAGTAAACTCCAGGAGCTGGTGATGGACAGGGAAGCCTGGCGTGCTGCAGTCCACGGGTTTGCAGAGTCAGACACGATTGAGTGACTGAACTGAACTGAACTACTGTTAATAATTGTGTCACAAACTGTAATAATTACATTCCTTTCTGTAACACGTTTTTTTCTGGAGTCATTTTTCTTTACAAAATTTTCTATGAATCATTATTTCTTTGATTATGAAAAAGTCATTAATAATTAATAAATCATTAGTTCTTTAATTACTTCCTCCCTTAGATTTTATTTGTCCCCTTTGATTGGAAACTGGATACAAGACTGTTTATATTTGTCCTCTCATTTCTCGTTTTCCTCTTCTAGCTTCCATTTTTGAAACTGGTTCTGGGACATTTTCTGAGCTTTAATTTCCTCTCTATCCAAATTTTTTTTTCTTTTTCTTGTGTTTTAAATTTTTGCTATCACTTTGAATCCCCAGGAGCTCTTTCTACTTCTTTGAATGTGACTTTCTTCCAAAAGCATCCTGTTCTTAAATGTGTTCTCTTCTCATCTGAGGATGGTTTTGGGGTTTTTTTGGCTGATCTCAACACTTGGGGTCTTGGTTCCTTTGCCAGGGATTGAACCTGCCCCCTGCATTGGAAGCACAGACTCTTAAGCATTAGACCACCAGGGAAGGCCCTATCTGAGGATGTTAATAGCTTGTTTTATTTAAAAAAACAAAACAAAACTGTTGCCTGCTCTTTCCATTGTCTGTCTATCTGTCTCTCTGTGTGAGTATGATTTTTCTGTTTAATTCCTATCATGTTGAAGATTTTAATAAAATGTTTAGTGACCCCAATTGTCCATGCTTACTTAATAGCGAGACACTAAAAACCCTTTGGAAGTGCTTGAGTGGGGCCTCAGCTTGATGACAGGGCAGTTTCACTGTAACATTTTTTTGTTGGAGAAGGAGTGACCCGCAGTTGTCAGCATTGTCAATTGTTGGTCTTTTCTTTGATTCAAAGACTCCTGCAGTCTCTTGACTAGAAAAGCACAGGCCTGGCTTGCAGGGTCCTGGTGTGTGTGGGGCACATGAGTGGGGGGCTTCCTGGTTCAGTCTGCAGACCTTCACCTCATCCCTCTGTTTCCATGGTGCTTACTTGCCTTGCCATTTGCCAGGTGGGGTGTCCCCAAGTCCAGAACCTCTGAGCTGCAATCCTTGCTGCTGGTGTTGGGGAGACACAGCCATCAGGGTCTACAGGGTTGGAAAGGGGCCAGGGAAGGGCCTGACCCCTGATATAAGCTTGCTTTCCTCCTCAGCCTTCGAGTTGCCTTGTCCACCAACTTCTGAGCCTTTCTGAGGTCTGGTGGTCTGACGTGGCTTCCTGTTGGGAGGGTGAGTCCTCTGTGGTCACTCACTTTTTAATTTTTGCCCCTCTGGTAGCGTTGTTCTCATTCATCCATTCACTTCCTATCTTCCAATGTTCGCTGATATCTGTCTGTTGCTGTCTTTACTCTCATTCTCTGTGTCTTCCTATCATTTCCTAATTTTACCTCCATTTTAATGGCATTTTAGAAGAGAATATAGGCTAGTGATTTTGTTCACATGACCATATCCAAGTGGAAGTTATTTTACCTTCCTTTTCCTTTCCTGATCTTTAATCCCTCTTTTTAAAATGGTTTACAGTAGTGGAGAATGCATTTTGAATATGTTGATACTAAAAAGCTTGCATTTACTGAAGAATCTAAAAATAGAAAATTTGCATGTTTTGGAATTGTGAGTAAAGGAAAGTTGCCAATGGCTTTTGGTGTCTGAAATAAGTCCAAGGCTGTGAGTATTCTCAATTCCCAGAAGAGGCAATGTGGTGGTCCCTTGAGGCACGACACTGGATGTTGGTCAGGAGACTTGACTGCTTCTTCCAACTTCAGTTCTCCCACTAGTGTAGCTGTGCAAACTTGGGTGGACTAGTTCTCCTCTCTGGGACTCAGTTTCCCCTAGAAGAAGATTCCTTTTGTTCTTTATTGCTCCGCCTGTGTTTTTAAGTCCCTGAAATTGCGCACTCATGTAAAGAATGTCAATTGCTGGCAAGGAATCACACATGAAGGCAAACACCCAACAGAAGGTTCATGTTCTAATGCAGTCCTTACATTTTATTCCATTTTCTCTGTGTGTTCTCAAAGAATCTTCTTAGTTTAGGGGAAGATACTTTTTCCCACTGTCCCTGAGGGACTTTCCCCTCTCCCTGGAGTTTTGGTGCCAGCTGACTTCCAGACAAAAGAATCTTGGCTTTTTCTCAAGTATGAAGCAGCCCTAAAAATGGAATAAGTTCTTTTGCTGGGAAGAGTCTTGCTTCCCCCTCCCCCCCTCCCCCTCCCCCCACCATTTAGGGATATATTGGTTCATTTGAGTGTTTAATTTCCACTTTTTCCTCTAGATCTTATGTTTCATGAGGGCAGGAACTTGGTGTGTCTTATTTCTTGCTCTGTCTGTTGTTCCTTGCCCAGGGCCTGACACATTATAGGTGATTCAATGAATAAAGTGGATAATAACAATTTAGAGATTCTAAAGGCATCCATTCCCCAGAGAAAAGGACTCTGGCATGGCAAGAAATTTAACTGTAGGTGTTCTCTTATCTTCAGATGAGGGAAAGTGGGGAAGGGCAACTTTTCATAGTGGATGAAGAAGAATAGTGGGGCTTTTAACTGAAACCAATAAAGAATGCTCTGGAGAGTTTGAAGAAAGTTGGGGTTAATTCATTCTGCTTGCCTTTGGCCCAGAATATGAGTCTTGAATGATTAATGATTAGGGAGTTGAATAAATAGAAAAGTTACTGTATCTTTAGTCTATTACATATATTGTTTTAGTTAATTATTTCAACAAGATATTAATGTAGTATTTTTATCCTGACTTTACAGATAAGAGAACAAAAATACAGAACATTTATATAAATTGCTCACTAATACAAGTGGTAATGCTAGAGGTAGATTTTAAACTCAGAGAGCCCAACTTCTTAGCATCTTAAAAAGATTAAAGATAAGAAAGAATTCTCATATTTATCCTCATTTTTACTATTTCCAACATTCTTTATTTGTTTGTGTAGATCCAAATTTCCATTTGGTGTCATATTCTTTCTACCTGAAGACATTCCTATCACATTTCTTTTAGTGTAGGACTGGTGATAATTCACTCTCTTGGGTTTCTTCTGTGTGTGTGTCTGAAAGCATATATTAAAAAAACTCTTTTGTTTTATCATGGTTTATTATAAGGACCAATGATAGGTCCTTATTGGTTATCTATTTTATTTATTTATTTATCCCAGCATATGGGATCTTAGTTCTCTGACCAGGAATTGAAACTGTGCTCCCTGTAATGGAAGCCTGGAATCTTAACCACTGGACCACCAGGGAAGTCCCTAAAAGAATATTTTCAAAAATTCTCTTTTGAAAGATATTTTCACTGAGTATAGACATCTGGACTGACATTTTTCCTTTTAGTGTTTAAAGGTGTCTCCCTATGGTCTTGTATTCTACATAAAACTTCTGATTAGAAGTCTGGGATAATCCTTATCTTTATTTCTTTATATGTCATATATCTTTTTGCTCTTGCTGACTTCAAATTTTTCTGTTTATCTTTGATTGAAAGCAGGTTAAATATGATGTCTGTGAGTGTGCATATGCATATATTTTAATCCTGTTTGTGATTCTTTGAGCTTCTTGGATCTGTGGTTTGTTTCTTCCATTAATTTTGGGAAATTCTTAACCACGAGTTCTTCCAACATTTCTTCTGTCCTGTTCTCTCTCTTTTACTTTCGGAACACCAATTACACAAGTGTTGGACCTTTTGCTGTTACCTCGCAGCTCCTACATGGTCTGTTTTGTTGTTCTGTTCTTTTGGTGTCTCTGTTTCAACCCCTTGGGAAGGAAATCGCTTATTCCTTTGAAGTTTCCTCAAGAGTTTCCTCTCTTCTCTTCAAGTTAACTTCTTGTCCACCAGAAAGTCTATTATCAAACTTTACCTCTTCATTTGGTGACAACTGAATTGTTTAGGTCTGCGTGATGCAATTACAGGCAGTTACATGGATAAAGACAGAAACTTTGATTTTTCAGACATTACCTCTGGCTCTAAGAAACATGAGCCTAACTGGAGAGAGAAGCCTTGTCCCATGGGGCAGCATGTGGGAGAGGCAGCATGAGATGGTTATCCTAATATGGGCCTGCTTGGTTTCAAGTCTTTTACTGGTCCTATGGTTTTAGCTAACTACCTGAGCCACATTTTCCTTATTTACAGTGGGAATACTGCCATCACCTCATACATCTACTAAGCCTTAAATGAGGAATAACATGTAAAGCGTTTAGGTTGGCCTTAGGCACGTGTTTGGTCTCTAATGGTTGTTGGATCTGAATGTAATGGAATAAGTGATTGTACTGTTTGCTGGGGCTGCTGTAACAAGGTGCACAGACTGGGCAGTTTAAACAACAGATATGTACCCTCTCACAGTTCTGGAAGCTAGAAGTCCAAGGTCAAGGTGTCGGCAGTGTAGGCTCCTTTTAAAGGTGGTGAGGAAGACATACTCTGTGCTTTTCTCCCAGCCTTTTGTGCTTTTCTAGAAATCCTTGATGTTCAGTGGCGTGTAGACACATTACCCAAATTTCCATCTTCACTTTCAGATGGTGTTCTTCCTGTGTGCATGTCTGTGTGTAGCATTTCACAAGGACACTGATCATATCGGTATAGGGGTCCACTCTACTCCAAATATGTCCTCATCTTAACCAATCACATTTTCAACAACCATCTTTTCAAATAAGGTCATGGAAACTTCCCTGGTGACCCAGTGTTTGAGACACCAAGGGGGCTCAAACACCTGCAGAAGGCGCAGGTTCTATCCCTGGTGGGGGAACTAAGATCCCACATACCCCACAGTGAGGCCAAACAAACAAACAACAAAAGATACCCAAATAAGTTCACATTCTGAGTTGTGCAGTACTTCAGCATATGAATTTGGTGGTGGGGTAGCTGTGTACCACTTAATCTGAACAGTGGTAAGGAAGAAATATTCTAGAGAAGGTAGAGGAGGTGGAGATAGGTCACTAGTATCCAAATGATCCATGAAACCTTCTTCGATTCCCATGGAACTTGACCCAGGACTTGGCAGTTGACCGTGACTTGGTGGTGGTGACACAAGGGCCGTGTGACCCTGGGGGAAAATGTGATGAGCAAAGATGTCAGGGCAGAAATGTGGAGATGTGATTGGCTGGACTGGCGAGCAGGGGCCTGGGAGTAATCTGGAGGCCCTTGACTGCTGAACTAAGGAGTTTGCACTTCATAGTCTTGGCAGGAAGAAGCTATTGAAAGATTATGACGCATACCACAGAGACAAGTCAGCAATGCAAAGGAAACCTGAAGTATGTAAATACTAGCTCCAGTCACTGCAAATGACATGAGAGACCCACATTGCTAGTGAATTCACTACAAGTAACTTTGTAGCTGGGGAATGGATTGCATGAACTCCTCCTGTGTCCACTCTGTAGCTCTTTGCATATATTTGGCTCCTCAGCTGATTGGACTTAGGGGTACAGTCTGTTATCAGATGAGAGCTGGTCTGTGGGCTGAGTGGCAGGGTTTATACGGGGATCAGACCAGATGAATAGAATGCACAGTGTTCTCAAGGCTGAAGGGAGGATACACAGTGAAAAGCTGGCCGACTGCATTACTCAGAAACGCCGGTGAGGCAGGGGGAGTTCAGATGAAGGGACGGTTGGCTCACTGCACAGAGAGATGGCAGAAAATGCACAGAGCAGTGTTGGGGGGTTCAGGTGTCACAGGCTGCCATGGCTCACTTCCCAGGCTGTTCATCCTTGCTCCATTAGAATCTCAACACCTAGATCATCCAAGAACCAAAACCTCATGGAAAAGTGAAAAATTTACTCCATCCATCAGTCGTTTGATCTATAGGATGCCAGCTGATTTCAAGGGAAACTACTGTTTAATCTCAGTTGTCAGTTGCCATGGCAGCATACTAGCACAGTCCTAGTGTCTGATGCATTGCACCGTCACTCAGCACTCGGGCAGCATCTGGCACCACGCAATTCTTGTGGCCACCCCGCGGTCACCGCAGACCATGTAGGCTCGGTAATTAACTTGTCAACACTCTCCACTGGTGGCCAGAAATTCCCACCGGCCCTGGAGGGCTTGGCTCAGGGTGTGAGCCATGGTGTGGGCAGGTTTCCTCACCCTGACTCTTGGAAGCACGCCTGGCACTTCTGGTGGGCGAGTTTGTTGCTCATCTGTGTACTCTCAGTTATGCAGAGTTCTGTTCAGAAGGACTTTACTGTTGGGCTTTTAGAAGCCAGTATTATGTTCCTATTACAGAGAGAACCCAAACTCAAGGCAAATGTAAACTGACCAGACCCTTCTAATGTGTAAGCTCTTAGATGTTGACTCACAGTACCTTAAACTGCACTGGGTTCTCTGCACATGGGTTTCTTTCCCTAAGGTCCCCTGCTCACTTGAGAATTAGATACCAAACCTATTTCCTTTCTGGAGTGACCTTTGGCTCTGATTATCTCCCAGCATGAGATAATGCATGTAAAACAGTTATTGTTTGACACTTGATATATTGGAAGCTCTGAATAAAAGTTGGATAAAACCGTTCTTACAATCACTCCCACAACATGCCAATTGTAGCATCAAGAGAGGCTCCCCAAGTCTAGAAATCACCTCTTATTTAGGGTTTCTTATGAACAGGCTTATCCAAATGGTAACACTGATGGCAATTATTATTCTGTAACAGCCTATACGGTGCTGTCTGTCAATGGCTTCTCAGTACAACTGGAAAACCCCCATAGGATCTGGTTAAGCTACATGTGGAGGGTGATAAGAGGCCAGGTGTGGTAGGAGCAGTGGGCAGGCTCATGGCTTGGTGGGAGGTGAGGCTAGATAATTTAGGTGTGGTGGGGGTGAGTCAGCAGGAAGTCTGCTGGGTGGTGGGTGGGAGAGACCAGGCTGGCTCCTGCGAAGCAGCCACATGCCAGGAAGAGGAAGCACTGTTGCTGTGTTATCAGAATGGTCTGGGAGAGAAATAGCAGGAAAATGGAGGCAGGGAGAATGGCCAGGGTCCTGCGAAACCTGCCCTAGGGAACCAGGGCATGGGCTAGCAGACTGGTAGGCTTGGGAATGGGGGCCTGATGAATCTCTAGAATCTCTAGACATGATCCACCCCCCCCCCCTTCTTGGTCACCAGTGGTCATCTGGGCCCTCTGCAGTGAGGGACAGAGGATCAGACCTTTCAAAATGTGAGTCAGAAAAGTCTGAGAGATGGAGTGTTTATCTGGGGGAATTTCTCCAGATTATGGGCTTGTATAGTAGATGAGAGAGTTGGATTAGATGATAACTCTGTGTGTGTCTGTTTAGTCACTCAGTTGTGTCCGACTCTTTGCAACCCCATGGACTGTAACCCACCAGACTCCTCTGTCCATGGGATTTTCCAGGCAAGAATACTGGAGTGGGTTGCCATTTCCTCCTCCAGGGTATCTTCCTGACCCAGGGATCAAACCCTTATCTCCTGCATTGCAGGTGGACTCTTTACCACTGAGCCACCTGGGAAGCCCAAGATGATAACTAGGGCTTGAGCAATAATCTCTAGGTTTATACCACGAGCAATAATCTCTCTATTTATACCATGAGCAATAATCTCTTGGCTTATACCATGAGTAATAATCTCTCAATTTATACCATAGCCAGGCAGTCTGAAAGGCAAGCACTGCAGTGACCAAGATGACAGGCATCTGCTCTCACGTAGCTGCTTCTCTGGTTTGTGTCATCCCTGTTTCAGTGAGCTCACTGGTGTCAAGACACCTTGCTTCACACCTGGCATAGAGACTTAAAATGACACCTATTGTTTTCCCTGCTCCTCGTGGTTCTAGGTGTGTCATCAAATCCTCCTTCATCACTCTTGTCACTGCTCGTGCTTGCTGTTTGAACACACACCTCTTTCCCTGCTCTTTCTGGTTACTGTGAAGTTAATCCCCGATCAGCCACAGGCATGAGCTCACCAGGCGTGAAGCAGGATTGACATTGCCTAGCAACTGGAAAAATAGCTCCCGCGGGCCCCACAGTGGCTCCAGAGCCTCAGCCCCGGGCCATGTGGGAACGGAAGCGCTTCAGTTGAAATACAGATACAAACAAAGTGAACTGGTCCCCAAACATCACGCTTCATGTGCCTGACTCTTGGGGAAATGATCTTAACCACCCTCTCAAGCACTGACACGTCCCTAAAAGGGTCAGAGAGGAGGGATAAGCAATCAGGGTTGGAAAATCTATAAAGCCTGCACATGGAGACTCAAACACACACACACACAGATGAAGAAATGCACATGCATACGTAGCTAGTGCTGGCTTCCTGCTATGTGCGTCTGCGCTGACTCAGGGGAGCTGGTCACACGTCAGAGGCCAGCAAGCATCCTGCATGTCTGGATCAGTGAACAAGGACAAAAGTCACTCAGGTCAGAGATGTTACAAAGCCCTGTGTGGCGGATGCCCGCTCCCCTTTCTGGTCCTTCTCCATCACACACGCAGCACTGGGTAGGAAGGGTCAGCACCCAGAGGACAAAAGGCTGCTGTCAGCCGTCCCGCATGGGGGAGGCAGCGGGTGTTCAGGACGAATGTCCGTCTTCAGCCATGGTAGCCCTGGTTTGCCTGTGGAGGTGCTTCAGGGGCTCTGCTCCTGATTATGAGGACCTGAGAGAGTCTTTGGTGGGACAGCTGAGCTGAAAACTTTTCTGCCAGATGGTAGGTCAGAGGCAGGAGTGGAGCAGGGTGAGATGCAGCGACCCCCTGAGGATTGCTTCAGCCCCCTCTGAGGAAGGTCACATGATTAAAAGCCTAGAAAACAAGGCCCTGAGAGGTGAAGTCTCTGCCTGTAGGCAATAGCTCACCCTGCAAGGAGAGTGAGGTGGGCTGGGCTTCTGTACTGCAGTCAGTGTAGTGGGACCTGGGTCAGTTTGGTGGGGGCTGAGCCCTGGTCTGCCCCTCCCTGGCTGTGTGACCCAGGTCCTCCTGAGGACAGGGAGATGCATGATACCTTATAGGGTGGGTGTGGGAAATACTGAACCTGTGAGTGTGATTAATAGCCCAGACTCTGAAGCCCTCGTAAATTCTCCCACTTGGAAGACCTAGCATTTGTGTGAGTCTTCATACTTCTGGATTTGACAGTCAGCTCACCTTGGTGCCTTCATCTGATCAAATAGCATCAGCTCTCCCATCCCTTGACTGCATGATCACTTCCTGTCACTTGATAACTTCCTGTCTTTTGGCAGGTCCTTTATATCACCATCCCCTACCCCTAGTCATACCTCCCGGCCTAGCACTCTCGGCATCAAATAACATCTACTGTTCTGACCCTGGGACCAATTCCTAGCTTGTTAGAAAATTATCACACCCCAAACTTACATATAACATTTATAAGATAACTTAATATGGTAAGGTTTTAGAAATTATTAATGCAATTCATATATACTTAGACTTCGTGCTTTTACTTCATAATCTGAGTCTTGGGACTGGGCTAGAGCCTGGGTTTCTGGTTCCGATCTTGTAACATTTTTTTGTGGAACTGAGGTAAGAATTAGGGAGACCCTGAGTGTATTGTGAACCAGAGCTAATCCAGGATGAATCTGAGATGAAAAGTGGTTTGTAAAATGACCATCCCCCCATTCTTCCAAGTCACTCTGAATTTCACTCCTATTTGGCGTCACCCTTACCACTTTATTGAAATGGCTTTTGCTGAAGTCAGTCATATGTGCTCCATCTAATGGTTATCATTAATTTTTTTTGGACTCATACATTTTCATACCAACTTGTATCTATTCAGAGTATGTGCTGTACGTGTGTGCTGCGCTAAGTCGCTTCAATCGTCTCTGACTCTGTGTGATCCCGTGGACTGTAACCCGCCAGGCTCCTCTGTCCTTGGAATTTTCCAAGGAAGAATACTGGAGTGGGTTGCTATTTCCTTCTCTAGGAGATCTTCCTAGTCCAGGGATCGAACCCACCTCTCTTATGTCTCCTTCATTGGCAGGCAGGTTCTTTACCGCTAGCGCCACCTGGGAAGCTCATTTCAAGTATAGTGAAAGTGAAAGTCACTCAGTCATGTCCGACTGTTTGTGACCCCATGGACTATAAAGTTCATGGAATTCTCCAGGCCAGAATACTGGAGTGGGTAGCCTTTCCCTTCTTCAGGGGATCTTCCCCACCCGGGGATCTTCCTAACCCAGGAATCGAACCCAGGTCTCCCACATTGCAGATGGATTCTTTACCAGCTGAACCACAAAGGAAGCCCTTCAAGTATAAGGTATGTCTAATTATTCCAAGTCCCAGTCACTGATACTGTCACAAGCATTAGAAAGAGAATGCTGTGAGCTTAGGCATAGTTTTACATAGATTAGTTTACCTTCAGGAAGTTCAGAATCTCTAGAAATTATTAAAATTATAAAGAAGTTGATTTTTATCAATGTTTCCCCTCAATTTTGGTTAAATGTACCCATGTAAAATACTGACATTGTTTCTGATCCCGAAGCAGAATTGTCTAGTATTTGGACTTGCTTTAGTCCTTACTCAAGAATGATGTTTATGCAAAGTTCCCAGTGAGATATCCATTAGTATACGTCAGGAAATTAGCATTCTGAATTTTCACATTCCCAAGTACAGTTAACCAGTGCAAAAAGTAAGGAGAACAACTGCTACTATATTTTTCTGAGAAATTTCTCAAGTAATGGGATCACGTTCATGAAATAATCCTCAAAAATATAAATTCTTACACAAAATTTCTTTAAGTAAGCTTCTACCAAATTCTTCACTCAACAGCCATACTTTAAAAATCTTTAACTGTAAACTCTTAGTTTGCAGGGTTTTGGTTTTTCCTGAATCTTGAAAATTTCTAAATATTTAATCTGTTTCCTCTTAAAGAACTCATGTTCACAGAAGGATCATCATCATTGTTTTCATCTGATTAAAAAATGACCGCTTTAGCTATTTGGCTCTGAGACATGAGTTACCCAGATGATGAACTTGACCACCCTTTGTGGGAAAAATGTCTTCTTCCACATCCGCTCCTCCCACCTCTGAGTAACATTGCAGGAGGGCAGCCGAGTTGTGGACTTAAAGCCATCTGTAGTAGACCTATTTCTAGATGATGCTGAGCTTCTGCTTTGAGTGGAAGTATCTAGATCAGTGCTGGGTTTACCAGTTTACTGTAAAGGATAAAACTCAGAAACAGCTGATAGAAAGGAAGGGAGGCACAGGGCAGGGTGGGGAGGAGCTTCCACCACCAGCATGGCCACTGTGACCAGCCCTGAGGCTCCATATTGCTCATTTCCCCTTCCTTGTCCCCTTGGGGCCTTCGCACCACTGACTACTCCCTCCTGGGGGACACTATATTTCCTTCTGTGACTCCACAGGCTCTGGTTGGCTTTATGCTTCTCTGGCCACTTATTCCCTCAGGCTCCTCTGATGGAGCTTCTCCTTCTGCCCAATCTTTAGGTTTAAAACTTCTCAGGGCTTCCCGGGTGGCACTAGTGGTAAAGAACCTGCCTCCAATGCAGGAGACATAAGAGACTCAGGTTAAATCCCTGCATCAGGAAGATCCCTTGAAAGAGCATGGCAACCCACTCCAGTATTCTTGCCTGGAGAATCCCAAGGACAGAGGAGACTGGTGGGCTACAGACCATGTGGTCACAAAGAGTCGGACATAACTGAAGTGATAGCACACACGCAGGTCTTGAAGATGAAAAGACAACATGCAGAATGGGAGAAAATATTTGCAAATGAAGCAACTGACAAGAAATTAATGTCCAAAATATACAAACAGCTTACGCAGCTCAATATCAGAAAAACAACCCCATCAAAAAATAGGCAGAAGACCTAAATAGGTGTTTCTCTAAAGAAGACATACAGATGGCCAACAAACACAAAAAAAGATTCTCAACATCCATCATTTATTATTGGATAATTGCAAACCAAAGCCACAGTGAGGTTTCACTTCACACTGGTCAGAATGGCCATCATCAAAAAATTGACAACAAATGCTGGGGAGAGTGTGGAGGAAAGGGAACCCTTCACCCACACTGTTGCTACAGTGTGGAGGGTCTTTAAAAAACTAAAAATAAAACTACCATATGATCCATCAATCCCAGTCCTGGGGATATACCTGGAGAAAACCATAGTTCAAAAAGATACATGGACGCCAATGTAATTCACTGCAGCACTATTTGCCATAGCCAGGACATGGATGCATCCCAAATGCCCATCAGCAGAGGAATGGATAAAGAAGACATGGTACATATAACAATGGAATGAAATTGTGCCATTTGAGGAGATATGGATGGACCTAGAGACTGCCAAACAGAGTGAAGTAAGTCAGAAAGAGAAAAACAAATATCGTATATTAATGTATACATGTGGAAACTAGATTCTAGTTCACCTTTTCTTCTCACTTTACTTCCCTCTGGGAGCTTTTACCCATGTCCATGGATTCAAATATCATCCACAGGAAGACAGCTCCTGAACTTGTGTCTGGTCACAGAGACAGCTCTGGTCTCTTCTACCCAATTCCATCCACATCTGTCCTCTGTCTCTCCTGTGTCCACACTCATTGTCCTCATGTGGACAACTAGACAGCTCTGAGAGGCCACTCTGCCTCAACTCATGTCTTCTGCACTCAGCCATAAAGTGATTATTTATAAATACAAAGCAGACTCTATTATTGCCCATGGAATACTCTTCAGTGACTCATCATTATTCCTAGAATATTCCAATATTCTTTTTAAGTTTTTAAAAATTTGACCAGACTGCATGACTTACAGGATCTTGCAGGATCCCAACCAGAAATCAAACCCACACCCTTGGCAGTGAAAACATGGAGTCCTAACCATTAGACCACCAGGGAATTCCCAAATACTCCAATAATCTTAACATGGCTGCTTAGGTCTTGAATGATCTGACTCCTGGTGATGGCTTTAGCACTCTGTGTTTCTTTGGGCTCTTGAATTTACCCAAAATAATGGTTTCTAATCATGTCAGAGCCTTCTCCGTCACCAGGTGTGCCCCTTTTCAATGCTTGTGTGGTGATACACACTTGTTCTTTGTGGCTCTTATCATAGCTGGCACAAAATATTTGGTATTTTTTTGTTGTCTGTTTCTCCCACCAAAATGTCCCTTAAAGTCTGGCATGTGTCTCTTTTGTTCAACTATTTGTCTCTAATGCTGAGAATTGGACCATAAAGAAGGCTGAGTGTTGGAGAATTGATGCTTTTGAATTGTGGTGCTGGAGAAGACTCTTGAGACTCCCTTGGACAGCAAGGAGAGCAAACTAGTCAGTCCTAAAGGAAATAAACTCTGAGTATTCATTGGAATGACTGATACTGAAGCTTTTGGCCCCCTGATGTGAAGAGCTGACTCATTGGAAAAGACCCTGATGCTGGAAAAGATTGAGGGCAGGAGGAGAAGGGGATGACAGAGGATGAGATGGTTGGGTGGTATCACTGACTCAAGGGACATGAATCTGAGCAAACTCTGGGAGATAGAGAAGGACAGGGAAGCCTGGCATGCTGCAGTCCATGGGATCACAAGAGCTGGACATGACTGAGCAACTGAACAACAAAAATCCATGCTGACTGCTGGCACATAGAACTGTTTAAATATTATTACTGCTGTGCTTGTTGTTATCAGTGGGCCCAGTTCTCAAATAACAAACAACTTGACCTTGGTCAGGTTGTTTCCTCCAGTGGTAAGATCATCATCTTTTCTTGGATAAGATGACCTCTGTAGTTTCTCCAGCTTTAAGATTCAATGATTCAGGGAACTTTGAGGACTTGTGCCTTCTGGAACTCTTTGAAACACTTCCATGGGAGGGGTAAGGATCATTTCTCTTTGCAGCCAGGCTCTGTTGGTTTGTCCTGGAAGATAAGCAAGAATGACACACAAGGGAGGAGAAAGCCCAGGCCAGTCTGGCTTGGTCCAGCCTGGAACCTGGTACTTGTGGGTGGGACTAGACAGAGATGTTTCATGGCAGCCGCATCACGTACCTCTTCCTGGAAATGATGGTAGGAGAGGAACCAGAGAAAAAGGATGACCTGAATTTATTTTCTTGGAAAGAAGATTTTGTTAGCAAGACTTCTGCTTTTCCTCATACGTGAACAGAGAGGCTAACTGAGCAGAAAGATTTGGGTTTGAACCACTCCCTCACTGATGACCACGCCCAGGAACATCTCCCCTAAGAGCATGGTCCTTGATTCCAACTCACACTTGCCTTCTCCAGAGGTCCCGGCTGTCTTTCTGCTCCTTTTGGTGATTTGCCACTAATCTGATACATGTGTAATTTGAGTCCATTTGGATGAAATTTGTGGGAAGGAAAGAAGAGAATGCAGAGAAGGACAGACTTTAAGTGGGAATAGATGGAGTGTGAAGAATGGAGGCATCCCCATGTAATAGATAGGATTGTACCCAGCCAAGTGACACAAAACCCAAAGTAACAGTGGTTTGAACAAGACAAGGGTTTATTTGTCCCACATATTAATGTTAGGAGGCAGATGGGAGAGTATTGTGGCTTTGCAGTTGTCAGGACCAGACTCCTCACGCACTTCTGCACCTCTGCTACCTTCAGCATGCCTTTTCCATCTTGCGGTCTAGGCTGCATGTGTATCTGCATTTTAGGCAGCTGGGAGAGAAAAGAGCAAAGAGGGAGGGGAAGGGCACATGCCTTCTCTTTAAGGACATTTCCCAGTCATTGATCACATTGCTTCAGCTTATGTCCTGCTGGCCGAAACTCAGTCACATGGCCTCGTGTAGCTGCAGAAAGGCTGAGGGATGTGGCTTTATTCTGAATGGCCTCATGCCTACTTTCTTCCTATTACTGAGGAAGGTGAGAAAAGGTATCAGAGGACACACCCTGAAAACAAGAATGGACCCCATAGATGCCATAAGAACAGCCTCTGTCAGCCTCGGGTGTTGGCTCTGGAGCTGGGCAGCCAGACCTGATTGCAATCTTAATTCTACAGCTTCAAGCTGTGCAGCCCCAGGCACATTTCTGAATCTCTCTGAACATCAGCCTTCTCTTCTGTGAGTCCCACTAATAATAACTGCTTCAGAGAACAGTCACCGGAATTCATCATGCTGATATTCGTAAATCACCTGGGGTCCTCCCTGGCAGACCGCTGGAGCTGACAGTCAGTGTTAACGATGGCGATGTTTGGATGGGGAGATGCCCCAAGGATGTCCTTCTCCTGCACAACTGGAAATGAGCATTCTAGCTGGCCAACGTTCTTCTTGTGTTCATCACCCACACCCTTCAGCAGGGTTGTTATTTTCTTTTGAGATAGATTCATCTCTTGTTTGGGTTTGAAGTTCCTTGGAACTTCTGGACAGAATGAAACCCTGATATTGAAAAAGTCACAGCTTGCAAGAAGGAAATGCCCATGAATTCCCTCTTCAAGAGTGCTCCAGTCCCTCAAACATGCATTTAATTTAGGTTTAATAAAGCAGCTGTTTAATAACTGCTGATTAAAAGCATATTCGTGGCTTGCGGTGTGGTCCTGGAATAGCAGGAGCCGTTTCTGTCTTCATTTCCATCTTCTCCTCTACCTACTACCTAACAGTCAGTGTTTGTTTTTCTGTCTTCATTTCCATCCTCTCCTCCACCTACTACCTAATGGTCAATGTTTGTTCTTCTCTAAAAGGATTTTACTAATCACTGTTTATTGCAAGAAGAGAACATGCCAAAGGCCACTCCTTCCATTTCTGTCCCAGTGATGAATACACATGCCTCCCCCGCTCAATACAAGGCATGTGGTGAACTCAGATACCTGCCGGGTGGCTTTCTCCTACAGGCTGGAAATCCGGCCCAGGTGCTGTATCTGCTGTTGGACTGAGGCGGGTCTGGGCTCTGTATGTTTCCTTTGCACAGGACCAGCAGCGTCAGGGATGATCTCTTATCCAGTTGAAGGATAATTGAATGATATTTGACATTCATGCAGAGTTCTGCAATTCATAGAACATTTTCATGTCAACATAAATAACAAGGATGGTACCAACCATTTGTCGGATATATACACTAAGTATTTCATATCCATTATCTCTACATTTTACCATCCAGCATAATGGGCATTATTTTATACTGGGTTTTACAGATTAGTAAACTGAGGTTCAGAGAGGAGAGATGACTTATCCAAGGATGCAAGTCCTAAGGAGACAATTCTGAAAAGAGGCAAACTTGGGGCTTGTATGGTTTTCCAGATTCCACGATAATTTCTTACCTCTTAAGAGAGCAAGTAGAAGAAAGAAGAGGACGGACTGGGGCCATACAAGTGCTACCTGAAAGGAAGTATTTTTAGAATCACAGTCAAAGGGGCCCTGCAGGAAGATTCTATATGTTCTAAACATCCCAGGAGCCACTCATCCTTTTGCTGTCTCCCAGGTTCCTTTCTGGCTGGGGTGGGGATGGCAGCTGTCTCTGAGTGTTACTGGTGAGGAAGGCTGGAGAGAGATGCTGTTTTTGGACAGGACAGTCCAAGCTCAGCATCATTGGCAGGTGGTCACAGCAGGAGGAGCTGGTGGGGACACCTGATAATTATTAATAATAATGGCATTTTTTCCTGTTTCATTTTTAATGTTACTGTTTCCTTAACTTCTTTCATTCTCCAATCATATCTCTTCCAGTAAGGCTCATGCTTCTTAAACATCAACACACGTGCTTTTTCCTGTAATTCTTATAAAACCATTTCAAAATGCCTTATCATTAATACTCATAACATAAAAACTACCAGTAGCATTTACATTTCTGTTGTCACTTAGATGTGCTTTGCAGTTGGGTTATTTTGTATTTTTTAGGTTCAATTTTATAGCTTGTTTCTTTTCCTATTTGCTTTAATTATATATATATATATTTACATCTGAAGCATTTTTTATTTAAAAATTTTTATTTTATATTGGAGTATAGCTGATTTACGGTGTTGTCTTAGTTTCAGGTATACAGCAAAGTGGTTCAGTTATGCACATATATATCCAACATTTACTTACTAGAAGTACCAAATATTGAAAAATCTGTGCTCAGAAGAGTTCACTCTCATCCGTAACTTCTGTAGTCTATTTTCTTCAAGCAACCATTTTCACTCCTGTCTGGGCTCTTCTTCCAAGGGCTTTGTGCAAATATGTTTGGGGGGTGGGTTGCAAGAGTCAGACACGACTTAGCAACTAAACCACCACCATGTATGTAAGTGTGTTTTTCACAGATACTTATATATTAAAAAGAAGATACTCCTATTTTTTCTTTCCTTATTAAGATGACACAGAAGGTTTGTTAAGTTAGACTTAACGTGGATCTAGGGCTTACCCAGTCCCAATTTAGATACAGTACAAAGACAAAGGCTATGACTTCCCTGGTCCAGGGGATAAGAATCCACCTGCCAGGGCAGGGGACACAGGTTCGATCCCTGGTCTGGGAAGATTCCACATGCCTTGGAGCACTAAGCGCATGAGCCACAATTACTGAAGCCTCCACACCCTAGAGTCTGTGCTCTGTAGAAGAGAAGCCACTGCAATGAAAAGCCCGCACACTGCAAGGAAGAGTAGACCTCCCCCCCCACACACACACCACAACCTGAGGAAATGCATGCATAGCAACAAAGATCCAGTGCAGCCAAAAATTAATTAGTTGATTAATAATAAAGAAAAAAGTCAAAAATGAGAGACAGATTCCTGCCAAGTAGTCTTCCTTGGAAGAGGCACAGGCCACCTGTAGCTCTCCAGTGTCTTTTTTCTTCTGCAGGAGGACGTGTTCTGCTTCACAATTAATGGGCAAGGATTCAGTAATGAACATGGAATGCTTTGGCAGAGAATTGTGGGTTTCCACAGGAAGGGTAGCTGATTTCCAGCATCGAGGGTAGAGGGGTGTTTCTGGAAGTGAGGCCATGTGATCACTGTTCGAGCACTAATGCTCACCACTGGGTTAAGAGCATCACAAGCACTGACTCATTAAATTCTCACAACATCTTGTGGAGTAGATGTTAACAGCTGTTTTACAGATGAGGAAAACGAGGCTGGGAGGCTAATGCCCAAGGATGCAT
The DNA here is from genome assembly GCF_019320065.1 of Cervus canadensis. Taxonomy (NCBI): domain Eukaryota; kingdom Metazoa; phylum Chordata; class Mammalia; order Artiodactyla; family Cervidae; genus Cervus; species Cervus canadensis. The sequence goes on from NC_057414.1 coordinate 34,544,761, forward strand.
AACTGATTAGGGATGGACCCAGGATTTGTCTCTAGTTAGTCAGATTCCACTGAGCATGTAGCTACTATATCAAATGCAAATAAAGGACTTATCAGCATGAAATACTTAGTAAAAAGCTGGAACAGGGCACATATTCAGTTACTGGTACATGCTGTCTGGGTAGGAGATTTTGATCTCCCTGGGGACAGAAATTGATCTTTGCATAAATATGTATTTGTTCATCTCCAAGTGTACAGTGTGGGATTGGACTATGAGTGCTGAATGCTCACTGACCGATAGTGACTTCAGAAGTAGGACTATGGGGGGAGAAGGAGCAATGTCACTTGGGTTCAGTGCTAGCTCAAGGCATGCACTGTGGACATGTTTGGTGACAGTCACTTGCCTTTCCCGGAGGAGCCTGATCAGCCGGGCTAGTCTCAGGCTCTCCTGGGGGTGGAAGAGCCTGGGAAAATCCTCAAGGGGTAACAAGAAAGTCATTTCCAGCTGTAAAAGTTTTAGGATTTGGTTTCCAAAGGGAAGGGAGTGAGTATGGGTTGACTGAGTTTTCAGACCTCAGTGCAACAAAAGGACTTTCCTAATTCTTGCAACCGGCCATTAACTAGTGAGTCAAGGAAGCAGCTGAAAAGCAGGGGAGAGGCCAGTGTTTAACATCCTTTTTTGGGGGAAATGTCCTGAAATCATTCTGGCATAATCTTCTTCTCAGATTTTGTAGGGAAAACTACGGGGACTCAAAGGAACACACATTGCATGTTCAGACCAGCATCTTCTAGCCTGAGTGGGAGCCTCCTCATAGTCACAACCATGATCCTCTCCCTGCGATGAGTCCCTCATCCCGGGAGGCATGGGTTCAGGTTGACCCCCCAGCCATCGGTCCATCAGCTCATACTGAGTTTGGTCCCCTCTTCAGCTAAGCCATGATGAGTTCCCCATGAGGGCAAACTCCATTTTTGTCCAGATATAGATAGTGGGTCAAGCCAAGAAACTTGGGTAACCTTGAAGCCAAGCTCTGGGATCCCCTTGAGGTTTACCTGGAAAGACTGATGGGGCTTTGTGCACAGGCCTCCCTGTCTCCAGATGCTGACAGCTAGAGGGAGTTAAAAGGATTTCTGAACGGTTTATTTTGGGGTGGATTTGAAAGCCCCCCTCTCTTGCTCTGTTTTTCTTTTTAGACAGCTTTGCACAAGGGGCAAGTCTCCTGCCAAAAGGCCTCGTAATGCCCCTCTTTGGGGACTGAATTTATCCGCTCAGCTGTCCCTTGTAAATTTATTCCTGTGTGAGATTTTTCCCAAACCATTCATTCCTCCGCTTAGCTCAGGCAGCTGGAATGCAGGGGGAAAAAAATACATTTTTCTTTTTCTTTTTTTCAAGAATGTGCCTTTTGTGTGCTGGGAGGGGCTGGGCTGAAGACAAAACAAAACAAACGTGTGCCCCAATGCCCATACACCTACAGGCATGAACAGCCCTGAAGAGGTTGGGGGTGGGGTGCCCTGGGTTGGTGAAGGTGGCACCCAGCTCAGAGGCATCTGCAACGTGGGCCTCGAGTCCCCAGCCTGGGCCGGCCGGGCAGAGAAACACCTCACTGGGTGTTTCCATGGCAACATCACAGTTTAACTGGAATGGAAAGCCTCATGTGTTAGAGCCAAGAGCGGCTCTCTGCACGTGTTCACCAGGCAGGCCCGCGGGGAGGAGGAGGGTGTTGGGAACTTTTACTTTATTTTTCCTTGAGTGATTATGGTCTCGGAGGCAGGTGAGGGCTGTGCAAGGGCTGGAGGTGACATACGTTCTTGAAGAATTTGGGTTGCTTGGGGACAGTGAGAATTTTCCTGCAAGGTTCGATCTCTGGGGAGGCCTCGCGTCTGGAGCACATAGAGAAAGGCATGCAGGCAGCGTGCACTGGGAGTGAGCCTGCGGGCCTGCAGGCCTCTGCACCTCTGGGATGTTTCTCCTCCTGTGTACACCAGCCCCTGGGGATGGCTGCAAATTTAGCAGCACTGACAGAAGAGTCAGGAGTTTGCCCCATTTTTCTGAAAAGGACCGCAATGCTTTGAAGCAAAGGGTCCATGATGAGCATGAAGCACAGGAGGTTAGAGGTCCAGGCTGCGTGCCATTTCAGCCGCAGGCAGAGGGACACCAGCACCGCGGTTCAGGGTTCCTGTTCGTGTTCACAGCATTCTGCAAGGGCTTCTGTTGAGAACTGCTGCAAGGGAGCCTAGAGGTCCCTACCTGGCCCAGTATCTCAGATTTCCCTTAAGGGTTGGCAGACACGTTTTAGAATCAAGGAACCCCTGTCTTTTTCTGTATGTGCGTTTTAGATGCAGGCACCATTTATATGCCTATAGTACCAGGGTGAGAACTGGGGTCTGGCAGTGTTGTACAGATTTTTCTCACATTCTCAAGTGCCTGCCACCAGTCTGGGAGGCTGAGCTAATTTGCACAGTTGTGGTTTTAGAGAAGAATCCCTTCTGTTGTGCACTGGGAGACCCCTTCCCCTTTGTCTGCAGCTGGGTTGAGGGGCTCAAATGACTGTGTGCCATGTCCAGGAAGAGGCAAAATAGAAATGGAAGCGGGAACCTCTGTCTTTGGGGAAATGGTGGTCTGATGGGAAGTATGGTATTATGGGCTTTCCTGGTGGCCCAGACAGTAAAAAATCCATCTGCAGTGCAGAAGACCTGGGTTCAATACCCAGGTGGGGAAGGTCCCCTGGAGAAAGGAATGGCAACCCACTCCAGTATTCTTACCTGGAGAATCCCAGGGATAGAGCCTGGCAGGCTATGGTCCATGGGATCGAAAAGAGTCAGACATGACTGAGCAACTAACAATTTTTCTCTTTTGTGAAAGAACTGAAGGGCCCACACCAGACTGGAGGACATACCAGAGAGGGGCAAGGACAGGCCTCTCCTGCTTTGAGGGGCATGAGCAGGAGCTGTTCCTCCTAAGGGACCCATTCAGTCAATGTGCATGCACTGAACTTCTGCCTTTCTAACCAGTTCCAAGTTGACGCCAATGCTGCTGGCCCACTGGCTGCCCTTTGGGTAGAAACGGCCAGAATACTCATCGCAAGTGGCCAGACAGGGATTTTTGCACCATGGAGAATGGAAGAAAATTCTCGATACATCTTCCCTGCCTTTGTCTGCTGCCAGGGTGGTAGCTTTTCTTTTGCAAGCCTACCTTTCCTGGAGAAGGAAATGGCAACCCACTCCAGCATTCTTGCCTAGAGAATCCCATGGACAGAGGAGCCTGGTGGGCTACAGCCCATGGGGTTGCAAGGGTCGGACACGACTGAGCTACTAAACTGCCACCACCACCACCTTTCCTGATGGAGTCCTGCTACAAACAATACAAAACCTTCACCATGCAAACACGAAGTGTCCATTTCTGTGTGCCTAGCCTTGAATTGAATGAGTTTATGGGCTGCCCGGGCGGCTCAGACAGTAAAAGAATCTGCCTGCAATGCCAGAGACCTGGGATTGATCCTTGGGTAGGGAAAAATCCCCTGGAGAAGGGCATGGCAAACCACTCCAGTGTTCTTGCCTGGAGAATCCCATGGACAGAGGAGCCTGGTGGGCTACAGTTCATGGGGTTGCAGAGATTTGGACACAACTGAGTGACTTAGCACACACACATACAATGGCAAGTGTAGCTGTTTCTGGAATTGCAATATCACTTAGTAGCTATGGGTTCAGCACCTGACGTCAGACAGACCTGGATGTGAATGCTGGCTGCCCTTTGTCTGTAGCCATGCATACTTGGAGAAGCCACCTATTCTCTATAAACCTCACCTCAACGGTGAGGACAAAGTGTAATAATGTGTGTAAAGCACCCAATTTATACTAGCTCTTACCATGATGGTTACTCAGTAATTGATGCATATCAGAAGTTATGAGCTGGAGGCCCACAGGCTGATTCCACCCTCTCCCCATATCCAGGTGGGTTTTGTTTGGCCTGTGCAGTATTTTAAATAACATGAATTTAGTTGCCAACATCTTAAAACTGGGAAATTTCACATAAAAATCGGAATTTGGGGCTTATGTTGAAAATTCATTAGCTCTGACAAACCTGGCACCAGATTCTTGCATGGGAACAGTCACCTGGTGGCAGGGCTGAGCGGGGCTGGCCACCTTCCACGGGGTCCGTGCTCCAAGATCACTGTTGGCTTGTCCTCTCGTTTGTACCGTCTCCTCCCTGTGAACGAAAGCCCTCAGGTCCCCCCAACTGTAAGATCCCTTCTGACTTCAGAATTCTAGTTATTTTGGCTCACTGATGTGTAGTTAGGGCTTCTGGAGCTCAAAAAGTTAAGGGGTACCTTGCCAATGACACACCTACTGTGTAAGTGAAACAACTCTGGGGCCTCTTTGCCATCAAGTGGAGCGGCCGCCTTTTCCGTGCTCAGGAAAACCTCGGGGTCAGAACTTTCTGGCTGTAGAAAGCCTCCCCTGTCCTTTGCTGACCACTAGACATCTCAGTAGCGTGGCTTCCTTCTTTCCCCCCAAGCATCTAAAGTGCTCTGACCTTGACCTTGACCTTGTGGTTTTCGTAGGTGCTGCTCTCGCCCTGGTGCCGCCATCTGGGAGACATATGAGCTGGACATCAGGCTCTCACTGGACTCTTGGTTTTCTCATGTCCCCAGAGCTGCCTGGACCTAGCACCCATGAACTTTGCTCCTGGAGTTAAGGACAGTGCTGGATTCTGCTCCTGGCAGAGAAGTGGGAAGGACCATGTGGGAAAGAGGCTTCTGGTTTGCTCTTTCTCTCAATCTTCAGCCTTTAATGTTTATAGGCTGGAGGTGAATGTTTATGCAGCAGAGAGGAGGTGAAGACACAGAATGAAGACAAAAGCCCCTAGCCTTTGATGCTTTTCTTCACAGGCTCTTTGGTGGACTCACAAGTTCATGGAAGTTCCATGAGCCCTGAGGCCTCGGCAGGTCCCACAGAGCACGTAAGCCCTGGGGAGGCACTGGTTAGGGTGTGGGGACTTCCTGGGGGCTGAGGTTTGAGAAGGACCGCTGAGCTGTTTCTGGGGGTGGATGTGTTCTCTGATCCTTTGTGAATAATCCTGACTGAGTTCTGGCCTCCTCCTCCCCATAGCTCTCCCCGCCGCCCCCCCTCCCCCCAACCCCGGGTACTGATGTTAGAAGGACCGCGGCCATTGGCTCCGTGAGCAGTGAGAAACAGGAGCAGCTGCCCTTGGGAGAGATGCCTCTCAGGAGTCTCTCTATTTACCAAATTCTCCAACTCTGGGGACAAATGCTCCATGAATTTTAAGATTGTTTTTTGGATGTGGACCATTTAAAGTCTTTATTGAATTTGTTACAATACTGCTTCTGGTGTTTATGTTCTGGTTTATGGCCAAAAGGCATGTTGGTTAGCTCCCTGACCAGGAATTGAACCCAAACCCCCTGCACTTGAAGGCGAAGTGTTAACCACTGGACTACCGGGGACGTTCCTGCTCCATGAATTTTAGTTGCATAGGTGCATGTCTGGCGGTGGATAAGGGTAAAAGAGCTTCGCCATTGCTGCCATCAGCTGTAGAAAGCAGGCACGGAGCATTTTCAGAAGAGCCGAGGAAAGTACCCTTTGAGGCAGAATCAAGCTCACTATTCAAGTCCAGTCAACCAGCTTATCAGGACAGCAAGAGTGCCAAAAACATCGTATTAATTTTCTAGAACTTGGAGAGACTTCAGAGAAGCCACTCATGTTCAGTGATATAAAGACAGCTCCCTGGAGAATAGGCTGCGGTGCGCCCCCAGAACGTCTGGGCACGAGTGGGCTTCTCTTCTCCAAGTGCCCATCTGGCTGGCCTCATGCAGAAGGCCCCCCAGGTGACTGACGGGATTGGAACCTGGTGGCCTGAGGCTGACCCAGAAGAGGTTGCTCGGCCTCCCAGCATCTCTCAGGGTCGCAGCCTGCCCAAGCCACTTCCCCGCAGAGGCCAGGCTCCTTCCCGCAGGTCACCAGGGGCTGCACACTTCTCCATCAGAGATGTGCACTAGCATCCCCTGGATGCTCTGCAAATGCAGATCCGTGGAGTCAGAGCCTGGAGGGCAGCCAGGACAGCACTTTCAACAAGCACCCCGGGGACTCGGAGCTTCAGAAACACCAGACTCACACGTGGACTTTAAAAGCTCATGTGGAGAATGTTTCTCATTCCTCCACCTCAAACATTCCTTCATAACATCTCTGCTTAGAGTGGAGAAGTTCCAGGAACCTAGCGCCAAGCCCTGGAGGCGACAGGATGAGGGCTTCCAAGGATCCTGAGCAGCCTCAGGTTGGGGGACCTGGGGCCTCGTCACCTGGACGCCTGCTGCCGGGGGCTCCTCTTGCCAGCTCTGGATGTCCTTCTCATTACGCACCAAGTGCTTTCTTTAAAGGCTTGACCCGAACACCCCCTGGTTCCAGGTGGAAAGCATTTACACGTAAAACCACCAAATGTTGGCTCTGAAAGGAATTTAAAGATCTCTTCCAGAGCCCCCATTTTTATAACTGAGAAATTACAGGGCAGAAACAGAAAAGGCTGCAATGAGAAACCCCCAGAATCCCCTACAAAGGAGTTTCGTGGAGAGAGAGACTTGAGAGGTGAGCAGTCAATAGGACAAAATCACCTTCCCCAGACCCAGCCGATCCCTGGGAGAGAGGACCTCTGGTTCCCTGAGAAGCCTTTTAAGGCGGCGGGGCTGGGGGGGTGGTGTGCCATGTTGCCCTGTTGGCTCAAACGGTAAAGAACCTGCCTACAATGTAGGTGACCAGGGTTCGATCCCTGGGTCAGGAAGATCCCCTGAAGAAGGGAGTGGCAGCTCAGTCCAGTATTCTTGCCTGGAGAATCCCATGGACAGAGGAGCCTGGCAGGTTACAGTCCATGGAGCTGCAAAGAGTCAGACATGACTGAGCAACTAACACTTTCACTTGCCAGGCAGGAACTCAGAAACCTCATCCTTCTCAGGCTTTCCTGTCGGCTCTGAGAGGACTGCTCGCAAGGCCCCACCCTGCCTGAGCAGGCTCTTCACCCAGACCTGTGCCAGCCCCCAATCTGCATGTGTAATGGTTTCTTCTGTAAACGGAAAATGCCAGTTAAGTGCCAAGCTCTACTCTAGGCCCTGGGATATGCCATTAACAGGAAAGATGGGAGCTGCTTTCACAGAGCTTACTCTCAATTTCTAAATTTATTTAATTCTCTTTCTGTATCTTTAGCTGGCCAGTTCCTGCCATGGGAGAACATTTTGATGCTTGGATTTTTGATAAAGAATAATTTATTCATTTTCTCATTCCGAGTATGTTCATAAGCAGGATTCTAGTGCATCCTGTAGGCTAAGCGCTACTTCAGGTGCTAGAGATTCAGGTGTGAAGGAGGCAGACACAGTCCCTCTCTCCCTCTGGCAAGGAAGGAGCTTGCAGTCAGGAGCTGAGAGATGGGAAGTCAATAGATGTGGGTGTATGCGTGCGTCGTGTCCAACTCTGTGTGACCCTGTGGACTGTAGCCGGCCAAAGTGCTCTGTCCATGGGATTCTCAAAGCAAGAATACTGGAGTGGGTTGCCATTCCCTTTTCCAGGGGATCTTCCTGATGAAGGGATCAGACCCTTGTCTCCTGAGATAGCAGGTGGATTCTTTACCACTGTGCTACATCAACAGAGAAGAGTAATTATGGTGGTGAGGGTTAGGGTGATATGATAGAGAGGGCCGGAGTAGGGAGTGAAGAAAGGGGTGGCATTTGAATGGAGACTTGAATGAGAGGAGGAACCAGTCAAGAAGTAGGACAGAGAACAACTGGTGCAAAGGCCCTAAGGCAGAGGAACCTGGTGCTGTTGTTGGAGCAGAGAGAAGGGGAGGCAGGGACTGGACCACAGGAGTCTTGCTGTGGAGTTTGGGGTTTAATCTCCAGAGACCTGATTCACATTTTTTAAACCTTTTTTTTTTTTTTGGCCATACTGCACAGCATCTGGGATCTTAGTTCCCTGACTAGGGATTGAACCCATGCCCCCTGCAGTGGAAGCACGGAGTCTTAACCACTGAACCACCAGGGAAGTCCCTGATTCATATCTTTAAGCAATCTGGTTGTGCAGGGGGGAGATGACAAGGGGCTGGGACCCCGGAGGCAGGGGTGGAGGTGGAGAGACCTGGCATCAGGCAGGCTGTGTTTTGGGGAAAATGTTGGGAAGGTTTGAGACTCAAGGGCTTCTTGCATGAAAACCCATTGACAAGCATGAAATAAGTAAGGGAAGATTAGCATTTTCTAGAGTCACTTGGTGAGCTGCATGAGGAAGGTATGGTGTCTGCTGTGTGTGCCACTGAGAACAATGCAGGCTCACAAGTAGATGTGAGGCAAACACTTGCTGCACAAGCAAGTGAGAGGAATGGTGATCAATGTGGATGCTTCCTTTTTAGTACTGAGATTAAATTAACCTGAAATAATTAGTATAAGTGAAATACATATACCTTATGTGTTCTCCTTGACGAGTGTCACTGAGGTTTTCTGTGGCCATTTTAGCAAGTTCTGGCTAGTGTTTCAAGCTGTGTCTCTTCTCTGCCCATGACTCGGACTAAAATGTGACCTCTCAAGTCCTGGTGGATGGGGCTCCTAGTGTGGCCTTGTTGGAGCCCTGTGGCCACAGATGGTTAAGAGGGCATCGTGACCACTGCTGGTGCCCCAGCATCTCGTCTCTTTGGCCCAGGGCATCCTGTGAATGAAGACAGGAAGGAGTTGCTGAGTTAGCTATTGACCCAGTTTGGACCAAAGGTTTTTAAAAGAGCAAAAGGCTACAGTGGGTCTCACACTGTCTGGCTAGAACAGACATCATGCCTGGAGAAAGGGACCAGAGAGGACTTGAACCAAGCGTAGCTTGGCACAAACTGGAGAAAAATGACTCAACACTTGGCAGTGAGCAAAAGAGATACTGAGTATCCCCCAGCCCTCTGCTCAGCCCACTCCCTTGATTGGTGCTCCACCGACTTGGCTATTTCTCAGCTCTGATGGGGGCAGGGGTTGGCTGATTTTTGTTTGGTAGAGATGCAAATAATTTCTGTGCTGTTGGAGGGGAAGAGAAACCACAAAGGCTATGGTTTGTGACCATGGGAGACATGAGTCAGTTTAGGGTTTTTTTTTTTCAGTTTAGGTTTTAAAACCTATTGATCTTACCCTGTTTCCTTTACTCAATTGCCTATTAAAAAATCAAACTTTTCAAATTGTCATTTGCAGCAGTTTGAATGTCTTACTGCTTCCCTCATTGATGAATGGATTGGATAAACTCTGTGCCACATTTTTGTTTTATATTTGCACAAGAGTTGTGATGTCACCTCTTTGACAACGGCCTTTGCATCATCTCTTCTGACACTGTATCATTTCCTGCTCTCACCAAGTACTCCATCCCCTCCCTACCCCTTCCTGGGCAAGCTGGTTGGTGAGACAGTGTGTCTGTCTGTTCAGTGTGTGTGGAGGGAGGTGTGTTTAACACATGGTCCTGGGGACACATACACACACAGTGAACAATACATTTAGATTTCCATTTGCCAAGTTGTTCCAAAGTCCGGGGTTGCCAACTTGCAAGCCAGTGATTCATTCTGAATGGAAACCCTCTGCAGCAGCTCCCTTGTACCCCTGGCTGGGCTGCAGGGACCCCACCCCCCTGGCACTTTCTTCTCCCTTTTCATGTGTGGAGGAGAACCTGGACTTTACCTCCGTAGGGGTTTCCTGAAACAGGATCCATCAGACCTTGCAAAGCTGCCAGGTGGAGTGGAGGGAGAACAAAGGTGGCTCTTGAAGCCCCGGGAGCTGGCCTTAAATCCTGACAGCCCTGGGGTGTGGAAAGGGCTGGGGGGCAGGTTGGGGTGAAGCAGGAACACTATGCGGCTTGTCAGGAACCGAGCAAGAGAGTCATTCCCTGTTAGCACTGACCGACCGCGAGCAACCTGTGGCTGTGTAATTGCCTTGTAAACTGGCGAAGGAGAGCCGTGTCTGTGGAAGTGGCAGATGGCTGGGGACCAGAAGTCTCCCCACAGCTGCAAAGCCACGAGCAGTGTCCCTGGACCATCTGGTGCATTTTGCCCTGATTTCCATTTGCTCTGTCAGGACAACAGTGACAGTCCTTTGTTCCAGGTAAAGTACAAGGTGCTTCTAGACATCACTCAATCTTCACAGTTGCCTGATGGAATAGGTGTTCTCATTATTATCACAGAAGTGATCCCTGAACTCAGAGAGGATGAGCAACTTGCCTATAGTCACACAGCTAGCGAGGGGCAGAGATAAGACTCAAACCCTACTTTGCTTTGCTTCCAAGCACTTTATCACTCTATTATAGCCCCTCCAGGTTAGATTGTGAACCAGGTTGTGAAAAAAGATGAGTAAGGAGATGCAGGAACTGCCAAATTCCTCCCTCTGACAGGATTGAATCTTCGCTGAGACCGTGAGCTTAACGAGAGTGAGAGCACAGGCCTTACACTGCCTCGCGTGCCCTCAGACCCCAGAAGTGCGAGGCGTGTAGAGAGAGGGACAGAGTGATGTCACTGCTGTGAACTTTCATTAGGATGGATAGAGTTCGGTTATGGGTTTGGAAGAAATCCATCCTCTCAAGAGGCTGTATAATGCTCAAAACAGCTTCAGAAATTCTCTTTGGAAATTGCTTTCTGAGCCGCAGGCACATAAATATATTTTTATATGTATCCTCAATCACAGCAGGCCTTCGTCCTCAGAGGCAAGCGAGCTTTAAATGTTCTAGAAACCAGAAGGCTGTTCTGAGCCAGATTTGGTGAAATAGGTGAAGGGCCAAATTTCAGTTTGTTTCCAAGCAAGCTGGTGTTGACCTGAAAATGATTAGGCAGGAGTTTAATACAGCAATGTATAACATTTTTGTGATTGTCTGAACTAGTATATTCCTTAGTAAGGGGAAGAGAGGTGGAAAGTTAGGTTTTGAGCCTTTTATACAAGCGTAGAGTAATAATGATGGTGATAACTAGCTAATATTTATTGAAGATAAATACTTATACACTGTTCTAAGCATGTTACATGTATTAAGTTATTTAATCTTCATAGTACCCCAATGGAGGAGATCCTTTTTCATGAGGAAACTGAGGAATAGAGGCTTACATCCCAAAGCTAGTGAAAGTCAGAATTTAAGCCAAAACAGAATTTTCCTGGCGACTCAGTGGTGAAGACTCCACCTGCAGTGCAGGAGATGTGGGTTCTATCTCTGGGTCAGGAAGATCCCGTGGAGGAGGGCACGGCAACCCACTCCAGTATTCTTGCCGGGAGAATCCCATGGACAGAGGAGCCTGGCGGTCAATAGTCCATGGGGTCACAAAGAGTGGACACGACTGAGCAACTAAACAAAAACAAAGCTGGTGTTGGGGTGAAGCTGATGGCTCTGAAGATACGTCTACGCGGAGAGGAGTTTTAACGAGGTTTGAGCAGAATCCTGCGTGTGTTGGCTCCGGCCTGCCTGCCAGTCTTGTCTGAAACAGCCTCCCACTCACCTCTCTGTCCCTGTCACCTGGTTTCCTTTCAGATCCTTGGGGCTGACACGGGCCATCTGCCTGCGGTCTTCACCCGCACGGTCATCCCAGCCTCTTCTTTTTGGGTTCATGTATCTAGCCTGAGCTTCAGCGTCGTCCCCTGGTGTGACCTCACCTGTCATTCCCTCCGTGACACCCTGTCTTTTCCTTTGCATTTGTGATGACAGATTCCACACCCACGAGCCCCATGGTGGCAGGCATTCTTCTGTTTTGCTCACCACTGTGCCCTCAGAGTTCAGCACAAGGCATCCTTTTGATGCTTATTTTTGAAAGAATTAAATAAACAGGAGCCTCCAAGTCACCATAAGTTAGCAAACTGCTGGTCCATCCACCTCTGCAGGGCTCCCCCTCCATCCACACTCACATGTCTCCTTCCTTTGTGCCCCTTCGTGGACACTCCTCAGGCTATATTTTCACCTGTATTATTTTTAAGATATTTTTTAAATACAGACCACTTTTTAAGTCTTTATTGAATTTGTTACAATATTGCTTCTGTTTTTTGTTTTGGTTTCTTGGCCCCAAGGCATGTGGGATCCTAGCTCCCCAACCAGGGATCAAACCTGATCCCCCCCGCATTGCCAGGGAAGTCCCTAACCGTCTTTTCTTTTTATGCTAACTTTCGTTTTCCTCCCTCTTCTATGGAGAGCTATGCCCACAGGTTCCCAGGTTCCCTTGCTTGTTTCTACACACCTGCTCTCTCTTGTGCTTCTCCTTCTGTGCTTTTTCTCTGGAATGTTTTAAATTCTGTCCAGTCCCTTGAAAAGGACCTATAAAGTGTCTTCACCTTCCCCTTCTCTTCCTCCTTGTTCAACTAATCACCAAGAGAACTTGACTCTGTTTTTGCAATGTCTCTTGCATCTGGAATTTACTGTCCATTCTGATGAGAACATTCCAGGGCCTGGTTGGAACAGCTCCAGAACTTGCCCCCAGCCCTAGACAATTGTTGGAAATTTCCCTCAACCCAACAGCTCTCCTCTGAAACAGCTGCCCAAGTGCCCCAGTGCCCAACCATTGTCTAAAGAGGAAAGCCCACACTCTGCCTTACCCACCACCACGTCCTTCACCATCTTCAGTGAGGTAGTTCTCAAAGTGTGGCCCCGATGCTCCCGGGTGGTCTAGAGGTTAGGATTCGGTGCTCTGTCCAAGTGCGGCCCCTGGATCAGCAGCATCACACCATCTGGTGGCTTGAGAGAAATGCAGATCCTTGGATGGCACCGCACACCCACGGCAGCAGGAACTCCTGAACCAGGATGGGGAGCAATCTGTATTTTAACCAGCACTCGGGGTGAACCTGAGAAGTCTGCGTGAGCTGCATCAGTTTTGCCATGTTGTCTCTGAGAAATTCCATCATCTTTGTGCCTCTGTGGTCTGGCACGGGCTTTCTCACCCAAGTGGAAGGATTTGCCTTCTTCACACCATCCCACACTCCTTGCTTTTTCCACCTGTCAAGTTCATGTTCCTGATCCTAGATCCTGCCCGGACATTACTCCCCTGTGGACCTCTGTGAACCGATCCCTGATTCTCTGTCGGCATGACTGGCTCTCACTGTCGAGGCTTCATGGGCTCTGCTCCTTGCTTCAGTAAGTGTCTGTCTTCCCCACGGGACTGTGAGCTCCTAGAGTTCAGTGTCTGAGATGTTTTTGTCCCAGTGTCCATGGCCTCCCCTGTGATAAGCATTTTCTGACTTGACTTGGGTAAATGTCCTATTTCACATGCATTGTCAGGAAAGGGTGAGTTTTGTCTTGGCTGAAGAACCAAGCCAGAGACCTATAGCATCCCACCCCAACGGGCACTTGGTATCCCAAGGTAGCAGCTCTGTGGCTTCTCCCCTGCAATTGTGACCCCAGAGTTGGGTAGCTTAATTTTGGAGACATACTTGCAATGGCTGGAAGCCTCCATTTCTTTTTTTTTTCCCATTTCTTAAAAGATAGGATATCTAGGGTGAAGAGAACAGAGGGCCGACCATCAGATGGTCAGAAAGGTGGTGACAGAAAAGACTCAGGACTCCAAGTCCACAAATCTAAGCTAAAAAAACAAGTGGAGATGGTCACACCACCATCACCTACCCCACTGCAACCCCTCAGTAAAGAAACAAAGGCGTGTAGCTTTTTGATCTACTGGGTTGGCCAGTTGTTACTGGCATGGACGTGGCAAAGTACTTTTAGTCATGAGGCCATTGACTAACATTTGATCTTTTTTCCTCTGCTTGTAATGAGCTGAATGTGTGCTCAGTCATTAAGTCATGTTCGACTCTTTGTGATCCCCTGCACTAAATAGCCTACCAGGCTCTTCTGTCCATGAGATTCTCCAGGCAAGACTACTGGATTGGGTTGCCATTTCTTTCTCCAGGGGATCTTCACAGTCCAGGGATCAAACCTGTGTCTCCTATGTCACCCGCATTGGCAGCCAAATTCTTTACCACTGTGCCACCTGGGAAGCCAATGAGCTGAATTGTCTCCTAAAAATACATCTGTTGGAACCCTACCTCCAATATGACTGTATTTGGAGACAGGGCTTTTAAAAAGGTGAGAGCATGCTAAGTCACTCAGTCATGAGACCCCATGGACTGCAGCCCACCAGGCTCCTCTGCCCATGGGATCTCCAGGCAAGAATGCTGGAGTGTTGCCATGCCCTCCTCCAGGGGATCTTCCTGATTCAGAGATCGAACCTGTGTCTCTTATGTCTCCTGCATTGGCAGGCAGTTTCTCTACCACTCGTGCCACCTGGGAAACCCTTTATTTTCTTTATTTCTTCATAAAAACAACAACACACATAACAAAAGAGCTCAAACTAATTCAGAAACCGTGTTTAGAATTTTAGGGGTTATCTCAGAATGAGAATACTGGACGTTTTGGTTTCCCTGGTAACAAATCTTTCATCTGAAATCATGTTTTCCAGGCTTGTGTTCCATGAGCACTTTAATATGTGTGTATATAAATGCCTATAAATATATATGTGTGCTCACAATTGCACATCATTTTGGTGAGTCTTATGGATCTACCCTTCCTGATATGAATCTGGGCTTTCACTCAGTTCTAATGTGACTAGAGACTAAATGATCAAAAAATTTAAGTGAATTTGACTTACATTAGAGCATATTTCCCAATTCTGTCCCCTCTGTTCTCCCTCCACCCAAGAACTTCAAGTCCCAGAAAATAGTCTCAGAAGGGCAATCCTTTACAGAGTCTTCAACGTGACTATTTCAGTGACCTCTGGCATAGATACTGCTTGTTACACAAGGAGGAAAAACACGCAACAAAGATGGAATTATTTTAGAATGAAGAGGAGATACAGCCTAAATGAAACCAATGTATGCTAGGGCTAGAGATTACATACCCCCAAGAATAACTGAGCAAAGAAACAGTAATGATGAGAACAATGACAGTTTAAGAAATTTTCACCCTACCTTATATAGTTTTATCATTTACAGATGATACTATGAAAGTCCTAAGGAGTTAATATTACTGATTCAATTTTACAGACAAGGAAAAAGCAAGATCAGAAGAAGTATGGGGTTTTCCCAGTGTAGCACATAGTCAGTAAATGTAACGACCAGGACAGGAACACCCAAATGAAATACATCTTCCCCTGGTGCCTATAAGGGCTTTGGTTTTAAATATCCCTTAGTCCTCAATCTTTACCTCCTTGCCTTCTGGTATGCCAGTTGCACACTTGTTAGGCTCTTTGTCTGTATTCTGCTTGTCTCATACTTCTCTCTGCTCTTCAGTATGTTTTTTTCTCCTGTTCACGTGTCTTGAGGTTCACTACCTTGACTTCTGCTGTTAAAACATCCAAAGAGTTCTTGCTTTGAGGTATTGCAGTCCTAGAATGTCCACTTGTTTCTTTTTTAAAATACATTCCAGTTCTCAGTTGAGATTCTCTGTCTTTCAGACATCTTTTTTGTCCATCATTTTCTCTAAAATATTTATAGTGGTTGTTTTCAAAGTCCTTCCCTGCTAAGTCTAACCTTTGGATATTTTGTGGATCTGCTTTATTGTCTATTTCCCCTCCTGATTTTTGGTCACATTTTCCTACATCCTTGTCTCGTTACTTATGGCTGTTTGCCAGGCGTTTTGTATAAAAAACCATCGAGACTGAAGTAAAGGTCACTTTCCCATAGGGCTTTGCCCTTTCTCCAGCTAGACAAGCAGTATAAGGGGCTTATCACCTCAATGCTGTGAGAACTTAGACCGGGTCATGGCTGGGTTGCAGTTAGACCCAGTTCCATCTGGTTTCACAAGTTTCTAACTCTAACCTGGAGCGTGTTTGTCCCAGGGCCCTTCCTCTAGTAGGACTTCATTTCTTATAGAACCTGAGGCTGAGGGATGTCTGACTCCAGGTCCAGCTGCTATCCAGGCGAAGTTCCCCTGGGCTTTGGATTGAGATCTTGCTGTGTCTCTGGCACCTCTGTCCTGAAAGTTTAGCCTCCACATCCTAAAGATTCAAAATCTGCCAGAGTTCTGGTGGGGAGCCCCACTGGGTATGGTTACAAGCCCCTCCCACTCGTGTGACCATCTCCCAGGACCTCAGAGCTTAGGGCAATCGTACCCCTCCTTGCTGGCTCAGCTAGAGGTTCCCGTCCACCCTTGTGCAGAAACTGTCCTGTGGGAAACCAGCCAAGGGTCTAGGACTCCTCTGGATCCTTTCTCTTGCATCAGTCATAGGGCTCAGAAAAGCACCCCGCTGGTTTCTCTCTTCTCTGCATATGATAAGCCCTGTCCTTAGACTGGACTTTAGCAAGTGCCCTCATCCTGCTTCACTGAAGAAAGCTACTAGCAGCCTCAGCTCGCTTTGCATGTACTTTTTCTCTCTGGGATTCTCATTCTTCTAGTCCTCTTTGCCTCTGTGATTCTCCACCCTGTTTTTGTGATGTGTCTTTTTTCTCCAAGCTCTTGCAGTGCTAGAAATGCCTTGCCTCTACCTACTGAATCCTAAGTAAGTAAGTAAATGTCACTCAGTTGTGTCCGACTCTTTGCAACCCCATGGACTATAGCATACCAGGTTCCTCCGTCCTTGGGATTTTCCAAGCAAGAGTACTGGAGTGGGTTGCCATTTCCTTCTCCAATCCTACTCAGAAGCAAAAGTCTAAAAACTATTTTTTACATCATTTTTTTAAAAAACACATTGAGTCATATTGTTTTGCAAATATTTTATTATGAACAGTTTCAAACATACAGAAAAGTTGAAAGACATTTACAGCGAACAACCCACATAGCTACCGAGTGGTGTGTTTGTAAACTGGCTCTTCAGATGAAAAATTTAAAATGCTCTGATTTGTATGATTTGCTGATATCTACGGTGTTGACATTCCCACCATGGCCAGTCTCAAGCAAGGCGACACCGCTGCATAGAACCATCACCTAGATTCTGATGCTGACACTTTAGTACCCTCGTTTTATCACATGTGTATCCCGCCCCATTTCCACCATCAGTCCATCTTACTTTTTGTGAATTTCAGATAGAATTCCCTCTAAATTCTTCCACATGCATATTAACCAGAGTTTAGTCTTTGTTTCCAGTATTTCTTTTGATGAAACAGGAATTCTGAGTCTTAATTGTACATTGGTTGAGTTTTGACACAGTTGTATACCTGTGTAACCCAGACTATATCAAGATATAAAGGAGTGCCTTTATCGCAGAAATTTCCCTTGGCCAACAGAAACTTTCAGTTTTTCCAGACATGAGTTGTCACTCACCCGAGAATCCTTCATTATACTTGATGAAACAATCATTTCATCCCAAATGTATGTCTTTGTACTTGTTCCATTTGACACTCACCCGGAGGAATAACCAGAAATTTGCACATATGTAACTTTAAAAGTAGATGTCTCTTAAGAGCCTGAGAGCTTTGATACCTATGTACAGCCTCACAGAGTCATGCCAAAAAATCATTGCAGAAATCAAACACAGATCAAGTCCCCAGCCCCTGGGATGGACCAGCGGCCTCACACCCACCCCGTGAGATTCCCTTCAGCTCCAGCTCCCACACTGAACGTATGTGAATCACTCATAATAGTGCCCAAACATCACCATCATCCAAGAAGCGAGGTTTCCTTCCCACCCCCTACCCTGGCGGATCCCAACCACGCTGCACTTGGCAATGTGTACAGTTGGCTTTCACCCATCATAACGCAAGGAAAAAACATCAGTCAACAGTGAAAAACACAATCTAGGAAAACACTCAGCAAGAGGAGGAAGAAAACAGTCATTTGCCTTCATTTATGAGGAAGAATATTTAGACTCAAGCACTGTGAAATACGGACAGTGTCTCAAGTTCTAAACCGCAAATCCGAGTTCCAGATGAGGAAGGCAGGTCCGGAGAAGAGCAAATAGAAAGCCCCCGCCTAAAGTGCCAAAATAGAAAATATTTTCAAAAATAACTTCACACATTAACAGTGACAGCGATTAGCACATGACGCTTTTGTTAGGAGAACTGTTAAGGCTGAAGTATCTTACGCATCTGTCCTGGTTTATACGGGTTTTGTTCTGGTCATCTCACCTCCCAGCCTGCTGAGAATGGATGGAAGTTTGAGAAGGCAGATTTCTTTAACCATTAGAGCCATGTAACAGTTAAGTGAGCTATTGGTAGAAACTTCCAGATTTCATGACCGCATGACCACATGACTCTCCAGCGACCATATTTTCCAAACTGAATTTGGGTCCTTCTTTTGCCAAGTGAAAATATGATCCGTGGAGAACATTCTGGAATTGTTGTTGTTATTCAGTTCATTCAACAAACATTTATATAGTTTTTCTAGTCTCTTTTTACATATATACACAGTTATGCTCTGTAAGATAATAGTCCATGAGTTCATTTAACCATTTACCTACTATTGTATACTTCCTAATTTTTCCATGTGACAAATATTGTCACAATAAATATCATAGCTTGGAAAGTTTTCTCTGTGTGTTGGGTTATTATTTAAACATAGACTGGGGACCTAATCCTTTTTAATACACTTGAGCAACATAATAAAATTCTTTTCCAAAATCAATTTACAAATCTATATAAAATGTAGGAGAAATTTATATAAAAATATATAGAGAAAGCTGTGGTACATATACACAATGGAATATTGCTCAGCTATTAAAAGAATGCATTTGAATCAGTTCTAATGAGGTGGCTGAAACCAGAGCCTGTTACACAGAGTGAAGTAAGTCAGAAAAAAAAACACCCATACAGTATATTAACACATATATATGGAATTTAGAAGTATGGTAATGATGACCCTGTATATGAGACAACAAAAGAGACACAGATGTAAAGAACAAACTTTTGGACTCTGTGGGAGAAGGCAAGGGTGGGATGATTTGAGAGAATAGCATTGAAACATGTATTTTATCATACGTGAAATAGATCCCCAGTCCAGGTTCGATGCACAAGACAGGGTGCTTAGGGCTGGTGCACTGGGATGACCCTGAGAAATGGGATGGGGAAGGGGTTCAGGATGGGGAACAGATGTACACCCATGGCTGATTCATGTCAATGTATGGCAAAACCCACTACAATATTGTAAAGTAATTAGCCTCCAATTAAAACAGATAATTGTAAAAATATATAGAGAAATCTATATAAAAGGAGAAGAAGGAGGAGAAGGGGACAACAGAGGATGAGATGATTGGATGGCATCACCGACTCGATGGACATGAGTTTGAGCAAGTTCAGGGAGTTGGTGATGGACAGGGAAGCCTGGTGTGCTGCAGTCTGTGGGGTCACAAAGAGTTGGATACGACTGAGCAACTGAACTGAACTGAACTGATATAAAATGTACCAAAGTACCCATTTCACTGCACCTTTACCAACATTGAATTATAGTAATATATTTGACACTGAAAATTTGATTAGCCCATAAAGATCCAGGCTAGATGTTACGACCCCAGCTTTGGGGAATGTCATAAAAACAGGCTCTGACTGGCAAGTTTGCTGAATGAACTTGAAGGTCCTGGTTTGTCTGAATGAACTTGAAGGCTTCCTGGGTTCAAATCCTGGCTCTGTCACTTGCTATTAGCTATACAGCTGTGGGTAACATATCCTCTCTGCATCTTAGTTTTCTCATCTGCGAATGCGGCGGGGGGTGATGCCAACTTGATAGGGTGATAGTAAGGATGAAAAGAGTTCAGGTAGGTATAGGGCTTAGAGTTGTGCCTGATGTATAGAAAGTAGCACCTATGTGTTTATCAAACAGGCACTTGGTCACTGCTTAATCCTGAGTAGAGGCTAAAAATGATACATTTTGTTAAGTCATTGTTCTTGGTTTGGTCCATCAGTTCAGTTCAGTTCAGCTGCTCAGTCGTGTCCGACTCTTTGCGACCCCATGAATCGCAGCACGCCAGGCCTCCCTGTCCATCACCAACCCCCAGAGTTTACTCAAACTCATGCCCATCGAGTTGGTGATGCCATCTCATCCTCTGTCATCCCCTTCTCCTCCTGCCCCCAATCCCTCCCAGCATCAGGGTCTTTTCCAATGAGTCAACTCTTTGCATGAGGCGGCCAAAGTACTGGAGTTTCAGCTTCAGCGTCAGTCCTTCCAATGAACACCCAGGACAGATCTCCTTTAGGATGGACTGGTTGGATCTCCTTGCAGTCCAAGGGACTCTCGAATAGCTCACTCTTTAAAAAAGAATTCTAAGACACTAAGACTGAAGCCAAGATCACCCACCTGCTGGGTGGTTTTTGATGGTCTAGAGCAGGGGTCAGCAAACTTTTCTGCAAAGGATTGAATAGTAAATGTTGTAGGACTTGTGGGTCATCCCATGCTTGTTGCAACTATTAAACTCTGCCATTGTCACGTGAAAGCAGCCACGGACCACATGTGTACATGAATTGAAGGAGTGGTCAGACTGGATTGGCCCACAATCCATGTCCACAACTTGCTGACTCTAGGCTTCATCAGGCTGGGCCTGAGCAAGTGAGCTGAAATGCAGTGGTTCTGATGGGGATAAAGAGCTCCAGGAAGCTGGTGGGGGCAGGGGGCGAGGGAGGCAGTGAAACCATCACTGCTGCGGTGCCCCTGACTTTCCTGGGCTGAGGTCACTCTGACTTTGAACTTCTCCTCTGTATATGGCTGGCACACTGGGAGCCATGCAAGCTCAGACAAATGGGGGATCAAGTTAGGAAGGAGAAATCACAGGTCATCTATTCTCATCACTGTGGGCTTCATTATCCTACTGCAAGGTCTTTGGAAAGAGAGCTGAGGCTTCCATTCTCTTTCAAGCTTCTCCAACCCCCAGAACAATGCTGTCCATTCTGTGAATGGTCAACAAGCCCTTGCTGACTGTCTTTATTTCTCCACCTGCGACGAAAGCTCCCTAGGCCCACATAGAAACCTGAAAGTTCACGAGGGACTAATTCGATGCGGCTCTTCCAGGGGAAGTGCAGTCCCCGTGGGACGTGATCACACACTGCTGGAATCTGTGCACAGTGAAGGGGAAGATGATCTTTGCCTCTTGGCTGTGTTGCAGTCGTAAGTGGGAGACATTGTTTCAGGGAGTGCAGCTCTTCCCGGCACTGATAAGAATGGAATGCAGGCTACCATGGAGATTCAGGTCACTAATTAGTCCCAGAAGCCTCTCTGCCTTGAATCACTGTTACATTAATTATGCATCAAATTAGAATGTTTGCCAAGGCCCAGGGCCAAGTGTGCGGTAGAGCCTGGGGACAGCGTGGAAAGAGAAAGGGGTGTCCACGCCCAGCACACCGTGGGGACCAGCGGCCAAATCCAAGGCCTGAGTGCCCAGTGACCCTGCCTGATCCCTGACCCAGCTTTTTGTGCGCTTGCAGCCTCCCGCCTAAGAGCTTGTTGTTGGCACAGAGCAGACAGAGGCAGGGGTGGGGTGGAGAGGAGGGAGGCAGGATGGCCACCCTCTTGTCTGCCTGCTGAGCTCTGCTGCTCCGCCCAGAAGAGACACCAAACAGTCCTTTGGACGTTTTATTTCCACTGTGACCCAGAGAAGAGACTTCCAGGTATCTGTTCGATAACATGTCTGGACTGTTGTCTGCCTTTTTATCTCAAGGATTTAAAGTTGGGTGGACATGGCTGTAGCCTGGGTTCAATTCTTTTATCTCCTCCTCCCTGCTTGTCTTCTCCAGGAGCATAAAACCAAAATATACTAGATGCTCTGTTGTAAAATAAACAGATGATAAATAGCAGTCTCTGTGCCTGTTGGGTTATAATTCCATCAAGGGCCTGGGTTGAAGTCATAAACCACGAGAAGTGAAGCGTGACCCACAAGTAGCCTTCAAGATGGAATTACAGCCCCATAATTTAGAATGGACCTTTGAAAAAGAATAATTCTCAAACCTTCGTTTTCATTCGGGGGAAGATCCCCAGCTGTAGTGATATCTTCTGATTAGTTCACCAGTAAACAAATAATTCCTCTGTGTAGACCTGTGATGTTTGTTAATATTGGGGTGAGCACGCTAACTGGTCTCTCTGTGTGTGTCCTAAGCCACTTCAGTCATGCCCGACTCTGTGCGACCCCATGGACTGTGGCCCGCTGGGCTCCTCTGTCCATGGGCTTCTCCAGGCAAGAATACTGCAGTGGGTTGCCATGCTCTCCTCCAGGGGATCTTTCTGACCCAGGGATTGAAGCAGTGTCTCTTATATCTCCTGTGTTGGCAGGTGGGTTCGTTACCACCAGCGTCACCTAGGAAGCCCACCTGATGAATCTAGAGAGCGGTGTCCCCAGACAGAACCAAAGAAAGGGAAGCGGCTGTCCCACAGGGAGGACGCTCACCACAGTTGAACGTAAGTGAGAACGAGGTGAGGAGACACCTTGGGACTGCTAGGAAAAATGTGAGCTCCTGACCACTTGGGGGTGTGGGGTGGAGTGTGCTGTCCTCTCTGGGCTCTGCATTTCACACCTTCATCTTCCGTAGCTCACTGCTGTTGTATCATGTAGGGACTGAGTCTGAGGAATACTCAGAGGGACTAAATCCACCCCTGCTCTGTATCTTGTGTTCTATGCTTAGTTGCTCAGTCATGTCCGACTCTTTGTGACCCCATGGACTGTACCCCGCCAGGCTCCTCTGTCTGTGGGGATTCTCCAGGCAAGGATACTGCAGTGGGTTGCCCCATCTCTTCTTTAAACATGCTGGCTGTTTTCCAGACCGTCTACTTGATCTCATAATTCATTAAAGCCAGTTGATCTCATACACACCGAGATTTATGAGGGGCTTTTTCAAGATGGTTTCTTATGTGATGAAAACAAATATTCACACAAAACAGAGAAAATAAACCAAATCCAACAATTCTGCAGGAGATGGATGTTTAAATGGCGGCTTCTGGGGATCATAAATTAAGCCATCAAAATCCCCTAGGGATCCACTATAGCCTGGTTATTAAATGAAACAACACATGTGCAAGGGTTGGCAGATGGTAAGGGCTTAATATATGGTCACTCATTGATGCAATTTGTACCATAAAATTCAGAAATTCCTTATGTATGCCCTTGTATATAGTTAATATGCCCTTGTATATAGTTATATGTTTTTTTCAACAAGGCTGTTATTTATAAAAAGATCTATAGCTATGAAGAAAAGAAAAGCAACAGGAAAAAGAAATGATTTAAGATAAACTATCAGGTCAAAGTCAACATGGAATAAGAAATTTTTATCAGAGTTATTGAGGTATAAGTTTCATATGAGCTTTATATTTATTTGCTCTTTCTTTTGTAGTTTCTTAGGATGGAAACTTAGATAACTGATTTGAGACTTTTTCAAATACAAGCACTTAAAGTTATAAATTTCCCTCTAAGTACTGCTTTGGCTGCATCCCACACATTTTGATATATTTTCATTTTAGTTTTGGTTCAAAGTGTTCTCTAATTTCTCTTATGATTAAGTTTGGTCTTGAGTTATTTATTTTCTAAAGGTTTGCAGATTTTCCAGGAATCTTTCTGGTATTAATTTCTATTTTTAATTTTGTTATGATCAGAGAACATACTTCATATGATTTAAATTCCCTTAAATTTACTGAGACATGTTTTATGATCCAGAATATAGTCTTTTCTTTGTGAATGTTGTGTGTACATTTGAAAAGATTTTGTTTTCTGCTGTTGCTAGATGGATAATCCTTTTTATTAGTATTATTATAAAAGTGTCAGGTGTACAACATGTACAATTCAATATCTGTATATACTATAGAGTGATCCCTGCCACAATTGCACTTTGTCTGATATTATAGTCACTCCAGATTTCCGTTTATTAGTTTTTGCATGGTACTAGTTCTCCATACTCTTAGTTTTAACTTTTTAAAAAATATCTTTATACATGAAAGAATGGGCTTCCTGGGTGGCTCAGTGCTAAAGAAACTTCCCGCCAATGCAGGAGACATAAGAGGCTCAGGTTCGATCTTTGGGTCAGGAAGACCCCCTGGACAAGGAAATGGCAAGACACCCCAGTCTTCTTGCCTGGAGAATCCCATGGACAGAGGAGCCTGGTGGGCTACAGTCCAAAAGATTGCGAAGAGTCGGAAATGACTGAAGGAACTTAGGATGCAGCACACATGCACATGAAAGAATATCTTGTAGGTGTCTTGCTTTTGAAATCCAGTCTGACAGTCTCTGATTTTTTCTTTTGTCTGCGCCATGCAGCATGGGGGATCTTAGTTCCCCAACCAGGGATTGAACCCACGCCCCTTCAATGGAAGCTTGGAGTCTTAACCTCTGGACCACCAGGGAAGTCCCTCTGATTTTTCATTAGTGTGTGCAAAGTTTTTTGTTTTGCTTTTTTAATATCTTTCATGCAGGTCTGCTGTTGATGGATCCCTTCAGCTTTTATTTATGTGAAATATTTTTTTCATCTCTAATATTCTCTATTTTGTCTTCATTTTTAAAAGACAATTTTTCTGGGGATACAATTCTATGATAATAGTTTCCTTCAACATTTTAAGATATTTCTCTCTTTCCTTTAGGCTTGCATATTTTATCATAAGAATTCTGCTGTTGTGTTTGTCTGTATTACTCTGTAATTTACCTTTTATCTCTGATTGTTTTGAAGATTTTTTTTTTTTGTCTCTGTTTTGTTAGCAATTTGTAATTACTTTGGCATGGTTTTCCTTATAGTTTTTCTGCTTGGGTTCCACAGACTTTTTTTTTTTTTTTTGGCATATGGGCTTATCATCTTCACTACATTTGGATAAACTTATAGCTATTATTATTTCTTCACATATCCATCTTCTTCTCTGGGGCTCTAATTTTACAAGTTAGAGTTCTTTGATATTGTTCCATAGGTGCTATATATTATTTTATTTTTTTGTCAATCTTTTCTGTACTTCATTTAAACATTTTCTGTAACTGTGTTTTCTGATCATTTCCTAATCTGTTCTTCTATAGCATCTAATCAGCTGTTAATCTAGTCAGTATATTCTTTGTTTCAGATGATTTAATTTTCATTTCTAGAAATTCCTTTTCAGACTCTCTCTCTTTTAAAAACCTTTCTTTTGGCTTCTCATCATGTTCATGTTTCCCACTTCTTCTTGAGCATATTAAGCATATTTATAATAGCTATTTTAAAGTCTTTGTTTTTTAATTTCTGTCCTTTCTGATTATGCCTCTATTGACTGTTTCCTTGTAGGAGCCATGTGTTTCTATGTTTTTGCATACCTGATCACTTTTACTTGTTGCCATGCATTGCGAAGTTTTATAATGCTGAATGTTTGATTGTGGCATTTTCTTCTAATTGTGCTCACTTTTGTTCTGGCATTCAGTTAGAAGAGTGGCTACCTCTGGGCAACGGTGACATTGAGGTGTCATTTACATGAATGTATATTTGTCACAAAATTCACCAAAATATACACTTATGACTTGTGCATTTTACTGTAAGTAAATTACACTCAAAAAAATGTTTTTTAACATTACACATGCTCATTTAAAAATTTTGAAATAACCAGATATAGAGAGAGCAAAAACAAAGTTCTATTTCACTTCTCCTCAATTATCTCTTAATTATTCCCTCTTCCCCAGGAACTCACCACTCATATAACACAGGGTAAATCATTATCTTCTTCAAAATCTTTGTCCATGGATTTACAGATATAGCATCATGGCTAAGATCACAAGTTCTAGAAACCAGATTGTCTCAGACAGGATCATGATTTTAAACTACTTACTTGATTAGTTTTGCTTACACTTGAATATCATATAAGTGGACTTAGAAAGTAGGCATCATTATGTATCTGATCTCCTTCCCTCATTATCATATTTTTCAAGAATTTTTTGGATGTGGACCATTTTTAAAGTCTTTATTGAATTTGTTACAATGTTGCTTCTGTTTTATATTTTGGTTTCTTAGCGGAGAGGCATGTGGGATCTTAGTTCCCCAACCAGGGATCGAACCCGTGTCATCTGCATTGGAAGGGGAAGGGCTGACCACTGAACCACTGAACTGGGGATATCTTGACTTCATCATTTTTAGGTTCATTGATGTTATTGCTTGTATCAATAGTTTATTCCTTTTTATTGTATTTGGTTGTATTTACTATTCTATAATAATACCACGATTTGTGTGTCCATTCTCTAGTTGATACATGTTTGGACTGTATCCAGTTGGGCTGTCATGATAAAAGTTTCTGGGAACATTCTTGTGTACATTTTTGGTGGACATATGTTTTCATTTCTCTTGGGTAAATATTTAGGGGTGAACTTGCTGGTTTAAAATTAAGTCTTTAAAAAACTGTCTATTTTTGGAAGTGGTTGTACCATTTGCTTTCAGCAAAGTGTGAGCATTCATTTCAGTTCCTCTGTATCCTTACCAGTGCATGGTCTAGGTCAGTTTTTACTTTATTTTTTTAATTTTAGCCATCCTAATGGATGTATAGTGATATCTTCTGTGGTTTTAATGTTTATCTCCCTGATGACTAATGATGTTAGTCTTTTCTTGTACTTATTGGTCCTTTGTGTATCTTCCTTTGTGAAATATCTGTTCCAAGCTCTTTGGTCATTGTTCACTATCTATTGTAATGTAATATAAATACCCCCATAGCTTAGTGGCTTAAACAGCAGTGTTTGATTTTGTTTACGGACCTTCAGCTTGGGCAGGGCTCATTTAAACACCTGATTTCTACTGCACATGCATCAGTTGGGGCTGAAATAGTTCCTCCAGGGTGGCTCAGCTACATGCTTGGCAAGGTCGTGCTGCCGGCTGGGAACTAAGTGGAGACTGTCACCATGAACTTGGTTCTTTTCCCTTTTACATTCTTAGTAAGAAACCAGAATGCATAAAAAAAATTCTCTTAGACTTTAAAATTATATTTTCAGATGGAATTTACAGTTCCTTTTCTTCTCAAGTCCAAGAAGTACCTGGGTGTGTCTAGGAAACAATCACAGAGTACACACAGCTCATCTTCTCAGGGCACCAATTTTACTTTTGTGATTTTGAGTAAAATCACATTCATTTTATTTTTTTTTTATTTTTTTAAAGATTATTTCAATGAGAACTTTTAAAAATCTTTATTTGAGTTTGTTGTAATATTGCTTCTGTTTTATGTTTTGGTTTCTTGGTTGGGAGGCATGTGGGATCTTAGCTTCTGAACCAGGGATCAAACCTTCACACACTGCTTTGGAAGGTGAAGTCTTTAAAAAAAAAAAACAACTTTTTACTTTGTATGGGGTATAAGCAATTAACAACAATGGGATAGTTTCAAGTGAACAGTAAAGGGACTCAGATACACACATATATGTATCCATTCTCCCCTCCCATCCAGGCTGCTGCATAACATTGAACAGTTCCCTGTGCTATACAGTAGGTCCTTGTTGGTCATCCCTTTTAAATAGAGCAGTGTGTACCTGTCCATCCCAAACTCCCTAATTATCTCTTCCCCCCATTCTCCCCCTCTGGTAACCATAAGTTTGCTCTCCAAGTCTGTGAGTCTCTTTCTTTTTTGTAAGTTCATTTGTGTCATTTCTTTTTAGATTCTACATATAAGGGATGTCATATGATATTCCTCCTTCTCTGTCTGACTTAAGGAAGGTGAAGTCTTAACCATTGGACCGCCAGGGAAGTCCTCATTTTGTATTAAAATAAACAGAGAGATTATGGTATAGGATACAAATATCACATGAATATTTAAAATTAAGTTATGATTATAAAGGTTCTCCTTGGAAGGAAGCCTTAGGGCAGTGATCTCGGAAGCTGTGGGATACAGACTCTCCTCTGGGGCTGGGGTGGCAGAGTGTGACAACTTCAGCAGACCCACGTCGTGAGGAGTCTGAGGTCCTGCTATTTGGCTCCAGGTCAAGAATGTGTTGCATTTACGCAGATATCTGCTCTGTGCATTTAGCTCTAGTCATAGAATGAGCCGTTTTTACTGTATGAGGGGCTGCCCTCAGAACTGTTCACCTGTTCCTTGGTAGGTTATTGGTTGATAGAGTCTGAATGAATCTGTTTCTCACTGACCCTCCACTGAGTCAGGACATAGTCATCAGCCTGCCCTTCCCTTCCAGCTGCAGGCAGGACTGAGGTTGTTGCAAACCATTCCTTCCAGCTTCCTAAGTGGCACTAGTGGTAAAGAACCTGCCTGCCAATGCAGGAGACATAAGAGTCATGGGTTTGGTGCCGTGGAGGAGGGCATAGCAACCCACTCCAGTATTCTTGCCTAGAGAATTCCATGGACAGAGGAGCCTGGTGGGCTACATAGTCCATAGGGTCGCAGAGTCAAACACGACTGAAGTGACTTGACACACACACACATTCCTTCAAGTTGACTGCTGAGGGGTACACAAGGAAAAATTATTCATTGCATTCAGGGATCCAAGGATTCTACCTTCCACAGGGCCCATCAGAGCACTAGAAGTGCCAGTCCTCTGAGGTACGACAGTAGTGACCTCGACAAGCCAATACCGTGAGAGAGAAGTGGGAACTCCGTTCTTAAGCCATGTTATCATCCATAAAACCTTGACTCAGACTAGTTGGCCATGATGTTAAAACTCCCTTGGGTTCCTAAACACTGTTATCATCAAGTGGTGGCCTCTAATCCCCCTTCACGTGAATGTGTGAGTGCCGGTCGCTCAGTCGTATCCGACTCTTTACCACCCTATAGCCCACCAGACTCCTCTGTCCATGGGATTCTCCAGGCAAGAATACTGGAGTGGGTAGCCATTCCCTTCTCCAGGGGATCTTCCTGATCCAGGGATTGAATCCAGGTCTCCTACACTGTGGCAGAATCTTTACCATCTGAACCACCAGGGAAGCCTTCACGTGCACATAGACCAGCCTCAGTGATCTGATCTGATGACCATAATTAGGTAGAACCGACAACTCTGTGACTTTTCAAACTAGGGGAGGGGTGGCAACACAGCTTCTCTCAGAGGGTGAGCCTTCTCTGTCTCTCTGTCTCTATCTCTGTCTATCTCTGTCTGTCTGTCTCTTGTTTCTCTACCTTTGTCTCTTTCTCTCACCGTGCATATCTGGGGCATGGAGTCAACATGTAAGAAATCCAGCTCCTTAGAAGCTACCCGGCCGGAAAGTCCACATGGCAAGAACACATGGACATAGAGAGAGGTGCTCGGGGTCCCCACTGCTCCCACCTCCAGAGTCTGAGACCTCCCAGTCCAGACTCCAGGCACAAGAGTGAGCTGCCCCAGCTGCTGCTAAGGGGAACAGAGGTGAGCTGTCCTGCTGCCCAAGCTGTAGGCTCACAGCAAGGTAAACGTTAAGTTGTTGCTTCAAGGCACAAAGCTTGGACGAGCTATGTTCCGTAGTAACAGTGGATCAATGGACTCTTTCCTGTTGCTTAGCAACACTAAGGAAATGGGACATAAGTAAATAAAATTTTGGTTGTAAGAGGAAAGGAGTTTGGCAGAGAGAGTGTCCAGGATCACAAGGCATTAAATAAGAGAAAAGGATTAAGAAATGTGGAAACTAAATTACTTTCACAGATCTTATTTGTAATAAATATGTCTGATAACAGAACATTGGACATTTTATTTTGGAAGGAATCTTAGGGCACATAAAACTCAATCTATTTTTTTTAAAGGGAGACTCAAAGCATTAACTGGCTTGGACAGATTCCAGAGGCAGATGAGGCCCAAGCCTCCAAACTCCCACTGACAGCGCTGTCTCTCTTCTCAAGGGGTTGGGAAGCCACTGGGGAATTTGCAGTTCCAGTTCTTCAGGCAGGAAAGAGAAGTCTCCCCATCCTACTACGATTTCACCACAAATCTCAGCACATTCTCGAAGTGCTTACCACATGCTGCCAACGGTGCTAAGTTTAATGAGGTGTAATTTACATATACTGCCAGGCAACCATGTTAAAATGGTGGCAGGACTTCCTTGGCGGTCCAGTGGTTAGAACTCAGAGCTCCCAATGCAGGGGGCGGGAATTTGATCCCTGGTTAGGGACCTAAGATCTTGTATACTGCACAGCTGGTGTGGCCAAAAGAAAAATAAATAAATAAGTAAAGGAGTAGTTAGCACTTTGAGTTTGACAAATGTATGACCTTTGTGGCCACTGCCATAATCGAGATACAGAAAACTTCTATCCCCTCACCTCTGAGAACTTCCTTTCTGCTCCTTTGCAGATAACTCTCCACCCCACTGTGCTCAGGCACCCCAAAATCCTTTCTATCACTAGGTAGTTTTCTTTTTTACCTGCTCTAGAATTTCATAGAAATAGAATCACACGTTATGTAGTCTTCTGTGTCTGGCTTCTTTCACTCAGCAAGTTTTCCAGATTCCTCCAGATAATTGTGTATATAATAGTTTGTGGCTTTTTACTGTTAAACCAGGACCACATTATATAGCTATATGGCAATCTGCTTATCTGCTCTATGACTGATGGATTTGGGGGTTGTTTCCAGTTTGGGGCAGTTATGAATAAAGCTGCTATAAACATTCTTGTGCAAGTCTTTTTGTGGACAGCTTTTATTTCTCTCAGGCAAATACCTAAGGATGGGTTATATGATAAGTATATGTTTACTTTATCAGAAACTGTCAAAATGTTTTCCAAAATAGTTGTGTCATTTTATAGCCCTAACAAATATTTGTGAGAGTTCGTTTGCTCCTTGAATTCGTACTCTAGTGGGTGTGCACCGGCATGTCATTGTGTATTATTTCTATTTCCCTGGCAATTAGTAATGTGAAAATTGTCATACCTCTATTTGCTACTTACATAATTTTTGGTGGAGTTTCTTTCAAAATATGTGAAATTTATTTCAGTATTCATAGGACTTTAATTAATGAAGTATTTTATAATACTGAAGAAACATAGGTAAAAGCGTGCAACTGAAATTTGACATATTATGTATGAAGTAAAGTCACTCAGTTGTGTCGAACTCGTTGTGACCTCATGAACTGTAGCCTGCCAGACTTCTCTGTCCACGGAATTCTCCAGGCAAAAATACTGGAGTGGGTAGCCATTCACTTTTCCAGGGGATCTTCCTGGCTCAGGGATCGAACCAGGGTCTCCTACATTGCAGGTAGATTCACTACCATCTGAGCCACCTTTATATTTATGGATATATTAAGACAAAAGAGGTTGTTAAATAGCATATGGTCAACACCCTGTGTTCTAGACATCTCAGCACCAAAGTTTATTTTGTGTGAATTGAAATATAAGGGAAAATTCTTAGAAAGAGACAAAAATGCTAGAATGCTTCAGAATACTTCTTTGTTATTAGAATAAAGATGCTATGAAAAAGCAAAATAAGTAAGAAATTTTTGACAGAAAATGTACCCAGATTGTTGAAGAGCACAAGACAGGGTAAATGGGGAAAAAACCCACCATGATACATGTTGAAGCAATTGATTCACAGGTTTTATTCCACTTTTATTCAGGTTTTATTCAGCTCTATTAAAGCAAAGT
Organism: Cervus canadensis; assembly: GCF_019320065.1. Taxonomy (NCBI): domain Eukaryota; kingdom Metazoa; phylum Chordata; class Mammalia; order Artiodactyla; family Cervidae; genus Cervus; species Cervus canadensis. Next base: position 34,576,059 of record NC_057414.1, read on the forward strand.
GAAGAGTGTAACAAAACTTCTTCCCCCCAAAAAACAAACAGAACTGGAAAAAACAATTCAAAACAACTGTTTCAGGACTCCAAAAGTCAATCAGGGACAAACAAGGAATTGAGAAGTGTTTATTCATGAAAATCTGTTAGGACTTTGGATGACAAGAGTGGAAGTCTACAGAGAGTCTGCAGCCCTCTTGCCTGGATCTGTTCCTCCCTCATTCCTCCTCCAAAAGCTTGGTCAGTGAAGCAATCTTACCAGAGCAGGACTGCCCATGAAAAACAACAGCTTCACTGCTACAGGGCACTGACTTGATTTGGGTGGAGGGCCAAAACCCGTCCCTGGCAGCATTATCAGTAAAAGAAGCATATGTGGCAGAAGTGAATGGGAAATTCTCGTAGCTTTGCTAACCTGAGTTTATAGTCCCAGTTGTGGGATGTGACAGACCAGTCAGAAACTTAATAAGGAGACGCTGGAAATGAGAGAAACATGAAAGGGCTGTTATAAGTTCTCCTTATCTCCTTGGATATATGGGAAATGATACTCATCTTTACAGGGCACCCAAGAAGGTCCAGAGGAAAGTGAAGATGAGGCAAACTGGCTAAATATTGAAAGCTTAACATACACACAGATCTATCAGCAGAGGGTGGAAGCCTTAGAGGCTCAAGGTTCTCAAGCACAACCTCTTATGAATCATTGACTTACCAGTAAGCTATGCAGACACAGGACAACCCCTAGAAAACTAGGCAGAAAAACAAAACAAAAGTTTAAAAACAGTTGAGCAGAGACATCAGTAGCTGCATATCTCAGGGAAATAGATTCTGCAGATTAAGTCCAAATAAGTTTCTAACAACAACAACTACCTCATGGAAAAAAGTGTAATCCAGAAATGTTACAATATATGGTCTAAAGAATCAGTTTTCAAGAAAACATCATGAGATATAAAAAATAACAGGAAGATGTGATTCATTCTCATGAGAAAAAAGTCTGTAGAAACTGAGTGAACCCAGATGTTATATTTAGCACACAAAGACTTCAAAACAGCTCTGAGAATATATTTTAAAAATTAAATAAAAGCATAATGACAATGATCCTCAAATAGGAATTTCTCAATAAAGAAAAAAACAATAAAAAGGAGTCAGTAGAAATTCTAGAATTTTAAAGCACAATAACTAAAATAAAAACTAATTAAATGAGTAAATTTGAGATGACAGAAGAAAGAATCAATGAACTTGAAGATAAGTCAACAGAAACTATCTAATGTGTAGAATAGAGAAGAAAATAGATTTTAAAAAATGAACAGAGCCTCGGAGAACTATAACACAACAATAAACACTCCAACATGTAGTGAGAGTCCCAGGGGAAGAAAGAAATGGGAGAAAAAATACTTGAAACAATGGCTGAAAATTCACATTTTTTTGGTAAAATATTTTCATATAATTTTATTTGTTTAGTCTTGATTGTGCTGGGTCTTGGTTGATTTGCATGGGCTTTCTCTAGTTGCAGTGAGTGTGGGCTATTCTTTGTTGGAGTGCACAGGCTCCTCATTGCAGTGGCTTCTCTTGTTGTGGAGCACTTTGGTAGTTGCGCCTCCAAGGTTTAGTTGCTCCAAGGCATGTGGAATCCTCCTGGACCAGGGATCAAACCCATGTCCCCTGAGTTGGCAGGTGAATTCTTATCTACTGAGCCACGAAGGAAGTCTGTGTTGTAAAGTATTAATCTACACATCCACAAAGCTCAACAAACCCTGAATAAAATAAACATAAAAATCACCCATACATCATAGTTAGACACAGACAGAAAGTCTTTAAAGCAGCAAGAGAAAAACTCATCCCGAACTGGGGAACAACAATGCAATTAACAGCCCAATTCTTACCTGAAACAGTGGAGGCCAGAAGCCAGTGGAATGAAATAGTCAAAGTAATAAAAGAAAGTAGTCAACTATGAATTGTATATTTCAAAAATTAAGATGAAATAAAGACATTCCCAGATAAGCAAAGACTGAGAGAATTTGTTATAACAAGAACTACCTTATAAGAAATTCTATATAAAATGATAGAAAATAGAAGGATATGGAACAATAAGGCAAATCCAAAGGAAGAAATGAAGAACACTGGAAATGGTGTCAATTCAGTTCAGTCACTTACTTGTGTCCGACTCTCTGTGACCCTATGGACTGCAACACACCAGGCTTCTCTGTCCATCATCAACTCCCAGAGCTTGCTGAAACTCCTGTCTATTGAGTTGGTGTTGCCATCCAACTGTCTCATCCTCTGTCACCCTTTTCTCCTCCTGACTTCAATCTTGCCCAGCATCAGGGTCTTTTCCAGTGAGTCAGCCCTTCACATGAAGTGGCCAAAGTATTGGAACTTCAGCTTCAGCATCAGTCCTTCCAATGAATATTCAGGACTGACTTCCCTTAGGATTGACTGGGTTGATCTCCTTGCAGTCCAAAGTACTCTCAAAAGTCTTCTCCAACAACAAAGTTCAAAAGCATCAATTCTTTGTTGCTCACCTTTTTTTTTGGTCCAACTCTCACGTCGATACATGACTACTAGAAAAACCATAACTTTGACTAAGACAGACCTTCATTAGCAAAGTAATGTCTCTGCTTTTTAATACGCTGTCTAGGTTTGTCACAACTTTTCTTCCAAGGAGCAAACATCTTTTATTTTCATGGCTGCAGTCATCATCTGCAGTGATTTTGGAGCTCAAAAAAATAAAGTCTGTCACTTTTTCATTTTTTTCCTCATCTATTTGCAATGAAGTGATGGGACTGGATGCCATGATCTTAGTTTTTTGAAGGTTGAGTTTTAAACCAACTTTTCCACTTTCCTCTTTCACTTTCATCAAGAGGCTCTTCATTTTTTTTTAATTTGTTATGTATATTTAATTGATAAGGATTTTTTCCCTTATAATTACAGTGCCATCAATATAACAAACTTAATGATATTCCTTGTATCATCTAACACCCAGTCAGTATTAACATTTCTCTGATTATCTCAAAAATACTTTAAAAAAAAACAAACAGTTGAGTTAATAGTTGAATCGAGTCAAACAAAGCCTCCATATTGCATTTGGTTGCTGTATCTATTAAGTTTCTTAACTGAATAGAGCTCCTCTTCCCTTGTTTTTTTTTTTAATTAATTAATTAATTTTAATTGCAGGCTAATTACTTCACAATATTGTAGTGGTTTTGCCATACATTGACATGAATCAGCCATGGGTGTACATCTGTTCCCCATCCTAAACCCCCCTCCCACCTCTCTCCCCATTCCATCCCTCAGGGTCATCCCAGTGCAGCAGCCCTGAGCACCCTGCCTCATGCATCAAACCTGGACTGGAGATCTATTTCACATGTGGTAGTATACATGTTTCAATGCTATTCTCTCAAATCATCCCACCCTTGCCTTCTCCCATAGAGTCCAAAAGTCTGTTCTATACATCTGTGTCTCTTTTTCTGTTTTGCATATAGGGTTATCATTACCATCTTTCTAAATTCCATATATATGCGTTAATATACTGTATTGGTGTTTTTCTTTCTGACTTACTTCACTCTGTATAATAGGCTCCAGTTTCATCCACATCATTAGTAATGATTCAAATGCATTCTTTTTAATAGCTGAGTAATATTGCATTGTGTATATGTACCACAGTTTTCCTAACCATTTGTCTGCTGATGGACATCTAGGTTGCTTCCATGTCTTGGCTATTGTAAACAGTGCGTGGATGAACATTGGGGTACATGTGTCTCTTTCAATTCTGGTTTCCTCAGTGTGTATGCCCAGCAGTGGGATTACTGGGTCATATGGCAGTTCCATTTCCAATTTTTTAAGGCATCTCCACACTGTTCTCCATAGCGGCTGTACTAGTTTGCATTCCCACCAACAGTGTAAGAGGGTTCCCTTTTCTCCACACCCTCTCCAGCATTCATTGTTTGTAGACTTTTGGATAGCAGCCATTCTGACTGGCGTGAGATGGTACCTCATTGTGGTTTTGATTTGCATTTCTCTGATAATGAGTGATGTTGAGCATCTTTTCATGTGTTTGTTAGCCATCTGTATGTCTTCTTTGGAGAAATGTCTGTTTAGTTCTTTGGCCCATTTTTTGACTGGGTCATTTATTTTTCTGGAATTGAGCTGCAGGAGCTGCTTGTATATTTTTGAGATTAATTCTTTGTCAGTTGCTTCATTTGCTATTATTTTCTCCCATTCTGAGGCTGTCTTTTCACCTTGCTTATAGTTTCCTTTGTTGTGCAAAAGCTTTTAAGTTTCATTAGGTTCCATTTGTTTACTTTTGCTTTCATTTCTATTACTCTGGGATGTGGGTCATAGAGGATCCTGCTATGATTTATGCCAGAGAGTGTTTTGCCTGTTTTCCTCTAGGAGTTTTATAGTTTCTGGCCTTACATTTAGATCTTTAATCCATTGTGAATTTATTTTTGTGTATGGTGTTAGAAAGTGTTCAAGTTTCATTCTTTTACAAGTGGTTGACCAGTTTTCCCAGCACCACTTGTTAAAGAGATTGTCTTTTCTCCATTGTATATTCTTGCCTCCTTTGTCAAAGATAAGGTGTCCATAGGTGTGTGGATTTATCTCTGGGCTTTCTATTTTGTTCCATTGATCTATATTTCTGTCTTTGTGCCAGTACCATACTGTCTTGATGACTGTAACTTTGTAGTATCGTTTGAAGTAAGGCAGGTTTAGTTCCTCTTCACCTTCTGCCATAAAGATGGTGTCATCTGCATATCTGAGGTTATTGATATTTCTCCTGGTAATCTTGATTCCAGCTTGTGTTTCATCTGGCCTGACATTTCGCATGATGTACTCTGCATATAAGTTAAATAACCAGGGTGACAATATACAGCCTTAACATACTCCTTTCCCAATTGGAACCAGTCTGTTGTTCCATATACGGTCCTAACTGTTGCTTCTTGACCTGCATACAGATTTCTCAGGAGGCAGATAAGGTGGTCTGGTATTCCCATATCTTTAAGAATTTTCCACAGTTTGTTGTGATCCACACAGTCAAAGGCTTTAGCATAGTCAATGAAGCAGAAGTATATGTTTTCCTGGAATTCTCTTGCTTTTTCTGTGATCCAGCATTTGTTGGCAATTTGGTCTCTGATTCTTCTGCCTTTTCTAAATCCAGCTTGAACATCTGGGAGCTCTTGGTTCATTTACTGTTGAAGTCTTGCTTGGAGAATTTTGAGCGTTACTTTGCTAGCATGTAAGATGAGTGTAATTGTGTGGTAGTTTGAACATTCTTTGGCATTTGCCTTTCTTTGGGATCAGAATGAAAACTGGCCTTTTCCAGTCCTGTGGCCACTGCTGAGTTTTCCAAATTTTCTGGCATATTGAGTGCAGCACTTTCACAACATCATCTTTTAGGATTTGAAATAGCTCAACTGGAATTCTATCACCTCCACTACCTTTGCTTCTAGTAATGCTTCCTAAGGCCCACTTGACTTTGCACTCCAAGATGTCTGGCTTTAGGTGAGTGATCACACCATCATGGTTACCTGGGTCATGAAGATCTTTTTTGTGTAGTTCTTCTATGTATTCTTGCCACCTCTTCTTAATATCTTCTGCTTCTGTTAGGTCTATACCATTTTTGTCCTTTATTGTGCCCATTTTTGCATGAAATGTTTCCTTGGTATCTCTATTTTTCTTGAAAAGATCTCTAGGTTTTCCCCATTCTATTGTTTTCCTCTATTTTTTTGCATTGATCACTGAGGAAGGCTGTCTTATCTCTCCTTGCTATTCTTTTTGTGGATAAATATAAAAGAAGGTATAAATATATATTCCCTTGATTTTAAAAATTTATTTGATGTGCTATATCTTACTAAAATTAAGGTAATATTAACATAAATTATATTGATAAATTAATATGTATATTTAAATCCCTGTAGCAAACACTAAGAAAATAAAAACAAAACAGAAAAAAACCAAAAACCACCCTCCAAATCAACAGAGGAATTAAAATGATATACCAAAAATGTTTGTTGAACCCAAAAGCTAGTAGTAAAGGAAGAACAAAGAAACAAAAAAGAGAAGAGCTATAATGAAAACAATGAGCAAAATGACAGATGTGAATCTACTGACATAAAAAATCACATTAAATGATTCATCAAATAGACTAAACAGCTCAATGAAAATGGTGATATTATCAGATTAGATAGGAAAGAAGGAGTCCACTATGTGGTGATTACAAGAGACATACTTCAAATTCAAAAATACAGCTAGATTGAAAGTTATAGAATAGAAAAGATATAGTATACAAACAGTAAAAAAAAAAAAATAAGAGCTTAGAATGGGCTATATTATTCATATCAAACAAAATAGATTCTTACAAAATAATTTTAGTAGCTATAAACAGGGACATTTCATAATAGTAAAAAGGGTCACAACATCACAAAGATGAAATTATTTGAAATGCATGTGAACCTAATAAGACTCTGAAATGTAATCAGCAAAAACTGAGAGAACTGAAAGGAGATACACACTATTCAATATTCATAGTTCCAAATTTCAAGACCTTTTATATTTATAGGACAAGTAGATGGAAAATTAATAAAAATATAGAAGATTTGAGCATTTTCCTGGCAATCCAGTGGTTAAGACCACAACTCCAATGCGGGGGGCACAGGTTCAATCCCTGGTCAGGGAATTAACATCCCATGTGCTGTGTGGCTTAGCCAGAGGCGGGGGCACGAAAGAACCAAGATATAGAAGATTTGAAAAACAGTTAATCAACATGATCTAACTGACATTTATAGAACAATTCACCCAACAGAAGCGAAATACATTCTTTCAAGGGCATGTGGGACATTCTCCAGGAAAGGCCACATGATAGGCCTTAAAACAAGTTTCCATGCTTGTAAAAGGATTGATGTGACTTGAAGTATCTTTTCCAACTGCAATAAAATTAAATTATAAAGCAACAACGGAAATCTGAGAACTCCCCAAATATCTGCAAATTAAACAACACATTTCTAAATAACCCAGATCAAAGAAGAAATCACAAGGGGAATTAGAAACTATTTGGGACAGAATGAAGACAGCATATATAAAACTTTATGGGATACAGCTAAAGAAGAACTTAAAAGGAAAGTTGCAGTTTTAACATGAAGATTAAATGTATTCACTGTCCAGAAAGGCCACTGTTATGAATTAGAAAAATCTTCTTGTATGAACAGATTCTAGACTTTGTTGGGATCTTTTTGTCAAAGGTTTTTAAGACTTCAAATATACATCATTGCATTTTGTATATTCACATGTATAATATATATTATAAAATGCCCTGTTAAGAAAAGATCTTCTACTTAATCACCACAGAAAAATTCTTTCTAGGATCCAAGAAAGCCTTTGGTCCCCATTAACAAGGAAACAATATTAGGACTGTACTGGGATTTTCCATTTGGGGCTGGTGAGGCTGCACCTCTGAATAGTACTTCTCTCTGGTTGCCTGGGCCCCTGGTTTTCCTCTGGAATTTATTTGTAAAATACCTCCTTTTCTAAGGGTGCCTGTTCCTGAAACAGACACCCCAGGAGGGTAGTGGGACAGGGTATCATATCCCCAGTTGCTATCTCAGTTCCCTTAATTGCTCTGTATTGTTCTTTCTTCGAGTTCAGCTTGTAGTCCTGGATATGTCCAGGGCTTGACTGGTTTGCATTTATGCGGCTTATCTGCACCAGAGTCTGTTCACATCCCCACTTCCTCATTTTTAAGCTTCATTCTTTGCACTCCCAGATCATCTTTCTTTGACACAGTTGACCTTCAAAGGTTGACCTCCAAAGGTATCTCAGGGGACTCTAGGGCTGAGCCAAAATGCAATGGGAGATGTGTGGTTGTTGGACATCCGAGATCATGGGGGGAGGAGAGGAGAGGATGCTGTCTTCTCAGGTGCTCACTTATCAAGCCCAGTTTATGAGCCCAGGCAGTGGACCAGCTCCCTCTGCCTAAGTGTGAGGGACTGACTGCAAACCTAACATCTTGCTGGTCCCCACTTAAATGTCATTGGTTCTGTCCAGGTCATTCAGGGGAGAAGAAAGGTCATTTCTTGCAGAGCAAGCACCAAGTATGTGGGCTTCAGGATACAGAGTTGAATTGTGAAGACTATTAATCAAAGTGAAAGTGAAAGTCACTCAGTCATGTCCAACTATTTGTGGCTCCATGGACTAGTCCATGGAATTCTCCAGGCAAGAATACTGGAGTGGGTAGTCATTCCTTTCTCCAAGGGATCATCCCAATCCAAGGATCAAACCCAGGTCTCCTGCATTGCAGGCAGATTCTTTACCAGCTGAGCCACAAGAAAAGCCCAAGAATACTGGAGTGGGTAGCCTATCTTTTCTCCAGTAGATCTTCTAGACCCAGGAATCAAACTGGGGTCTCCTGCATTGCAGGTGGATTCCTTACCAACTGAGCTATCAGGGAAGCCATTAATCAAAGAGGGTTGAAAAACCAGTGTTGCTGATGTGAATGAGGCTGGATCATTGTGGGGGATGGCAGGGGTGAAGGAAGAACGTGGCCAAAGGATGTCAGAGGCAGGGCCAGTGAGATCTGAGTCCTGGGCTCAGAACCAACTCTATGAATCGCAATCGTGGGTGAGGGTGACTCTGTCACATGGTGCCTGGTATGTGAAGCAAGGATGGATCATGGGCTGAAGGGACAGAATGAACGTTTCTCTCCCTCATTCCCCACTTGAGTCCATACTCTCCAGGTGTTGGGAGAAAAGCAGATACCTGTGGTCCAAGGGATGGGCTGGGGATTGATGCATGACCTTGCCCTTTCTTGGCAAGCTTTCCCTCTCCCCTCTGTTTGTCAGCAGACAGACTGAGCCTGAGGCACTGGAGGAAGTTGGAAGATGGAAAATGAGTGGTCAGTGTACCCCTGTCCACAGTTTATAACTACTTAATCATTTAAACACCTTTGTCTCATTCTCTATGTTCAATCCCATCTTTTAGGAAACTTTCAGGCTTTGGAACAGCTTTCTCATCAGAATAAGTAGGGGCAGACTATTGATTTCATTCAAGAATGTATTCAGCACCTACTGTGTATATGCCATGCAAAGTGTAAGCCTTCTTGGGATACAGAAGCCACAGCAGGAGACTTAGGGCTCCTGTCTGCTATTAGATGGGACCCAGTCTGGATCTTGTGTCCCTCATGGGAACTCGGTGACCAGTGCATGCTCAGCAGACCTTCACTGAACTGGGGTGTCAGCTGAAGACCCTGACACTTTCTGTGGGTGCAGTGGATGGGTCAGTTTTCAGAGGATCCTGAAAATAATTGTGCTTAGCTGTGAATGGAAAGTGAAAGTAGGGGAACAGGGAAGAGAGGAGTGGAAGGGGCAAGAAAGAAGAAACGTTTTCAAACAACAAGGGTAAGACAGAGAGGCCTTCTGGAGACAAAAGGAAGAGCTGGTTAAAGGGACAATGAGAACAATGAGGCGTGACCTCAATTCCCAAGCTCGGGTCGTGAAGGGAGCAGCGTTCCCGTGGGGCAGATTGGCACCACTGTGCTGAGCGCTCACAGCTTAAATGTACAGAAAACACCCACCAAATGCCAAGTGTCTTTGTGTGTGTTGGTGCTGTCAGCGGGCTCTGCAGTATCTCAGGAAGAACCGCTGAGGGGATGAAACCCAAGTACAGCTTTCTCCTTGCAAAAAGATCATCAAAAATATCCCAAGCCTGTAATGCTTTGCACTCAGCCATCCGGAGCCACCTGAGCATAGTGTTGGATTGCGAGGAGTGTAACAGTACAGTGCTTGGGTTCTGGTTGGTCTTATCAAGCTGCACTCCCAAACCCTTTCTTGGGTGGAGAGCCATGACTTGTTAGAGACATGGGGGCAGGCATGAAGGCTAGAGTTGGGCAGAAGCAAATGAGAGAGAAAGAGGGAACCCCACTGCCCCTACCCACCCCTCTGCACCCTCAGGTACAGCTTGCTTGTCCTCCTGGAGCCCAAGTTGATGGAGAATTTGGATGAGAACAGAGTGAGGGTGAAGATGCTCCTTCTAACGGATGATGCAGGATATCCCAGGCAGGGGCAGCTTGTTCAGGCTTCTGTGGCCTGAAAACCTAAGGGACTAACAAAGCACAGATGATGAGGTTGGAGGGGCAGAGATGGAACGTGTGAGAAGCCCGGTTCCGAGTCTTGAGTCTCCAAGTTTGTTCATGGTGTGAGTGGGCAGCCTGCAGGCACTGCAGTGTGTCTCCCGCACCCAGAGGTCCCCAGGAGGGGCCGGGATCTGGGCAAGCTCTGCAGCTTTTCCCGTTTATCCCCACACCAAGGCGGCTGATGCTCGTCCCTGCCCCGGGACCACCTGGCTTTGCGGAAACCAGCTTTCTAGCTTTACTCCTCTCCAGATCCTCCTTCTCCAGGGCAACCACACACACGATGCCATTTTGCAATTTATTTTCATTTTGCAGAGAAGAGCCTTCCCTCATCTTCCTGCCTTGGCATCGGCGGCCTGGCTGTGTTAGTCTTGGACAGCCCTGGGCCGCCTCGGCCTCGGAGCTGGCATGGCCTTGTTATGCCAGCTGGAGAGGGACAGCACACCTGTGGGGGCGAGGGGCGGGCCTGGGGGGAGGCCGGGCAGGGGTCTAATGACTCGAGGTGGCACAGGCTTGCCAGGATGACCTCATCCCTTTATCTTCCCAGGCAGGCTCTCCGGGCTCCAAGGAGGAGCTGGGGTGTTTATGCAGCTGCCCAGCCCCTGGGGGCAGCACTCCATCCCACCTGGGGTCACCCTTTCTGGCCTCCAGGTGGAGTCTGTGCGCCAGAGCTGGGCCCTCTCAGGTCTCCACCTTACAGAGTATTCACACTGCTGTGTTTTCTTCTCATTTCACGTTTGGACAAGGTACTATTTTAAACAAGAAAACTGAAAAACAGATGGGCTGCGGTTTCCAGACTTCACGTCTCCAACATCATGACAGAAACCAGGAGTCAACCCAGTGGAGGCTCTAGGACCGGATTCTACATTTCTGATGCGGGCCAAGTCCTTGCTGAGGAGGCAGTGTTGGAGCTTCCGGCTGGTGGTGGGGGGACCGGGCGCCCCCCCCAACCCCGCCCTCCCAGCATCACTGTCCCCCCGGGAGGACTCGGGACGCGGTGACTAAGCCTCGCATGCTGTCGCCTGCACAGAAGCCGCTGAGCAACCGTCTGGAGTAGGCGCTTGGAATTGTTTTTCTAGAGGTGGTGGCAGGAGGCCCTAGTGACCAGTGGTCTCTGCCCTCGTCCCCCCCTGGAGCCCGGGTTCTTCTTCAGAATGGGGTTCGGCAGTGTGGGACTCCGGACCATGTTTTATTCTGTGCAAAGAGGCCCTTTGACAGGTCAGGTCTGAGTCCCAAACCCCTCATCCCCTCAGAGAAGGATGAATTGATCCCAGCGGACTGCTCAGCTAAACGTGACCTAATGTAACAAGTGGCCTGGGACTGCAGATGGACCCGGAGACTAAGCTCTGCCTCCTCATAACTCAGACAAGGGATCTGAGTAGAAAGGAAGTCTTGTGAACACAAGAAAAAGTACTTGGAGAAAACATATGAACTTTAGCTGTGGACAGGCTTGTAACAAGGAAAACTTCTCATAGCTGGTTTGGCGGGGGTCACCAGAAAGCCCCTTCTCCTGGCAGAGGCATGGAGTCTGAAGGAGAGCATGTTCTGGGAGGGGGGGCCCTCACACAGTGCTCCCCATAATGTGCTTCATGGAGCACTTGTCCTTGGAAGTCATTTTCACTAGGAAAGTGTTCACTGGTCTAATAAGATTGAAAGATGCTGCATTCTCTGCTTGGAGAGTCATGATATACATTAATAATGACTCAAAAACCCATACTTGAGAAAACGCTGAACTCAGTTTAACCCTGTGTTTCTCAAATTGGCTTGATGGTAGAACACTAACATTGCAAAATGTCTATGGAACACATTTTGCGGAAATTTGCTTTACTGGAAGATGTTACATGATGCCTGTGGTTGACAGCATCTTCCCTTCAAGCTGGGAAGCAAATATTCCTCAAGGATCACAGCCTCTGTCCATTTGAATGGAGGGGTGTCCGTGCTGGCTCAGGGCCAAGTTGTGTAGCCCTCGCCTGCAGCTGGAAGTTCAATGTGACATCCTTAAGAAGGATGGGGCAGGGGGTAGGGGGCTTTGCCTTTAAAGATTAGCTTCCTCAGGCTTCCCTGTGGCTCAGTGGTAAAGAATCTGCCTGCCAGTACAGGAGACACAGGTTTGATCTTTGGTCTTGGAGGATCCCACATGCTTCAGAGCAACTAAGCCCATGCACCACAACTACTCAGCCTGTGTTCCAGAGCCCAGGAGCCATAACTCCTGAGCTTATGCACCCTAGAGCCCGTGCGTCACAACAAGAGAAGCCACCGCAATGAAAAACCCAAGTACCGCAATGAAGAGCAGCCCCCGCTCACCACAACTAGAGAAAAGCCCACACAACGGTGAAGATCCAGCACAGCCAAAAATACATAAATAAATAAATACTTCAAAAAATTTCACTTCTCACATTGATGGTAAAAACTTCAGGGCTATAAAAATAGGTAATTGTGCTCTGAGACTGAAAGGTTCATCCTGTTTTCCATCAGGATCCATTGCTCTGGAATGGATGTCTGGATGGAGATGTGGTCTTAAACATCTAAGAGTCAGAGAGTTTGTCTTCTATCCCTTTCTTTGTAACTCAGACTTGCGCCCGTACCTGGCACCCCATTCTAGACTTCCTGGATGGAATCCACAGAATTCAGCTTTATTTCTGGTCTGGGGACAGAGTAAGTGTGCTGTCCTTAGTGTGGGGCGTTCCTGACTTAGTTTCACGTCTTGGATTTTCAGTGGACAAGAATTTATGACCCAAGGTTTGGAAACACTTAGTCAGAGCCCCAATCCTTCCACAGAGTTCATCCAGGCACTTCAGCTCTGGACTTGCTTACAAAGACCTCCTATTCATTTCTTCACACATTTCCTGGGGGACCTTGTTCCTGCAGCTCTGTATTCCTGCCTCACCTGCTAGTCTTCTGATAATTTATCACGTAACCACTGTGGTTTTCCTCCTGGCAGCATTTTGCTGTGTTATGTTCACCTGTAGCCCCATCTGGACCACGAACTCAGCTTCAAAGCCCTGACAAAACATTCTATCCCATTATAGTTACCCTTTATTTCATCTAAGAAGTCCTTAAGACCTGTTACAAGGCATGAAACACAAGCTAGTCCATCTTTTCCCTCCCCCAACCCACCAATCGATTTCATGTCTGCTACAGATTTACCTTCAAAGGGGAACCGGTGAAAAGGGGATGCACAGGACTGTGCTGAGTTCTGGGGCTGCTTCCATTTCCCAGTCTTGATAAATTTACCGGCTAAGAAAACATTCCCCCTGGAGCCACCTCTGCTGACCCGTCTGACACTGCTAGGGCTTGACAGCCATTCAGTGACTCCTGAGGTCAAAGGAGTTCTGGCTTCAAAGGGAAAATGCTGGACACGGGTGCCTCTGTTGGCGGGTGTCTCCTTTCTCCTAACGTTTGATTGATTCTCATACACAGAAGGAGACAGAAAGAGCCCACTAGTCACCCCCAGCACACACTTATAATTACAGTGTGATCGCTTGCTGTCTGGGTGGTGCGTCTGTGCTTGACCTGACTTGAGGCATCTTCCTTCCAGCACTGACCTTGAAGCCAGATCCTGCAGAAGGGCACTGTGTTATGTGTGTTAAAGTGACTTAACAGAAGCCTTTTTTTTTAAAAAAAATTATTTATTTTTTAGTTGAAGGATAATTGCTTTACAGAATTTTGTTGTTTTCTGTCAAACATCAACAAGAATCAGCCATAGGTGTGCATATGTCCCCTCCCTCTTGACCCATCCTCCCATCTCCCTTCCTATCCCACCCCTTTAGGTTGATAACGGAGCCCCTATTTGAGTTCCCTGAGACATACAGCAAATTACTGGCTCTCTATTTTACATATGGTAATGTAAGTTTCCATGTTACTCTCCCCATGCATCTCACCCTCTCCTCTCCTCTCCCTGTGTCCATAAGTCTAAGAGAAGCCTTTGACTAAATCCGCATTTACTTACCTGATGTTTAAAAGGGAAACAGTAACTCTGCTTTTTGCCTATGCTGTGCTTAGTTGCTCAGTCATGTCTGATTCTTTGTGACCCCCATGGACTGCAGCCTGCCAAGCTCCTCTGTCCATGGGATTCTCCAGCCAAAAATACTGGAGTGGGTTGTCATGCCATCCTCCAGGGAATCTTCCCAACCCAGGGATCAAACCCAGGTCTCACACATGGCAGACAGATTCTTAACTGTCTGAGCCACTAGGGAAGCCCAAGAATACTGGAGTGGGTAGCCTATCTCCCGGAGATATTCCTGACCTAGGAATTGAATCAGGGTCTCCTGCATTGCAGGCAGATTCTTTAACAGCTGAGCTACTAGGAAGCTCTTGTCTACGTCAAGTCAATAATCAAATGGATTATTTCCGTGATTGACAGCTTATGCACATAGCTGCAGAGCCAGTTTGAATGTACAGGGATGTGTCTGGGTGTGAGAAGCATCCCAGCTTTCATCTACTGGATGGATAGAACTGTTACAAAGTGGTGTTCATACAGCGGGCAGCAATGGCTCTGCTCATTACTTCCCAGGCTCTGAGCTGGGATGGACTTAGGTAGTCCTTAAAAGCCATTGGCTGTCTTGTTACACAGACCTCTTCTCTTCCCTGGACCCAGCCTTTGTTTGCCTTGCAAATCACGTGTGCTGACTATCTAGATGACACCCAGGGAAATAAGCACAGAAACCCACCCAGAAACAACACAGTAAATTGTGGAGCAAGGGGAATTGAGTTGCATCGCAGAGCCAGGGGCCAACCGGGGTGATTTCTCAGTTTCTGAGAGCCCAGGATGGATGCGTGGCTAGAAAATTCCTAAGTTAGAAACAAACAAGGACTGTCACCACAAAGTTCACACCTTCCCATTAAAATCTTCTGTTCTCCTGCCTGCTACCCCCAGCTTTGACATTGCCTTGGGCAAGGAGAGTGTGAGCCATATTTTAAAATATTTGTGCAATCCACCACCTGGCTTTCATAACAATATCTGGCCCCGGACTTTGTGTAAGACTTCAGGCAACTTTTTGAACCTGGGAGGTATTTATTCTGAAGGCAATTAAAAGAGGTGTTAGCTGGAGCCACCTGGAAATGAGTTCTGACTCACTGATGAGTGGCTGTTGAGATATTTTGCAATGTTGCTTCATCGGATCTGAGAGCCCACTGTGGGGCCTGGTGCTGAAGAAGCTCTGGCTACATACATATCTGGTGATTATACAGTATTATAATAACAGTGACCCTTTAAAGATTTTAATACTTATTATGTGCCAGCCATATAGTTGGATGTCATTCTATAAAAAATGAAGCTCATGCGGAAGATCATCTTACTGTCGTCCTCACTGAACTGTGAGGAGAATGAGACTTGGAGAACTGGAGGAGCCTTTCCAAGGTTGTGCTGCTACAAAGTTGCCACTGGACACCTAGCCAAGTCTGACCCAAAACCCAGACACTTCGAAGCTCCGCTCCACTGCCTGCTGGAGCAGAAGGCAGGGTGGGGAAGGGCACCCTCTGAGCTTCCATGCTCTGAGCTGGGGTGGAAAAAACCACAGCGGCAGGCACCTCAGCGTTGGATTTGGACTGCAGCTCTAGGCGCTAACAGGAAGCCTGGGTAAAGGACTGTGGTTGACAATGACAGTGATTCTGACAGGTCCTGTACAGCTCTCTTGAGAGAAATGCCTACCTCATAGGGTCTTATAATTGAACGAGAAGATGTTGACAAAGTGCCTGACAAATACTAAGTGCCCATGAAATAATCCTAAAGGAAATCAACCCTGAATATTTACTTGAAGGACTGATGCTGAAGCTGAAGCTCTAATACCTTGGCCACCTGATGTGAAGAGCCAACTCACTGGAAAAAACCCTGATTCTGGGAAAGACTGAAGGCAGGAGGAGAAGGGGATGACAAGGATGGGATGGTTGGATGGCATCACCGACTCAAAGGACATGAGTTTGAGCAAGCTCTGGGAGATAGTGAAGGATAGGGAAGCCTGGCGTGCTGCAGTCCATGGGGTCACAAACAGTTGGACATGACTGAGTGACTGAACAACAATAAAATAATGGTTATTATGTAGACTTTTTTCCATTCATGAAAGTAGGTGATGGAAATTTTCAAGCCATTTCACAATGACCATGTCAGCTACTTTTCTTCCCTTTTATTCTTCCTCACATCATTTCTGTTCAGGTGGAAATTTTTCTTTCTCATTATTTAGGGCTCAGTTTACTGAGTTCTTTTATCCCCAGAAGAGTCACATTCTTTTTACCAAACACAGTAACTTATACAAGGGTAGTTCCCTTCTAATTATTTGTGGGGGTGAAAAAGATGAGTAATAATGATTGTGGTTATAGTAATGATTCCCACTTATTTAGTGTTCAGTGTTAATGTGCTAAGCCCTTTTGCATGTGTTTTCAATTAACTCCAAAATAATCCTATGAGATAAGTGTTATTGTACACATTCTACACATTAGCAAGGTCATCCACTTTCTCCAGGCATCAGCATATGGTTTTGCCTGGTCGTGGGTTGCTGGTAGGCACCCAGATCTGTGGGTGTCCTGGCAATGTCCCCATCTTTTCTGTAAAGAACGCTCCATTTGCTGGCAGCCACACCCAAGCACACTGTCTTCTAACCCAGAGGGCTTCCCAATTTATTCTGATCATATGTGGTGTAGCCTTATATATGGGGGTCCTAAGACCCACCCCTTCATTCTGCATAAGCAGTTGCTGGCATGTCCCCCCCACCTTTTGTCCACTGGGATTGCTCATCCACGACCTCACACTCACAATGTTGCTGCTATTCAGTCGCTTAGTTGTGTCTGACTCTTTGCCATCCTATGGGACTCTAGCCCGCCAGGCTCCTCTGTCCATGAGATTCCCCAGGCAAGAATACTGGCATAGGTTGCCATTTCCTTCTCCAAGGGATCTTCCCAACCCAGAGATTGAAACCTGTGTCTCCTGCAATGGCTGGCAAGCTCCCTGCGCCACCCGGGAAGCCCTTCTGAATGTTACATTTGGCATAAAACACCGTAGGGAAAAGCTCTCCTGAGGTCCACACTGATGTGTCACCTGGTAACTCGGGTCTGAATGAGCATCTCGAGACAAAGTGCACCCAGAGGATCAAGGAGCCCTCCCCTGAAACAGAATCACCTAGATGTGCATAGAAACCACGAGAGCTCATTGTCACAGCCTTCCTGCCTTCCCACCGCCATCAGAAAGCACTGAGGGAGGGCTCTGTTTCCGGGAACCCTATACTCACCATCAGTCAGAGAAAGTCTCGCTCTTCTGTGTGTTTACAATGAGAGGGAGACACACTGAGGCTGATGGACGCCAAGAGGAAATAGACACAACTATATAACAAACAGTGGACAAACACAAATAGTTAAGGACAAACATTGGCTTTGTACGAAAGCCAAGAGTGCAGAGGAGCCATTGCATTTACAGAAGGGAGCCTTGTTCCCACAGATGGGGCCATCGCCATGTCCTGTCCTCACTGGACTCAGCAGAGATCACAGGTTCCCAGGGAGCTGGGTATGACCTGCAGTGACCACTGTGCAAAGGGTAGGGATCTGAGGGGCTTCTGGACCTTTGTGGAGAAATCAGGAGGGGCTGGAGTTGTTGCTTGCAAAGCGCCTTCTGTCCCTGCTGTGCTCCATGTGTTTAGTTGTTAAGTCGTGTCTGACTCTTTGCAGCCCCGTGGACTGTAGCCCACCAGGCTCTTCTCTCCCTGGGATTTCCTGACCCAGGGATCAAAGCCATGTCTCCTGCATTGGCAGGTGGATTATTTACCAACTGTGCTACCTGTGCCTAGGTACTCCAAATCAGCTTCCTATATGTTGTCTGTCCTTTGCAGTGGAGACAGAGTTAATTGCCTTTACTTTTCCCACTGCTTTGCTTCAGTGGGGAGGGATGGCCAGGAATAACTGATTCACACATCCCCAGAAGAGAGGGAGCTGCAGAGAAAAACTTGCCTCAATCCAACATTCTGATGTCCACCAACCAAAACACACAGACATTTGGAAATATCTATTAAAGAATGACCAGTGAACATTCTCCAGGTTTAATTCTCATGCAACAAGTGCCTTTGGTGAAGAGTCCATTGTGCTACATTTAGTGTCAGGGAGAGGTGGCCAGAAATGTGTGAAAGTGTGTGTGTGTGTGTGTGTGTGCACACGCATGCATGCATGTGTGTATATAGGGTGCCTGGGTGGGAATGTATGTGTAATGTGTGTGTGGGAAGGTGTGTGTGTATATATGAGTTTTATGGGAGTGTATGTGAATATGCCAGTTGGTAAAAGTGAGTGTAGGTGTTGTGTGAGAGCCTGAGTGTGTGTGTGTGTGTGTGTGTGTGTGTGCACACCCAGAAACACATGTCCATGAGCCTGAGGGCTCTTGGAAAACAGGACCCTGGATTCCAGCTGGTGATACGGGCAGTATTTCCTGAAATTGCTTCTGACTCATAAGCACTCTAAGACAGCTAAAATAATACAAAACAAGTCAACTACACAGAGACGTGGGTTCGCTTTCTCTTCGTTCATTTACATAAGGGAATTTGTTATTGAAAAAAGAATTTATCCGAAGGTTTCCTGAGAGCAGTCCTGTGCAGACTCGAGGTGGCCTTTGCCTGCCTGCACTGTGGGCCTGGGTGTGTGTGGCAGCTGCAGTCATAACCAATTTTGCTCAGAGCTCAAGGTCACAGAGCCATCTGCCTGACCTCATTGCAGTCTGCATGCATGCCACAGCATGAACGTCTAATGGGAATCATAGCAAACTGGAATCAGGACTCTGTGTGACCAAGGGAAGGTCAGTGAAGCCCAGCCGATTCCCTGGCCAGCCTGGGATCCACATCATCTGCCTCTCCTGCCTCAGAAATGCAAGAAGAAAAATGAGAAGGACGTGGGAAAAGACCCATTTTGATACTGAACAGTAAAGTCATGGGAGTCTGAAAGTTGGCCCCTGTGATCTCTGATGACAAGCCTGACTTTCCTTAGGTTTCCTAAACCTAAAGCTCTTTTTACCATGCGTGCTAAGTCACTTTAGTTGTGTCTGACTCTTTGCAACCCTATGGACTATAGCCCTCCAGGCTCCTCTGTCCATGGGATTCTCTAAGCAAGAATACTGGAGTGGATTGCTGTCCCTCCTCCAGGGGATCTTCCCAACCCTGTGATCAAACGCATGTCTCTTATGACTCCTGCACTGGCAGGTGGGTTCTTTACCACTAGCACCACCATAGCTACCTGCAAAGGGAGGGAGAAAAGGAATATTCTCTCTTGCATTGACTATCCCAGTTCATCAATTTAGAATAAGTCTTTATGGTCCATGATTTCTTAATAAGATTTGATTTGAAAAATGCCTGAACCTCTCTCTTTGCAGAGCTGCTCTCATCTGGGCCTCTGTCCCTGACATCGGAGGCCACATCCACCCACCTCCTTTCCAGGGGGCTGGGGAGGGGGAAGCCACAGCGCCTCCCACTGGGGCAGGAACACAGCCTCTCACAGCCCAGACCCGGCTGGAGCCACACCCTGACTCCATCCTTGTAGCACCCACCATTCTCTCCTTGGAAAAGGGAGTGGGGCTAGATCCCAGGCAGCTGGACAGATAGGAATCCACCGTGGATGCCAGCTCAGATTTTCTCTCTTCAAAGGGCACACACTGTGGGCACACATCATCTCTTTAGAAGTTCAGATCAAAGAAATAAGAGTCAAAGATAAAAGTCGTTCTCTCGTGCCTTTGATGAGAGTCAGCAGGTCCCACTGTCACGGAGCGTTTTCTTTGCATCTCAGCCATGGCCCTCCCTGCCTCTGGAACCCCTCCTTGTACTGAGTTCACAGGGCCCCTCTCTGGGTGAGGTGGTGGCTGAGAGCAGGGGCAGCAAACAAGACACACAGGTCCTGCCCTCGCAGGACTCCAGACTAACAGGAAAGGAAGACATGAGCCACAAACTTGGGTAAAGCATAACGTGTTACAAATGGGGCATGCAGGTGGCTGGGAGGACAGCGCTCAGAGATTTACCCTTCCCTAGGCGTCAGGGTTGCCATCCTCGGGGAAATGACTGTCAGTGAAATCTGGGAGGCCTGCAGCATAAGCTCCATGAGGACTATTCCCAGAGGATGCCTGACCTAGGGAATGCTCCCTAAATATCTGTTGAAGAGATAACAGAGGAGTTAACAAAAGGGGGTAGTTCTATGGAGGAGATTCCAAGCCAAGGGAATTTGTCATCTGATGGCCACGTGCTCAGCCCAGCAAAAGAGGTCCTCACAGCTCTGCTGAAGAGAGCAGAGGGGGACCCAAGGAGCCGAAGCTGGACCGGGAGGCAGAGGCCAGCTGGTGGTGGCCTTCCACCTTTGTTAAGGATTTCGGGCTTATTCTGGGGTCACAAGGAGCCAATACAAGTGTTGAGGTGCCACGATGCTTGGCCAGGTGCCGCCCATGTTGAAGTGGTCCTTCTCTAACTCTTGTGGGCCATAGAAACACATGGGCATCTTGTTAAAATGCAGAGTATGCAATAGCCTGAGTCTGGGATTTTGTGCCAGATCCAAGGGCCAGTGCTGCCAGTTCCAGGCATTTCATTCTGAGAAGCAAAGGCACAAGACATTGCAGACATCGTTGGCTTCCAGACCATATAATAATGGCCGGTGCCCCTTCATGACGGAGGATGTGTGAAGCTCTGTGGTTTATTTTGGTACAAAGGATAATGACTTCTCAGAGAGGCATGGATCTTAACTCTGAGGCATTAATCTCAATAGCTCCTGTTTCTAGGAGAAAAGGGAGCCTGTCACTGGGGACATTATCTGTGGATGGTGACCAAGTCTAATAGCAGCAGCAGTGGGTCCAAACCCCAGGTTTCCCTGAGGATCAGCTAAAAATGCTTTCTCTTTTACTGAACTCTTTCTTTTCCACGTGGCCTTTCGCCTACTATGTCCCACCAGGATATGGGTGGAGGCCAGCTGTGCCTAGAACAGGCCATCAGCTTATCCGGAGATGATTCTGGCCACTGCCCAGCCCTGAGGGATTAACTGCAGTGCTCTGTGGCCTGGGAGCGAGGCCGGCCCACAGAGTTTCCCAAGCCTGGATTAGCCACAGCCTGAGAAGAGCGCAACACTCTTATGGTCCTTCTCTTTTCTGGATATTTAATGAGGTCAGCAGCCTGCCCATCAGGTAATGCCCTGGAGCCCGGAGTGAATGGCCAATGGTCCAGCCACCAGGGTGCTCAGTAGCTCAGTCGTGTCTGACTCTTGGCGACCCCATGGACTGTAGCCCGCCAGGCTCCTCTGTCCATGGGATTTTCCAGGCAGGAACAGTGGAATGTATTACCATCTCCTTCAACCACCAGGGTGGGTCCTGGGAAGACCTATGATGGTGGTGGTGGTAGTGGTGGGGTATTATAGAATATTCCTCCAGCTGAAAATATCCCGTACTTGCTTGTTCTTGTAGACTCCAGTTCCACCACCAGTGATTCATTCTTTGGGTTAAGCGCTGCATCACTGTCCATCCCTTTTTTAAAAACTTAGAGTGGTTGCCAGGGACTTGCGGGGAGGCAAATAGGTAGCAATTTAATGGATATGGAGTTTCCTATTGCAAAATGAAAAGGTTGTGAAGTTTTTCACTCCCACCTCCAGTACCACAATCATAGATCTTCATTTTTTCATGATTGCACAATAATGCGAATATACTTGACACGACTGAACTGTATACTTAAAATGGTTAAGATGGTAAATTTAAGCTTTGTATTGCTTTTCCACTATTTAAAATGAGGCTCCTTTGGGATGGACGTGTACACTCTGCTGTATCTTAAATGGGTAATTTACTGTATAGCACAGGGAACTCTGTTCAATGTTATGTGGCAGCCTGGATGGGAGGGGAGTTTGGGGGAGAATGGAGACATGTATACATATGGCTGAGTCACTGCGCTGCTCACCTGAAACTATCACAATTTTGTTAATCAACTGTGTTAGTCGCTCAGTCGTATCTGACTCTTTACCACCCTATGGACAGTAGCCTGCCAGGCTCCTCTGTCCATGGGATTCTCCAGGCAAGAATACTGGAGTGGGGAGCCGTTCCCTTCTCCAGGGGATCTTTCCAACCCAGGGATCAAACGCAGGTCTTCCACATTTCTGGCAGATTCTTTATCATCTGAGCCACTGGGGAAGCCTCCAATGTAAAATAAAAAGTTTTTTAAAAAAAGAAAAAAACAAAAACAAAAACTTAGGTTAAACGAAAGCTTAGGGTTAAACCCTCACCTCCTGCATTGGAAGCACAGAGTCTTAACCACTAGGCCACCAGAGAAGTCCCTGAAAGTCACTAACATTTTAGTTAGAATTAGATCATCAGCTCTTCCCGAGACCAGGGACAGTGTCTTGGCTAGAGAAAGCTCCAGCAATGGGGATGAGGAGCAGAAAATAGCAGAGAAAGGAGAATCAGGAGATGTCAGATGCAACTGGTAGCTTCACTATGTCATCCAGGGCCAGTGCTGATTCTGACCTCTGACCTCCAGATGCTTCCTGTTTTATGGTTCCTAATTGAAACAGCTGGTGATGTAAGGAACTGGACTGAACCCAGGCTTTCAGATTTTGGGTGGAGTTTACAGTAAAGTTATGAGTAATACCTTGACACTTTGCATGTGCCTCTCTGTCCCACAGACAAAATGAATCCCCGGAAAACCATGTGTGCCCTCTGCAGAGTGGGACAGAGGTGAGCCCAAGGTCAAGGAAGAAGGCACAGGATATCCAGACAGAAATGAAAATGCAAGCTTGGGGTTCCAAGATTCATCCCACAGTCCCTTGGAATTACGCCATGCCACCTGCAGAGCACTGCTACACGTCTTATCTTTATCTTAGCAGTTATGCTAACAAGAGAGAAGGCAAATATTCTCTCCATGGCATAAAGGCCCCCGAGGGACATGTGAGCCCCAGAATGCATGTTTCTGAGAGCCACTCTGGACGTCCTCATTCAGTGGCTTTAGGGTGTGGCCTTGGAAGTGGAATTTAAGTTTTTTTTTTTTTTGGATGTGGACCATTTTAAAAGTCTTTATTGAATTTGTTACAACACTGTTTCTATTTTATGTTTTGGTTTTTTGGCCCTGAGACATGGGACTTTAGCTTCCTGACCAAGGATGAAACCCTCACCTCCTGCATTGGATGCACAGAGTCTTAACCACTGGACCATCAGAGAAATCCCTGAAAATCAGGTTTTAACAGTGTAGAGGATTGGGTGTGCCCGAGTTTGAGAAATGCAGCGTGCAGGTGTGCTCAGTCACTTCAATCTTGTCTGACTCTGCGACCCCAAGCAGTGTATTCCACCAGGCTCCTCTGTCCATGGGATTTCCAAGGCAAGAATACTGGAGTGGGTTGCCACTTCCTCACCCAGGGGAATCTTCCCAACCCAGGGATTGAAACCTAGTCTCCAGTAGTTCCTGCATTGGCAGGCAGATTCTTTACCACTGCACTACGTGGGAAACTCAATATGTATATACATTTATATATATATATAGTTTTCCAGATTCTTTTCCCTTATAAGTTATTGCAAAATATGAGTACAGTTCCCTATGCTATACAGTATATCCTTGTTTTTTTCTATATCTTATATCTAGTAGTAGTTCCTTGTTGTTTCTTTATTTTATATACAGCAGTATGTATGTTAATCCCAACCTCCCAAGTTATCCTTCCTCTCCCTTTCTGCTATAGTAACCATAAGTTTGTTTTCTAGGTCTGCGTAAGCTACCTTCTTAACGCCAGAACAGAGCAACTTGGGAGGATTTGTGTAAGCTCCAAACTACTTCTAGAACCCTGACATTGCCTAAACTGTAACCTGTAGCCAACCCCTGGGAAATCTCTAATCCCCACGTCAATCACCACTGAGTGGTCCTGAGCCCTAGATCCTTATCTCCAGCCAGCCTCTCTGGAGCTCATGATTCCAGGAGCCACCTGAGCACCTCCACCCAGATGTCCAGTAAGTACCTTGCCTTCAACATCCGCTGCTGTGGACCCAGTATTTCCCCCAGTCCTCTTCACATATCTCCTGGCCTGGCTCAGCATAATAGCCTGACCCCCTAAATCAGAAACTGGGCGTCATCTTTCACTCTCACACATCTAAACAAGAGCCGTGGGATCCTATCAGATTTGGCCCTTGTCCTACCCTGGGGAAGTTTGTAAAAGAAATAATAGCTTTGCCTTTTCTTTTTCACTTTTCCGTACATGTGGGATTTCTTCCAATTCAGACAGCTAGGGGCTGCTGTCTCTAAATTGGTAGCAGAGAGGGATGTTCTATTAAAACAAGGAAAAGGAGCCAATATTCAGTATTCGACCTCCAACAGACTTCTGAGTTCCTAATAAGATCAGTCTTCGAAGCGCAATTCATTGAGAAAAAAATCTTTTTTTCTACATTCCTTAAAATACCAAGTGTCTTCAGAGTCCCTTGAACAACAAGCAGATCAAACCAGTCAATCTTAAAGTGAATCAACCTTGAATATTCATTGGAAGGACTGATGCTGAAGCTCCAATACTTTGGCCACCTGATGCAAAGAGTTGACTCATTGAAAAAGACCCTGATGCTGGGAAAGACTGAGGGCAGAGGAGAAGGGGATGACAAAAGATGAGATGGTTGGATGGCATCACCGACTCAAAGGACATGAAGCTGAACAAACTCCAAGAGATGGGGAAGCCTGGCATGCTGCAGTCCATGGGGTCACAAAGAGTCAGACACAACTTAATGACTGAACAACTAAAATACCAATCACATACCAAGAGCCGGTTTGGAGGAGCTAAATCTTGAACTTGCCATAAGACAAGGCTAGAGAAGTCTCAGGACCCTATAGGAAGCCCCCTCCTTCCCCAAAAGGAGAGAAAGTCCAGCACTGTGTCCAGTGGAAAGTATTGATGGGGAGATGAGGAAGGTGAGATCCCTGAGTCCTGCTTTCTCCCCAGCAGGCTGAAGCCCCTGTGGGTGGGGGTGGTGGAGGAGTGGAGGGAAAGATGCGAGGCACTGAGAGCTATGCCCACCCGTCAGTTACAGCCCCGCAGCAGAAACAGACCAAAATACCAGCATCACTGCTGATGAAGTTAGAGCCTGTAGCAGAGATGCCGGTCAGACTGGGTTTTCTAGAGCAGATCTATTGACCCAGAGTCACTTCCTCATTCCACAGGTGAGAGACGACCCTCCAGATTCACCCCACAAGTGGGCCTGGGCTGGGCCATGGGTACTGAGTCTGTGGACACCATGCTGGGGGGACGATAGCTGCCTTGGGGACAGACTGATCCCGGAGAGATGCCTGAGGAGCCCAGCCTCTCACCACGTCCTTGGTCCCAATACACCAGGCAGGTGAGTGCTTCTCCAGCAAGAGAGGGGACCCGGGAAGAGGAATGCATTCTCTCAACACCTTCCCAGGCTGAGGTTTCTGCTCGGGGCACCAAGATGACAGAAGCGGGGCAGAGAGTGTGTCAGGCTGGGGTCTTACAATTAGCACAAAGCATTTCTTGCCAGTCTGAGCAGAAATGACCATTGGGATGTACTGAGCATACTATGAATCCTGTTGGGTGGGAAAATGATGTTATGGTTATGCCTCTATCAGTTTGAAATGCATACTGAGATATGTATGGGCAGAATAATATGATGTCTTGGATTTATTTTTAAATGTATGTATGTGTGTTAGTTGCTTAGTCGTGTCCGACTCTTTGCAACCCCATGGACTATAGCCCACCAGGCTCCTCTGACCATGGGATTCTCCAGGCAAGAATACTGGAGTGGGTTGCCATCTGCTTCTCCAGGGCATCTTCCTGACCCAGGGATCAAATCTGAGTCTCTAGCATTGGGTGGAATAATATGATATCCTGGATTTATTTTAAAATATTTCAGCCAAAAATAAAACAAGAGGTGAAGGGAGGAGCAGAAATGGGTGAAATAATTGGCAAAATACTGACTACTGATGAACGGAGTGATGGGTACATAGGGGTCCCTTATGCTGTTCCCTTCAATTTTTCTGAATGCTTGAAATGTTCCATAGCGAGTTTTATATGAAAAGATATTGGGGAGCTTAGGGAATCTTGAGTTGTCTGCCAATTCAGGATGGTACCAAGGAGTGACACCCCAAATTCTCCACAGGAGGGTGACCAGTGGAGGCCATGGGTCTCTTACCACTGCCCTGTCTGGGATGGAGCGGTCACCTCCATCCTCCTGCAGCAAGGGTGGAACTTCTTTAGGGGACTGGCTCCTGGAGCAAAGTCTGAGGCAGGAGCCGGGCTGTCTGAGCCTGGGTCACCCTGACGGGGGCAGCACGCATCAGACAGCTGCCATTCTCAGGTAGGAGCTGGGCTCTGCCTTGCCCAGGTCAGGAAGGAGATTTGGATCATCTTTAAAAGGAAGCATTAACCTCCACAGCTAGGAAAAAATGGTTCTCCCACCCCTTGGAAGTGTGTTTACATTTCTGTGAGGTTTTCATTGTAGCCTCTATGGCTATTAGCTCCTGTGCCAATTTTTTTTTTTTCATTTTACAAATACTTTCATACATGTTTTCCTACAATTCTTTTAAAAATGTATTTATTTATTGATTTATTTTTGGCCACACCATGCAGCATGTGGGATCTTAGTGCCCCCACCAGGGATTGAACCTGCACCCCCTGCAGTGGAAGCCCAAGGTCTTAACTTCTGGACCACCAGGGGAGTCCCCTATATTTCTAATAATATTATGTTTGTCGTTTACAAGGTGTTCTCACACTCATTCTCCACAATGGCGTTACGAGTCAGTCACCCCCATGTTACAGAGGCGACCCACCCAAGATCCCAGGGCTTTGAGGAAGTGACCTCAGACTTCAACCACGGAGACTCCTACTCTGAGACAAGCCTGTGTCATTGCTACTGCAATGCAACCAAGCTCATGGCTTTGACTTTCGGCCAGATTTTGAGCACACGCTCTTCTTTATCTCAATTTAACCTAGAGCCAAAAATTCATAGATATTTGTCCTCCTTTGGTAACTTTTCCGGATAGCTTTTCTCAACCCTTGGAGGGCTGTTGCAAGCAAACACAAGAATGCCAAAAAATCTGTGAGTGGTTAGAGTTTCAGACAGAGCCGTAAAGTTGCTATCACTTCTAGGCAACAGCAAAGACCCCGTTCAAGTTCATTGTCAACCAGTTGGCAGCTCTGATTGGAGGCCGGTGAGTTAATTGTCAAAGAATCTTAAGTATGAAATAGGTTTATAGGCAATTTCGCCTGGATAGTAGGTTGATGGTGCAGTTCACTATTGGACCCCAAATATCAAAAATCAATTGAGACGCCTGCCTGCGATTCCCTGCAGCCTCCCTAGGAGTGTTTACACACGGCACCTGGAAAGGGACCCAGCTCTGCAAAGTGTCAGGGAGGGGCTGAGGCTCTGGATGCAAAGAACTGGCCTCAGCACATTCCAAGGGAAAAAGTGGAGAGAAAGTATGACGCGATGTCAAAAGAAGGCAAGGGCCCAACACGCTTTCCCCTGCTGCTTAATACAGGAAATATTTCCCAAACATCTCGGCTAATCCTGCACCGATACAATGAGAAATGAGCCCGTCTGGCAGCCAAGCAGTTATTAAACAAGGACAAGAAAATATTCCCACCCATAGCAACAGAGCCAAAGATAACAGCAGGGAATAGAGAAGCTGCAGAGAAAAGGCAGATACAAAACATTCAATCCTGGGAGCCCCCCAAGGCGATGGACTTGTGAGGAAAACAAAGGGCCTCTTTTCTGCCCAAGAAGCTAAGCAACATGCTGTAAACCCCAGGACGTTGTGTCTGGCCAGGATCCACGTGAACTTGACCTCAGGAAAGACAGACATTGGTGGTAGACCTGACAGGCAGGACTGAACGGGGGCCACACTATGGGGCTTTCAGAGCAAGTAACTGACCTGTTGGTACAGCAGACATAGGAGGCAGGAAGATGCAGGCGGAGACCCCGTTTGCAGGAAGACAAGGTCCATGCACGCTGTGCACGGTTCAGACTTCATGGAACAGGGGAGACATGCTTTCCAATACATAACCTCATCAGTACCCCTTTCCTATCAAAGTATTCCCTCTCCCAGAGTAAGTCAAGCTCTGTGTTCAAGCTCGGAGGAAATTCCTCCTGGGTAGACAATCAGTGCCTGTGGCTACACCCAAGGGAAGCTGTTCCCTTGGTCTTTAGTGAAGACGTTGGGTCCTGCTGGGGGCTTTGGTGAGACATGGAGCCAGGCGGCAAAGGCAGGATAAACTCAAAAAGTCATTTTCTATCATCTTTTCCTACTTTAAAAGTACTCATTTTATTTGTCACTGCAACAGACATACTGGAGAATCTTGGAATTTTACAGCTGAAAGAATTTGAGAAATAATCCAACTGGGTTGTTTTACAGAAGGGGAACTGAGGCTGAGAGTTTAAAATAATTTGTTCGGGAGGAGCTGGCCTGGCCTCCTGGATTCCATGTCAGTGCTGTGCTCATGACATCATTATATCTCATGCCCTCCTTCAACCAGCAAAAACATAAACTAGACTCCTATTATTTTAGAGTTCTTTTAGGAAGAAAATGAAAAATCTTCCCTATCTTGGTGACCTGCCCCCATCTGTTAAATTTGTTGGCCCACGGCAAAATTACCCAAGTTCCTTTAACTCATCCTTGCAATGTTCTTACATTTTAAGAAATTAAGACCCTGTAATTCTGAACAGAGGTGAACTGTGTACCGACCAAACCAGTTCCACATGCACCCACTCTCTTCCCCGATGGGCACACTCCCCTCCACGCACCTCTCTCCCCTCCTGTGGAGGAATTGCCCGTATGATGACAAAACCAGGCTGAAAATTACAAAGTTGTGGCAATAGTTGGTTGTTAGCTCTAGACCACAGATGACTGCCTTCCAACACCTTGACTGCCCCCTGTTTTCCAGACTGAACTGACCTACTTTGGGCACCATGTGAAGGTCTAGAAAAATGGTACAGATGAACCTGTCTGCAAGGCAGAAATAGAGACACGGGCATACAGAACAAATGTATGGATACCAAGGGGGACAGCGAGGGTGGGAGGAACTGAGAGATCGGGATTGGCACATATACACTATGGATACTACATGTAAAATAGGTAACTAGTGAGAACCTGCCATAAAGCGCAGGGAGCTCTACTTAATGCTCTGTGGTGACCTAAATGAAAGGAAATCCAAAAAAGAGAGGATAAATATGTCTGCATAGCTGATCCACTTTGCTGAGCAGTAGAAGCTAACACAATGTTGTAAAGCAACTATTTAAAAGAGAAATCACACCTGGGTCTCCGACATATATCGTGAGGAATGCAGCCACTGGAGTCAGACGGCTCTCATCTTGACACATTGCACACCCTTTTTGGCTTCAGTTTCCTCATCTGTAAAATGGGTCAGAATAGTGGCTCCCTCAAGGATGATGAAAGACAGATGAAGATACAAAGAGACAACCTATTTAAAGGGTTTCAGAAGACTGATTGGCACAGAAAATTGTTAGCTATCATTATTTCAGTGACTATTAAAAAATACGAGGGAAAGAATTGAGATATTAGATTTTTGCCAAAAGCTCAGTCCACTTATCTTTAAGAGCATTGGCTTATCTTCAGATTTTAAGTTGTAGGGGACAGTTTTACAAACTTTTAATCAATTGCTCTCGCTGCAACTCCAATTTCAATCCTGTATGCGTGGAAAGGGGTGGGGCAGGTATGCTGATAATACACTGCTCCCTGACCCCTGACCCCAGGGCTACAAGCACCCAGGCTTCTTCTCTCATCAGTATCAGTGTGAAGAATCTCTTGATGCTTCTTAAATATGAGCTTAGTCAAAACCTCCATCAACATTTGCAAAAAGAAAACACACACTCAGATACAGAAACAAGTGAGCAAAGGTAGTTTCTTGGTGCTTCCCAGGTGGCATAGTGGTAAAGAATCTGCCTGTCAATGCAGGAGACGGAGGTTCAGTCCCCAGGTCAGGAGGAGGAAATGGCAACCCACTCCAGTATTCTTGCCTGGAAGATCCCATGGACATAGGAGCCTGGTAGGCTACAGTTCACGGGGTTTTAAACAGTCAGACACAACTGAGCGCGCACACACACACACACACACACACACACACACACACACGAGTTTAGATTTCTTAGAGTATAGTCACCAATTGCAGGTTGCCAGAGCTTAAAAAGTATTCCATCCTTACCTGGCTGTCCTGGATATGACCTGGATAAATGACAGTTAATGACTTCAAGCTCATGGCAGACTTGGGCTGTTCCAGCCGCCAAGCTGGGCAAGAATTTGATCCCTCCCCAGAACTTTCTCCGCAGCCCTTTTCCAGCTGAGGGCTGGTGTCCCTCTCCTCTGGACCCTCCCTCTGGGGCCCACCCTCTTCTGGTCCCTTAAGTGAGTGGGACCCTGTGTGTCTGTCTCTGGGCTCTGAGCCAGCCTTCCCTCTGTCTCTCCTGGAGCTTTCCCCAGTCCCAGATTCCACCTTTGCTTCTGATCCTGTCCTCCCTGCCTGTTCTGTTTCTGTGTGGGTTTTGGCTGTAGCACATTCACCCGCCAGAAATGAGCACTTGTTCTCCCTTCTCTAAGGCTTCCGGTCTTCATCCATCATCTTACATGGCAGTGGGGTCTGGCATCTGTGACAGCCACTTCTTCCTCCAGGGTCAGCCTGCCTAACATCTCCTCTCAGACCTTGACGTCTCTTTAAGACCACCCATTGGGTTTTCCTTTCCTGGGATCTAATTTGTTGTGAGCGAGTATGCTGAGACCTGATTTGCTGAGTAGAAACGACTGACAGCTCCTTTGCTCAATGACAGATCCAGTCTTTCCTGCCTCGTTTTCTCGGTACCACCCCCTTCCTCAAATTCCCTTTGTTGACTCATTCCTCTGGAGGCTTTAAGAATCTTCTGAAATTCTGACATAAGTTGACAAAATCAAACATGTTATGTACATACTATATTTTCCACATTGAGCAGAAGGAAAACGACATTTCCACCCAAAGGATATAAGGCTCATTCCTTGTCACTTGGTCAAACAAGGATTTATTGACTCCTTGGATGGTTGCAGAGGCAATGTGCCCCTGCCTTAGGTAAACTCAATCAATTACCTGCTGCCAGTGGTAACCGGTTTGTTGAAACAGCAACAGGCAAGGCCCTGATGCCATTCAGATCACAGCGTGTTTAGAAAGTAGCAGCTATATTACCGCCAGAGAGATTTGAATGCTTTAGCCTCGGGGGCTCTGCTCCTTCAGTACTCTCACAGTTGCCCTGGGAGCTAAGAAGTTATTATCCTGGCTCATCCTAATACAGGTCCACGAGTGGGGAAGCCCGCCTCAAGGTTTCCACTGTTGGTGACTTCATTATGCATTTACACCACTGCTCATCAATCTTTTCCATCTACTCTCCCTGCTCCAAGTCCAAGGAACTCTTATCAAATCCCTTTGCTCTCCCAGGTACTTTTGGGCATCGTCTCATTTTCCATCTGATTCCCATTTTGAAGCTTCTCCACTTGCCCACAGCGGGCTCAGAACCTGAGTCTAGGCTGTCTTTGTTCCCTGCCTCACCTTTCCTCTCGTGGTGCCCTGAATTTGGATGGAGGGGAAGGAAGAGATGAAAGAATCTTTGGCTGGTGTCATTGATATTGGGGTGGCAGACACCCCAGTGTTGACTCTCTGCTGGAGTACCAGTGTGCCCTACACACACTCTTTGCACTAGGTCACCTCACCCTGAAAGGCTGCCCTCCTTTAACTGGAGCCCTGATGCCTCCATGCTGACTCCTCCGCCAGAGGGAGAGTTCAGTCAGCTTGCATCACCTTTGGTGATGGGATGTAGCTGCTGCCATGGCAAATTCATCCACGAGTCTTTGCATCACAGAGGGCACCAGCCCACTGCCCACCTTGGGACTTTCCCCATGAAGGGGAGGCACCAGTCTTTAGATAAAGCAGGAAGAGAGGACACGTTCTTCCAAAATCACTCCAGCTTCCCTCCTGCCTCCTGGTAGCCCTGAGCCTGTTTGTTTCCCATTATCATCACCCCTCAGCTGACCAGTCACCCATACCACCTATGTGTCAGGAGAAACAGGAGAAAATGACTATGGAGGCAGTTTGCTGATAAGACCTTGCATAAGTTATTTTTTCAGTTTTAGAATTAAACTAAGCTTTCATTTTGGTGAACTATCAGCAATGCTTACAGCAGGCTGCAATGAATAGTCATTAAAGTCTATCGCTGATGAAACTCTATTGCTGCCCAAGTCTGTTTTGAATCCAGCAGAGCTCTCTCTGTGACATTTCCGCAGCACCTAAATCTTCACGTCAAGCCTTTCTCAGAGTCTAGGTCAGGATTTTTACTACTATTTGTGCCCTGGATGCTGTAACCTGTCCTTTAACACATCATCAGAGTCGCTCAAGATTCTCAGATGATTACATTTCAAATGTGAGAATTGTAATGCCTTCCAGGAAAACATAGATGTTTTTCTTAGATATACTTAGCAAAATCCCATGCAATGTATTGAATGATCTGCATGAAAATGTTTGGGGCATTGAGTTTCCTCAGAGGGCAGGCTGCCACATTCTTTACCTATGAGTAAAGATTTCTAGGTGGCACGGAGAGGTAGAGCCCAGCCCGACATCTCCTGAGGACAAGTTTCTCCAGTTGATGCTCCCTCACAGCTGCAGGGACCATGTAGAATTTTTGTTGTTTAGTCGCTAGGTCATGTCCGACTCTGTTACCCCATGAACTGCAGCATGCCAGCCACCTCTGCCCACTGTTTTCCTGGAGTTTGCTCAAATTCATGTCTATTGAGTCAGTGATGTCATCCAACCATCTCATCCTCTGTTGTCCCCTTCTCCTCCTGCCTTCAATCTTTCCCAGAATCAGGGTCTTTTCCAATGAGTCAACTCTTCGGATCACATGGCCAAGGTATTGGAGCTTCAGCTTCAGCATCAGTCCTTCCAATGCATAATTGATTTCCTTTAGAATTGACTGGTTTGATCTTGCAGTCCAAGGGACTCTCAAGAGTCTTCTCCAGGACCATAATTTGAAAGCATCCGTGCTTTGATGGGGACCCATTGTAACCACAGCAGAACTGGGGCCAGAATCCAGGGCATTTTAAAAGAGTGGCACTTCCACTCTCTCCTTGGAGCTCCTGCAATGGGATTATTTTGTAAATGTTACAGAACCAGTCATTCAGCATATGCAGAGATGGGAAAAAATATAAAGCAAGAAATAAAAAAAAAAAAAAGCTCAACAAGAAAAAAATAACAAAGAAGCCCAGTCTCCTCACCCCAATATCCAGAACTGGGGGCAAAGCCTTTCACTAAATGTTGTACTGTTGATGATGTCAGAGGGGACTATCCTGCCACAGGCTGTTAAAAGCATTTAGAAGGACATATGACTTGAATCATACAGTATATAACCTTTTGATATTGGCTTCTTCACCTCTTATGATGCCTTTGAGATTCATTTAAATCATTTCCTATATCAATATAGTTTATTCTTTATTTCTGAGATAGCAATATAATTAACCATATCAATAAGCAAAAAAAAAAATGCCTTTTTATCATCTCTAAATGATACACAGAATATCATATGAAAAATCCAACATTCAATTCTGGTTTTTTAAAAAAGATCCCCAATATAGAAATAAAAGGGGAATCCTCAGTCTTAAAAATCTACAAAAAGTCTACAACCAACATAGCTCTTACTGCTGAAAACCTCTATGCTTTTCCCCTAAGATCAGCCATAAGGAAAGAGTGTCTGGTCTCACCATTCAACCTTTTCATGTGCCTGTTGGTCATCTGGCATGTGAATGTCACCAGTGGCTTCGGGACATGGAAATGTGAGAGCAGATTTGTCATTGAAGACCCACTCACCTGCCCTGGGAGGGTCCAAAAGACACACCATTCACCACTGCTGTGAGGGATAAAGTTGTGAGCGGAGCCCCGGTGTCCTTGGAGAGCTCGGTAATTGCTTTTCTTTGTAGGGCTGACCTCAGAGTAGAAACCACAGCTTCTGAGTTATAGTATGGCTTCCTCATTTTGTTATGTGTGTGTGTTACATGATATGAAATATGTGTTGACTTCATATATAGTGTTTATGTATTGTAATTATTGGTACAGTACACACTATTTATGTATTGTTGCTATTGTTATTGTTGTTGTTTAGTCACTAAGTCCTGTCTGACTCTTTTGTGACCCCATGGACTGTAGCGCACCAGGCTTTTCTGTCCATGGGAGTTCCCAGGCAAGAGTACTGGAGTGGGTTGCCATGTCCTTCTCCAGGGGATCTTCTGGACCCAGGGACAAACTCCTGCATTGGCAGGTGGCTTGTTTATCACTGAACCACCTGAGAAGCTCAAGGTCCTCAGAGACGACCTCAAGTACATCCTGGGGCTACTTTTACATCATAGTGATTAAGCTGCAGGATATCAAGAAGACTAAATGTGACTCAAGGACTTTACATCCTCTTCAGGGGAAAGAGTTCATGCATTTTCAGTTGTATGCAGGATAGTTGTATCATGTTAGATGGAAGGATGATCTTGTTATTGTCTTCATTTGGAGCTTAATTATGGTTTAAAGAGATGTGTGTAAGTGTCAGGCTGACACTTGTTGGTTGGTTGGTCTTGTGATGGTTAATATTATGTATTAACTTGGCTGGGCCGTGATGCCCAAGTATTTGGTCAAACATTATGCTGAATGTTTCTGAGTGTGGTGTTGGAGAGAGTCACATTTAAATAAGTGGACTTGGAGTGAGACAGATTGTCCTTCATAATGTGAGTGGGTCTCATCCCATGAGGTGAGGGCCTGACCTTTTGGACTGAGCATTTATGTCCTCCCCAAATGCATGTGTTGAGGCCCCAGCCTCCAATGTGATGTACTAAGAGGTGCGGTCTTTGGTAGGCAATTTGGTTTAGACAGTCCCATGATGATATTTGTTTTGTTTTTTATTTTTGTTTATTCATGTTCATTTTTGGCTGTGCTTGGTCTTTGTTGCTGCGTGCAGGCTTTTCTGTAGTTTCAGCAAATAGAAGGTACTCTCTAGCTGAGATGCTCAGACTTCTCACTGTGGGCCGTGGGCTCTCGAGCACAGGCTCAGTAGTTGTGGCACATGGGCTTAGTTGCCCCCCAGGCATGTGGGATCTTCCTGGACCAGGGATCAGTCAAACCCATGTCCCCTGCACTGGCAGGAGGATTCTTTACCACTGGACCACCAGGGAAGTCCCCCTGATGAGATTTGTAAGACAAGAAAGAGACACCAGGGTTTGCTTTCTTCCACAAATGAGGATACAGCCATCCGTAAGCTGGGAAGAGGGTCCTCACCAGAGCCCCGCCAGGCTAGCACCCCGATCCCAGACTTCCTATTGTCCAGAACTGTAAGAAATAAAAGTTTGTCTCTTAAGCCACCCCATCTGTGGTATTTTGTTGTAGCAGCAGACTAGACACCTGACTAGAACAAAAGACTGACCTCCTGTGAGCAGGAAGGACCTCGGTCAGCCACGGCCTTTGAACTTGAATGACAGCATTGGCTCTTGTGTGGGTCTCCAGCTTCCAGACTACCCTGAAGATGCTAGACTTGCCAGTGTCCATAAGCGCATGTGCCAGCTCCTTAAAATAAATCCCCCCGTGTATACACATCATATTGGCTCTGTTTCTCTGGAGAGCTCTGATTAATGCAGCCACTTTGGAAAACAATTTGGTGGTTTCTTAAAAAGTTGAACATTCACCTTTCACATGACTTAGTCATTTCATTTACCTGAGAGAAATAGGCACATGTTCATGAACATGGATGCTTTTAGCAGCTTTATTTCTTTTTTAAAAATATATTTTTATTGAAGTATAGTTGATTTACAATGCTGCATTAGTTTCTGCTGTTGAGCAAAGTGTATCAGCCATATATACACATATATCCCCTCTTTTCTTGAATTTCCTTCCCATTTAGATCAGGAAAACATAGAACAATCTTTGACTTAAATTGCTGCAAGGTCTTTCCTGACCCACTTTTTAGAGTAATGAAAATAAAAACAAAAATAAACAAATGGGACCTAGGTAACCTAAAAAAAGCTTTTGTACAGCAAAGGAAACCATAGACAAGACAATCTGCCTCAGTATGGGAGAAAAGATTTGCAAATGAAACAACTGACAAGGGATTCATCTCCAAAATATACAAACAGTTCATGCAGCTCAATATCAAAACAAACAAACAACCCAGTCAGAAAATAGTGGAAGACCTAAACAGACATTTCTCCAAAGAAGACATACAAATGGCCATCAAACACATGAAAAGATGCTCAACATCACAAATTACTAGAGAAATGCGAATCAAAACTACAATGAGGGGGCTTCCCAGGTGGCTCAGCCGTAAAATCTGACTGCAGTGCAGGAGATGCGGGTTTGATCCCTGGTCAAGAGATCCTCTGGGGGAGGAAATGGCAACCCACTCCAGTATTCTTGCCAGGGAAATCCTATGGACAGAGGAGCCTGGCGCTACAGTCCATGGGTTGCTGAGTGACTGAGCACGCATGCTTGCATTACCTCACACCAGTCAGAATGGTCATCATCAAAAAATTTACAAATAATAAATGCTGGAATAAATGCTGGCCCCTCTTACACTGTTGGTGGGAATGTAAATTGATGCAGCCGCTATGGAGCATCTTTATTTCTAACAGCTCCAAAACAGAAACATATCAAAATGTTCATTAACAGATGAGTTGATAAACTGTGGTATATCCATATAGGCTTCCCTGCTAGCTCAGTTGGTGAAGAATCCACCCACAATGAGGGAGACTGGGGTTCAATCTCTGGGTTGGGAAGATCCCCTGGAGAAGGGAATGGCTACCCACTCCAGTATTCTGGCCTGGAGAATTCCATGGACCGTATAGTCCATGGGGTCACAAAGAGTTGGACATGACTGAGCGACTTTCACTTCATTTCACTTCACATTCATACAGTGGAGTCATACTTAGCAACAGGAAGAAAGAAATACCATTAATCACAACATGATAAACCTCAAATAATATGCTCCATGCCTTTTACATAAAGTTCTGGGAAATGGAGATGTATCTATAGGTCTGAAAGTTGTTCAGTGGTTGCCCAGAGATGGGCGTAGGGATGGAGGATCTAAAGGAACAAGAACAAACTTTGGAAGTGAGAGATGTATTCATTATAATGATTGTGGCTGTGGTTTCACACACATCAAAAATCACCACACTGTAAACTTTAAATATGTGCCATTTACTGCATGTCAATTAAACTCCCATAAAGCCATAGATGCCCCCCCAAACAACAAAGAGAACAAAGCAGTTGCAGACCATATCTTCCTGGTACTCACTGTTAGTGAGATGATAATTGCTAATATTTACAGAATTCTTACTATGTGCCAGGCAGTGCCCTGAGACTCTATATATGTCATTTCTTTTAAGGTATGAGTGGTGTTATTATTTCCTTTTTGTACATGAGAAAAATGTATTTCACCTTTAGAGAGGTGAAATAATGTGCCTTACTTCACCTATTTAACCAGAAATGTTCATCCATAGCTGTTGACCATGGACTCTTGACTCCATAGCTGTTCTCATGTGGGGCCCAATATAAGGGAAAGCACAGACGGGAACAGGAGCAAACATGAGCTGGAGGCAGAAGCGCAGCCTGGCATGCATGTCAGGCTCAGGGGTAAAGCCTTCATCCATCAGGTCTATGCATCAAATCAGTAGTTGCTGTCCATCAGCCAGGTAAGATGAGAATCAGCAAAAATGGATCATGATGAAAGGAAGGATAAAAGAATGGGGATAAGAAAGGGATTGAGGGGAGGGAGGGGAGAAGGAAGGAGGGAAGAAAGAGAGGGAAGGAAGGAGGGAGAAAGGGAAGGAAGGATGAAGGAAAGAAGGTGGGAAGGAAGAAGGGAATGAGGAAGGAAGGGAGGGACAGGCCAGTTCCTTATCTTCAAGGACTTTAAATGATAATTTAAACATAAAAAAGCACATTTCTAGTAGGACTGGGGAGAGCAGATGGGGAGATAAAGCATCTAGAGGCCCAAGGCCTTGATGGATGCAGCTGATGAGGGCTGGGTGGTTGGTTGTAAGGCTCCATCTCTCATTCTCTTACCAAGTAATTCATCTTCTTCAGTATCCATGTCTGAAGGACAGTTGAGGAAATTCACTCTGATTATACAGGAGTCAGGAATGACCTCTAACACTGGAAGGTGATGGATAAAGTGAGAAAGGACAGAATGGGGAATTCAGTCAATGTTTTTTGGAATTTCCTTGGAAATGTTGAATGATACCTTAGAAGGAAAACTTTCTGGACATTGAGGTCATAGCAGAATGTCCACTCAGAGTACAGATGCTTGCTCACAATGGGTAATTCCAAAGGCCTAGGGAGAAATTACTCACACTGGGACAGCACAGAGAGAATATCTCAAATACAGTATTTTATGACTCTTATCAGTTATAAATGTATTTACTTATTTATTTTAAAGCTTTTTTTCCCATGTGGGTCATTTTTACAGTCTTTATTGAATTTGTTAAAACATTGCTTCTGAAAAACAAAAAACAAAAAAACATTGCTTCTGTTTTATGGGTTTTTCTTTTTTCCTTTATTTTTGATTTTCTGGCCACAAAGCATGTAAGATCTTAGTTCTCCGACCAGGGATCGAACCCAGGCCTCCTGCAGTGGAAGGTGAAGTCTTAACCACTGGACTGCCTCGTAAGTCCCTATAAATGTATTTAACTTACTAATTAGAAATGTGACAATATGGCTCCCTAGAAGGTAATTCTTTACTTAAAATCATGAATATACTTTTTTCCTAAAGACATCAAGAGATATATTCTGAGTCATGGACTGAAGACAGGATGTGTTTGTCCCCCCCAGAATTCATGTGCTAATGCTCTGATTCCCAGTGTGATGGTCTTTAGAGATGGGGCCTTTGAGGACTGCTTGAAGAGGTCCCATTTGTTTTATTAATGAACTGAGGCAAACCCGTGTATACATCTGCTGGGGTTAACATGGCAAAATACCATGAACGGGGGGCTGGAAGTCCTAGATGGAGGAACTGACTGCCTGCGTTCCTGGTGAGAGTGCTCCTCTTGCTGTGTCCTCACCTGGAGGAGAGACAGGAAGCTCTGATGTCTCTCCTTGTAAGGGCGCTAACCTGGGCACAAGGGCCCCATCCTCACCTAATCACCTCACCCTCAAAGGCCCCACCTCTAAAGACACGTGCCATTCTTCTTACTTCTGGTTGAGTTGTTATGAACTCTGTTTCCTCTCAGCCTTAAGGGGTGACAGAGAAATGATGATTTCAGTTCTCTGTTTGTGATGAGTTCACATCTATCTGCAAGTTTATGTGATTTTTTTTTTTTTACCTTTAAGAACAGAATTTTCCAGGACTTCCCTGGCAGCCCAGTGGTTAAGACTCCACGCTTCCATGCAGGGGGCGTGGGTTTGGTCCTTGGTCTGGGAACTAAGATTGTGCATGTGTGTGTAGTTGCTCAGTTGCGTCCAAGTCTTTGTGACCCTATGGACTACAGCCCACCAGGCTCCTCTGCCCATGGGATTTTCCAGGCACAAATATTGGAGAAGATTGTGCATGCCACACTGCAAAAAAAAAAAAAAAAAAAAAATCCTAAGGTTGAGGCTGATAGAAATAGGTTATTGGGGCTTTGGAGCAATCATGAGCGGTTAATGTGTGAAGGGCCTTAGGGCAGGCTTAGCTGCCAGAGAACTAGCTCTAAGTTCTTGAAGAGCTAAAGCAGTGGGGCAAGTTCAGGGACACCTGCCATTTCTGCTGTGGTTTACAACTGCTTGTGGTGAGGCATGCCAGTGACAGGTGTCACCCTCACCACAGGTAGATGGGCAAGACCAATCAAGCAGTGCAAAACAAATTGTTTGTGTGGTTATTCCCACTTCTCTATGAAAAGCTGTCCAGGGAGGGGACAGATGGATGCTAGAGGGGTCTGGCTGTCTGGGTGTGTGGAGGAAGGTGGGGTGTTTCACAGAACTTCACAATCCCCTTGGCAGGCATAACCTGAGCCATTAGACTGATCTCATCCATCTTGATGTTATTTCTTTCAACAAGCAATAACCTCAGCTTTCCATGGCTTGTGGTTTCTGTAAGCTGGGACTGAATTCCTTGACTCTTAGTGAAGGTGTCCAATTGGAAACAGTAAAAAAAATAAAATAAAATTAGTCCATAAAGGCATTTTGTCATCAGGGAGTGCCCCAAATTTGGAAGAGTCTGTTGGGTAAAGGTCGTTTTGGAAATCCACATGGAGCCCGAGGAGAGATTTGTCAGCCACTCAGGCATTCTTATAAACAACATTGATTAAGCATCTGTTGGTACTAGGCCCTTTGCTAGAAATGTCAGATACTGGAGATGAACCAATGCTGGTCTTGTTTTCAAGGAACTCATGTATTAGCAAGAGAGATGAAACCGTGAACTGTTAGAGGGAATTGCATGAAAATTGTGGACGTTCAGCCACTTACTCTGGTCTATTAAAAACCATGAAATTTCCTATGGTTCAGTCAGATACTATTATGTCTTATGTATAACATGCTGTGGGAACAGAGAAGAATGAGTGATGAATTTACATGTTGGATCATTGTCAACAGGCTTTAACCTTGGCCTGAAAGGGGGAATAGAAATTTGAAACTATTGCAAAAGGTGAGGATCATTGTCAACAGGCTTTAACCTTGGCCTGAAAGGGGGAATAGAAATTTGAAACTATTGCAAAAGGTGAGGAAGTAAGTTGCATTTATGCTGTAAAGACTTCCTGAGTATCTATTTTGGGCAGGGTGGTATCACACACTTGAGATACAGAGATCTCTGTCGTCCTGGAATTTACATTTCAAAGAGAGATCCTGGGAATAAACATCCTGTTGCTTATTGAATTAAGTTTCTACTTGGTGCTATTGGTAAAAAAAAAAAAAAAAAA
This sequence comes from Cervus canadensis, assembly GCF_019320065.1. NCBI lineage: Eukaryota > Metazoa > Chordata > Mammalia > Artiodactyla > Cervidae > Cervus > Cervus canadensis. The sequence continues at coordinate 34,617,002 of NC_057414.1, forward strand.
AAAAAAAAAAAAAAACCACCTCCCAATGCAGGTGACATAAGAGAAATCAGTTCGATCCCTGTGTCAGGAAGATCCCCTGGAGGAAAGCAGGGCAACCCAGTCTAGTATTCTTGCCTGGAGAATCCCATGGACAGAGGAGCCTGGTGGGCTACAGCCCTTAGGGTTGCAAAGAGCTGGACTGGACTGAAAGACTTTGCATGTACCCACTTCTTGGTGCTAGGAAAAAGCAAGACTGCTAGCAGAGCAAGCAATAGGAGCCTGACCTGTCCTGTGGATTCTTCCAGATAAGATGGAATTAACCAGAAGAAGATTGGAGTGAAGGAGGCCATTCCAGACAGAGGACTCACATGTGCAAAGGCCCTGCCGCAGGCCTGAGAGCAGCATTTCACCTCTTAGACTTTAATATCATAAGAGTATGTATCTCTTTTATATGACCCATCCCCAGGGGCTCTGATACTTGGTAATTTCCCAGGAGAAGACCTGGCTTCTAAGGAGTAACCAAATCACTAACTAGGTGATTAGGGTGAAGATATTTAAACCAGGAGCCATCTGTGTGAAATAAAATTGATTAACAAAATAAAAATTAAATGAAAATAAAAGCAAAACAAAAGACTTCCCTAGAGGTCCAGTGGTTAAGACTTCGCCTTCCAGTGCAAGGTGCCAGTTCAATCCCTGGTGTGTGAGCTAAGATTCGCCTCACAGCCAAAAAACCAAAAAAACCCCCCATAAAACAGAAACAATATTGTAACACACTCAATGAAGGTTTTTATAAACAGTCTGCATCAAAAAATTCTTTTTAAAAAAGGAAAAGCTTTAAGCATATTGATGTGTTTTTCCCAATTGTCCCAATTGTTAGGAGTTTTCAGCCTCCGTTTTTAGATTCCTGCTGACTCTCCTTTGGCTTGAAGCCCAGAAAATCTTAGAAGAAACAGGCTTACAACTTTTGGGGAAGTTTAACCTGAAAGTGTGTCAGAGTCGCCCCCCCGGGCGGGGCACAGGCTGAGTTCAATGACCTCCCCCCCCCCAATTTGGACACGTGTGGGTCGTTTCTGGAAGCCTCAGCCCCCGGCCACAGGCTTTACCAACGAACTCCATGTGGAGGTAGCGCCCTCAGGTGTGACCAGATGAGGACACAGCTGGGACGGGCCTGGGCGCTGGCGGAAGTGAGAAAGGAGTGGTGGTGGGGCTGAGAGGCTGGGAGCTGATGCCATCTGTCAGTCCCCAAGGGTCTTTCACGGCTCTTCCCTGTGTTTGTCATGATTATTCATTTAAACACACCTTTGCAAATGTGGTATTTTACAGTGGAGGCTATCATTTTATCCTGTGCTTTAATATATGTTTATGAAAACTTTTGTTCCCAGATGTAGCTCCTTGTGGATGGCATCTAGCACTCAGCTTAGAGGAAGAGCCCCTTCAGACCAGTGAGACACATCTGACTATCATCAGAACAACTCTGACTTCTTTTTTTTAGTTTTTTTTTTTAATTTTTAAACTGTTTTCCACATTAAGATAAGGACACTTTATTTTTAAGAATTTTTAAAATATTTATTTATTTGGCTGTCCCGGGTCTTAGTTGCAGCATACAGGATCTTAGTTGCCTGATGAGGGATGGAACCTGGGCCCCCTGCATTGGGAGCTCGGAGTCTTAACCACTGGACGGCCAGGGAAGTCCCCTGACTTCATGTTTGAGCTCAAACATTTTCCCTGTGTCCCTATGATAATTATCTTGCTTTTGAATCCCGATTTTTCAGTTCAGTTCAGTTCAGTCACTCAGCCGTGTCCGACCCTTTGCGACCCCATGAATCGCAGCACGCCAGGCCTCCCTGTCCATCACCAACTCCCAGAGTTTACTCAAACTCATATCCATCAAGTCAGTGATGCCATCCAGCCATCTCATCTTTGTCCCCTTCTCCTCCTGCCCCCAATTCCTTCTAGCATCAGGGTCTTTTCCAGTGAGTCAACTCTTCGCATGAGGTGGCCATCCCAATTCTTACAGAGGCATAAATAGCCTTCATTGAACCTTGTCACCTGGGTGAAGTCAGGGCCTCCAGCTCCAGTGTTTTCTAAGGGCATTTCCCTTTGTCCCTATCAGGGGAGAGGTGTGTTCTAGAACCACCTCTGTATGTGGTGCCCACAAGGTTTTCACCCTCATGAGCTTCAGGATGGATGAGGGACATGTGGTCTTTTTTGGTTTTGTTTTTTAAAGTGGGAGAAGGATGTGTGTGTGTATATGTGTGTGTGTGTGTGTGTGTGTGTTAGTTGTGTCCAACTCTTTGGGACCCCATGGAGTGTAGCCCACCTGGCTCCTCTGTCCTGGGGATTCTCCAGGCAAGAATACTGGAGTGGGTTGCCATTTCCTTCTCCAGGGAATCTTCTTGACCCAGGAATCTAACCCTGGTCTCTTGCATTGCAGGGAGATTCTTTACCATCTGAGCCACTGATGACTATGGTCAAAAAAGAATTCTAGAGCCCATGTGCACTGTAACAGGAGAAGCCACAGCAGTAGGAAGCCTGCACACTGCAACTAGAGAATGGCCCCGGCTCCCGGCAACTAGAGAAAAGCCCTTGCAAAGCAAGGGAGACCCAACACAGTCAGAAAACAAGAAAAGTTGAGAAATGTCAATGACAGATACGTCCTCAGGCAGGAAAAATACAAATTAACTCCAGCATCTGAAATTTAATTTCCTCAAGACGGTCAATGCCTGAATAGCCCCCTGGGAAAATGCCCATGCACCCCTTTATCAGAATACTGATTTCAAACCAGCTCTTGTTGGCCAGCTTGACCCCTGAGCCCTCAGTCCATTCAATGTTTAGAACGTGGGCACTCATCTCTCACCCACATTTACTGAATCCACTTCTCTCCTTTTAGAAGAGTGTATGCTCGGAGGACAAACCACTCCGAGGCGAAGCTGCCCTGATGCCCGCGGGCTGTGGACTCCTGTCTCACGCAGATTCCCTGCCCCGAGCTTCCTAAGACAGGACCCACCTCGCATAAGTCCTGCAAGGGGAGCTGGTAGGGTTAACTGAGCTCCAGTCTGTCTCCATGACAACAAAACAAACGGTATATTTTATAGAGTTAGTTTTGCTACGGCTGAAAGAATTTCAACCTGTCCAGCACTGGTTTTATGGGTCTAGAAATTGAAGCCAGAGAGATGGGGGTTAGTGGCCCCCAAATCTCACTGTTAGCAAGTGGCAGAACTGGGCTGGAAGTTGATCCCCCCCAGACCAGGGCTACCCTGGGAAAATGAAGTACTGGTTGGTGTCAAAAAGATTAAACAAATGGGTTTGCTGACCAGACCTCTCAAGTTTTCTTTGCTGTCCTGGTGTCCTTTAGACACAGTTGTGAGTTCTTCATCTCAGAAGCCAAATGGTCATGGACCTCCCTGGAATTTTAGGAAGAATCCCAGCCAGAGATGCCTGGAAGGTTTTTCTGGCTATGACTTTCCCAAGAATAAATTTTTAGCATCTCTGTCACCTCCCAAGTGGCCACTCAGTCCACAGGATTCCTGCTGGACTTGAGCTGAAGAGCCTGAAACTGAAGTCCTTCAAATTATTCCAAGTTGCAGGTGCTTCAAAATAAGTGTCTTTTAAAACTTGAGCAATATTGGCCTCATCTCCAGGGCTTTTCTCATTTAATTCAGACTTGACAGCTTCTTTCTCACTTTGCACCTGCTGAAAATGCCAGAAGATAAGTGGTCCAGTCATTTAATTGGCCCAACCCCCTCTCCCCCCTGAAAGACCCCAGTCAGTCACTTGACTCAGACATGAGACAGCCTTCCACAATTGTGGGAGAGGCCAACATAAAGGCCTGTGCCGAGAGGGAAGCCACAGGTCGGGAGAAGCCCAGTCCTGTAACCTCTTGCTTGGACTTCATTGCTGCCCCACTCCTCTGTCTGAAATGATCCCAAGGTGTATTTGCATTTGTTGTTATTCAGTCACACAGTAGTATCCAATTCTTTGCGACCCCACAGACTGCAGCACATCAGGCTCCCCTATCCTTCACTGTCTCTCGGAGTTTGCTCAGATTCATGTCCATTGAGTTGGTGATGCTATCTATCTCCTCTTCTGCTGCCCCATTCTCTTTTTGCCTTCAATCTTTCCCAGCATCCAGGTCTTTTCAAATGAGTCAGCTCTTTGCATCAGATGGCCAAAGCATTAGAGCTTCAGCTTCAGCATCAGTCCTTCCAATGAATATGCAGGTGATTTCCTTTAGGATTGACTGGTTTGATCTCCTTGCTGTTCAAGGGACTCTCAAGAGTCTTCTCCAGCATCACAATTCAAAGGCATCAATTCTTCAGTGCTCAACCTTCCTTATGGTCCAACTCTCATGTCTGTACATGACTACTGGATGTATTTGCCGAAGTCAGCATAATGATTCATCTGAAACGCATAGTCTGTGGAGGATGCAGATGAATCAAGTCTCTTAAGCTGGAGAAGAGCCGAGAAATGAATTACTGGTGAATCTGGGAAGAATAGACAGCTCATCAATGTAATCAGAAACCATTTTTAGCATCCAAATTAGCAATCTCATTTCCTGAGTCCATTGGGTAATTACTTCTCTTCATTTTTAGAAGTGCCTATAATAAACCCTTTAAAAAATAAATGCAAGTCACTTTGCAGAAAAATAAGAACCAAATGGATATGAAACTTAATTATACAGAGTTTAAAAATATTAGAATGAGTGGGGATGTTAGAAATGCTCTGTAGTCAACTAGATTTCAATAATTTTTTTTTTTTTTTTTGGCCATGTTGTGCAGCATGTGGGATCTAGTTGCCTGACCAGGGATCAAACCCATGCCCTCTGCATTGAAAGTGTGGAATCTTAATCACGGGTCCACCAGGGAAACCCCTTGATAACATTTAAAAAAATATTTTTAAAAACCCAAAAGAAATGCTCTGTAAAATGGAGATAATATACACACCATGTAGGCTTGTGCTGCTGATGAACGGTTACAATGACTACGAGGCGTTTGGCCAGAGCCTTGTTTATGTTACTCTGATTTCATGAATTCAGCCTGTCATTCTATAGATGGAGGACCTGAGGCCAGAGGTAGCTGCCTTGTCTTCAGTCAGAAAGCTGCTGGAAGCCAACTAGGTCCTGGGCTGTAGCAACATTTCTACTTTACATGCTTCCAGTGCCTAGTGTATAAATTAGCATGTTTTGACTCAACACCTTAAACTCCAGAAAGTGCCAAGGGAGATGAGATTTCCTGAAGGCTTCTGGTACATCTGTCACAAAAGTTGCTTGAGGCTGCTTGATGACTCACATGGGAGCTTTGGTTTCCTCCAGAGCCTTTTGCCTTTGTGATGGTTGGAAGCTGCTTGCAAGTCAGACTGAGGCCTGATCAGTGACGTGCTGGCTTAGGGATGTGAAACATGCTTAAAACATGCATCAAGATCCTTCTGGAAGGAGATCTGGGAAGAAGGTGGTAAAGGCTTGTAAGATGGGCAACACTTTAAGGAAAGGAAGCTGTGGAGCCTTCTCTTTTTTCCCCTAAATTTCCAGAAATCTTGCCTACAATGGATACTCATTTTGGCCTTTCTCATAAACATTGGAACCAACTTTATATCAGAATTAAAAGGAGTTGGCTAAGGGGAGAGCATCAGCTGTGAAAGCATTAGAATTATGAGCGCGGTCTATCCTGCTGCAACTTCCACCAGGGGCTCAGTGAGTGACAAGCAGTTCCTGATTTCTCAATTCATATGCTACTACAGCTTTGCATAAGAACACTTAAACCCTATAAGTTTTCTATACCTTTTCTTTACTTTTACCTTAAGCCATTAAACACACTGATTGCATAAATGTATTTTTTTCCTAAATACAATTAGAATGTGAAGTGTTAGTCACCTCCAACTCTGTGTGACCCCATGGGCTGTAGCCCGCCAGGCTCCTCTGTCCTGGAATCCCCCAGGCAAGAATACTGGAATGGGGAGCTATTCCCTCCTCCAGGGGATCGTCCCAACACAGGGATCGAACCTGGGTCTCCCTCATTGCAGTTAGATTCTTTACCACCCCAGCCACCAGGGAAGCCCATAATTAGAATACTTCATTACTGATATAGTCTCTCAAATTCATTCCCTAAAAAGTGGTTTATCTTTCTCCCTGTTCTATGGATTTGACTATGTTCACAGTTTTAGATCCTTTATACTTTAGTTTATAAACTGCTTTTTTAAAGGGGGCTTCCCAGGGAAGACCTTCTAAGAATGTATCATGTCAACATGAGTCCCTGACAGCCGTCAGAGCTTCCTAGCAGCACACTGGTAGTATTGAGTCATGTGGGTGAGGGAAAAAACAAAAACATTCCTACCATTTACTGAAACCTCGTATACTTATTGAGCTCCTGCCGGGCACTCCAGCTAGGTATCACAGATAAACCCAGAGATTCCCCAGGTGAAGGGGATTGTGAGAAGCAAATATTTTGAGGCAAAACCTGAACTAAAACAACAGGTGGGCTGGCCATCCAGATGGGAGCCCCTGTGGCTCCCTTTCCCTCCTGTCCTAAAACTGACACAAAAGGTGACATATCACCAGCTACAAAAATTCCTAACAGGACTGCAGATTCAAGAAATGGCTTCCATCAACTGGAAACCATTAGGAATTTCTAAAAGGCGTTTGATAGATAGGAGCAAGGTAAAGTGAGAAACCAGAGCTCCCGACATTCCGAGGAGTGGTCTGTAACCAAGTGGTGCTGGGTGCGGTAGAAGTGGCGACCAGCACTAAGAGAAGTGGGTTCTGAGGCCCCATCTGGTGACTGCGCGTTTTACATCCTCAGTTCAGTTCAGCCCAGTTGCTCAGTTGTGTCCGACTCTTTGCAACCCCATGAACTGTAGCACACCAGGCCTCCCTGTCCATCACCAACTCCTGGAGTCCACCCAAACCTATGTCCATCGAGTCGGTGATGCCATCCAACCATCTCATTCTCTGTCGTCCCCTTCTCCTCCTGCCTTCAATCCTTCCCAGCATTAGGGTCTTTTCCAATGAGTTAGCTTTTCGCATCAGATGACCAAAGTATTGGAGTTTCAGCTTCAGCATCAGTGCTTCCAATGAACACCCAGGGATGATCTCCTTTAGGATGGACTGGTTGGATCTCCTTGCAGTCCAAGGGACTCTCAAGAGTCTTCAACACCACAGTTCAAAAGCATCAATTCTTCTGCACTCAGGTGTGTATATATTAATAAATGTGTCAGGAGGGGACCAAGATTGGGCAGGTAGTCAGTGGAACTTTAGCTGTACCTTCTTTTTTAAAAATATTTTACATTTAAAATTTAAACATACAATACTCATTTTAAGGAGGATATTTTCTCTCTCTCTCTCTTTTTTTTTTTTTTTTTGAGAAAGAAACAATTGCATTCAGTTGCAGGGATTCAGGATAAGCGTCACTCCAGAGGCTGGATTCTTGCTAGGACTTGAGAGCAGAGAAGGGACCAGGAGAGCGTGCGCGAGCGGGTGGAGGTGTGGAAGTGAGCCCTGTTGGGCTGTGGTGAGCCAGCCAGGAACAAGGTGTGTGAGGGGATGGGGCTGCAGTGTAGGCTGAGGAGGACTTGGGGTCCAGATTCGGTCATTTTTATTGTGTTCTGTGAACAAAGAAAGGGGAAGATTTCTGAGCCGGGCAACAATGCCATCCTAGTTTCAATGTATGACTTCTGGACTGGCACAGCTGTCCCAGGTGGTGCAAACGCAGCAGAACTCTAACCGGGAGCCGGCAAAGGGCTAATGTGGACATTTGCTCAAATAACCTGATGCCTCGATCCCCACGGGCCAACAGGAATAGGGAAGGAAGAGACACGATTACGAAAGTTTCTGAGAGCATTCAGCCCGGGTTGGAGGAAGAGAGTGCCAGGATGGAGACAGGACAATGGAGACACAAAATGTGACCCATTCCTGCAGCTGCATCTGGGAGATGACGGTGGAGATGTCCCTGAATTTACTTCCCAAAAAGTAGGTGACTTTTGACAGAGCAATTCCAGGAGGTGGTGGGGGTCAGGGTGCAGAGCGAGGGGAGGGGTGGGTGCTCTGAGGGCTTCTCAGGGCATCAGTGCTGTTTAAGACCTTGGTAGTAACAGGCAGGAGAGAGAGGCCACCAGAGGGAAAAGCTATTTTAGGAATAATCTTATTTATTAAGAAGGGCATCCCTTTCTGAAAGACCCTTGTCCTCTGAGTCAACCTATTCTCCTAGCTTTCTTCTTCTCTCACTGTGCACTCTGTTGTTTTCAGAAAAAATCAAAGGCTGGAAGAGGCAATTGGGGAGCTAGAGTGACATTGTACATTTTCCCAAATCTGACTCCCTAGTTACAGTCTGCTCCTTGAACATTTTCCAGGTGAAATGGGTTGTTTTGTTTCTGAATGGCATTTAACAGGGCAGCAAATTTGGAAAGCACTGCTTTTTTCTTTATGAAGTGATACAATGACCCCTTTGTTATGAGGCAGATTGATGAGTACAAACTACTGAAGGAATCATACAAGCCGGACACATTTTAAAATAGTGTGACTGTTCTACAATGTTCTTTCAGCATCACAGGAAGAAGCGGAGGAACCACATGTTAGATTTGCTAAAGCAGGAGGCAGCAGCTCGAGCCCGGTGTCTGAACTGGAACCAAAGCAGCCCACAGAGTGGCCTACCAAGGAGGCGGGCTTGAAGGTTGGTTTTGCTCCGTCTGGTTCTGGGACTTTCAGTCACCCACCTGCCCAAAACCCCCGAAGAAGGGAGACAAGTGGGAAACAGCTGGGCATGGCTTCTTCTACCATCAGTGTTTGGGAAATGTGTGCAAACTGAAACCGAGCTTTCTGAATGATGTTCTGCCCCTCCTAGATTTGGGTCATAAAAGCCTGAGTTCCCTGTTGGATAGATTTGTTTGTTTTGTTTTGATTTTGTGCTAACAATAAGAAATCTGGGCTCCACTGGTGGCTCAGTAGTAAAGAATCTGCCTGCCCATGCAGAAGACACAGGTTTCAATCCCCGGTCCAAGAAGATCCCACATGCCCTGGAGCAAGTAAGCTAATACCACCACAACTGCTGAGCCTGTCTCTAGGGCCCGGGAGCTGCAACTGCCAGAGCCTGTGCTCCACAACAAGAGAAGCCGCTGCAATAAGTCCGCATGCCGCAACTAGAGAGTAGCCCCTGCTAGCTGCAACTAGAGAAAAGCCTGAGCAGCAGTGAAGACCCAGCATAGCCAAAAATACATAAATAAGTAAAATTAAAAGAAGTAAGGTATACTGACATACAAATTATATAAGACACAGAGGGGGACAGATTCCCCACTTTCCACTCTCCCTGCCCTCCTGTCTCTGGCCAGTGCCTTTATGGATGAACCCAGTGGAACCCCACTTTTCCAGGAGTTTGAGAAACAGCCCAAAGGGTCCATCCCTGGGAGACGAGCAGATGGGGCATGAGGAGGAATCCATGTGCCGACAGGCCCAGGACTGCCCCAAAGAGGCGTCGCATCATTATTTAAGCTCATTTAGCACAGTTTAGCTAATTTAAGTTTTCAGCAGTTTCTTCACTTCCTCCACCCCAGGGCTCTTCTCTCTTTTGCCGTCTTTTCCTTATAGACTTCTCGGTGCCTTTCAAAATTTGGGGGTCATGAAGAAGCAGAACGGCTGTCTTCTGGGACACAGGCTCTTTTCCCAAATTCTGGGGCAAGCACTTTGTGGGAACATGAAGACTGGCTAGAGGATGGATGTGAGGCAGAGTGGAAGAGCCCACGCTGGCCATCAGTTCAGGTCTGGCTGATGCAGGAAGTGGGCCGGGGGAAGCCTGGGGATGGGGAGAGTTTGCACAGGAGGCTTAATGAAAGATGGGAAGGGAACAAGCCTGTTTCCCATCGCCTTTTCTTTTCAGGAGCCCAGTGCTCTCTGCTCTTCTGTTGTCCCTTTGCCCTCAACCCTCTTAACTAGAAAAAACTGAAAATGCCAGTGATTCAGTCATGTCCCATTCTTTGGGACCCCATGGACTGGAACCCTCCAGGCTCCTCGATCCATGGGATTCTCCAGGCAAGAATACTGGAGTGGGCAGCCATTCCCTTCTCCAGGGGATCTTCCTGGTCCAGGGATAGAAGCTGGATCTCCCTGCACTGCAGGCAGATTCTTTACCATCTGAGCCACCAGGGATGCCTCTTAACCAGAAGCCCAAAGCTAAACCCAAGCAGGCTTGCAAACACACACACACAAAGAAACCTGTGTTTTGAGCTGAGACGAGACCAATTGTGCCTCCCCGTGAATTCAGTTCCCACTGCTCTCCCAGGAGGACTTGCATGAGCCGTTTCATCTCAAATTATGAAATGAAACGCCTTGTACGCAGCTAAAGAAATATGAGGTGTGGGAAGTCTGTTTCAACCCCTTAAAGCATATCAGATGCTTGTCTGCGGAGCCTGTTCTGGTAGGAGAAGAGGGCAGCTGAGAAGAGTGGGCAGCGAGAGGCCCTGTGGACCACCGGGGAGTGGGTCGGGCTGAGCTGTGGACCACCACCCCGCTCCCTGGCCTCTTGGTTGTAAATCAGAGGTCTCCTGCAATCTGAAAAACTAGGTGGAGTAGGATTTCTGCATCGGATAAGAAAATGAGGTCAGTAAAGCCTTAGTGAGAACTGGATGAGACTGGAGAAGAGCTGGAAACCATGCCACTCGGAGTGCCTGCCCCGTGGGTCCAGTTTATCCTGCAGGCAGGAGTGGGCATGGGAGCCAAGGAGGGCGGAGGGAAAATAAAGGAGCTGAGTGACGAGGTTATGTAAAGAAAAACAGAAGAGGAAAACATGGCCTAATCCAAAAAGAACACACTTACATTTTGATTTCATGTAATATACTTCCTGACCCTCAAGGAGTGGGTCTCCCCCCGCCCTGCCCTCCCACCCCCAGTGCTATGTGATACCAGACAGGGCAGAATCTCTGAGCCCTGCCTGGAACAGCCCGCACAGAAACATCTGCGTGGATGTGCTGGTTTTCCTTAAGCTAGGGCCCCCTCAGCTCCTCCAGGGCCATGTGCAGCAACGCTGCTGACAGCTCTGCAAGGCAAAGGCAAGAAGTTCTTCCTCGGTTACCAAGGCTCTGTTCCTCCAGACCAGACAGTGAAGCATCCTCTAGGGAGGGACGGCAGTCCAGGTGGGGAGTGAGGGGCGTGAGTGGTGAAGACCTTAAACGGGACCCTGGGTTAAACCCCAAGGGGCTGTCCCCTCTATCCCTCTCCCCCATCCCCAAACGACAGGAGCCAGGAAGTTCCTGCTACAGGAAGTGGCCATGGGGGTGAGGGGTGTAGAGTGAGACCAACTCTGCTGGCTGGCTCGCAGTTGGAAGCAAGAAACAAATTCTGCTCAAGTTGTGAAACAAGCCGATCAATTCCTATCTTGTGAAGTAAGAGCGCGTGGTGCCCCCAGCGAGGGTGGGCCAGTCAGGCCCAGACTCTGCCCCGAACATCAGTGGGCGATGCGCCCTGCGAAGCCTGCTCCCCTCTCAGGGGCAGCCGTGCTGTGTCCCAGCGCTGGTGCCGATTGCCGGCTTTGCTGTGCTGCATACACTTAGTAAGCTCTCAGCCCCAGAGATCAGCTGAGCATGAATTCAAAGTCCACTAACAGGATCATTTAAAAACATTTCCACCGTGAGGTGGGGCTTGCTGCTGTAGCTTCTTGAGATGATTGTCTTCTATGTGTCTGCCTACTTTGTGAATATATCTACATCGGCTTCTAAAATGCCCTCTCGGCTTGAACACCTTGAATGTTTTCTTAAATTCGACAGGTCTGAGTAACTGGAGCAGAAGCACTGTGGAACATTCTACAACATTCTCTCCAATCTGTGGTGCTTCCCAGGGGACCACCATCTCAACCCAGTCCACTCTGCCTTGAGAGCCCACAGAGCAAGCTTTTTCCCTTGGCTGACACCATCCTCCCCATGGCGGTGAGCAAACAGGTAAGACGTTCAGAGGGCCTGGACGTTTGTAATCTTGACCTGAGTTTGCTTTGATATGACTTAGCCACTCATGCTGTGGAACAAAAGTGGTCCTGGTGAGAAAGCCAGTGGTGGAAACTGACTATGAGAACTTGTCCAGTTCCACTTCTGTTACTGGCTTACATGCTGGTGGATTCCAGGGACTAAACTCCTCTCATGCTTCCTGCTATTCCCATTTTTGTTGTTGTTGTTTAGTTGCTAAGTCATGTCAGACTCTTTTATGACCCCATAGACCATGTAGCACATCAGGCTCCTCTGTCCATGGGATTCTTCAGGCAAGAATACTGGAGTGGGCTGCCACTTCCTTCTTCACAGGATCTTCCCTACCCAGGGATCGAACCTGGGTCTCCTGCATTGGGAGGCAGATTCTTTACCACTGAGTCACCAGGGAAGCCCTATTATTTTTAGGGAACACATAAAAATGCAGGCCATATTATTTAGCAAACACATCACATCTTAGGTAATAATCTAAGACATATAACTAGAAAGGTAGTGATAACAAAGAAGTGCCAGTTAAGCAAAAACAGTAGATTTTAGACATGGCCGTGAGATGGCTTCTGAAGATCACTTCATGTGTTGCCCTGTTTCCATCTGTCCTAAAACTTCCAGAGAGAGAGAGAGATTGGAGGTAAGATTATGGCTCTTAAGGAAACGAGCTACTTTTTCCCAAGTCTAATCGGTTAGAGCTTAAAGAAAGGACTTAGGCTCACATGAATTGTGCAGAAAGGAATTTTAACAAATAGAGAGGCAGTGCTAGACAGCGCAGACTGAGATCAGAATTCAGAGAAGAAATCGCTTTCTAGGAAGAACCCACACCCTGCAAACTCTGCATTCACAAGAAGTCCTTCTGTGCACTGGGGTTCCCTGGCGAATATATTTGGAGGCAGGTGTTCGTACAGTTAGTAAATAACTGTGTTTGCTCACTAAGTATGAGTAAATTGCTTGTCCTCCCATTAATAATATTAGAGATCCAAACTGCTCTGAGGCCACACCTTTCTGGATTTCCAGGCCTTCTCAGCTGCAGCACTAGTGACATTTTGGGTTGGATCGTTTATTGTTGGCGGGAGGGCGGTCCTGTGCATTGCAGGATGTTTATTGCTGCACCTACCCACCTCTACCCACTAGATACCTTGGGCACCTCCCTCCCACTCCTGCAGCCAAAAACACTCCCAGGCATTGCCCAGTTGTTCCCAGGGGATGAAATCCCTCCTCTCCCCCATGTTGAGAACCAATGATGTAAGGGATGACATCTTTTTTCTCCATTGTTTTCTGACAATTAAGTTAGCACTTAGGGGAGCCCGGAGAGACAGAAGATGTCATTCCCAATGATGCTGATCCCCAGCAGGTTGATGGAGTGGAGAAGTGCAGAGCACGTGGGTGCCCTGAGTTAACCAGTCCAGTCTGGGGGGTAGGTGAAAGGTCACCGTGACAGCAGTTACTTCCTCACCCACCCCAAGCACCTGGGTTTCCCATGAACAAACCGCATCAAGTGCCAAGTGGACCAGACCCTGCTGCGGCTGTGAGGAAAGAGGAATTCTGAATTCAGAACATGAAAACAACCCTTTGGCAATAGGCAGTGACTAGAGCAGAGATGAATAATGGCACGTCTCCCTAGAAGAAGCCGTCTTATTTTCGTAGCAAAGCTGTCTCTGTGTGCTGAGGCACGAGGGAGAAAGCTGTCTATATACAAAATGCTCCCCAAACATATAACGTTATGCCAAAAACTCTGAGGAGAAGGATATAACATAAAAACAAACAAACAAAAAAGGCAAAACCCCCTTGGCTCTGTAGACTGAGCTAATGCTTCCTCTACATTGAAAAAAATAATTGCTCAGTGGTCGGTCACATCTGAATGTTGTTGGGTGAAGTAGCCCTGTGGTTGCCATGGAGACGTGCTTTTCCAGCAGCGCTGGCATCAGGAAGCTTCACAGAGTCGCCTCTCAGCTGTAGCCGAGCGCCTGCTATACTGAGGGAAGAAAGTCATGGCCCAAACCAAGACGTAGCTTGAGGGGAAGCAGAGCCGTGGCATCAGGGACACTCTCCAGATTTGTCTGGTCTGAGGCCCTCAGAGTCCCCCTGGTGTGTAAGGAGACCAGTCGGGGGACAGCGGTGGTTTCTGAGCTTGCAGTGAAGGTAAGACAGGGATGGGGTGGAATGTGCATGAAGGCCAGCCTGTGACAGACTCCCCCTCCCACTGGCACTCAAATCCAGAGAAGCATCTGCTTTGAACTCTGCCTTTGAAGTGGGAGCTGGCCCTTGCTGTCAGCATTCTGGGTTCTCAAAAGAGAAGACAGTTCTGTAGCCACAAATAGACTAGAAAAGGCTTTGACGGTAACATTTGGCCGGACTCGAGCACCCTGAATTCTCCTGGAAGATTCATGGGCCATGATGTTAACCCACAAACATCACACACTTTGTGGTGGGATTCAGCGTGGTGTTTTTTCAAAAGGAGCAGTATTTATGGTGACCTGGGCAGGTGCCTATTCAGCCCAAGATGCAACTCAAGCTCCCGTTCCTAGCAGCTTTCTCTGTAAGGACCAACTCATGTCCAGAAGAGGCTGGGTCGGTATCTGACAAATGATGTCTCCTGGTTGATGTGTCTGTTTCCAACAAGCCAAGGTTAGCAGTCTGGCAGTGGACTGACTACAGTGTTACAAGGGTTGATCTCACAAAAGAGGAGCATGAGCTGTTGGCACACCACATCATGTCTGTCATTCTGTGCTCTGGCAGATGGGCTGGTGCTCATTTACAGCAGAGGAGTTGACATAAAAGCAGAATAATTGGATTTCAAATAGAATGGGGATTTTTGTACCCCGTGGGGCTGTGAGGGGTGAGGCCTATTGTGTGACTTCTGGTTTCCTGTGCCACTGCTGAGATGTACGGGGTAAATTCCAGAAGGAATAAGGCAGAGTGAGATATGGCTTCTGGCTTCTTTGGCACCTAGAGTGAGAACTGACACATTTTCTGAAAGAAATAATAAGCTACAAACTAACATTCTTGAAGCTTTTAAGACTTTACCTAATCCCAGAAATTTTCTGAAAATATGATGGCTTCTGTTTTCACTTTATGGTATGTCTAGTTGCTAGGGGAGGTAGTAAAAGAGCAGCTCCCGAGTCCTGGGTTCCCCTGGTGCCTCAGAAGTAAAGAATCTGCCGGCCAATGCAGGAGACACAGGTTCGATCCCTGGACCAGGTTGATCCCACATGCCACAGACCAGCCAAGCTCGTGAGCCATAACTGCCGAGCCTGTGGTCTAGAGTCGGGGAGCTGCAACTACTGAAGCCCACGTGCTCAAAAGCCTGTACTCTGTAACAGGAGAAGCCACTGCAATGAGAAGCCCACAGACCACAACTAGAGAAAAGCCCACACAGCAACGAAGACCCAGCACTGCCAAAAATAAACAAATAAATAAACAAATTATACTTAAAAAATAAAACAACTGCGGTCATGAACATTCACCCTGCTTTGCAATCTGACCACCACATTCTCCTATTCCCGGGTGCCCTGCCTCTTTTCAAAATTTTATTCCAACTGATGTTCTAAACAGGGACTTAAGGAGAGGACCACCCATCACGTGATATGGGACAGACGTATTCAACCCCTGCAGAGAAAAAGAGTTACTTGTAAACCCACACGAGGATGGGAAGGTCACCGAGACCTGAGGCTGCTCCAGGGACTGGTCTTCCCTCATTGGGTCAATTTTTACCTGTACGAAATGCTGTTTCCTGTCTCTCCAGCTGGTTTCCTTGTCCTTAGCTCCCACATGGCCAATTGGGACCCCGCTCTGGGTTCCCCAGCTTTGATTTAACCTCAATGGCCCTTCATCTCACCTCTGCCACTCATGCCTCATTCCCCAGCCCACCTTTTCCGGCCACCTTAGCTTTGGCAGCCTGGAGACTGGCTACCCCAGGTCCTTTGCTTGCCCCTCAGGTTCCAGGAGCAAGAGAACTGTGGCGCCCGGCATGTGATGGAGCATGCTTTCTGAGAGGGGCATTGCCCTGCAAGTGGAGATCATCCTCTTAGTCAGCCATTGGCTGCCATCCCAGCTCTGAAAGACATCACTCCTTCCCTTCCTGATTTAGCTCCAGCTTTCTTTCCCAACCCTCTCCCTAGCCCAGATGGAGCACTGGCAGGTCGTCACAGACCTTCCTCTCTCACCTCTGTGGGTTTTCAACACCTGTGGGAGATCGGCTATAATGCCCAGCCCCGGGCACTTCTTGAGGCCCCTGCTTTCTGTAAGGCTTCCTCTGATCCTGACTGATGGAAAACAAAACAAACTACATGCTCATCCAGTCCTGCTAAGCATGTCTCGTTGCAACGTGCTGGTGCCCAGCAGAGGGGAGCGAGTCTCTCCACCCTTTGAATCATGGGCTTGTTTTGGCCAGTGGAATATGAGCAAACACGACACATGGAGGGGCTGGGAAAGCGTGTGTGCATCAGGGCTTTTCCTCTATCTAGCTGATCCGAAACTTTTTTCCACCAGGAGAGTGAGGCTGGACCACAACTGGAGGACAAGACATCCTCTCCATCTCAGCCATCCCAGACGGGTGAGCCAGGCTCCCCTAGATATCCCAGCACTGCTGAGCCAACCCCAGACAGAAGAACTGCTCAGCCCCTCACAGGTTGCGCGAGACAACAGGTAGGTGTCTTCTGAACCAATGAGTGTTAGAGCAGTTTGTTAGGCAACAAACCATCCCTTTGCATCTCCCATGTTGGAATCCTTCTCCTTTTTTGAAGCCCCATAGCAGCTTAGCTGGTAAAGAAACTGCCTGCAATGCAGGAGGCCCTGGTTCGATTCCTGGGTCAGGAAGATCCCCTGGAGAAGGGATAAACCACCCACTCCAGTATTCTTGGCTTCTCTGGTGGCTCAGACAGGAAAGAATCCACCTGCAATGCGGGAGACCTGGGTTCTATCCCTGGGTTGGGATGATTCCCCTGGAGGAGGGCATGGCAACCCACTCCAGTATTCATGCCTGGAGAATCCCATGAACAGAGGAGCCTGGCAGGTTCCAGTCCACAGGGTTGCAAAGAGTCAGACAACTGAAATGACTTCGCATGCACACAATTCAATGTGTAGACAATACCCTGTTCTCTACATTTGGAAGTATAAACAATATAAACCTGTTAATTCTGTAAGTAATTTTTATAATTATGATGTAAGCTTATTCTATCCTTAAAATATTTAAAATAAGCCCTTCATGGGAAAAAAATCTTGAGCCTCTTCTACCGAGTAACAGAATCTGACAATCAGCTGGTCCAATGAGCCAGCATAAATAGAGATGGCTGTGGCTGGACTTTGGCAGGGCTCCTGCCCTGCTTTGGAGCAGAGGGAAGTTGAAAAGGAGATCACTGTTAAAAGCCAGCCTTTGGAGCCATTTGGACCGCGATGTGCGTACTGGTTCTATCAGGCACTGCTCGGGGCCCTGGGAAGACGACCTCTCTCCCTGAGTCTCCATTTCTTCTTCGTCATTGGGTGAGCAGCCGTCACCCCTCCTCCACGTCCTCCTGTTGCTTCTCTCTCTGCTACAGAGGCCCTGCATCTTGTCCGAAGAAGATGCTCAAGCCAGCAATGCCTGCCAAAGGCCCCATTTTATAGTTTTGTTTATTTGTTTACTTATTTTGGGCTGCGCTGGGTCTTCCTTGCTGCTTTGGCTTTTCTCTACTTGTGGCCAACGGGGACTATTCTCTCATTGTGGTGTGCAGGCTTCTCATTGCATCGGCTTCTCTTGCAGAGCACAAGCTCTAGGGTGCAAGGGCTTCGGTAGTCATAGAACGGGGCCTCAATAGCTGTGGTTCCCGAGCTCTAGAGCACAGGCTCAGCAGTTGTGGTGTGCAGGCTTGGTTGTGTGAGGCATGTGGGATCTTCCCAGATCAGGGATCAAACCCATGTCTCTTGCATTGGCAGGCAGATTCTTTACCAATGAGCCACCGGGGAGGCCCCAAAGACCCCACTGTAAATTCAACCAATTAAGGACAATCAAACCAGTCCATCCTAAAGGAAATCAGTCCTGAGTATTCATTGGAAGGACTGATGCTGAAGCTGAAGCTCCAATACTTTGGCCACCTGATGGGAAGATGGGAAGAACTGACTCAATAGAAAAGACCCTGATGCTGGGATAGACAAATGGCAGGAGGAGAAAGGGATGACAGAGGATGAGATGGTTGGATGGCATCACCGACACAATGGACATGAGTTGGAGCAAACTCGGGGAGTTGGTCATGGACAGGGAAGCCTGGCGTGCTGCAGTCCATGGGGTCACAAAGAGTAGGAAACGATTAAGTGACTGAACTGAACTGAATTAAGGACTGCCGGAAATACCATCTTCATCTCCTGTAAGCTTCATCTTGCAATGGCTGTTGAGTTCTGCCTCCATACATTGTGGCCATTTGAACCGTTGTGAAACACCTTCTCTATCCTAGACTCACCACAAGCTGTGAGCCTAGATGGGCCGCACCAAATGTCAAGGGAATAGAAGAGACAGCGGTGCTGGAGAACGTGGCTGCATCGGACACTTAATTTCACCACCCAAACAGCTCTTCAATCTGTCCATTCCCACAGCTGCCACTTTAGTCCAAGCTCCCATCCTGTCTTACCTAGACACCTGCAGGTGCCTCCTTCTTACTTGGAATACACAGATAAGGCAGAGCCCACAAGGACTTCTGTGAGGATCACTTATTTAGGAGCAGTCCCAGGAATCAGAAGGGAGGGATAGGCAGATGGGGGGAGAAGGAATGTTCATAGACAAGTGTATAAGTGGGGTCACCGCTGTGGGACCTGGAGAGTAGAACCTGATGGCCCAGGAGGAGGGTTTATCCATCATCTCCCATTCTCCACTGGCTGAGGACTGCTCCTGGAAGCACAGACTCTCCTGCAGTTCGGGTCATTCCTACAGGTGCCCCAACAGCTTCCCCAGCATTGAGGTCACTGCAGGGCAAAGGTGCACTTGAAGCCAGGCTGTGAGTGTGAGGCAGAGACCACCATGGAGTGTCCCCCACGCCTGAGGCTGAACGCAAAGGGGATGCTGAACAGGCGAGGAGCAGGGCCGCCGAGGCTTCCTGTGCAATCTCCTAACTGTACAGTCTCTTCCAGTACCACCTCTGCCCTCCTCCGTGCTGGCTCCTTGCTCTTCTCTGCATAGAAGCAACTGTGATTATGTTTTCAAAACATTAACTGGATCTGTCACATATACTCTCCAAACTCTCAGGGCTTAAATCTGTGGATAAAGGTCAGGCATCCCCAGAGGCTTGGCAGTAAAGAACCCGACTGCAATGCAGGAGTGGCAGGAGGTGCAGGTTTGATCCCTGGGTTGAGAAGATCTCCTAGGGAAGGAAATGGCAGCCCACTCCAGTATTCTTGCCTGGAGAACTCCATGGACCGAGGAGCCTGGCAGGCTACAGTCCATGGGGTCACAAAGAGTCAGACACAACTGAAGCAACTTAGCACACACGCATACATGGATAAAGGTCACAACTCTAAGACGGCTTGGGGAGCCCTGCCACCTCTGCCCACGGCTCCTGCCCGCCCCCACCTCACTCTCCCAGAACAGGCCACCCTACCTGCTTGCCCTCTGCTCCAAAGTGCTGTGACCACACTCACCACTGGGCCTTTGCACATGCAGTTCTTTCTTTCACCACAAATCCCTGCTTGTCCTTCGCCTCTCAGCTCTAGTGTCACTCCCATGGAGGAGTCTTTCGAATTCCATCTCTGGAATGGGCCAGGGTCCCTTGTCAAGCCTGTTAGAGAACCCCACAATCTCCTTTCAGGGGATCTGTTGTCAGCATTTGCCTGGGGGAGGAAGGGAAGGGGGCCGTAGCTGGAAGAGAGCAACCGACTTCTCACTGCATAGCCTTTGGGACGTTAGGAAATCCCTACCAGCTCTCATGGTACCAACTAAACTATCAGGTAAATAAAAATAAACCAAAGCAATAATACAACTGCAAAACCCCTAACTGGCTGACTGGTTGCTCTGGTTACTGTGTCTGGATGGCTGCCCTGTCGGGACCTGCCTGTCCCAGGGCATCCTCGTCTCTGGAGCCTGTTTCCTACCAAGCTGTATCTGATTGCTGTGGAACACACCTTTTTCCCTTCCAGAGATGAGAAGGATCAGGAGAATGTTTCCTCCTGGGTCTTTGAGGGTATCCTTTGCCCTTTATTCAAGTTTTGAGGTTCCCCTCCTCCTGAAGGGCTAACACTGGCTGAAGCTGGGGAGCCGTGTGGTTAGAGACAATCTGAGCATCGAACAACCGGGACTTTCTCAGAGAAACAGATGGAGATATTTTCACTCACCTAATCTGAACAGATCACAAAACTTAGGCAGTAAGTTTGACTTTTAAACTCTTATGAGTTCCTTGGACAGCAAGGAGCTCAAACCAGTCCATCCTAAAGGAAATCAACCCCAAATATTCTTTGGAAGTACTGATGCTGAAGCTAAAGCTCCAGTACTTTGACTACCTGATGCAAAGAGCTGACTCATTGGAAAAGATCCCAATACTGGGAAATACGGAGGGCAGGAGGAGAAGGGGGCAAAAGAGGGCAAGATGGTTAGATAGCATCACTGACTCAATGGACATAAATCTGAGCAAACTCCAGGAAATAGTGAAGGACAGGGAAGCCTGATGGGCTACAGTCCTTGGGGTTTCAAAGAGCTGGACACAACTGGGCGACTGAACAACAACAAAAAGTTTGACTTTTAAACTCTCTGGCAACTGAGACCGAAGAAGGGGGGCAAAGTTCATGGATACGGAAAATATTCATCCGGGAATGTGTCTGAGTTTTAGGAAGAGCTGACATTTTTTAACCTTTCTCTCCAAAGACCCAGCCCTTCCCTAATCACAGTCCCTTCCTTCTTCTCTTTAACAGCTTGATTGAAGTGTAGTTGATATACGGTAAACTGCATGTGTTTAATGAATGCAGTTTCATGAGTTTGGACACAAGCCTGCACCCGTGATACCATCACCCCGATTTCAGAGTAACTGACATACCATCATCTCGGCCCACTGTCTGGGACACACCGTCATTGCCTCCCTCTGTTTGATGATTGTGTGCGTACTGACAAGTTAACATGAGACCTACTCCCTGAACAAAGTTTTAAGTGTACAACACAGTTTTGTTGACCATAAGCAAGCCCTACATGGCACAGCAGATCTCTAGAACTAATTCATCTTGCATAACTGAAACTTTCCCTGGAGGAGGGCGTGGCAACCCATTCCAATAATTCTTGCCTGGGAAATCCCATGGACAGAGGATCCTGGCGTGCTACATGCAGTCCAGGGGGTGGCAAAGAGGCAGACACGACTGAGCGACTGCACAACTGAAACTTTATACCCACTGATCAGCAGCTCCCCACTTCCCCCTCCTCCTTCTCCAGTAACCACTGTTCTACTTTCTGCTTATGTGACTATTTGAGATTCCTCATACAAGGGGCATTGTACAGTATTTCCCCTCTGGTGTCTGGCTTATTGAACTTCCCAGGCAGCTCAGTGGTAAGAAATCTGCCTGCCAAGCAGGAGACTGGGGTTCAATCCCTGGGTTGGAAGAATCCCCCTGGAGTAGGGGATGGCAGCTCACCAGGACTCTTGCCTGGAGAATTCCATGGACAGAGGAGCCTAGTGGGCTACAGTCCACAGGGTCGCAAAGAGGTGGACACGACTGAGCGACTCAACAACAGCAGCAGCAGCAGTCTGGCTCATTTCACTGAGCACAGTGTCCTCCGAGTTCACCCAAGTTGTTGCAAATGGCACCCGATGTCCAGCTACAGACAGGTGGATAAAGAAAATGTGAAATGTGCACACAGGGGAACGTTACTCAGTCTTCAAAAAGAAGGAAAGCAGTCCCTCTCTTCTTCATTCATCCTTTTTTTTAAATTTATTTTTTTTAATTTTTAAAAAATATTTATTTATTTGGCTGTACCGAGTCTTAGTTGGGCTTTTGATCTTTAGTTGCAACAATTCCCCAACCAGGGATTGAACCTGGGCATCCTGCATTGGGAGCGTGCAGTCTTAGCCACTAGACCACCAGGGAAGTTTGTAACTTTTATTTTATGTTGTGGTATAATTTACCTTCTTAATTTATCTGTGTTTTCAAGCTCTCACCCCTCAGAACATCCCGTTCTTTATTTTCTGCCTCCTGACTCCCCTTTGCCTGGGCTTTCTCTCTCTCTTCTGTGTCCTCTCCTTCCTCCTGATGTTCAGACTTGTTGTCTCCCCAACCCCTAATTCTGCCTCCCTACCCTTCCCCACACCCATCCACAAGCTTACTGTTCCTTCCGTTTTCACCATCTGAAGTGCTTCCAGCAACATGAAAGACTTGAAAGGGAAGAGAACAGGACACGGCTGTCCTGAACATTCCTTTCCAGCCCTTTCCCCCAAAGATTTCAGAATATTTCAGGCCCAACGCTGTTCTCTCCCTCTGAAGATGCGCCTCTGCCATCCCTCATCCCTCCTAAGAGCCGGGAGCAGATGCCCCTTGGGCTTCCAGGGCGGCATCCCCCCCAGTTGCCTCCCCCTCCCCATGGTGCTGTCAGGCACCTCCCTGCAGGGTGCACCTGCGCCCCAGAGCCAAGGCCAAGTTCCCTGCTGGGCCCGGGTGAGTGAAGTGTTGCCCCCCCGCCCCTGCAACCGAGCCTCGGACAGCTGCTGCCCACCAGGGGCACGGATTGATGGAGCCTCTCCAGAGACAGCCGCCTCAGCCCGCCTCACAGGCAGAGTCGCTAATGATTTGGCACCAGCAGAGCACAAAAGTCTTAAAAAGAAAGTTGTCCCGTATCAGTCAGAAGAGCAGAGCCAGTTGCTAATGCTTTATTATGGTGTTATCTCCAGAGGTGGGTGTGATGAAGCGAGGCCTGAGGAGTGACTTCCATGCATAGATAGACCCGGGCCTGACGTTTGCAGAGTCTAGATGTCACCATGGCCAGAATTCCTTTCCCTTTTTTCTCCAGAGAGGAAAAATAAAAACCGAATCTGTCCGCTTTGCTGGTCAAGGCAGCTCGTTCGGTTCAACAACAGATGGCACTGGGATGCCTTGGAGTTGTCATCATTGCCAGGGATAGCTGTATGATGGGCATAGCCCCAGCAGCCTTTCTGTCCCCATGAGGTCCAGCCCATGAGCATTTATTTGGGATCCTTCCAAAATCAGGCAGGGGCCAAAGGATATCAGTTGGTGACCCCAAATCAATACACTGTTCTTCCACCATTTTTCTTCTTCTTGTTTGGCTGACTTTGGAACTTGTGTCTGAGAGGAATGTCCAGGGCAGTTTGTAGATGCGGTTTCTGGATTGTGAGCTAGGGGAGAGACAGGGAGGGGAGAAAGAGGGAACAGGGAGAGGTTGGAGTGGTGTGAAGAGGAGGTGACGGTGGTTTGATGGGGTGATGGAGGAGGGAAGCAGGGGGTGTGTATCACTGTGGGCAGAATACGGCCTTCAATTTTCCGCATGGCTTGTAGTAAGTGCCTGTCCCCAGGGCTGCATGCGGGGCTGGATCCCACACGTGGCTGCCACCACCTGGAACCTGCCAGAACGTAAGCAGCCACCTGCCCAAGTTCTAAGCCTTTCCTGTGAGGCACAGGTGGGCACTGAAGGGAAGGGCAGGGGTGGGGGCAGGGGGTGGGTAATGGCATTAGTGAGCTTGACCCTGGAGCCCGATGCTGGAGGCCGTTTCAGCTCTGGGTGCCAGGGGTAAAGGCGTCATGCCAGGGCAGCCTTGCCTTGGTGAAGCCTGCTTTCCTTCCTGGAAGAGACGTGAGCCCCCTTGGAGGTTTTCAAAACCAAGTCAGGCTACAGGAAGGGAAGGGGGCATCCTTCCTGTCTCCCTTGGTTTATCACGTTCCTCCTGCTCATGGACATTGTGCCTGCATTGGTTCAACCACTGCATTTTTTCCAGGCAGCATTTCCTTGGTCAAGGTGCTGTGACAAGCTGCCCCTAGGGCCCCTGGCACCCCAGTGATGTGGCTGCCCGCCCACCATGGGAAAGGAGAGACACTGGCTCTTTGGAAAGAGACTCAGTGACCCCAGAGCCACAAATGAAGAGCAAGGCAGACAGAACCTCTGCACATATCCACCCCCACCCACCCCGTCTCCAAGTGCAGTTGGTTTTTAATGGTCCCCCAGGAAGGAGACGGGGCTCTTGCTTCAGCATCCTGCATCAGCTTCTAACAGCCCCATGAGCGAGCTCAGAGCTCCAAAAGGAATCCTGTGCCCAGGGACCCTCTTTTATGTCTGTCACCCTGGCATCAGGCTCCTTTGAGCCCTGTTTGACGCAATCTTGATTGCAGCCTTAAT
Source organism: Cervus canadensis (assembly GCF_019320065.1). Taxonomy (NCBI): domain Eukaryota; kingdom Metazoa; phylum Chordata; class Mammalia; order Artiodactyla; family Cervidae; genus Cervus; species Cervus canadensis. The sequence goes on from NC_057414.1 coordinate 34,641,207, forward strand.
CCTCAAGCCCTTGATGAAACCCTGTCTTTGACTTTTGCTAACTTACGACATACTTCATGGTCTCTGGAGTCCCAGGGGCACAGAGTCTGGACCAAACGCCAGACCCCATCCTCCAGTCCAGCAGGTGAGTGTAGTCAGGGTGTCTGAAGTGCCAAGTGGCCCATTTGTGAGTGGATGGCTGAGGGTGACCTAGCTGGCTGAGCGGGGCCTGGCGGGCTCGGCCGATGCGGCGCGTCCTGTCACCCGGCGCCCTGACCTGGTTCACCGCTGACTGAGGCCGGAGCCCAGGCAGCAGGCCCGACTCAGCCGCGTCCTCCGGCTTCACACAGCATCTTTGTCATGAAGCTTGGCAAGGACCGCCGAGTCCTTTCTGTTACTCCAGAATCGTGCTCTGGGCAGGGGAGGCAGCCTGTCTGGAAGAATAGGTGGAGGCTGCTGAGGTGGGATTTCAGTTGCTGTGGGGGTTTGATGGTGTCCCTGAAGTGCAGAGGCCCGAAGCCGTACTCACAGAGTGTGGGGAATCCAGCCTGGGCAGTGGGCCCGTCAGGCCAGTCTGGGAAGACTGCTTCAGTCTGGGCAACGGTCAAGCCCTCAAGGGCCATGACCACACCACTTATTTATTTGTATTCCCTCGTGTAACCCAGCATGGAGCTTTGTCCAAGTGGCCAGACTAGCTTGATGGTCCAGGGGGTGCAGCCTTCAGCCCGACAGTGTGGGTTCATATCCCTGCTCTGTTGCTCAGCCCTGGGACTCAGGAGAGATAACTGCCCTCTCTGGGCCTCAGTGTGCTCACCTGTTAAATGGACGCAGTGAGAGCACCTGCGTTATGAGGCTGCTGCGTTTAGAACAGTGTTTGGCTGATTTGCTACTGTTTTGAGGCACATGGCAGGTATTGGTGGAATGGATGGAATCCAGGTGGCACCACACTGTCAGACAGATGCCCATGGTCTTAGCTTTGGGCTCCTTGACTCTAGAGGAAGCCCAGACAGCTCAGTGGTAAAAAACCCACCTGCCACCTAAACAGACATTTCTCCAAAGAAGACATACAGATGGCTAACAAACGCATGAAAAGATGCTCAACATCACTCATTATTAGAGAAATGCAAATCAAAACTGCAGTGAAATATCACCTCACACCAGTTAGAATGGCCCTCATCAAAAAGTCTACAAACAATAAATGCTGGAGAGGGTGTGGAGAAAAGGGAATGCTCTTGCACTGTTGGTGGGAATGTAAGTTGATGCAGACACTATGGAAGACGGTATGGAGACTCCTAAAAAAACTAAGAATAAAACCACCATATGACCCTGCACTCCTAGGCATATACCCTGAGGAAACCAAAACTGAAAAAGACACATGTATCCCATTCTTCATTGCAGCACTATTTACAATAGCTAGAACATGGAAGCAACCTAAATGTCCATCGACAGATGAATGGATAAAGAAGTTGTGGTACCTATACAGAATGGAATATTACTCAGCCATAAAAATGAATGCATTTGAGTCAGTTCTGATGAGGTGGATGAAACTAGAACCTATTATACAGAGTGAAGTAAGTCAGAAAGAGAAAGATAAATATTGTATTCTAATGCATATATATGGAATCTAGAAAAATGGTTCTGAAAAATTTATTTACAGGGCAGTAATGGAGAAACGACTTCCCTGGTGGCTCAGAGAGTAAAGCATCTGCCTACAATGCGGGAGACGCGGGTTTAATCCCTGGGTCGGGAAGACCTCCTGGAGAAGGAAATGGCAACCCACTCCAGTATTCTTGCCTGGGAAATCCCATGGATGGAGGAGTCTGGTGGGCTACAGTCCATGGGGTCACGAAGAGTCAGACACGACTGAGCGACTTCACTTTCACTTTCAGTGGAGAAACAGATGGGTAAGCTGGGCAAGAAGCCCACCACCAATTCCATCCCTTCTGTTGCACCCCCACCCCAGCTCTCTCTCCCTCTCTTCACCTTTCTGTCCATCCACAGGTGACTGAGAACGTCGGCCAACAGCGCTCCAGGTCCAGAGGCATCCGCTCAGTCCTGTGGATTCGGAGACTCGGGATACCTGGGATGAGTAACAGGATTCCAGCAGCCTCTGTCCTCTGGGAGGCGGGGTCAGATCCAGCCTAGGCCCTGCACCTGTGCAGGGTGTAACATCGCCGGGGGGCATACATTCGCCTATGCATTCCCTTCTTGGCTGTGGTCACCCCAGGCCATCCCTTCAGGCTCTGTACTCCGTGAAGCTCATCACTGCGTCTAAAGAAACTCCTCAGACAGCTCAGGTTCTCCCTGCCAAGGCAGGACCAGCTGAAGAAGGATCTGGAGCTGGAAGGGCCTAGGGAGGGGTGACAGGGACAGCGGTGGTCCCTTTCAGTTCCCAGGCTCCAGCTGCTCCCGGATCCTCTGAGCAGCATAGGGTCCCTGCAGCTCCTGCTTTCCCAGGGTCTAGAGCCGTGCCTGGCACTCAGCGGCCTCACAGCAAATACACCTTGACTGGGGACGGGCATTGTGGAGAGGGGCAGGGGGGCTCTCAGCGCTCTGGAGCGCCCTGTTTTCCTCCTACAACAGCCAGGGGTGGGGGCAGGGAAGCAAGTGCAGGGTGTCTCCAAGGTTCTCAACCTCACTCCTGCTACCCCTGCCTCCCCCAGCTCCAGCCTGTTACCACAGCTTCCCTCCCGTCCTCCATCTTTTGATGTTAAGATGCACATACAAGGTCTCATCAGTGGTCTTAAGAATCAGTCTTCCACTAAAGAAATAAATCTCTAAGATGACAGACCTCAGGCATCAACAAGAGAAAAGAAAGCCTGTCTTGGGGAGGGGGTGACAATGGGGACTTCCAGAGGCATAGAAAATTCCCTTGAGACCCAGCTCCCCCACCAGCCTCACCCAGAGCATCCTGTGTTAGCTCGATGGCACTGGCAGGGAGTGACCCAGAGCCTCGATGAGGCCCATCTGAGTATGAAAGCTGATGACACGGATGCGGGGGCCCTAGGGTGCCTTTCTTCTCAGCACAGCCCCTGACTGCAGCCAGTCCAGTGGTGAGCGGTCAGCAGTCAGGGAGTGTGGCTGCCTGGGTGTGTGGCCGTGGGAGGGGGAGGCTGGGCTGTGAAAACAGACGATGTCAATTTCAGGCAGCATTTGGGGAGAATACTGTTCCACTTGCTCATTCTTCTTAGTACTCCCCCCAAAACTTGATTCGATCAGCCGTGGATGAGAAAGGCCTGTTACCATAGCAACGCCACTGTGAGAATGAAAAAAATCAGCAACAGAGCAGGCTGGGTTCTCATCTGGAAGCAGGCACCCAGAGGGTAAAGAAACAGAGCAAATCCCGGGCGACCCTGAGCCCACCATGCTCCCTGTGGTTGAACTTCCATCCCACTTGGGACCCCAGGAAAGGCACAGGGCGCCCCCAAGATGATTATGCCGAGGGACACACACCTGCTCATTGCCTGGTTTCTATTAAGCCAGCCTGGACTCTTTAGTCCTATGTTTATTTTCATGGCTGATGTAACCCATGCAGACTGATGAATCTGCATGCTTCTTTTGCTTATGTTGTTTCCTGTTTAGTGGAACGCGTTCAGTATTTCTGTGCATATTCATTTCTTATCTGATGCTGCCAAAGGGAACCATGGCCCTTACTTCCTCTTTCAAGGCCATGGCCTGGACAAGGTTCACAGTAAAAGGGAGAAAACCTTTGTGAAAGATGAAGGGTTTTGGTCCAGCCTCTACACCCTCCTGAAGTTGGACAAGCTGGAGTTTCTAAAGAGAAATCATTGGCTGGCTGGACTCAGTGTCCCAGCCCAGGGCCAGAATGAGATGTTCAGGAAAGGTGTTTCTAGGAGGCATGTGGCTTTGAAAATTTCCAAGTCTGGACTTGAAGATTTGAGATAAAGTGACCCTCCTACCTTTCTCAAGCTCTCTTTCTGCTGGTTTCCTCAGAGATCCAGCTACCAGCCTATCTCTGGGCCTGGCCAGAACTAATAGCCCTGGGTTTGGAAAAATCCCCCAGTATAACCTCCTCCAAGGGTTTTACCCTTCGCTCAGAACTCCACTGGGCCTTTTAAAGTAGATTGAATCCATATGTTTCTGATTCATTTACGCTTTACTCATCAGAATGTTCCCTTTTTTATGAGTGATTTGTTGTCTTAAGATGCCTTTGCAGTCCTGTTTATAAGCATGTCTTTCCCCCTTAGAAACAAGATACTGTGTCTTGTTAAGCATGGGGGTAGGGGAGGTGGTAAAAATGTAGCTTCAGGTCTGAGTTTGTTTTGGGTCACAAGAGGAAATGCAATGTTTCAGCAGAGCTCTTTGATTTAAGTGTCAAGAGATTTGTCTTTTCTGCTCAGAGCATTGGGCTTCAAAGTGAATATCCATCCCCTCCTCCTAGATTGAAAACTCAGCTTCTCTGAGCTGAGAAGCTCAGAGAAGCCATAGGCTTGTCACTTAATCTCTTTTCTCCTCAAATCCTTCATCTGTAAAATGGGGATAACAGTGCTCCCTGCCTCACAGGGCTGTTGTAGTAATAACGTGTTGCGGCTGTTATAAAAGTGGGAGTCATACAGAATTAGGCAGAGTTCCTTTAAACAGTGCCAAGCCCGTGCATTCTCTATCCTTTCCATCAATATGCCACCCCTCTGATCCACTTTGCTCCAATGAATCCTCCAGGACTCAGCTCAAATATCACCTATCGTAAGACCTCTGCTCACCAGTCTTGACTGACATTTTCTCCTCTGTGTCCCTGCAGCATCTTACACATGTCAGTCTCATCACTTGGCTTTTTGTTTCTCTAACTTGACTTCACCCCAAAGAAACTGACATCTCCTTGAGGACAGTAAAGTGATTTTATCTTGGTTTGACCTATAGGAGGTGCTCAACAACAGTTTGAAATTAAGGAGATAAAATCAGAGAAGGGGACACGATGGTGCTTGCTCCTTTTTGTACTCAGGATGAATCCAGTTAACTCTATTTTGTGAAAACTCTGGCTTTACAAGGAGACAGATGGAGTAAAGCAGTGGAGACACTGTCTCCAACGTGAGTGGGGTAGGGGGTGGCCAGAGAGAGAAAGGAACCAGAGAAGACTTAGGATTTGAACCATAGAGGCAAAGCCAAGTTTCCTGGAGAAGGTGGAGAGTTCATTTTGGGATGTGCTGAACATAACACTCATGTTAAAATATCTTGCAAAATATGGACGTGTGGGCTGGAGAAAGTTTGGAGCTACAGATGTTGAAACACCGAGGGAACATCTGAAGTCAGTGTGGGTCATACCATCCAGGAAGCATGGTCTCTGAGGCCTTGGAACATAAACTGTCAGCCAGTATCATTTTTTCTAGACACTTAGAGTATAAAGTTAGGTTGTTCATTAGAGACCTTTCCATAGCATTTACAACTATAAATTTCCCTCTTAACACTGCTTTCACTGCATCCCATAAGTTCTGGTATGTCGTGTTTTCATTTTCACTTGTCTCAAGGTATTTTCCCAATTTCCCTTGTGATTTCTTTTTTGACTCATTGGTTGTTGAAAAGTATGCTGTTTAATTTCCACATATTTGTGGATTTTTGAGTTTTCCTTCTGCTATTGATTTCTAATTTCATTCCACTGTGGTTGGAAAAGATACTTCGTATGATTTCAGTCTTTTTAAAACTCTATTAAGACTTGTTTGGGGGCCTGTCCTGGACATTGTTCCTTGTGCAATTGAGAGAAATGTGTATCGTGCTGTTGTTGGGTGGAGTGCTCTGTATGTGTCTGTTAGGTCCAACTGGTTTCTAGGTTTGTTCAAGTCTTCCATTTCGTTATTGGTCTTCTGTCTGGTTACTTAAAGTAGGGTATTGAGTCTTCTACTATTATTACAGAGTTGCTTTTTCTTCCTTCAGTTCTTTCAATATTTGCTTCATGTATTTGGACTCTGATTCCTGTTGCATATATGTTTATATTTGTTACATTTTCCTGGTGAATTGACCCATTTATCAATATATAATGTCCTTCTTTATCTCTTACAGTAGTTTTTGACTTAAAGTATATTTTATCTGGTATTTGTATAGCCACCTCAGTTATCATTTTGTTACTATTTGTATAGAATATCTTTTTCCATCTTTCACATTCAATCTGTGTCCTTAGATCTTAATTTCTTATAGGCAGCATACAAGTAGATCATGCTTTTTTCTTTTTATCCATTCTGCCAGGCCAGTGTATGCCTTTTGATTGGGAAATTTAAGCTATTTACATTTAAAGTAATTATTAACAGGGAAAGATTTACTTATGCCGTTTTGCTGTTTGTTTTCTGTATGTATTATAGCCTTTTTTTGGTCCCTCTATTACTGCCTTCCTTTGTATTTAGTTGATTTTTTTTTTTTTTTGGTAGTGACATGTTTTGATTTCCTTCCCATTCCCTTTTGTGTATATTCTACATGTGTTTTGTTCATGGCCACCATGGGGATTTATATCACCATTCTAAAGTTATAACAATCTATTTTGAATTGATACCAACTTAACTTCAGTGACATACAAAAAACTCTACTCCTTTACAATTCTATTTGCCCCCAACTTTATGCTATCGATGCCAAAAATTACATCTTTATATCTTGTATACTAGTTAACATAGACTTTCTCCATGTATTTCCCTTATCTTCCTGGGGCTGTGAGTAGCTTTATAACATCCTTGCACTTCAGCCTGAAGGAATCCCTGCAACATCACATGTAGGGCACAACCAGTGGTAATGAATTCCTTGTTTTTGCTTATCTGAGAATGCCTTACTATCTCCCTTATTTTTGAAGGACAGTGTTGCTGAATATAGAATTCTCACCTGATAGCTTTTTTTTTTTTCCTCTCAGTACTTTAAATATATCATCCCATTGACTTCTGGCCTCCAAGTTTTCCAATAAGAAATTTGGCTGATAATCTTACTGGGTATTCTTTAATATACAATGAGTAACTTTCCTCTTGCTGATTCAAGATTTTTCTCTTTGTCTTTCAACAGATTAATTATAATGTGTCTCAGCGTGGGTCTTTTTCGTTCTATCCTACTTGGAACTCATTGAGTTTTTTGAATTCAGATTCATGTCTTTCCTTAAATATGAGGAGTTTTCAGCTATTATTCAAATAAGCTCTCTGATCCTTTTTCTCTTCTACTTCCAGGACTTCCATAATGCATATTTTGGTCTACTTGATGAGGTTCTATAAGTTTCTTAAACTCTGTTCACTTTTCTTTATTCTTTTTTACTTTCTGCTCATCAGGCTTAATAATTGCCAATGTCCTATCTTTGGGTTCATTGATTCTTTTTTTCCTGTTCAAATTTGCTGTTGAACCCCTCTAGCTAATTTTTCAATTTAGTTACAGGTATCTCACACTTTTTGAAAGTTAGCTTTATGTCATTTCACTTTTACAAAAGACCAATATTAGTAACTGTTATTACTAACCAAAAGAAATCAGAAGAGAATATTCACTTTTACAGAAAAAAAGTGAAAATAGCCTTCAGCATTTGTTTTGCAGTGAGCTATTATAGAGACAGTACTTCTCCAGGAACTACACTCAGCATCTCAGCATTAAGCCACCATAGTTTTGAACTGTGTATGTGAGCATCTGTGCTTTATCCTGATTTATTGTGTGTATCCATTAGCAATATGTAACCTAAGGTAATTGTTTCTTCACTTTATGTCACTTTGGCTTATGAAAAAGTTTCACAGAAATGCTCTGCTTTCAGGGAGTGGGGGAAACCTTATTGTACTTTTCAGATTCAGAATTCCTCTTTGGTTCCTTTACATAATTTCTGTCTCTATTCTCATTGTGCTCATATGTTGCTTCCTGACTCTCCTTAGCTCTTTTCCCAGGCTTTCCTTTAGCTCTCTAAGAATATTTTAGATGACTGTTTTCTCATGGATACAGAGAACAGATTGCTGGTTGCCAGGGGCAATGGAGAAATGAGTAAAGGTGGTCCAATGTCCTTCCAGTTGTAAAATAAATATGTCCTGATGATGTAATGTACACTGGTGATGTAACGGGCACCATGGTAACTACAGCTAACAGTACTGTATAGTATATTTGAAAATTAAGATCTTAAAAGTTCTCATCATAAGAAAAAATACAACTCTGATGATGGATGTTAGCTAGCGTTATTGTGGTGATGATTTTGCAATATATACATATATTAAATCATTATGTTATACACCTGAAACTAATAGACTGTTATATTTCATTTATGTCTCAATACCAAATCAAACCAAATTTTGGTATAAACATTGAATTTCCTTACTAAAATTTGAGAAATTCATCTCACTTAATTGCTTTCTTCTTTGCAATCACCCTCTGTGCTTTTCCAGTCTTCTAACTTCACTGAGGTTTTCAATGGCTAAGTCAAAGCTCTCTTTTGGTAAATGTCACATTGCACCTGAAAATATGTGGGTTATTTTCAGATATATTTTGATACTGATTTCCAACATTATTACACAATGACAAGAGAACAGACTCTGTATGATTTCAATACTTTTAGACCATGAAGTTTTTGCACCTTGTTTGATGTCCCTGAATATATTCCAATGTCTCCTGGTTTGTAGTCTATGGGAACATGAATAGAATTTGTATCCAGCTATTGTGTGAAAATTGTATAAATCTTAATTATGTTAAATTGGTTCAGAATGCTTTTCAGGTATACTATATCCTTCTACTTTTCTGTCTATTCATTCTATTAATTTTTGAGAGTTTGATATTGAAACTCCAACTAAAAATGTTAATTTATCTACTTAAAAATAATTGTAAAAAAAAATTGTAATATAAGTGAAATTATATGTAAGTTTGTTCTGTATTTTCCAAGTCCCCTGTAAATATGTTATCATACTTTCATGATTTAAATTTTTTTAAAAAATTGTAATGAATAAAATTTGAGAAATTCTGAATTCCAAGACACAGGTCCAAGAATCAGATGAAGGATGTGGACTGGTGTCAAAGGCAGTTGTGTCTGCACAGATGTAGACATGTGGACACCAAGAGGGAAGAGGGGTCTGAGAGAAACTGGCAGACGGGATTGACACAGATACACTGTTGATACTACATATAAATCAGACAACTAAGAGAACCTGCTGTGTAGCACAGGGACCTCGACTCAGTGGTCTGTGGTGACGTAAATGGGAAGGAAATCCAAAAAGAGAGGCACATGTGTACACGTGTGGCTGATTCACTTTGCTGTAGAACAGAAACTAACACAACACTATAAAGCAACTACGCTCCAGTGAAAATTAATTTTTAAAAGAAGCAGAGTACTGGGGTCATATGCTTTGTTTCTTTGTACTGGTTTTGTATTTTCAGTACTTTCCATACAATACATAAATTATTTTTAAAATTGTCAGTTCAGTTCAGTCACTCAGTCGTGTCCGACTCTTTGCAACCCCATGGACTGCAGCATGCCAGGCCTCCCTGTCCATCACCAGCTCCTGGAGTTTACTCAAACTTATGTTCATTGAGTTGGTGATGCCATCCAATCATCTCATCCTCTGTCTTCCCCTTCTTCCCCCTGCCTTCAATCTTTCCCAGCATCAGGGTCTTTTCAAATGAGTAAGTGCTTTGCATCAGGTGGCCAAAGTATTGGAGTTTCAGCTTCAGCATCAGTCCTTCCAATGAATATTCAGGACTGATTTCTTTTAGGATGGACTGATTTGATCTCCTTGCAGTCCAAGGGACTCTCAGGAGTCATCTCCAACACCACAGTTCAAAAGCATCAGTTCTTTGGTGCTCAGCTTTCTTTGTAGTCCAACTCTCACATCTATACACTACTACTAGAAAAAAATGCACCTATGTTGGCAAAGTAATGTCTCTGCTTTTTAATATACTATCTAGATTGGTCATAGCTTTTCTTCCAAGGAGCAAGTGTCTTTGAATTTCATGGCTGCAGTCACCATCTGCAGTGATTTTGGAGTCCCCCAAAATAAAATCTGTCACTGTTTCCATTTTTTCCCCATCTATTTGCCATGAAGTGATGGGACCAGTTGCTATGATCTTAGTCTTCTGAATGTTGAGTTTTAAGTCAAGTTTTTCACTCTCTTCTTTCACTTTCATCAAGAAGCTCTTTAGTTCTTCTTCACTTTCTGCCATAAGAGTGGTGTCATCTGCATATCTGAGGTTACTGATATTTCTCCCAGAAATCTTGATTCCAGCTTGTGCTTCATCTATACAATACATAAATTATTTTTAAAATTATAAAAATATCTTAACAAATTATATATTCATTGCAGATGTTACAGGACATCTGCAATCCATATTCTTTTAACAGTCAATCCAGTTAGTTCTTTTAAACTTAAATAAAATATAGTCCTCCAGAAATTATAGAATAATTAGACTTTTCACCAACAGAAACTTTCTTCCACTTCAATTATTCCAAATAATTAAAGATGGGGTATTGCCTCTGAATTTTTCTCCCCCATCCATTTATTTCTTTTAAGGAAGAACCGAAAGCCCGCAGGCTTGTTTTAGAAGGAATTCGCATGTCAGATGACAATGCATGACAGGTGACAGACTTTTCTGCCAAACAGAATAGAATGAACAGGTATTCTCAGAAACTAAAGAGCACAAACTCTCTCTGTTCTGTTCTCTATTTTAACCATTTAACCAGGCTGTGGCCTAGCAGGAGGAAGTAAATGAGTGAAGAAACAAATAAGTTAATAACTAATTTTCTCTGTGGAGCATTGTTCAAAAATAATTCTACCTGCAATACATGAAGGATCAAAGAAGATCCTCATAGAAACACATACCTTATTTACATGTCTATCTGGAAGTTAATCAGTAACTCCTAGAGCCAGTAATTTTCACATTGGTCAACCTAGTACTAAAAAAAAATAATTGTCTGAAGTCTTTGTCTTATATCCAATGCCTGTATTTCTCTGGCGATGGTTTCTGCCATTATTTTTTCCTTCAAATGTTTTACTTTTTCTTCGTATGCTGATGATTTTCTTTGGTTGAAAACTGAACATGTGTAAAAATGACCACCTCTCCCAGTGCAGAATGGCTTTGTGCTGGGGGAAATCCTTAAGTGATTAGCCAGGCACACTCTGAGTCTCTGGACCATCCCATGGAAAAAGCTTAGGGTCTTCTTGGAGCATGCGTCTTGCCTGGGCCTGTGTGTGGCTTTTCAATCACCTCACATACACAGTTGCTTGTAAATGTCTTGACAGTACAGAGTCTCACCTCAGTTTCTCCTTAAGGCCTTAGATTGTTGATGGTGTGTCTCCATCTGTAATCCTTTGTCCCTGACAACAGCACATCCATAGTTTTCTGAGCAGTGCCAGCTGCTTCTTTCTGCCTCAGATCTGAATTAGGTAACACAGAGGCCAGTCTTTCAAGCAGCCCCAGAGAGGTTCAGTTCAGTTCAGTCACTCAGTCGTGTCTGACTCTTTGCGACCCCATGAATCGCATCACACCAGGCCTCCCTGTCCATCACCAACTCCTGGAGTTTACCACTTATGTCCATCAAGTCAGTGATGCCATCCAGACATCTCATCCTCTGTCATCCCCTTTTCCTCCTGCCCCCAATACATCCCAGCATCAGGGTCTTTTCCAACGAGTCAACTCTTCGCATGAGGTGGCCAAAGTACTGGAGTTTCAGCTTCAGCATCAGTTCTTCCAATGAACACCCAGGACTGATCTCCTTTAGGATGGACTGGTTGGATCTCCTTGCAGTCCAAGAGACTCTCAAGAGTCTTCTCCAACACCACAGTTCAAAAGCATCAATTCTTCAGTGTTCAGCTTTGTTCACAGTCCAACTCTTACATCCATACATGACCACTGGAAAAACCATAGCCTTGACTAGACAGAACTTTGTTGGCAAAGTAATGTCTCTGCTTTTTAATATGCTGTCTAGGTTGGTCATAACTTTCCTTCCAAGGAGTAAGCGTCTTTTAATTTCATGGCTGCAGCCACCATCTGCAGTGATTTTGGAGCCCCCACCCCAAAAAATCTGATGCTGTTTCCACTGTTTCCCCATCTATTTGCCATAAAGTGATGGGACCAGATGCCATGATCTTAGTTTTCTGAATGTTGAGCTTTAAACCAACTTTTTCACTCCCCTCTTTCACTTTCATCAAGAGGCTTTTTAGTTCCTCTTCACTTTCTGCCATAAGGGTGGTGTCATCTGCATATCTGAGGTTATTGATATTTCTCCCAGCAACCTTGATTCCAGCTTGTGCTTCTTCCAGCCCAGTGTTTCTCATGATGTACTCTGCGTATAAGTTAAATAAGCAGGGTGACAATATACAGCCTTGATGTACTCCTTTTCCTATTTGGAACCAGTCTGTTAGTCCATGTCCAGTTCTGACTGTTGCTTCCTGACCTGCATACAGATTTCTCAAGAGGCAGGTCAGGTGGCCTGGTATTCCCATATCTTTCAGAATTTTCCAGTTTATTGTGATCCACACAGTCAAAAGTTTTGGCATAGTCAATAAAGCAGAAATAGATGTTTTTCTGGAACTCTCTTGCTTTTTAGATGATCCAGCGGATGTCGGCAATTTGATTTCTGGTTCCTCTGCCTTCTAAAACCAGCTTGAACATCTGGAAGTTCATGGTTCATGTATTGCTGAAGCCTGGCTTGGAGAATTTTGAGCATTACTTTACTAGCATGTGAGATGATATAACCTTGCAAATCTGCTCTGTTCCTTCCCGTTCAAGGGAGGGGACTGAGAACTGCTGTGTCCTCCAGACCAAGACCACCAGGGAGAGGGTGGGGAAAGGGCAGGCAAAAATATCCATACCACAGAACTTCCTACTGTTCTGAGAGTGGCATTTTCTTGATTGGGTGTTTGCTAGGCTGCTGTAGACCTTTGGTTGTTTTTCCATAACTCATACAAAGTTATTTTATCCAGTTTTTGGTTGGTTTTGTTTTGTTTTGTTTTGTTTTTTTGATGTCTCCATGAGGAAATAAGGCAGTTTCCTAGTCTGCCATTTCTTTTACTGGTGTTTCTCTCCATTATCATTTTTATGGCTCCTTCTCACCCCTTGACTGATGGATATCCTTGACAGATGGAAAGGAAGACAGATCAGGGCACACATAGGATGACGGATGAGTTTCTCCCATGGGCAGTATCTCACTACTTAGGAGCAACAAGCTATGAGAAGCAAAGGCCTTAAGAAGGCCAGCTTTCCCCACCACAACCACTACCCCAAAGCATCATACAATCCTATCCCAGTGTAACTGGACCAGGTGGTGGTTTTATCATGGTTGATCCAATGGGTGTCTCATGTTGGACAGGTAGCTCCGAAAAGACTCAGTTTCCCTGCAAGCAAAGCGAGACACAAGAGCATCTAGGTAGGTAGTTTATTTGGGAGGTGATTCCAAGTTGCAGAGACGAGGATGGGCGAGAGTGATAGACAAGAAGAAAAAGCCAATATGAGAACATTGCATCAGTGGCTGCTTCTGTGGCCGAGAGGAGCCCCATTCTGCCCATTCTATTGAACTCCCCCAAGAAGCAGACAGAACCATCCATACCCAGGAATTTCCCAAAAGAATTCTGGGGAGCTGAGCAGTTGTCCTTGGGGGCACTCAACCTTTCCTCCACCTCTCCTCTGAGCTTCATATCCCGAGTTTACTGGATTCCCATCTATCTCCGAGGTGTTACCCAGCACATGTAAGGCAGCAGTGGACTCTGCCATTGGTCAAGGCTGTGTGTGGGCTGGCTAAGGTGTCCTTGTGAAGACCGAGGATGCTGATGGGGAGTGGGCAGGGTCAAATATCTTTGAAGCCTGGCAGTCACGCTACAGCCTTGTAGGTAGACGTGTTATTCTACCAAGCAGAACTCACCAGCATAGATACAGCATCTCATTTCTCCTCTTCCTCCTCTCTCTTTTCTCTCTTCTGTCCTTGTCAAATTTCACCCATTAAAAAAGGTGTCAGTTCTATAATAATACAGAATTAAATCCTATGCTTCTCCAAGGCACTGGTGGTATACAAGTTTTCCCCTTGTTCTCAGAGTTTCCTAGTGGCTGGTAATCAGAGAGATGCATCTCAGTCCCAGAGGAAAGTCCTTAACATATTCTTGGATTTTCCATGGTGGCTTTCTGGGTATTGAAGATGCAGGGGAACCAGGTCAGATGCCCGCAGCTATGGATCTGACTAGTGAGCCTGCACTGGTCTGCGCTGGCTTCTCTATGGGAACCACAGCACAGAGGAGGTGCCCAGCAACCCTGAGTGCAATCTGCAGGCATTCAGTCCCTTTTCCCGGAGGGTTTCTTTTGGCCGAACAGCAAGCTCTCTGGCCCTGCAGCTAGAGAACATCACTAACATAACATAAATGCTGGGCAGCTGCTGGGAGCTGGAGGTGGTTCATGATGAACAGCTGTGTGAGGTTTGACCTTTGGGGAGAAGCAACACCAAACCCCACCACCATAGGCTGCTTTCCATTTGGGTTTAGTGCAAATGAGGCATGATAACAATTAAACAGATGCTTTTGGAGGGGGAAGGAAATTAAAAAGGCATTTCATCTGGAGTAAGGAGAGGGGGTGCAGAGAAGCAATTCTGTGAATGACAGTAGAGAGACCTGTTACTAGAACTGCTGGAGGTATGGACTATTAGGAGTCATTAGCTTCACGAGAGTCAGGATGTTCACTCTTATGTGATTCTGCACTAAGCCACCCACTGCTAGAACACAAAACACCCGGTGGTTGCACAAGCGCAGCTTTATGAAAGGAGAAGGGTCAGGAGGGAGGGGGTTCTCGAGACAACTGGGGACACGGGTCAGAGAACTTGGGATGCTCACTGGGGTTGGATATTCAGTCATAAACATCAAGGCTACGATGTTCTGGGAAAGGCTGTCAAGACTTGGGGCTTTAAATCTTGGGAGAAGATTTTTTTTTTGTAAGATCACTTGAAATTCCCTAAAAACTGCTTATTTCACTCTAATAAAACGAACAAAAATAATCCATGTGAAAACATTAGTCTTCGGAGGTTGGAAAGGCAAACACATTGTGGTTGAAGACAACAGAAAATAAATTTTGGTCGCCTTCCTTAAGCAATGCCAGCTGTGGGCTTGCTTTCTCCAAGCAAGATGGACTCTAAGAGAAGAAAGGGGAGGAAGGCTTTCCCACCAAAGACCCCATGTGTGTCTGGCATAAGACAACTATATTCTATTATTTTCCTCCTCAAGTCACTATTATAATTGGAGGCTTACAGTAGTGGCATCATAAATGTTTGTTCCAATAAACACCTCCATAGCTCAAAGTCTACTTGGATTAAGCAAATTAAAATGATTGAAATTGAATTCTATGAGTTTACTAAGCTTTCCCACCCACTGTGTTCGGAGGTAGTTTTTAAGAGAAGTCGGTCAAAAAGCTTCCAACGGTGAATGTGTATGTTTTACAGCACAACTTAGTGATAGAGAGCATGCTCACTGGTGTCAGAGCTGAGCTTCTGGCTTCACCGTTTATTAGTTTGTCTGACTGTGGGGAAACTTGTTTAGCTTTTTTAAAGCTTAGTTTCATCAATTATAAAATGGACACAGTAACTGCATGTACCTTGTGGAATTACGGAGATTAAACGAGATAATTCTCATAGAATACTTAGCACAGTATTTTGCACAGAAAAGGCACTCAATGTTCGATACAGTTGGCCATCAATATCCTCCTCTGCCTTTTCTCCTTCCTCACCTGGAAAAAGGATGGGTAAACTACAACCTACAGCCAGTTTTTATAAATGGTTTTATTAGAACCCAGCCATGTCCATTTGTTTACACATTTCCCAGGGCATACATATTACAGCGCAGAGCTGAGTAATTGTGACAGACTGTTTGGCTGGCAAAGTCTAAAATATTTACCATCTGACCCTTTGCAGAAAAACTTTGCTGACCCCTGCTCTAGAAGCAAAAAAATCTGGGGAAGCGTTCATGCTTTTCTTGATCTTAATTACCAGGATAACTTTGGTTGGGAAGAACTAGATGAATAAGCCTATAAAGAAACAAGTATTATGTTTTCCTCATAGATTT
The DNA here is from genome assembly GCF_019320065.1 of Cervus canadensis. NCBI lineage: Eukaryota > Metazoa > Chordata > Mammalia > Artiodactyla > Cervidae > Cervus > Cervus canadensis. The sequence goes on from NC_057414.1 coordinate 34,657,151, forward strand.
CCAAACTATACTAAAGGGTAGTGATGAAGAAACGCTAAGAGAGAAAGGTGGGACCTTTTCATTTGAACACTTTACCCCAAGAGGAAAGATGGAGGTAGAATCTTTCAGCTTAAAAAAAAAAAAAAAAAAACACAGAAGCAAGCAGAGAATTTCTACTGACCTAGAGGATAATTCTTTCAATGGGCATTGAGCATGTGTTAAGTTATTTTATTAAGATAGAAGTTCCTGTTTCTGAGTCCACAGATGTAATATGGAAAAAGTCATAGAGCAGGTATAGCATGGAAGTATTGGCACATAATAACAGAGTATTTGTTCCCAGTAATCCTTTTCCCCCCTTTACACCTGAGTCAAATACCAAGTACAATGGAATTCCTGGTCTTCTAAAATTCTCTTTTAGATTCATAGGTGAGAAAATCCTCTTAAAACTCACTTGGAGAAAAGCAGTGACTAAAATTGGAAACTTAGCAACAGTTGGAAAGAGAATGAAAAAGGACCAGAAATGATACCTGAAAGATTAGAGAAAAACTGCATTAGGGAAATCAGCTGAAAGAGAAGGAGGAACAGAAGGAGCTTTCCCAGGGAGTGAGGACTCTCTAAAGAAGAGATCCAAGTCTGGAGGGAGCACAAGAGCAAGATTAGGGTTAAGACCAAGAAATCGGTCAGCCTCAGCTTGCCTGCAATACCCCCTCTGGTGCTCAAGTGCTGAGTTGCTTCAGTCATGTCTGACTCTTTGCAATCCCATGAACTGTAGCCCGCCAGGCTCCCCTGTCCATGGGATTCTCTAGGCAAGAATACTGGAGTGGACTGCCATTTCCTCCTCCAGGGAATCTTCCTGACCCAGAAACCACACAAGAGTTGAGCCAAGATCCCTTTTTATGAGAGCATCCTTCTTCTGGCCCAAGATGCTATGTTAGGTGACCTTCTTGTTTCCCATTTCTCATCCAGAAGGAATGGTGGACGATCATTAGCACCCTGCACTTTTGCTCGTCTCTTCCAACTACCCTACATAAACCTAGGACTACACTGGGACATACCCTGTGGGCACTTGGTGATTGTTGGGAAGTTATTTAGAAATTGGTGTGCAAAAGTTCCCAGATATTTCTCTTTCTCTCTTAGATTTTTCTAAACTGTGTGGCCGTGATCACAGTGCCTGCAGAGCAGGGGCTTCATGCATGGCAGCTATTGTCATTTTCATTGTTGAAACCCAACCAGAAACTTTGGTTTTTGCTGTTTAACAAAGATGTTCTGTTTGTTTCTTTATAGCAAGCAAGCAAAAAGCACTTGTCTAAAAAGTCAGTGTAACTTTCAGATTCTCATCCTTAGAAAGTCCTAATCTTAAGTGAAGTGAAGTCGCTCAGTCGTGTCCGACTCTTTGTGACTCCATCAACTGTAGCCTACCGGGCTTCTCCATCCATGGGATTTTCCAGGCATGAGTACTGGAGTGGGTTGCCATTTCCTTCTCCTTAAGTGCTCTCTTTTTCTCAATCTGTGATAAATTCCTCATATGGCAGTTTGCAGAAGGAGCCACTGCTTGAGACCATTCGTGAGATACACATGTACAATCCCATTATGATTTTTGTTTCTAATTCTTGAATGAATGTCCTAAAATACCCCACATGATAAAACCCCTCCACCAGCTCTTTCTTTTCCAGGAGCACTGTGATTGCTCTTCTGTAGATTTGTAGGATAAAAGAAATTTGAACATTTAAATAATAATGTATTTTTAAAAGGGTTAGTCAGGGAAAGCTACTCATCTCATATCATCTGCAGAAGAAATCTATTATGTTTTGGAGTTCATTGGGGAACCAGAGAATACTCAATTTTATGAGAGTATTAAGTTTTTATTGAATTACGTCTTTATTCAAAGCAGTTGGGTTCATCCACTGAAATGGGAAGTTTAATCCAGTGATCTTTGGGCTAGTAAAATTTAAACCATGATGAAAGTCTTTTGATGAATCAGTTCTTTCAACAAAGATTGTTGGGTCAGATTGTGGATATTCCTCGGAGATGAGGTTGGCGGTGGCTCTTGACTGCCTATATAAGTAGCCAAGGCTAGCAAATCCAGTGCCCTTAAGTGGCCCAAGCATGTTGCAGTGACCAGTGGAAGAGGACGCAGGAATACAAAGTCCTGCTTGTTAGGGTTTTGCCCCTAGTAGTTGAAATTATCACACTTCTCTGGACTTCAATTTTGTCATCTACTAAAATAAAGATATAAAACTATTGATGATTGGCTAATCTGATGTCAAGCTAGTTACTTAAAACTCTCCATGGCAGAACGTGAAAAATAGACACCTCTAAGCACAAATCTGGAAACAACTGTCCGTCAGTATAGGGCTGGTGAAATAAGCTGTGGTAGATCCAACCCTAAGTGCCTTTGAAGAAGCATAAAGTGGACCTGCATGTGTTGATGTGGGAGGATCCCTCAAAAATGTTTTCAAGTGAAAAAAGTTGTGTGCAGAGCAACAGATATGACAGAATTTCCTCTTGTGTAAATAAGAATGTGTGTGGTTTACTGAGGGATATACAAGAAACTGTTAACAGTGTTTATCTTTGTAAACTAATAGCTCTGCATGCTTCAAGTATTATTACCAATAACAATGATCATATTATCAGTTAAGGGTCAATTTTTGTTGTTGTTGTTTGGTTGGTTTTGTTTTGTTTTTCTTTTTTGCCAGCACTGTGTGGCATATGGGATCTTAGTTCTCCAACTAGGAATTGAACATGGGCCCCCTGCATTGAAAGCACAGAGTCTTAACAGAGAAGAAATAATTGTTCTGGAGAGACTCTATGATCTTTTGTTTGAAAGAAAACACACTTGCGTGAAACAAAAGCGAGTAACATGGGGCCACATAGGAACAAGCCTGGATTTATTATATAGAGCTCACTTTAAAATATTACTCACCTAGAACTCAAGAAAACCAGGCCCACCAATGAAAGTCAACCCCTACTCCCTTGGCCACACTTGCACTGACCTGTAAAATTAAGGGTGAGTCTGATGACCACTAAGTTCCTCGGCAGTGATAACATCTATGACTCCACAGTCTCTGACAGCAGGTCCAAGCTGAGGAATTGTTTTTCCCTGACACCAGATTCCTGCCTGTTCAGTAGAGTCTCCATTTCCAGTTTAGGGCTTTGACAATCCCGCATAACTCCTGTGTGCCAAATTCCCTGAAGATGAAGCCGAAGAGGAGGCCCTCGCTGAGGCAGCCCCCTTGTTCCTCCTGGCTCCGCCCTGTCTGCAGTGCATCTGAGGGGGCTGAGCCGGGGCAGCAGGTGGCTGTCCCCCGGCCCCGTCACAAAGGCCCCAGTGAGCGTGGGGACCAGCGCAGGACAGGGCCTCCAGGCGGGTCAGACTTGACGCCTGTCTTGACCCCACTGGCAGCCGGAGTCTGATAAAGACCGGATTGAGCTAGGGGTTTCTTCCTGACAGCTTAACGGATGGTGGTAATTAGGGGGCCGGCACGGAGGGTGTGCAGACACATAGACTCCATTGTTGGGAGGCTGAATGCTAGAGAGGTCAAGGCCAAAATGTGGTATGAAAGAAGCTCAAAGTTTTCCAATATGAGTTTACTGGGCATGACCAAGCACACCCATTTCCTGTGGGTTCCTGACCCAGGACCGTCCCCGATGGTGTCTGTACTGGAGCTTTGGTCCTTCAGGTTGAAGCCTCAGAGACCAGCCCCTTGGAGGTAGAGGCTGAGCAGTTACCTGTGGAAGGTCTCAGCAAGCCTTGGACTTTCTTTCCTTCTCTGAGAAACCTCTTCCCCAAGACTAATAATCATGCCGATGACAAGAACCAAAACACAAGCATAGATGTCTAGAGTTGCATTTAATCAGTATTTGTTAGGTCTGTTTACGCTTCGTTGTCAAAATTGTGATTAATGAACATGGTTTTAAGCCCAAGACACTTTCTGAGTCTTTTTAGGCCTTTTTCTTAGAAGCTGGAAGTCACAGTGTGCCAGCCATAACAACGTCCAAGTTAACGATGATCAAAAATAAAGTGAGTAATGGCAGTAATGTCCTCATCAAGGAAAACAACAGCTCACGACTTGGACAGAAACCCAGGGAGTCAGCAAAACTCCCAACCACGGAGGCTTAGAGGCTGGACTTGGCAAGACCCTTACCTGGTCTCAGCACTAGTGAGTTCATTTCCTGGTGAAGTTGGTAAAGCAGACACCTCGAAAGAGATTCATTAATCAAATAATTAGATAATTCCAGGGTTAGAAGGGATTTTGGAGGGTACAGAGTCCAATGCTTAAACTGTGCCTCCAGTATTCCTGCCAAGTAGCTGACCCTCCTCTGCTGTAAGGAGGCTGGTGTCAGAAGCTCTTCCTGTTCATATAGCCTGTTCTATTTTGGGCAGCCATGAGTTTTGAGAACTTTTTCTAATATTGGGCTAAAAGCTGTTTTTTTGTTTTGTTTTTTTTTTACCTCCCCTGGATCAGATCTAATTTATCCCACGGGGTTACATAGAACACATCTAAGTCCCTGCTCTCTATATAACCAAAACCACCTATTTGATTTGCAGGGCTCAGGGAAAAGTGAAAACTTGAGTGAAAGTGTTTAGTCACTCAGTCGTATCCAACTCTTTTCAACCACATGGACTGTGTCCACCAGGCTCATCTGTCCATGGAATTCTCCAGGCAAGAATATTGAGGTGGGTTGCCATTTCCTGCTCCAGGGGATCTTCTCCACCCAGTGACAGAACCCGGGTCTCTTACATTGCAGGCAGATTCTTTACTATCTGAGCCACCAGGGAAGTCCAAATATTTGGGGCCTCCAGGTAAAAATTATTAAAAGTTTAAAGGTGGTGCTCGCAGAGCATTGAGCCCCATGTGGCTGGATTGGTGAGCACAACTGTACGTAACTGCCTTACCTTATTTCTGAAGGACTGAACATGGCAGAGTGCAAATAGGAGGGGACTTTTCTGCACTTTGTGTTGAATTCTTTCTCAGTTCCCTCTTCCTTCCTGCAGATCCCATAGAATATTCAGGTCATTTCCATTCTTTTATCAAACTCTCATCAGATGGCTCTCTCTGCCTCCCCTGCCTGGCTGGGGGCTGGGAAGCCTGCAGAGACCCGAGCCCTACCATACTGCCTACTCGGGTCTTCCTGTCCTTCTCAGGCTTCTTGTTGCATTGGCTTTTTGGGGGTGCAAGGCGGTGGTGGGGTGCACATTCCCTATGTGACAGGTGCAGTTGTGATGGGGCCTTCTGTGCTGAGGACCCGAGGCTGCCTTTCTCTCTCATGGGGCTTTTCTAGGTTCCTCTCAGCCACTTCCACTGGGCTCGGTCACTGCCACTTTCTGATGTGGGTCTCACCTGCCTTGGCTGCTGTTCATGACATCTTCCCAGCCCGTAGCTGGAGGTTCAGCTCGGTCCTCTTCTGCCAAGGTCACCCTCTTAACACCCCTACATGGGTGGCCCCCTTGGGTAGAGAAGCTTTCAAGCCACTTCATGGCTGGGCTCTGTCCTGGGATCTGTATTTGGATCTTGGAAAACTCTTCTTCTTGTCCAGTCTCTGGTACCACTCAGGTCGCTGCAAGCTTTCTCTTCATCCTCCCAACACGGCCCTCCCCATCCCCAAGCCAGGGATGGCCTTGTCCCTTCAGACCTTCTTCCACATTCTTCCCTAATCCAAGGGGTGTGTGTCGAAGCCACTGGGAACTCCCTTTAAGCTTATCTCAGTTGGCCTGAGCAGCAGTTAGGAGGATACATGTGCACAAAGCATTTTTTTTTAAGAGAAACCTCCACCTTTTTTGCTCCCTTCTTAAATCTTAATCTTTCCCATCATCTCAAGGAACTAAGACCATAAGAGACAGCCTGTTGCACAACTAATGCCCTGTGAAGGCCTGGGCTGTTATGATCTGAGGTGTCCTCCCAAATTCTCAAGCCCTAACCCCCTTGCAACCATGAAATTAAAAAACACTTGCTCTTTGGAAGAAAAGCTATGACCAACTTAGACAGCATATTAAAAAACAGAGACATTACTTTGCTGACAAAAACCCATCTAGTCAAAAGCTGTGGCCATCTGATGTGAAGAACTGACTCCTTGAAAAAGACCCTGATGCTGGGAAAGATTGCAGGCAGGAGGAGAAGGGGATGACAGAGGATGAGATGGTTGGATGGCATCACCAACTCAATGGACATGAGTTTGAGCAAGCTCTGGGAGTTGGTGATGGATAGGAAAGCCTGGAATGCTGCCGTCCATGGGGTCGCAAAGAGTTGGACACGACTGAGCGGCTGAAATGAACTGAAGCCCCTTGTGCCTCTTTGTGTGTGTGCTCAGTTGCTCAGCTGTGTCTGACTCTTTGTGATCCCATGGACTGTAGCCCACCAGGCTCCTCTGTTCATGGGATTCCCCAGGCAAGAATACTAGAGTGGGTAGCTGCTTCCTTCTCCAGAGGATCTTCCCCACCCAGGGATCGAACCTGTATCTCCTGCATTGGCAGGCAGATTCTTTACCACTGGGCCACCTGGGAAGCCAAACATAAGGAAAGGGATTCCACGGACCAACAGAACCCGGCAGGCTACAGTCCACGGGGTTGCAAAGACTTGGATACAACTGAGCATGCGTGCACTTATGTTCACCAGGTTACTAAAGAAGGAAATGACTCAGGAGCAGCACAAAGAGAGACATTGCAGGATGTGGGGAGGGGGAGCAGTCCCTCTGAGTGCCCACTATCCCCAGATCTCTCATAACCCCATCCTTTTGGGTTTTCTGGAGGTTTCATGACATAGTTGTGATGGATCAGCCCACTGGCCTTGCATGCATGCTCAGTCAGTCCACTGACATCTGGTGATTAAGTTCAACCTCTAGCTCCCCTCCCCTGCCTGAAGTTAGGGTTGGGGGGAGGGCTGAAAGTGACAAACCTCTAATCACAGGGCTTGTAGTCTCCCACCCCAACAAACACCCATCCAGAGGTCAGAGGTGACCTGGGGCTTTCCAAATGTCACCTTATTAACATAACAAAAGACACCTTGACTGCTTTCATAATAGAAAATTCCATGAGAGCTTTAGGAGCTCTGAGCTAGCAATGGGGACCAAAATCATGTACATATTTCACATTATAAATCACAATATTACAGCCAAAAAACAAAACAAAAAGGTGAAATTCAAATAAGGTCTGTAGATTAGTTAAGCATATTGGATCAAATGATAATATCCTTTCAATCATTTTACCACGATTTTATAAGATTTTCCATGAGGGGAAGCTGGGTGAAAGATGTATGGGAACTTGGCATTCTACAACATCTCTTTAAGCACATCATTATTTCACACAGAAGCTTAAAACATAGATTCACTAAGCACCTATTCTGGGCTGTTCTCTGGGCCAAGGAGACCCTGGTGAACAAGACTAGATGCTTCCCCTGGAGGCTGGGAGCTTGCTCTGCAGAAGGACAAGTAAGCAGGTATTTTTAGTAGAGACAATAAGTTAAAACAGGACTACAGACACCTCGGGCTTTCCTGGTGGCTTTCCTGGTGGCGCAACAGTAAAGAATCTGCCTACAATGCAGGAGACAAGGGTTCAGTCCCTGGGTGGGGAAGATTCCCTGGAGAAGCGCATGGCAACCCACTCCAGTATTCTTGCCTGGAGAATCCCAGGAACAGAGGAGCCTGGTGGGCTACAGCCTGTGGGGTAGCAGAGTCAGACGTGACTTAGCAACTGAGCAACTAACACAAACACATGGACACCGTTCCATGAAGAGCCACACAGAAGAGGGTGACAGCACATTGGAAGTGACTTCGAAGATGACCCTGAAGACTGGAGTCATTCAAATAAAAGACAGGCCTGTGGGAGTCCGGTATGGGGCTGTCCAGGCAGAGGGACTAAACGTGCACAGGCATGTCCTTCGGGAAACGGCGTCCTGCGTGTGCTGAGGGGCAGGAAGATGGGCACGTGTGGTGGGGCGGGGCAGGGTGGGGGGAGAATGTGAAAGAGAGATGTGTTTATGGGAGAGAACGTCGGGGGAGCAGGAGCATCAAAGTCCTCGGAAATCCCTGCGGAGAGTGTGGGCACAGGAAGCCCTTGGAGGGTTCCCAACGGGGCTTTGAAGTAAGATTTGAGATTTGGTAAAAGCACTGAGGTTGCCAAGGAAGGGAAGGGAAGAGGGCAGAATCGGAGGAGACAGAGAGGCTGAGAGGTCACGGAGGGGAGAGGACCTGCTGGAGTCAGCAGGTGACCACCGTGTCTGTCCACCCACTGCTGTCCCCAGAGAAGCAGCGGGATAGATGGAGTGCCTCCTGTGGGTCAAGGTCCTGCTGGACACGGGACACCCAAATCTGTACTCTAGGCCTACAGGAAGGGCATGTGAGCACAGGCCACCCTGTGTCACCCGCAGGGGATGGAAGCTCTGGGGGGGCTCCGAGGTGGGCAGGGGAGGGTCTCCGAAGTTGACTCCTCAGTCCCAGGGGAGTAAGCGCCTAGGTGTGTGTGAGTCCAGAGCTCATCCTTCCTTTATGGGAAAATGTCACAGGTAACCTGACATCTGGACGGACGCTGAGCACAGGTCAGCCTCACGAGCAACACCCAGAGCAAGGGGGGATGCCTCAGGGAACATGAGGGCAGAGAGTCTGCTCGTCCCAGTCACACGCTTTTCTGCTTAGGGATTTAAGGAATGGTTTGAAATGATTTCTCTTTCAAATGTGTGCACAGCTCTTTTCCACACTCAGCTGTGTTGCATGTTCAACTTAAACCCGGGTTCAAAGTTTTTCACAAGATGTTCTTGGATTATAAAAACTAAAGAGACCCAGAAGGCAGAAATTCAAAACAAATTAGCCTCAAATTATGCAATTTCACGTCAGGGTTAAGCCTACAAATACATTCCAGCATTTCTCGGAGTCATCCTAACACCTCCCTGATTCTCTAAGTGAGGTTCTGGGTATCTGTCTTCAAGTCATCTCTCTTTGAGCTTCGATGACTCACTTCCATCCTCATCCACAAAGAAACCCCTCTTTCCCTCTGGCCATGTAATCCTCTCCTTCCAGGCTACATCACTTTCCAGATCTTTCCATCACTCATTCTTCTGCAGGCTCTTAGCTGTCTCTCTCCATAAAGGTACCCTCATGGCCCCCAGCTCTCCACAATCCACTCAACCTCAGAAAGGAATACGCTTCTCCCAGAACCACCTGTATCAAAGCTTAGGGGTGCATTCATCTCCCAGAGCCTGCCCGTGACAGACCCTGCCAAAGGGGATCTGTGTTATGAAGGGGATCTGTGTTCTGAAGGGGATCTGTGTTCTGCCCAGGGTAGCATCTATTCTTATCCACTTAGTCCTCCTGAGAATGCAGGCCCCTGGCCTTGCCCAACCCCAAACACAGACAGTAACAATGAGTTCCTTTGGGGCCATGCCGCTTAAGAAGAGAAAGCCTTGGAGAACATGTTAATTCTTATAACTGAGATATGTATCATCGCCAGGCTCTTCGGGGTATTTCAGCCAGACCTCAGTGCTGGGGTGACGGTAGGAGTTCTCAGGCCAGTCGTTTGAAAGCAGGACAAAACCAGACTTTATCTGAGAGTCTGAGAATATCCCAGGGAGGAGGAGAACCCTGTCTTCATCCAAAGGAAGAGATTTTTAGAGTTTTTGTTGTTGTTATTTGTTTTTGTCTGTGCCTCACAGGGATCATAGTTCCCCAATTAGGTATCAAGCCTCTGCAGAGTCTTAACCACCGGACCCCCAGGGAAGTCCCTGCAGGAAGAGATTGTCAGCAGTGAAAGAGTTCAGGTACCATGTTAGCAGAGAGTGGAAGACTTTGCAAAAGGCTCCTGCTTGGGAGGGAGACCTTCAGAATTTTCTGCCACTTCCATGTAGTTTGGCGCTGGTGGGCATGTTTGTGGAATGTTCAACGTTTAGTGGTGAATAAAGTGTGGTTTTATCAAGGCACACATTTATGTACTCAGATGCAAGTAAGATAAGAGTCCTGCCTTTGAAGTGTTTAAACTCTATCAGAGAGAAACACATTTTAGTGGCAAACGAAGGACCACTCTATAGCTCTAACCAAGGCGGCTGCATCATGTAAGCCTGCCGTGATATCACAGAGGAAACAGCATGCTTCCTCCAGGGCCATGAGCAACTTCCAGGAGGAATTTTAAAAGTATGCTGACACCATTGCCAGAGGCAAGATGAGAGGTGAGGCGTGGGAGGGGGTGTGTCACGCAGGGGTGGGTGACCAGCCGGCCTGGGAGAGGGGGCTGAGGGGATCTTCTGCGGCTAGGATGGACCCAGGTGGCAAGCAGGGACCATCTGGGGAGGGACACAAGCAGGGGATACCTTGGTCCCTCCCATTTTCATGATAACCGTCTGTTCTGTGCATCAGTGTTCTTTCTTTTTAGGGTACCTTTTCCCTTGGGTTTTGTTTATTATAAACTTTTTATAGTGAGAGCTTTAAGATTTGCTTTTGGTAACAAATTATACCTCATTTGCTCTTGTAAACAAATGCAATGCTTTGGAGAAGGCCTTAATGGGAAGAGGAAAATTGAGCTGCTGTTGGCTTTCCTTCTCTCTTTCCTTCTCTTGACCCCTCCTGCTCCCAGTCTCCACCTTCCCCTTGAGCCCCCAGGACCTTCCATCTAACGGGTCTTCTGAAGAAGCAGTGGAGGAGCCCATCTGATCTGGAAAACTTTGTTCCTGGTTCTGGAAGCAGCAATACAAAGATTCGCCAAACAGGCACGGAGCAAGTTGGTTAAGAATCTCAAGAGGGAGGTATCATAATCCTGCTAATCATGACAGTATTTTGCTTTCAGTACTCCAAGTGCTTCACCCACATTAGCTAATCTCCTGTGGCAGGAGGTGTGATTACACCCAGCCTGGAGTTTATTTTCAAAGCCATCAGGCCACAAAAATTCCACTGGCCACAGTATTTACAGTGGCTCCTTTTCAGTGTCTGAGTCCCCACCCCTTCCTCTTAAAAAGCCTTAGAACTGGTGGAAATACATCTGTCTCCTCTCTCTTTAAAAACTAAACGTGAGGGTTGGGAGAAGAGGGCTTCTCGTCCATGCACCACTTCCCATTTAAAAGACATCTGGGCTGTCCTTGCAGATGCTTATCCCGTCACCTCAGCGATCACTCCACAAGGTCAAGTGGCACTTAGGGCAGATGAGGAATGGAACAGCAGAGAGTCTCAGAAGTCGTGCCCAAGAGCACGTGGGGGAACATGAGATTCGCCTCTTGAGAACTCTCGGAGCAAACGACTGGCCACTTAGCCTCTGCAGGGGTGGCTGCTTCTGTCTGAAACATGGAAGGAGTGGGCTCTGTGGACAGCCTGTAGGTCCCTGACAGCTGGGAGCTGCACCCTCAGCTCAAGACCTGGCACATGGATGGACCTCACTGCATATTTGTTTACATGCGTGTGAGCGTGCAAGCTAAGTGGCTTCAGTCGTATCTGACTCTTTCAACACCATGGGCTATAGCCTGCCGGGCTCCTCTGTCCCTGGGATTCTCCAGACAACAATAGTGCAGTGGGTTGCCGTGCCCTCCTCCAGGGAATCTTCCCTACTCAGGGATCAAACCTGTGTCTCTTAGGGCTCCTTCATTGGCAGGCGGGTTCTTCACTTGGGAAGCCCACATATTCGTTTACCTCATTAACGAGTCTGTAGGTGGAAGGAGTCAGGCTACAGACCAAGGATTCTAACTCTTCAACATGCAAAAATATGAACCGGGACAACGTGGTTCATAGATCATCCCCTTCATATCCCCTCTGCTCATGGGATTCTCAGGACCCCAGCACCCTCTTGACTCCCCAAAGCCAGGGTACCCTGACAAAGCTTCTGTTTTCCAGGAAATGGCTGGCATTCCCATTTTCCTATTTCTTTTTTATTTAATACAGATTTGGCAGAGTGAGCAAGTGAAAGTTACGTGCTTTAGTGTCAAACACCCCTGACTTCCATTCCTGGCTGTCACTTATTACCTGTGTCATCTCAGGAAAATCATTTAATGACTCAGAGCCTGCTCTTTCTCTGCAAAACAAGGACAGCACAGAACACCTCGCAAGAGTGCTGTGTGGAGACTGGGGAAATGGGGTCCCCTGCTCATCTCAGTCACTCAGGGACTTGGGCTAAGGCTGGCAGGTGGCCGTGTCTAAAGGGAAAGAGAGTGCCACGGGTCTCTCATTGGAACTTTAAGTGGGTAACAGATCCACTTAGGTGTGATGGGCTAGGACCAGTCACATGGTATCATGCACCCACCCACCACCAAGCGTCTGGGAAGAGCCCTTCCTTTGGGTGTCAGGAAAGCAGAGAGCCGGAAGCAGAAGGCAATTAGTGCAGCGTGTAAAGCGGCAGGTGCTCTGATGGGCGTGTTGTAAGGACCGCATCCAGGCCAGCTCTATTTCAGTTTGGATCTCATATATAAAATGTTGTATATGTGTTGTTTAGTATACTCAGGAGGTGTTCATGGCTGAAAATTCATTGAGGTATTGTAATCTCCCTTTCAGAAGTACCCACAATTTAAGCGCAGATTTGTGGGGATGTGATATTAAACCTCAAGGAACGAATCTCTCAGGAAGTGGAAAGATTCAGAGTGTCCAGAGGAGGCAGGGTCTGGCCAGGTCTGGGTGTAGGAGTGGTATCTAAGCACGGGGCACCCCAGGTCTTTGCTTCCAGCTTGTGGATTGACCTGCTATTTGCTCGTCTGTTTATTCATCGACTGTTTACTGAATGCTCTGATGTGCCGGGCACCAGGGCTCTGGCATTGAGGACTATAGAGCCTGCCTTCAGACACTGCACTTTAGAGAAGAAGACACATGAATGGCAAGTAAGTGGTGGTAACTGTTATCTGTGAAGAAGCAGAGAAAGGGGTGTTGGACATGCAGGGGTGCACAGGGTGGGAGTGTGCACAGGCACGCTCTGTCTGGGGTGCAGAGGGCAGAGAAGAAATCTAGGGAGCAGGTCCTTGGAGACCTGGGTGAAGAGCACCCCTGATGGAAGGGCTTCAGGACCAGGGAGGAGCACCGTGGTGGCAAGACCAGGAACTGGGGGCGGGGTATCATAGCTTTGTTGGTTCTGCTAGGGATTTGCGCTGGTTTTGGGACTGGATGACAAAACAACGTGACTGTGGGGATGGGTCAGGGGCTTGAGTGCCTGGATTTGAACCAGCTCTGCCCCTTACAGATAGAGGAGCCAGCAAGAGTCAGTTAGCCCCTCCAAGCTTCCATCACGCCACCTTTAAATATGGGGAAGAACTCATCCTTCATGCCCTCTTTGGGAAGATTAAATGAGTTAATTTATGTAGAGCACTAAAGACAGGGCCAGACCTCCTATGAGGAGCCCAAGTTGACAGTGGCAATTTCTATGGGAGCAAGTTGCTTCTCCTCTATGTGGTCCTCGCCCCTCCCCACCCTGCGCACTGCGATGTTGTCCAACACAGGGCTTGTCCTTTTTGTTCCTGAGTCCTGAGCCCATCTGATCCCACAGTATGGCTTTAATTTATGTTAGGTAAACACATGGAAGGTCGAAGAAGCTGTGGGCAGAGAGAATGAATGACTTCCTTCCAGGCCTCCCAGCAAAGCATCTGTGCAGTGGGAACCCGAACTCGAGAACCCGGTTCCTCATCTGGGGCTTTCCGCCAACTCATGCTTGTGGGGCCTGGCTGTGCCTGTGGGGAGGGGAAGCTGCACGTGGTGGGTCGCGGCAGCGTCTCCTCGTCTCCTCGGGGATTGCTCTCCCCACACAGCGACGCCACTTGCCCAGGAGGGGTGCTGCCCACCTGCTGAGTGGGGAATCGCTCCCTGCTGGTGGGTGAGCTAACAGTGCCACCTGCTGGCCTCGAGGCCCCGGCCATGGCCTGACTCCAGAGGTCTGGGGCTACCTCTGGTGGGCATTCAGAAGACAACAGCGCAAACGTGGCCTGGCTATCCGCAGGGCACGATGCACCATGATGTCCCTGGGCTCTTTGCCATCTTTGATGTTTGTGTTATGCTGTGGGCCCATGCTGGAACCAAGCCTAGAAAGCAAGGCTTCATAGCAACTTAGGAGGCAGGCGACCAGAGGCACAGGATGGAATAAGATTTCAGGCACAGAGAACATGGCATGCTCCCTGGTGACAGAAGGTCCTCTCTGAGTGGCACACACAGCCTTGGGAATGGTGATGATGCTAAGAACTGTCGAGAATGATGGATAGGAGCTGGGAAGTGAAAAGAGGAGGAGGGAAAAGAAGTGATATTCTTCTGACTCCTCCTCCAGGACTGAAATCACTGATGCGACACTGGAGAAGAGCAGGCGCAGTGTAGACGGCCTCTCCCCAGGGGGGAGGCCAGCAGCAGTCACCCTTGTCTGAGCTGTTCAGGAGACACTCGGCCCCGAGTCTCCCCTCCTGGCCATCATGTCACTGGCCATCACTGATGCCTCTGGCTGGGGCTCAGCCTCCCGAGTCAGCCATATTAGAATCTCCAAGAGGATAGAGAAGGCCAGCCCAGCTTGAAAAACACTTCCCTGAAAAGCTTATTTTGTTCTGGGGCAGGTCTCATGCCAATCTGTCCTGCCAAGAAATGATTGCTGTTGAACTGTTGGTTTTCATTGCTGTCAAACATAATTTTACATGTAGAGCAGAGGGGGCAGTCACCCTTCAGGGTCAGCTGGGAGAGAAGGCTTTGACAGGCTGGGAGTTTCTTAGAAGCCTCTAGAGAATTTCTTTAAAAATGAACATCAAGAATGGCTGATGTCTGATGAGCAGAACAGGTGCACCCCTTACTGCAGAACTGAGTGGGTTGCGTCCATCTGCAGTGCCCACAGTGAGATCCCACAGGTGTCTGGGGAGAAGGGCAGATGAAGGGTGGAGCCCCAGGCACAACTTAGCTTTTGGCATACGCTTGCATTTCTTCTATTCCAATTGCAGACAATCTTGCAGGGTCCTGCCGGACACACAGAGGTGGGGAAGAATGCAGAAAGAAGACTGAGGGCAGGAGGAGAAGGGGATGACAGAGGATGATTGCATCACCGACTCAATGGACATGAGTTTGAGCAAGCTCTGGGAGATGGTGAAGGACGGAGAAGTCTGGTGTGCTGCAGTCCGTGGGGTCGCAAAGAGTCGGACACGACTGAGTGACTCAACAACAACAAAGCTTACTGAAGGGACTCTGGGCAGTACAGAGGCTTGCTTTTCAGTCAGCATACCTGGAGGTGATAGGAGGTGAAGTTTGATGCTGCTGGCCTCGTTCTCTTGTCTGTTTTGTTTTTCATCTTAGTAAAAATTATTTGAATGCAAAACCAGTAGAAGATTGACAGGTCAGAATCTGTTCAGAAGAGTTGTCATGTCAGACCCTGTTTTAGAAAGAGCTGACGGCTGCAAGTCAAAGACACTGATTTTGTGAGTGTTCACTGCAGTCTTTCTCCCTCCATGGGACTCAGTTTCCTGCTCTGTACAGTTGGGGATTGACCAGCATTCAAAGACCTTTATAGTTCTTATGCTCTTTGGTTCTTTAAAAGGAAGCCTTAGATCATTTGGTGGTTGATTACCCATCACATTAAGAGATAATTTATATCAATTCTTACTTTACAAAGAAACATTCAGCTGCTCATGCATTTTCCCACCCATTCGTTCAGCAAGGAGTGAGTGCCTACAGCATTCCAGCACTGCTGTGGGCCAGCACAGAGGACCAGCTGGGGATAAAGCCAGGTCTTGGCCCTCCTGGAGCTTGCAGTCTTATGGGGGTCGGTCACACACAATAAAAAATCGAAACATTTGCAGTGTCATATAGTAACCTATTGTGTGAGCTAATGCAATGACTGTCCGTTGGTAGTAAGTTCTAAGAAGAACAACACAGCAGGATGGGATTATGGGGTGAGGACAGCTATTTTTTAACCAGCCTGCTCAGGAAAGTCCTCTCTGAGACGAGAAGGGGGCATTTGGTGAGAGAAACGATGGACAAAGGAATGAGCCCTGGACATCCCAGCAGACACGCGGGCAGAGACCCGATGTGAGCACAGGGCCTGTGGCGGAGGTGAGAAGTCTGTGGGAGGAGATGAGGCTGTTCCTGGGATCCCACCTCAGGATTCCAGGCCAGGTGTGACGGGCTGCCATCGGTGAGTTCTTCAGAGTCAGTGTTCAGAGCACCTTGCCTGGCACTGGGGGCGCAAAGACGTAAAAAACAGCCTCCACGGGGAAGGGCCTCGAAGCTGGCCTTGTGCCCACGTGTGGTGGCAAAGGACAGTGGCAGGAGCTGCGTGGGATGGAAGCAGCCACTCAAGACGGCAGCTCCAGGACCTGGAGGCTGGGCTTCCTACACCTTGCCCGGCAGAAGGCGTGGATCCTGGACCATGAAGAGGCTCGAGGGGACGTCCGGAGGGAGTCTGCGGGGGCTGAAGCAGGAGTGGGGGCAGTGGCTTGGCTGCCGCTGCAGTTCTCATAGCGGAGGTGGGGAGCGAGGCTGGCCGAGTACAGGGCCCGGGCACCCTCCACCCCGGGCCGATTTGGAAGGGCTCCTCCTCAACCCAGGAGCTCACCAGCCCAAGTGGCCACGCCCTGCTGCCCTCTCTTGCACACGAGCAGTGGATGGTCCCCCTTGAGGCCTCATCCTCACCAAGAAAGGGGTGGTTCCTCATTGACCCCCAGGCCCCACCTGCCCTGTGGGTGACGCCATTGCCCCCGGGACCCACTAATGAAGGAAAGCGGCTCAGTTCGGCCATGAGCCGTGTCTTCCGTCATGTGACTGGCTGCTCGCCGCCCCCTGACCTCCAACCTCCAGAAGCTCAAGGGCCTCCCGCCAGGGTCCCCCTTTCTGCAAACCGACGTGATTGTCCCCAAGCGAGCCTGTGGCACCTCGGCCTGTGCTCCCCGTCTGGTCCCAGTGGGAGGGCTCGCAGACCCCCGTTTACTGGGCACAGATTGGAGCTCAGGCTATCTGTCCACCAAGAGCTGGGACATGTCATGCTGCCCGGGGCCCGGGCCCGGCCGCCTGAGCCGGGCCTGCCAGCGCCACCGTCTGTGAGATGAAGCCTCTCCATTTCGGGACTGTGACATAGTTCCATCAGACCTGGATGGCCGGGGCGCACATTCCGGGCTGAGACCAGGGTGGCAGCAGAGAAACCTGAGCTGCGGGGAGACATTCTCAGGCTCGAAACTCACAAACCCGGGAGGGAAAGGCACTTGATCAGAAAACGACACCATTCGGGTTATTTTAATGCCCCGGATTTGTGCTGCCCTTTCAGCGGGGCCCCTTCTGCCGCGGGGCTCCGCTGCCAAGTGACCCTGGGGCAGGTGACGTTCACTTGTTTTTCACTGAAGAACAAGGTCGTGTCTGGCTCCCGAGCTGTGGTTCTGTCTGTGGTTTTCGAGCACACGCCGTCCGCTGGGACGGAGGCACATATCAGGCTCTGAGGCTCTGTGGCCGGCCTTTGTGGCTGCCGGCCTGGTGTGAGCATGCGGAGAGTGCTCTCCCCTCCCCCGGGGCAACTCCCCCAAACTTCTCCCCGTGTCAGGCCCTGTGGTGCTGAACACACCGTCTGGGCAAGCTCTCAGACTGCTTGAACTTGCAACCAAGGGGAAGGGATGGTGGTTCCCTACTCGGGGAGCCCACCCCAATCTTCCTCATACAATACCAAACGTGGAGTCAAGGATAAGAAATATCACCTATTTAAGGTTTACATATAATCTTAAGTTGATGTCCACTTTGATTGATCAAAGAGACAATTAGACTAGGGACAGCCAATCGGTCCACAAAGACTGGTAAGCTGATACAGGAGAAAAATTTAGCGGCTAAAGAGAAAGCAACTTTTGAGTTGCATAAGAAAGGAAAAATGCCAGAGATATGAAGTATTTTTAAACCTTTTTTTCCCTGTTATTGTTTAGTTGGTTTTGTTTTTAAGGAAAGGGCTTCAGAAATAAACACAGGGAAGGAATTGGGTGAGGCAAACAACTGGTTCAGGCTGCCTGCTATGAGCAAGACTAGATGAGGAAAATTTCTGTCACTTGGGAAACCGCTATAGAAACCCTAATCTTGTAAAGCTCTCAGGTCTGTCCACCCCAGCAGTGGGCGTTCCTCCAGAGTGCAGGCCTGCTGAGACACAAGCTCTGGCCTTGCTCCTCTCCAGACTGCTGCAGGGAAGTACACAGCCCAGCGCTTCAAGCCTCCAGGCCCCGGACACTACTGCCGTCTCTATACACACACACTTACTGCCCCCTTATCTCTCCAGACAAGTTCTCGCCTGGCCAGTAAATGCCACGTGCCGCTCACAAGCCCACATCTGCGCAGGGCTCTGCGCGAGGGGATGACTTATGTCTCCAACATTAGGAAAACAGCTTCTTCTATGTCGTCCAAACAGAACGCTGGAAAGGAAACACTCGGGTCCTCACCCTTATGCAGGATGTAGGAAGTGTGGGGAACAGATCTGGTATTAATTACCCAGGGTTCTACCCTGAGTAAGTGGTTAATCCCGAGGAGGTTTACACTGCAGGCTGCCCAACCCGCCCCGGGGTGGATACACACCAGACTGGCTCCTGAGACTGTCTCACACCACGTGTCATGCACATGTGCCTTGGCCCAGGGGCAGACTTGGTTCCACAGCAGACGGGGGCCCCCTTCCACGGGCCTGCTCTGAGATAGCACGTGACCCAAGCACTAGGTTGTCTAGGGTTTCCTCCTTTCCCTGAAATGCGTCATTGTTTAATCCTCAGACTGAACTTCCTCCTTCACCTGCTGTTGCCCTCTTTCAAGTCATGGCCTAGAGGCTCCTACTGGGGCCCAGAAACAGCAGGGGACTTTATCCCCCAGGGCCAACACGCTGACCTGGAGCTACTCCGGACGTCTTAGATTCCTGAGTTTTCATTCTGATGGCAGCTGCCCAGTTTTGATTTGTGCTTGGGCTCACAGTTACAGCAGTGAATGTGGCGGGGAAGACAGCAAACACCTGTGAGAGTGACGCGGCATTTCCGTAGTCCTCCTTCTCCTGCGGTTATTATTGCCTCTTTGAAGGGTCTCCCTTGCAGCATCTTAAGACGTGACTTAAACTATCAGAGAAGGTATGAAATAAAAAATTTTAGATCTGGGACCAAAGGATTTCCAGAAAGCAAATGGAAGAGAGAGCTGTGTTTGTCCTCACCATAATTGCACTCCTTACAAATTTGCATCTGGAGCAGGAAGCAGTTGAGGCTATTTCTTGCAGGCAGATTTTTGTTTTGTCTTCCAATCCCAGTAAGGTAAAGAGCAGGTGAAGATGGAGGACTTGGAAAGTAGACAGGGTATGCTGGGTGTTTTTGTGGCTGGCTAATTTTAAAAACCATTTTCAAATCAGGACCAATTTTCTTGAAGAAGCATATCGCTTTAGAACCTTACGACGGCCTACACACTTAGACCGCAAACAGTACTGTTATAAAACTGTGTGGGTTTTGGAACAGGAAAGAGGAAAATGAACTTCTTTCATGTGATACTTGCTTTAGAATAAAGATGTAAGGTCCTAAAAGTGAAAATTTGCTTCCCCCCCATTCCTTTCTATTTTGTCCCCAGCAAATCCTTCTTTCATTATTCATATATTCTGCCTCCTAAAAGTTGATGAGTACAATGTCCTTAATTGAATGAGCGTCAGTGACAATCGTGCAGCAGGTAGACAGGAGGGTTGAGGAGGCACCAGCGTGTAACAGGAGCAGAACAGGAGTGATGCTCCTTGACCTCAAAGAATTGTAACCTCTCTCTGAAGACCCCATATCTATGCACATTGATCTGAGAGGCAGTGTAGCTAACTCTGAGTTACCCAATCAGATAAAGCTTCAAAGAAGAGGTGGCAAGTGAATCGGCTCTCACGATGGAAGGTGCCCACCTGTGCAGAGCTGGAGCAAGAAAGGGGACACACCTGAGCAAAGAGCATGTGCCGGAGGACAGAAGTAGGCAAGAGCAGGGCACAGGCCCCCAGACTTCTGAGAGACCATCTCCACACCACATTCCGTCCCCGAGAAAGAGACCTACCACCCACCCAGGCTACACAGTTCTCCCAGAGACACCCTGAACCCTGATGAAAGGGACCCTCACTGTTCTTGAAAGAACCTGGCTTGCCACCCCTGGGTTGACTTGGGACTCCATGTCTTCGTAAAGGACAAAAACTCCAAAAAAGGGTTGCTTTTTTTCTCAATAAGTTCTGTCCTCCCTAATGGCACGATTTGAGATGAAATGCAGACATTTTGCTGAATCAAGGGTCATCTTTTTGATAGCAACAAGCAGCAGAATGATTCTTTATGAAGGGGCATAGGCAAAAGGGCTGATGCCCTGGGCTGACGGATCACCACGCAATGCTACCAGGCACAGAGATATCACAGCTTCTGTGTCCATGTGAGTGCCTTTATCTGCAATCTCAGACTTTTGTGTTTGTCTATCTTGGTCTTCACCCTCATGGATTAATCCAAGTATCTGGCCCGCTTGGATTGCCACTCTCTCTTGCTCATAATAACATAGTGCAACAGTAACATGGAACACACAGGGAAGAAAGGAAAAGTCAAAAGCATGCACATGGTCATATAAAAAATAAACAAGGAGGATTGTAGCCCACCAGGCTCTTCTGTTCATGGAATTGTTCAGGTAAAAATACTGGACTGGGTTGCCATTTCCTCCTCCAGGGTATCTTCCCAACTCAGGGATCGAACCTGATCTCCTGAATTGTAGGCAGATTCTTTACCATCTGGGCCACCAGAGAAGCCCTTACTGTATAGCACAGGGAACTGTATTATCTTGTAATAAACTATAATGAAAAGAATCAAAACCTAAAAAATGGATGTATTCATATAACCAGATCATTTTGCCGTACACCTGCAACTAGTAATATTGTTAACCAACTATACTTCAATTTAAAAAATGTCAAAGTGTGGACTTCTTATGTAAAAGCTGCAGATTTACCTTCTTAATCCTTATGACACTTTAATGTTAAAATTAGTCTGCATCTGCTAAACAAACACTGACCAGTGACAGTCCTATTTGGGATTAGAATAAGTAGATAAGGTCGCTTATGGTTTTCTGAGTCTTGATTCTATTGTTTTCTTTCATTTTTTCCCTCCCAACCCTCTACATCCTGGAAACGGTGTGCTAGTGACTCATTCAGAAGCGCTTATAGGTAAGGTTTGAAGGATCGAGATGTGCAGAGAAATCAGATTTTGTCGTGTTGGTGAAGACATCAGAGCCGAGTAGTTCTCTGCATCCTGTCACATGTTTGTTCTCGTTTCCAAAAAAGCCGAGTTCAAAAGTACTTTCAGCACAGAGACAGGTGAGAGGCAAGAGGGACGTGGCAGGAGGGCTCAGTGAGACTGAGACAAGTGCAGAGCGTCGGTCTGGGTGACTGTTGGTGCCCACACTTCCTCCACCGCATTGAGCTTGCCCTGCTTCCAACCCTGCCGCTGGGTCACAGCAGGAAAAAGGTGTGATGATCCACATATGTTTCTGGCTGGACACATTCTTCTGGATTTGTTTTTCTGCCCCCACCTTTAAACCAGACACTGCCGCCTTTGCATTCTGAGTATCAGACAAGTCTGAGGGTCTAGACATGTTTCGGGTGCCTCCCCTCACCCCCTGTCTCCTGAGAGATATTGTTTTGTGTGAAGCACACCCTCACCCTTAAGGCACGTTTGCTGTCTGGAATTCACCCTGCAGTGGTTTTGTTCTCTGGTCCACAAAGGCAGTGTCAGCGGGCACTGCCCTGTGATTTCTGGCTCTCCCGGTGGAAACAGAGGTGCTAAGTTTTGGCAGAGCCTGCCCAGCTGGGCTCCCATGCCCACAGTATCACGGTTTCCCTTCCTCCCAGGCTCCCATTCTCATCTGTATCTAGCAGGGCTGGCTCAGCTTCCTCCCTCATCCTAAGGAAACACACCCTGCTCCAGAGCACAGGAAGACGAGAAGCAGGTTCCGAGGGGGCTCCCCAAGCCTGGCATCTCCGCTCCCCCAGCAGAGGGGAGCGGGGAAGCCACGCCGCTGACACAGCACAGCAGGGCCACGTGATTCACAGGGCCTGCTGTTACACCCGAGCTTTTTCTGTGCTCAAAAGGGCGGTAACCTTTCTGTTCCCTTTACTGAGAGAAATCTGTCTCTGCGAAGGTGACCTTCCCAACATATCTGCATCCTCTGCCAAGAGGCAGAGCGAGGATTCCGATTGGGGTTTTATCACCTGAAGTTCACTACACTCCACAGACCCTGAAGCCTCTGCATATGTCAGCAGCAGCAGCAGCGAGGATGGGATGGGAGCACTCAAGGGGTCAGAATGATGCAGGTGGGAGTCAAGTCTCCAGGGGCAGGACCAAGCAGGGCTGTTCGGGTGTGTGATCAAGGCCCAGGACTGCTGATGAACGCTCCCAGGATTCTTTCATGACCCGCACCATGCGGATGGAATGGACCCCAGGTTCCAGGCATACCACACCCTCCCAGCCCAGGCGGCTCCAGCCTCAGCTCTCACTATGCCCTCCCCACACGCTGGGCCTGCCCAGTGCCACGTAGCTTATTTTTTAAATTTCTCCACTGCAGCAAAATATACATAAAATTCAGCATCACAACCATTGTTGTGTACAGCTCAGCAGTGCTACACAGACTACATATATGTGAAAACAGGTCCCCAGAGCTCTTCCTCCCAAGCAGCTGAAGCTCTGCCCCACGACCGCCTTCTCCTGTCCTGAGCCCGACCACTCCGGGCAGCTCAGGGAAGTGGGTAAAACAGGGTGTCTTTCGGGGGAGCCACTCTCCATGTCTTCAGCCATGGCTCTGTTCCATCTGAACTCCCCATGCTTCCACAGGCTAACTCTTATTAAATCCTTCAGGAGTCAGTTCAGATAGAATTACAATCTCAATTAAGTGCCTTTAATATTCAGTGGTGCATTAACTGCACCCAACCGGAGCTGTCTGGGTTCTAACCCAACACTCCAGGTGTGGCTAAAGGCCTGCGTTCTCGCTGGCTACCCCTGGGAGCTTGTGAACAGGCAGCTCCCCAGGCCTCTACCCCGGCTCCAGGTAACTCTGGTGCACACTTGACTTCAGCAAGCACTGCTCTGACTCACTAGGATGGGGTCTGCAGCCTACTCCCGGGCTAAACCCAGCAGCTGCCGTGGCGTGTGACCAGAGCTCTGGGGGACACAGCCCATCGCAGGAGCACGCGCTGCGGCTGCCCAGGCCCCTGTGGGAGAGCTGAGTGGCTGCGGCAGAGACCACCACGTGGCCACACAGCCCTGACCTGGAGTCTGCCGGACCACAGGCTCCTCACAGGTGAGGACCCGCCCTCTTGTGTGGGCTGGAACAGTGGTTCTACGTGTGGACTCTGCCATTTCTTCAAGCACCCGTGGCCATCCCCACCTCTCTGTGTCTCGTGTGCCCGTGAAGTGGGGACACAGCAGAACCACCTCCCGGGGCTGACGTGTGGGTGAGGGAAGGTGACGCATGTGAAGAGCTTCAGGTGGCACGTTTAGCAAACGTCACTTAGTTGAGCACAGGGGGGCGTTGGTGGTATTTTGGCAGAATGACCCCTGCAACAGACACTGTTGGTCAACACCCGACCTCTGCTTCTTCCTTGCTAACATCTGTTTTCTCAGGTATCTAACCTTCCTGGTGAGTGACCTCCCCAGGTGGAAACACTACTAGAAGCCAATTGTGTTCAAGCATCCTCAATGTCATGGATTGGCTCAGGGCAGGTGGTTCAGGCCAATGAGTCCTAAGGACTCTTGAAGGGCTTCTGGGAAACTGTTCCCTCATTTTTTAAAAGAAAACATGGCAGAGACGCCCCCATTCCTTCAAGGATATTATCATACATGGATGTGATGCCCTGAACTGCAGCCAACTGTGAAGGCTGGTGGTCTGAAGACGAGCTAATGTGTTTACAAGGCAAAACAAAAAGATGGGAAGAATCTGGACCCTTGATGAGGTCCGAGGTGCTGCATCTGCCAACCCGGGGCCTCACCTACTCAGGGACTGGTTTGATGGAAAACAATAAATGTTCTTAGTAATTTCAGCCTAAAGCATGCTAACCCATAGAGCCAGAGACCACGTTGACACACGTTTTTACTCTGCCCAGGACCTAACATCTGCTGTCGGGTGCCATGAGCGAAGGAGAGTGGAAGCTGGGAATGAACAGGCAGGGGCAGGGAGAGTGACAGAAGCAGGAATGTTCCAGGCTAGTGCAGGTCCAGTTCTTCACTCGTCACGGCTGAAATGAACCTGCCGTGCTGGGTGGGTGAAGGAAGCCAGGGAAGGCCACAGAGGCCAGCATGCACTTGCTCTTGGGGAGGGGCTGGTACAGTCTGCAGTGCAGCCCTCAGGAAAGGGTGGAGGGCTGGGGTGGGCCCCCTGGAGCTTCGGCAGTCTGCCCTTCAGAGAAAGCTTCCTAGGGCAGCAGCCGAAGTCACGTCCTCTGCAGGCTGGGATGCTGGGCAACACCGGTGAGCAGAGAGCCCTGAGAAGTGTCTCCCTCCGTGGGCTGTGGGGACGCTCGAGAGACCAGCGCTCTGGCTTTCAAGAGTGCTCCTGGATGGACTGTTTCCTGGTGGGAAGAGAGAACTCAGAAGACTGTCTTCTCCTCCAAGAGAACTCAGCTGTGGGGCTTTTCCCGGTCTCCCTGGAGCCTGCATGGGGTGGGGGTGGGGAGGGTGGGGGGTGTCAGGCGCACGTGTACACAGGCCAGGCTACCAGCAAACAGAGTCAGGGAGGCGGGCAAGGGGCACTCGTTCCCTCCCCCATGGCTGCCTTTTCCAGAGGAACCGGGATCCACCCACCAGCGACAGTCCACACACCACAAGGCGGCACGGAAATGGACGTGCGTGCAATGGTGCATATACGCCCATCACCTGCTACAGACCAAGTGTGCGTGTGTGGCGGCGGGGGACGGGGGACGGTGCTACTGAGACCCCAGGCCTTCTGAGTGAAGCCCTGTTCCAGAGGGTATGGTCTTCTGCTTGGTCTCTGGGTGGCAGAGTGATCCACCCTTCCTAACCCTCGAAGAAATGGGACAATGGCCTCTGGTTAAGGGGAGATGCCCGTCTTCCTGGGGTGTCTGCAGCGGAGTTGGTTACGGCAGATTCTTCGGCAGAGGCACTGAGCTCCAACAATTCCAGGATGATGTCCCAGAGGCAGTAAATCAAATGCCTGAAACAAATGAACAGAACAACTTGGGGGAAGGTCTGGCCGGGTCTCAGGACACCAGATCCTGTTGATGACATTTATCTCACCTCCCCATTGCCCTTTACTGGTATCCTCAGTGGACTGCAATGTCTCAGCTGTGCTGAACTAAGGAAGGCTAGGATTGCAACAAAGGTGGAAATGGTACTTGAGACGGGATTTAAGGGAATTCCCTATTTCTTTACATCTAGCACGTTGGCACTGCTCTGAAGAGCTCTGAGCAAGGGGAATCCCTGTAGTAACAACTTACTAGGAACCTTCAGGTCACCTGTGATGAGGCAGAGACAGGACGTGAGGAGTAAGAATTCATGGACACAACGTGCTCAGGGCAGGGCTGAGAGGGGAGGCAACGCGCTCTCAACACCAGTGGAATTCTCCACCCCCGGGCACTGGCCAGGGGACCATGACCTCTCTGTGCTGAGGACTGTCAGGGCCTTCTCAGGAGCTCCCACGGGGGCTTGCATCGAGTTCTTCCCAACACAAATGGTGGCTGGTCCCGCCAGCTCCCGACCAACTGAGCCCTGCTCAGAAGCCAGGGAGACAGTCATTGCACCTGCATCCGGGGCCCAGGGCAGGAGACACTGCGATCCCAGTCTTCTCAGTACAGCCGTTCACCCAGAAACCCGGGACCCTCTGAGACCAGAGACGGCTTCAGCCGTGCCCACCTGTTGATGAGGGGCTGATGCAGTGACTCCAAGACCAGACTCCAGCTCAGCCGGCATTTGTTCTCCCCGAGGATTTCTACGATGACATCTGAAGAGGAAAGGTGGACATGGTTTTAGTTCACCGTGAAGCCTTAGCCTCTGCGGTGACCATCTCCTCAGGATGTCTGCTGTCTTTATTCACACTGGGTACTTCTGGTCCATCTCTGAACCACAGACAAACTAAATCCTCAGCAGACAGGGAAAAGCCAACAAAAATGTTTCTTAAGTTAGATATCTAAATAAGAACAGGCCCCAGCAGACAATTCTGTAACCTGTCGCTGCTTCTGACACAACGGTGTAGACTGGAGAACAGAGGTTAACAAGGGTAAGGAACACGGTCTGGGGAAGAGTCCACCCTGTACCATCCTTCCCCCAGCATGACCACAAGGCAGCAAACTGCCTCCCTCGTCCTCCGAAAAGATCATACAAAGAGAGGGAGGAAGCCCTCTTCGGAGCTTGCTTCTAGCTGAGGACCGTGCACTTTACTTGTCGGCCCCTGGTCCCCAAGCTGGGCTTCTGCAGGTGCATTATGCTCCTCCCTGGTCCACAGGGCTGGAGTCCTCACCTGCCCCAAGGACGCTTCCCGTTCCCTCAGCATCCCCAGAAGTCCCGATCACTTTCCTGTTGGCCTCAGAAGTGGCAGGTCAATGCATTTTCTGAGTCCTGCCGCAGATAAGGCCCTTTGAAAACAGTGCGGAAGGGCGTGGGGTAATGGCAGGAAAGTGGGGTGGGGAGGAAGGCTATGGCACCATCAGCCTCTCTGCAGTCACCTGGTAGGACACCCATCAGGCTCTGCAGAGCCTGTTTCTCAGCCGCTGCCTTCTGCTCCGGGGTCCTCACCGGCCGAGGACACTTGGGCAAAGCCCCGTCCGGCCAGATGGACTCCTGGAGGAGCCGGAGGTATTGCACCCAGCGCTGTGGACATGTCAGATGAGCCACCTGCACCTCCAGCCACCTGCGGGGGGAGAGAGAAGGGTCAGGGCAGTGTGGAGGACCCAGAGCCAGGGCAAGACGTCCAGGCAAGGAGGACAGAACAACGCCGAGTCAGCGCCAGTTCCCACAGGCCGGTCAATGGCGTGGGCTCCAACTTGAAGATGAGTGACGACAGGGTTACAGTCATGCGCTGAGTATGAGCGCCCACGTGTCAGGGGCTGAGAACAGAGCGTCTGAGGGCTGCTGGCTCCGCGGAGGTGGCACCTTTCCCACCGTCCTCCAGTGAGGAGCACCAGGACGCCTCGGTGCCGGGTACACAGTGCAGGGTCTGCAGACTTCACACAAACCCCTCCCTGTAGCCACCCATCCACGCCCCCACAACCTGTCCTGAGGACTCCCGACATCACCCGTCGCTCCTGACAGACCAGGCCTTCTCCTTGCCAGCAGCAGAACTCTGTCCTTCTGGCAAAACCTGGTCAAACCCCACGTCCTCCACAAAGTCCTTCCTGAGCATTCCACCCAGAAATGCTCACTCCTTAGGCCTCCTGCGGTGCTCCTTCTACAACACAGACTAAGCACTGGTATTCCAGTTTGGAATATTAATTACTGCCTCATATATTGACAGCTCGCCTCTCCCAACTACACTGTAAGCACTGCAAGAGTTCCCCGCCACAAAATCTTCCCACAGTGAAATGTCTGTTGACTGACTGGCAACTGCTCTTACTACAGTGAAAATGTACCCCTCCGTCTTGCTTTCACAAGTGAGTCAATAACTGAGAGGGCAGGTACTGCAACCGCAGGGCCTGCGAGGCATCTCCACCTAAGCTCTTTCCCTGTCTCTGCAGGTTTCCAGAGCGGTGTGGTCACTTGCTGAGGTCAGACACTGCAGAGGCCTCCTTCGTGGGGCCCGTGCTGAGAATGGCATGGCCGCGACGGGGATGAATGGACTGCTGGCAACGTCACTCACGCAAAGACTTTATTTGGTGCCGCACCACACAGCCTGTGCCATCACTCCAGACCTGAGCTGCCTGTCGCCCATCCAAGAGTGCAGGGGGCTGCCAAGGCAAACTTTATTTAACCTCCACTCTGCCAGACAGTCTGCATTCCGCTCACGCTAGGCATTCCAGCTTTGGGGGCTGCACTCCCCCAGGCCCAGGGCTCACAGATGATTCTAAGAATAGGAAGTCTGAAAGGTAACGGCAGGGCAACAACGGCAGACATTGATGGAGATCAAGAGCGGCACAAAGCTGGCCCGGAATAGCAGCCACCATCTGGGCTCCCAGGTGGTTCAGTGGTAAAGAATCCGCCTGCCAGTGCAGGAAACACAGGGTTCAATCCCTGGGTTGGGAAGATCCCCTGGAGAAGGGAATGGCCACCACTCCAGCATTCTTGCCTGGAGAATCCCATGGACAGAGGAGCCTGGCAGGCTACAGTCCACGGGGTCACAAAGAGTTGGACACGACTGAGCGACTAACACTTTCCCTTTCAGCCAGCAATAGCTCCAGCTCAGCCTCTCGTTCACAGATGCAAACAACAGGCTGGCTTGCCCTTCTGTTTGACCTTCAGTTTGTCCTCTGGAGCCACTAGCACTGGCGACTCTTCGCAGGGACCTCAGCATCCACTCAACCCTTCCTTGACTGAGCATGACAACAGCAGCCCTGGGCACCCGGCCCCCTTGTGGGTCTGCTTTACTTTAATGGTCATTCACTCAATGGGAACAGGACCTCGAATTGCATTTGGGCAAGGAGGTCCCCTCTGCTCCCTCCCGTGGTGACCAAGCATCTCATGAACACATGCTGGATGCAGAACAAATGTTAACATGTGGCAAGATACAAATTATACAAACCTACTGGACTGTAACCCATCAAACTTTCAATGTGGATGTTGGGAAGAAAAATCACAGTATGAAAAAGCAGGAATAAGCCCCTGATGAGGAGGATGAGTCAGTGAGTCAAATAAAATTGTCAGAGCTTAGCAGAACTAATTGACAAAGACATTTGAGGTCACCAAGCAAAACATCAGCTGCTGAACAAAACAAAGGTGCCGGTAAGCGCCCTAAGCCCTGAGGCACAGACTAATAAACAGAAGGGCCTAGAAGCGTCTGTCCTGGGAATGGGAGAGGCAGGACTTGTGTAAACCAGCTGAAATGAAACCAACTTTGGGTCTAAAGAGAGGGGTGCACTGCAGAAGGGGGGTGCTGCGAGGTTCAGTGCTCCTGTTCTTCCCCATGCCCCACAGGCAGCAGACAAGCCGCACCCACACCACACAGACGCTTCCCTCCCTTTTCAGGGTCCTCCTCCTCCTCCTTGAATGAAACAAGAGGCTGCCTCTGGGGCACTGGGATGAGCCTGCTTTCGTTTCCCAGCCGGGGGAGAAGGCAGCCTGTGGAGAAGAAGCAGGCAGCAAACTTTTGTTCACAGAACGTCTGAGGTGTGGCCTCTTGACACAAGTGACGAGCATCCCTGTCTGGAGGGGAAAGCGATCAAGTCCAAATCCAGAGAATCACCACCACCACTGCTGCCCCACCCACAGACAGTACAAACCACCTGTGCGCCAGAGACCCCTCTAGAAAGCAGGCTTTATCACTACACACGATACCCCCTACACGTCATCAGCGGCCTGCTCCAGGGATCTGTATAGTCTGCCCAACACGCTGCACAGCAGTACTTGGTCAACAAGGAAGACCACAGGGATTTCTTCATCCAACCATCGCTTCTCTCCTTCAACCCATTTCCCCTTCCTCTATTCCAGAGCGAAGCTCCATGCACACCACCTCCTTTATCTAACACTGAACTCCCTCGGTCCTGAACCTGGGCTGAGGCACAGGAAGCCAGCAGATGAGGCTCTGGCGTGAGTGTTAAGAGACCGACACCCTGACCCCCATCCTTAGCTCCCTTGTTGCTGCTGTTTAGTCACTAAGTCGTGTCCAGCTCTTTGCAACCCCATGGACTGTAGCCTGCCAGGTTCCTTTGTCCATGGAATCCTCCAGGCAAGAATACTGGAGTGGGTTGCAATTCCTTCTCCAGGGGATCTTCCCCACCCAGGGATCAAACCGACATCTCCTGCATTGGCAGGATTCTTTACTGAGTCACCTGGAAAGCCTCATTAGCTCCCCGCATCTCTCCACTACACATGTCATCCTTCTGTTCTTAACCTGGGGGTGGGGAGGTTAAAGAGAAATCTGTGTCTTGAAGCACAAGGAATGGAATCTGTGTCTGCGGTCCAGTGTGCCATAATAGCTCCTCCAGCATCAGGTTCTGGAATCTGCTGCTACCACTGTTAAGTTAGGAGCTCCAGTTTCAAGGTGGAGATACACCCACACATCCCTTGGACTATTTACTATTTACAAATTATTTATAAGAAATCATTTACTAAATACAAATGTTATTGTTGATGTAACACAAGATGCATGAGGTAAATACGCTAAAATAAATATGGAGGAGAAGAGCCTCAAATAGCACTGGTTTTATTTTCTACTACTATTCCAGTTCTGATATTTGATTTAGATATCTTCTTCTACCTTCTAGCTTCTCCCCAAAGAAAAGAAGAAAAAAAGGCAGACCACGTCTGTTCTGTCAGGCCATCTCTGAAGGACTCAGAGCACAGAGAAGACATTCTAGGGGCCCAGAACCGGCAATAAAAGGAGAAAAAACAACAGCAGATGGACACTGAGACATGTAAGAGCCTCCGGTGCCAGACATGGACGGACAGAGGATGCAGAGACCAGGGAACCCATGACACTGGGAGTCCATGGCCAGCCCACGCTCAAAGGAACCTGGTCTGAAATAGCTACACACAGAGAAAGGAAGCGGTGGCTAAAAACGAGACAGTTTAATACTAGGGCTTAAGATGGCACTTCAAGGTTAGCAGAAGGTCATTTTCCATCAAAAGAGCAGAATCAAGTCTCAAGAGTAAGGGGAGAAAGCTTTAAGGGACCACATCTAAGCCAATGAACCAAATTCCTCTCACGTCTTTTCTAGGACTGCCGCCATGGCTGAGACAGGGAGGCCCTGGATAAGTATGGCTTCATGGGGCGGGGGTGCGGTTTGGGCATGGCTTCCCAGGTGGTGCATGTGGTGAAGGATCTGCCTGCCAATGCAGGAGACACAAGAGATGCAGGCTTGTCCCGAGTCAGGAAGATCCCCTGGAGAAGGGCAGAACCAGACACAACCTCGCAATGTGCCCTGACCAGCAAAGGATGCAGAGAATGGCACCTCCCTCAAGGCAGATACCATACTTGTATTTATACAGTCAAAGACTGTGCTGGCTTTGGGGACACACACACTAAAGCGCTGACTCATCACTGTATGCAGCCAACCAGAACCCCGAGCCCACGTATGTACTTTAACCAGAAATCACAGACTCCTGCTAAGTCTAGGCTTGTCCTTTTGTACTAGTGTAATTAAGAAAAAAAAAATCTAAATTCTGCTTTATAATATTTATTTCTGTTAAATCCCATCTTGTTTGCTTTAGACCATTCTCTTCTGCAAGATCATCAAACCAGTCAATTCTAAAGGAAATCAGTCCTGAATATTCACTGGAAGGACTGATGGTGAAGCTGAAACGCCAATACTTTGGCCATCTGATGCGAAGAACTGACTCAATGGAAAAGACCCTGATGCTGGGTAAGACTGAAGGCAGGAGGAGAAGAGAACAACAGGGGATGAGATGGTTGGATGGCATCACTGACTTGATGGACATGAGTTTGAGCAAGCTCCAGGAGTTGGTGATGGACAGGGAAGTCTGGCGCGCTGCAGTCCACGGGGTTGCAAAGAATCGGACATGACTGAGTGACTGAACTGAACCAACTCTTCTAAAGTCTTTTGAATCTTGACTTCTGTCATCCAGAGTATTAATTATATCTCTAAGATCAGAGTTACTTGCAAATTCACTGACAAACAGGATAAGTTCTATGCTTTCACTAGGAAGTGCCCTCTAGGCTATCAAGTTATTAGCTACCTGGGCTAAAGATCCTCAGATAGCCATGGACCACTTAAAAGTCCCACAGTCCAGACCGCGTATGTCCATATGAATATTAGGGAAATATGGCACAATCTTGTTGAAATCCACAAACAATACAACAGCCTATGCATTCCTGTCATTTAATGGTCTACCAATCCTGCTAAGACAGAAAAAAAAAAAACCTTGCTAACAAGGTTAGCATTCCCACTGAATGCACGCTGGGTTCTGGGGCCTGTGTTTCTCTTCCTGAGAGTTCACAAGACATCTATTTAATAATCCACTTCAGAAATTTCCAGAGGTAAAAGTCAGGGACTGGAGCCTGTATCCATTTTTTAAAAGGCTAGACACTTGTCCATCTTCAAGCAACACATCTCTATATGGAAATTTTCTTCATGATCTTAGGTCTTCAATGATAAATGCAAATTCTTTCAGTTCCATGGAACAGAATTCAACTGGTCAGGTACCTGAGTTTTAAAGCAGGTGAATGCTCTCTTATTATTTCCATTCCTATTTTGGTCTTCAATTCTAGTTCAATCATGCTTGCTCACTTCTTCCTATTAGACCCTTTCCTTTATGTAAAAAAAAAAAACAAAAAAAAACCCAGAAATTAAATACCCCAGGCAAAGAGTATACCAATTTGCTGTAGAATAAATGAATAAATAAATGATTTCTCAAGGTAGCCAGTTAATACTACAAGATCTGTTCCAAACAATTGACCTTTGTTGTTCCTGTTTGAAACTTTTTCCCTAACATTTTTTTCCCTAACATTTCCCTAAAAAACCTTTCCTCTTAACATTTATCCACTATGTCAGTTCCTTCTGAGTTCAAGTTTAGTGGACACCACTCTTACCAGTTCTAATTTCCGCTGTTTGCCTTACTCAGTGCATGTCTCTTTTCTCTGTTTTTTTTTAATGTACGTTCATCTATAATCTGATCTCAGTTAACCACTCTGGTTTCATCTGATGCTGATTCTTCTCCTTCCTCGTTGGAGTCATGTGTTAATTTGTTTATTCCATTTACTCAATACATATCGGCTGAGCTTCTTAAAAGTTACAAAAAAACAAGATTCTGAAGTTTTGATGGCAGGGATCTCAGGTCACTTTGGTGTCTTCCTCAGCATTTACTAGAATAGTGCAATTCACATAATAAGGCATCACACATATACTGAATGAATCAACCTTATTCCAAAACGCTCCGTGATAAACTTTAAGTCCACTTGTTATTGAGGTGTATAAGACAGATTCTCTGTTATGTTCTTCTGTGAATTCTAGTTCACTTTCATCTACTTTCCTTTCTGTCAGCTGTTTCCCATTCTATTCAGTTTTAGTTTTACCTCAGTTTTCCTTGCAGCTGCTGCTTCTTCGCTGAGTCGATGGGTGTCCTGCCAAGGAAGCCCTTCCTGTGGTCCTCGAGTTACGTTCTCACTGCAGTTGCAGTTAGGAGTCCACCACGTGGGCATCATGTGCCAGAGTAAGAAAGTTTACAAACCTTCCCTCTGTTCCAGCTACACAGTAAACTGTTCAATCCACACCTTCCTCTTTCTTCCAAAGACAAAGCTTACAGGTAGAAGAAAGGATAGAAATCTAGGCCTCCAGGTCCTTAAGTTTTCTAATCGAAATCTAAAACTTATTAGAGATATGATCCATGCTTCCTCATGTGTCATCATCTATCGTCACACAAAAGTAAGTAATAATCCATTGACTTAATAAGCAACAAGGAACTTTCAGCATCACAAGTCAGATATATTATTTGGAAGGCTACTATGCCATCTGCTAGCATTGCTTCTCAATCCACAAGGGATAACCAGAGTCATTCTTGATTTCACCTCTTCTCCAACCCTAGCCCACGTGCCCCCTGCAACATCACCTAATTACTGAAACAGTTACTAAATCCGGTCGAACCGACCTCCTCAGTACTCAGGACCCCATAAATTCATCACCCTTTATGATCTCTGCAGCACCAATCTTTGCTTAGGTACTCATCACCCCTTGCCCAATTTGTCTCCCTGGTTCGAATATTGCTTCCTTCAATTAATCCTTGACAGCACTATGAAAATGATTTTTCTAAGTTACTAAGTTGATCATGTCATCATTTGTTTAATTCTGTACATGTTTTGCTAATGAATAGAGATGAATCCTATGTTCTCTGAATAGCGACAGGGCTCTGTATGGTCAATGCCTACTGAATTCTGCAGTGGAATCTCTGGCCACCCTGGCTACACGTCACACATCCCAACCATCCCAGACTTCTCTGAGTACCACACATACACTGTCCTGCTTCACTGCTCTACCTTCAATGCTCTGTTCTCCAACACCAGCTCTCAATTTCCCTTCATCCTTTAAATCCTATCTCAGAGGTCATCTCAATAAACCCTCCCTGGATTTCTCATAATTTACTTAGTCCCTTCTCTTAATCATGAACAGAGCTGTTTTTAAAGTCATAACTTTATACTGTAACTCCTTATAAGATTGCATCTCTAACTGGATACTAAACTTCTTCGGGTAGGAACTTGGGGTCTTTTTTAAATTTTGATCATTTAACTCAGCATCTGGCACACAGTAGGAGATCAGTAAGTATTAGTTACTAAGTGAATCACTGCTGTAAGTGGGACAAACACTGGCCTAAAGCAAGGCACACAGCTCACGCCAAGCTGAGAAGAAGGCAAACGTCCCAGTACTTAAAGCAGCAAAACAACGTCGAGCTCTTAGGTATTTGTGCTGGTGGAGGACAATAATAAAGGTAGACGATTTAGAAATCCTTTCTATTTGGCATTTTATATGCATCTACATAAACGTTTGGCAGATTTATTGTCCTAAGAACTTTCTATTCAGGCTAATATTAAAATTAAGCTGTGTGCCAATACAGCAGCTGCAGGGTGGATATTAAATGAAGAATACTGGGTAGTAAGTCAGCTCTGCTAGAACTGAGAATTCACCATGAATAACCCACACAATCACACCTGGTTCTGCACTCGCTGGGAGAAAAGAGGTGGAGGGCAAAGAAGGGGGTCAGCCATGCTCCATAAATCCGAGAAAGGACAGACAGCTGCCAACAGTCTAGGTTTTTGTCAGTTTTCCTGACAAATAGGCCCAGAGGGTAGAAGAGGCTAAAAATCAAACAGAAGCAAGAGGGTTTTGAGGACTGTGAGTCATGTGTGTATTTTGGGAAGTGCCCCCGATGGATGGAACAGCATTGAGCTGAATCCAACCCATCACTTGAAGCTAGTGAGAATAATGTAGCAGGATATTTGGGTAAAAAATGGCCAACAGCAAAGGTCTGGCTACCTTTCTAACAAATACGGAACAAGGAATCGCTTGGGGGCTCAGCACTCATGGGATAAGAGAGTCTGATCGCATATGGAGATCTTTAGAAATCTGTTCTAGACTGAGCATCATGACACTCAGGATTCCAGTTTCAAAGGTGATCACACAAACCTATGTCCCTCTGAAGGCCTTCAGGACAACTGTTCTCAGTCTCACACTAGGCTGTCATCAATGCACCATAAACCAGCTCTGAGATCAGGGCTAATAGGCCTCAAAGCTGGGAAAAATCAGCCACACATTTTTGATATCTGCCTGTTTTTTGTGTGGCCCCAGTAAGAGCAACAGCAGGACATGTTCCGCACAATCAGTTACTCCCTCCATGATTCTTGGAATCTCTCCTAGTCCAGAGTCTCCTGTCTGGAAGAGGCCATCAGCCTTTTCACCCCAATGCCACACATAGAAGTGACCCACACCCTTCTGGGGAACAAAGCTCAGTGGCCAGAGAGCCGCAGAGGCGTCTCACAGCGTGCTGTGACAAGTGCCGACACTGGGGAGCCACATGCAGGCTGGCGGCTGGCTTGGCCACAGAGACGCTGAAAGAACTGAGCTCTGAGTTCCTTCTCAGTGGACTGACTCTTGCCCTGCCTTCTGCACAAAGTTACCAGATCAAAGGAGAAAAAGTGAAAGTGTTTGTGAGAGTACTTGTGTGTGTGTGCGTGTGTCAGAGAAAGGCTTCTCTGTATCCTCTTACAAAGCTCTACCAGGTCTAGGGAACTAAACGAAGGGGCTAAGGAGCGAACTCTGCATTTCATGCTTTAGTTTCCCCTTCTGTAAGACTTACTCTCCTGGAGGGCTCAGGGATGTGTCAGAACAGTGAACCATCTGAAGGGGCCGGGGTGGAGGAGGAAAGAAGCCGGCTGACAGAGTCAGGGGCACAAAGGAGAGGGTGCACAAGCCACCTCTGGATTGTGGGGCAAGACAGCAAACGTTGCATCACTACCACCACCAGGGTGAGGACTACAACTGCAGCTCCCTCAAAGACTTGTAAAGAGGTACTGTTTATCCTGTGGTGCCACCTGGAGACCAGATGGAGAATTCACTGCCCCAAGCAGTAGGAGTCCAGCAGGCCTTCCATACTCTCTGCACGCACGCGCGCGCATGCACACACACACACACACACACTCTCTCTCTCTCTCTCAGAAAGGAGCTGGCTGAAAATATGCAAAACATGTTTAAAGGCAACTATTAAAAGTAGAAATAATGTCCCTTTCCCTCTTTAAAAATGTTTCAGTGTCTGGAGCATTCTTTATCCTAAACCATTCTAAGGGATTCGTCTTGCAAGATCTAACTTTAAACACTTTCCTCTCTAAAGCCTACCTAACATTTACCCTCAAGAATCCTTATGACTTTTTTAAACTGTGTTTATGGTCTATACTGTGTCCTTTGACCTTACACTGTTCAGTATTTCTAATGGATTCTTATGGGTTATTTATTTTCTTAGGCTGAAAGGACCTTGATGGAGAAAAGGCCTGAAGAGCTAGCAGTCAGCAAGTTGACACAGTATCAACCTCACAAAGACTTTTCAAAAATTATTTATAAAGAGGTCACCATAACAAGAACTAAATAAAGTTAGTTTCCTAGAAAATAGAGTGTTGGGAGTACCTGGCTTAAAAGGTAGTTCCCTGGTTCTGAAACGCTGGATACGACTTGTAGAGATGTTAGGTAGGAATGTGAGGAGGACAGGACGGAGTTCACAGACAGCTAAAATGGGGGAAGACACCCTAATTTGAAGGATGCAGAAAAGGCCATGTGTCTCACAGGGTCTTTCCTCCTAAAATATCACAAAGCAAGCTCACCCCAAAGACCTCACCAAAAAAACCATCGCAATGTAAACAGATTCTCTATCCTACAGCAGACGTGTGACTGCCCTAGGGAACAAGAGTCCCCAAGGAAACATGATGTGGGGCTTGTAGAGATGGACAAGAACTCACATTTACTGATGCCACTGGATGACAGGCATGCAACGAAAGTCTTCATCAGTTCACGAGCAAGGCACGGTTACTACCACTCAGAGTAACTGAAGCAAAGATGAGTCACAGACAGCAAGCCTCAACGGAAGATGTGAATTCAGATCTGTGTGACTTCAAAGCCCATATCCTTACTTTCACACGTGGAAGGACAGAGGGTGAGAAGGCAAAGCAGCAGGAGAAGCTTCCAGAAGGTCCAAGCTTAGGTGGGAGGCCCAGGATGGAAGAGGGCACTTTGTTCCTCTGGAGAAGAAAGAGAAGGCTGCTGGGGTGGGAGACAGCCCAAGACCCAGCCATGACTCTGGGGGACGGGGGGCAGCTGCCCAACTAAAGAGCTCGGGGGGAGGCAGGCAAGGGGGTTTCCATTTACATCTGTGTTTCCCATCCCAGCAGTGCCAGGGAACTCCCGAGATTCTCACTAGTGATGAGAAGAGGGACCGATTCGACCAGAAGGGCGCATGACGTTCACTCAACAAAAACTTACAAAGTGCCTTCCATGTACACAGCTAAGTGCCTACAACAGGATGGTGAGTAAGACACAGTGCCTGCCCGCCAGATGCTTACAGTTTGAACCTGTCCTAAAACCTGCTTCAGGCCCCTCTTTGTAGTTACAGATTGGCAAGAGATACCAATAATTTGACTTGGAAAAAAGGTTTTGACCTTTAACTACGTCATGATGCTCTGGTCTTGTCTTAACTGCTGCCAATCCTGCGCCTGTGAGTGTACGAGAGTGTAAGAGCACACACCACACACGGAAGTACAAACGCACATCGAGCTGTTACAGCCGTAAAGATGGGTCAGGCAGGAACTGTTAGCACATGCAGGAAACGCTGGGGGCTTTGATCCCGTGATGGGTCGGATAAGAGACGCCTAAGAAATATGGCGGGGGGTGGGGGCACTCATATAACCGGAGACCACTGAAGCCCATCCTGACCCAGTCTACTTAGTCAGAGCTCCCCTTTTCCAAGGTCTGGTGGAAAAGGTGGGGGACAAGTAGTGTTCCTCTTCCTAAGGAAGCACGATACAACCTGAGCAAAGCCACCGCCGCAGGACATAGACTTCAGCCCCTGAAAACCAGGCCAGGGCTGGAACTAGAGGGCAAGGATGTAATCAGACAGGAAAACTAGACTGGGTTTGAGATCATTTTGTAGCTCTTGCAAACGTACGCATTTTTCTATAGAAGCTGTGCAGAGAAAGAGATCAGGTGTAAGATAACACTAGGCACCAGAGCGGAACTGAAAGAGAAATTTATGGAGCCAAGGAAAAAACCATCATCTATGTGTCTTGAGAAACTGAATCAGAACAGTGATAACCTTTTTCTGATTGGGACTAGGACATAGGACAGAGATACTAAAGGGAGATTACATAATTTCTGATCCAGGAGTGTTTAAGAATAAAACAGGGATGGAAATGAATTTATATGCTACCATCAAACATGTGTGTCTCCTGGACAGAAGTAGGACATGGCACTTGCAGGTGAGGCCAATCCTGTGGCCACTCCTCACGGGGAAGCCTGCTCAGTGGGGAGGCCGCAGGCGGTGGTGGGAAGGAGATGGGCTTAAAGGCCAGGGTGACTTGGGTGGAATCCTGGGTGTGGCCCTTCCTATGACTCTGGGAAGATTAGTTAATCTGAATAGCACTTTGCTCACTTAAAAAATACATGTCTATCTCAGAGAATTGAATTGCACCTTAGTGTATAAAGTCCACGGCTGCTTACCTGATGTAGTATTTAGTCAATGTCAGTTCTTTTTCGGGTGCAGCTGCTCATGCCCTTTCAGTGGTGGGCCTGGAGCCGCCCGTAAGCATCATCAACACCAGGAAGACCATTTATCTATC
This sequence comes from Cervus canadensis, assembly GCF_019320065.1. Classification (NCBI taxonomy): domain Eukaryota; kingdom Metazoa; phylum Chordata; class Mammalia; order Artiodactyla; family Cervidae; genus Cervus; species Cervus canadensis. The sequence goes on from NC_057414.1 coordinate 34,695,935, forward strand.
TGCTATTTAGACATGCCAACTGAGAAATAGGCCCCTGAGCGGATTCCACTCAGAGAACACCTAAGGTTGTGGAGTGACCAGAGAATGGATGACAAGAATTCTTGGTCATCACTTGTAACTGCCCGCTGCCAGCATGGCCCTCTGCAATGGGCACACACACCACCCATACGCCGTCTGCTGACCTTGCCTGGGAGATGGCTCGTAGAGACCTATCCCCTCGGAAGACGATCCCATGGCCTGGCGCAGCGTTCAGAGCTTACCACTGAATTTTCTCCTGGACCCACAGCCTGCTCAACAACATAACCTGACATATTCTTTTTCTTCTTCTTCTCTATCTACTTCCTGACTTCGTGTACTTTTCTACTCGCCTACGTCCACAGGTCACACAACCTTCTCTTTTTTTCCCACCCATCTGCCACACAGCTCTGTTCCCACGTGCCCTCAATACACACACACATGCTCATTCGCTCACTCACTCACTCACTCATACTCTTTAAGAAACCCTGACGCAGACACAGACACCAGGAATGTGTCTGCTGCCATCTCTGGGGCCACGGGGAGGGCAGGGCCACGGGAGGTGGCACTCGTGTACTCTCCTGCTAGCCTGGCTCGTATTTTTATCATGGCTTTGCTCTGGGCACCCAGGCGGGGATCTGGGCCAGCTTCTTCTCATTCCTTCGCTCTACATCAGGACTCCAGAATAATCTCACTCTTGACCGTGGCTGGATGCTCCTGCCCCATACCTTCTCCCATCAATGGGGCACAGTTTTCTCTCCTTTCTCTCCCTCCCTCCTACCCAGCCAGTGTCTGAGTGTTCCAGTCCCTAAACCTGATTCTGACACACTCAGGGACACTGTCAGCTTCTCCTGCTTTCTGAATGAGTGGTCTGCATAAGCTGGATTCACGCCTTGGCTTAGACTGCTCCCCCCACCCCTCTCCCCTCCTTTTGACTCTAACTCCAAACAAGGAGCACTCCCTCTTACATAATTGGATGTTCCCAGCACAGAAGCTGACATACGAGGTCAGGCGCGCATGCGTGCAGACTTGCCTTTGACTTAACAATGCCTTTTTTGGGCATCTAACTTCTCCCCAGCTCCCTTCCCCCACTCTCTCCACAGTATCAACAATCAAGGGAGATTTACGCAGTTGGCTCAAACTCTTCCAACCTTGGCTTGGAAGGAGGGGTCATGAGGTTGAATTTACTCTCTTTTCCCTGGCAGGCCAGGGACAGAGGGATTGGGTGGGGGCGTGGGGGGAGGGTGGTGTGGAGACTAAATATGTGCAAGAGAGGGAAAAAAGTGACAGCACGCATGCTTCGGAGCCGGGAGCAGTCCCTGGCGTCCTCGGCAGTTATGTATATGGGTCTTTAGAGAGATCAAGGAGAATACAGAAAGCTGGAAG